>NC_136820.1:7874950-8551435 GCF_951394365.1 Tetrao urogallus | reverse complement strand
CATCTGGTACAAGAGTTGCTGTGGCTGTAGGTTGAGGCTGTTTTGTTGGGCTATGGAACAGTGCTTTGTTGCCTCCTGAAAGGATAAAATGCATTGAAACACTTTTGTTTTTTGTTTGATTTGTCCAAAGAGTATTTAAGGATTGGTTTCAAAATGCCAACAAAATCTAACAAATTCTGATAACAGTGAAAGGATGCCCTTTCAGTGGCATGGACCTAAAAGTGGTTGAACAGGTGGGAGAACCCCTGGGCAGTGAGGAAATTCTGGAAAATATATAATGCACGTTATGATTTAATGTCAAATATGGAGAATGTACCATACGGTACAATCCTGAGTGACTAGGAAAAGAAGCAAGAGCCTTCATTCTCTCACAGCACCAAGCTGTACATTTTCACAGTGGAATCAAATGAGGACTAAATGTAGAAGAAGAGGAAAAAAAATATTCAGGCAAATATTATCGACAAATGAACAGCTGATAAGAGGGTGATAGTCAATGTCGTTATTCCTGATGTGGATTATTTCGTCCAGGTTTTGAAAAGCAGGTTAATATTTGATCTCATATCAATACATATTCCATATAAAGATTATTCTGGAAACATGTCTTGTCATGGCCGTGAACTTACTGTGATAGTTTACAGTAGAAATTGACTGGGAATCTGAAGAATTTCCCTGCAATTAATTATGTGAATACACTGATAACCACTCCCTATTGTAGGTGTATTGTCAAAGGTGATGTTACTGGCAGGTATTTAAAATATGTAACTTATGAATTTAATATTATCTCTTCTGGACTCTGTTTTACCATTATAGTAACTGGATGGCATTGATTTTTTCCATCTCCTGCTGCTTATCTCAAGCTCTTTCATTTCGCTTGCCTTATTGATCTTCATGTTCCCTTCATACATCATCTCACCGGAAGCTGGTAATAAATCATTGATGTGTCTCTTAAATATATGCCCTACTATAATCGTCTGGAAGAGTCACTCAGAGCTCTTGGTGGCTATTGGACACATTTAAATAAGAGAAAACGTCTTTAACTCATCTCTTACTCTTGGATGTGAAACCTGTACAGTCATTTTATTGAGCATATGTGTTTTTAAATGACTGCCATAATATGGACTTAAGAGGAAAACACTGAAGCAAACTAAAGAGATCTCAGTGTGAGTTTTATATCTTAAATAGTTCCATTTTTAGTGACTCATTTCCTAATCTTCTGCCTGTAAGTTGCATGCTTTCTCGCAGTCCCTCTTCTTTCCTACATCCAGAAAGACTGAAAGCTTTTCAGGACATCCTTTCTTATTTCCTGCTTGCATTGCCTATAGTGTTTAGTTCTTAACAGAGTTTCATTAGCACAAAAGGGGTGCCTGAAAATAGGTATAGAAGTAGTAGCTGTGCAAAACAGTGCCAGGACATCTATGACTACAGATCATTATTTTTGCTTCATGCTGCTCTAACATCTTTGGGTAACACTGATACTTAGTACCTAGCTCTTTCCATACATGCACTTGCAGTTATTCCAGTTGGCTTTCTGCAGTACATAGGGATATTGAAACAGTTTTCTGCCATACAGAGCTGAGTCTAGCTGGGAAAAGAAGACTTGTATTTATGTGCTTGAAACCAGAGTAATAACACAGGAAGAGAATTCTCACTTTAAGATGTTTTAAGTGAGTGCTTGTGGAAAACATAGCAGTACAAACATAAATTAATCAGCACCTTGGTGACAGAAAACAATATGTTAAATTTGGGGACTTCTCCTAGGAGATGTCAACCTGACAAGCTACGACGTTTCAGCTGAGCTGCAGGACATGTGCATGGCACAAACTAAATCAGATATAGCCAGTGAGCACTATAACTACAGGGAAGAGCATCATGGTCTACATGCAATACCTTGTGAAACTCAATGCTGAAGACCCAAGGTATTAAAATTCATTCAAAAATTCATTCATTCAAGGAGAGGGACTAAAAATGGGTAAACAAAACAATCAAAATCTTCTAAATATATATGCCTTCACAAGCCAATTAGACTAAGGAACAAACAAAAAAAACCCACAAGACTTACCAGCATTGCAATTAAAGTGAGAGTAGACAACAGTTGGTTTTGCTAGCTCTGCTGTGGCTAAGTAAACAAATGATGCTGAAAGATTTGGGTTTTTTTAATCTGCTCAGAAGCCCTTCTTCATGTACAGGGCAGACCACGAGACACATTTTCTGTCCTCATTTTTGAGTGCATTAGTTTTTTCAAAGACTTGGTAAAGATTCGACTTGAGGGCCCTACGGCAATGCTTCTGGACTGCTATCAGCATACTACCCAATTGCTGGAGTAATTCAACAGGCACCTCCTTTATGCAGCACTACAGGGAGATTTCAAAGCCCCTCAAATTGCAGAGGAGCACCAGTAACCCTGCCCTGTAAGCCTGAGGATGTGCATGAGCTGCTCCTTGCGTCTGCAGCAAATGATCAGCAGCATTTGGTGACTACTTTAAACATCCACAGAGTCCTTCCATGTAGTTTTATTGAGCAGCGTAATTGAAATGATGTTGGTTGAGCACTTAGTGCCTGATGGTCTCTCAGGCAATCATAGGTGTGCTTACAATCTCTAGCCATGCAGTGTGCATCATGGTGCCTTGCTAGCAGTGGCAGTCCTAAGAGAAATTCTCCCCTTCTCAAACAGGTTCCCCCTCTGTAGCCTGGCCAAATCTCATTTCTACCCAAACACAGCCCTGACAAGCAGAGTTTTTCCTGCCTTCTAATGTCTATCCAAACTGTGTAATTTCTTGCTGCTACAGTATGATGGACTAATACCATTAGATCACGATTCTCTTTAAACTTCTTGGTGGCAGCAGGACACCTGGTTCATGGCAAGGCCCCTGCCCTGGCACATGAGCTCACCAGTGAGTCCCACTCAGCTCTTTGAAGGTTATCCAGCAGCCCACGGGTCTCACAGCATCCCCTGTGACTGCTGGATAAGACTGCCCGGACAAAAGCACCAACCAGGGCTTGGGGGCACTTATTCTAATTGACCAGAAATGCTGATTGTATTATAATTAAATTGCAGTCTAATTTTACTTGGTAACAACAGATAGAACAAAAACAACAGAAATTAAGACACGGAGAATGGAAACTGCACTAAATTC
Source organism: Tetrao urogallus (assembly GCF_951394365.1). NCBI lineage: Eukaryota > Metazoa > Chordata > Aves > Galliformes > Phasianidae > Tetrao > Tetrao urogallus. Next base: position 8,548,301 of record NC_136820.1, on the reverse strand, counting down.
TGGTAGGAGTATCAGGCCAGAATTAGGCTGGTTAGAGAAATGTTGCAGTATTAATATCACATTCAGCAGTAACTGTGGAAATGAATATTTGGAGATCTAAAACTGCCATAGTTTTGTTTTGCTTTTTTTCTTTCCCTAATGCTACATCTGTCGAGACATACTCTCAGACTTGTGGGCTTGGACAGGAAACAGAAGCCCTGCTTCTAATAGCCATTTTTTGACTGTCATATTGCTTCCCCATTGCCAGACCAGCTTTTCATTCAGCGTGCTGTAGAAAAAAGTTAGCTCATTGTGCAGATCAGTGATCAAAGGTGTTCATTGTGCAAGGCCTAGAACTAGGTCATTCATTTCCCCACCAGATTTAATCATCTATCTCTTTTAGTGAACTCTGCAGGAAAGGTGGCTTGTTACATTTCTTGGGGATATAAATGAAAGCCCTCATTGCTTCAGTCTATGAAAGTCATGAGATAAAGTTTTGTTTAATGCTGGAGAGCCCATTCCTGGAGGTACCAGCTATCATGCCGTGTTTGCTCTAGAGCTCATGCTTTACTGTAACAATTTACCTTTCTGAAAGCTGCTTCATGGGGGGAGCTGAAAATTGCTTAAACCATTCTTCATACACAACGCGGATGACAGACTGTAACAGCAGAGTTAGCATCACGAATATTCCCTTTTGATCTTTTCTTTCTACTACCTCCACCACTGCAAGCTTTAAAACACCCCAATTCCTGACACCATTCCCTTTGTGGCATTGCATTGGTGACATGACACCTACAGCTTTTACTTGAAAATAATCCTGGAGAGACAGCTTCATCTGCATTGGCCATTGCTGAGTTTACCCTGTGGTAAAATGTACACCCCTGCTTTTTTCCAGGATTTTAAGGGAAGGGTAGCTCAAAAGCACTCATCTTCCCATTGATAAAACGCACCACTTCCAACAGCAACGCTAGAATTGCAACTATGCAGGGAATTGTGGCTTGACCTTCTCAGGAGAGCTAAAACCTAGTGAGGCTTTATTGCTCACCACTGAAAAGTAGCGTGGTTTGGAAATTAGCCTGCAGACTTTCCAAGATCACAACTGGCACCGCTGCTCTGAAAGCTGGGCTACAGGAGAGTGACTTGAATGGAGCTGTAGACTGAAAGCAGTAGGACACCACTATGAGACATTTGTTCTTTTCACTGACAAACCAACATGAGATTAATGTGCAGAGAGTTATTAATCCTCCTACAAACAGGTAATTTTTCAGTCATTAAACATTATTGCTAAACTACCAGCAACTCTTCCTCCACTACTGACCCCTGAGAAGAGCAGCTCACAACTATATGGGAGCAGAAATAGATACTAAGCTGTTTCATCCAATGAAATCTTATAATGTGCAGGATTTGTTGTTGTTGCTGTGTCATGGTTCTATGTTTTTTTTGTTTTTGTTTTTTGTTTTTGGGTTTCAGTATTCCACATCAAAACATCATGTAGTGTACGGGGCATTAAAGTGTCACTGCCCCAATTCCAAGTACCTATCCCTGTACATTACAGCAGTCACGGGATCTGGCCCTTCCGGGTGGGGGGGGCGCTCTCTTACTGCCTGGCAGTGGGTGCTGGAGGGTGCTTTCCTAGCCGTTCCAAGCTTTTCAGGTTTGACTCGGTCCCGGGAACTCTCTCTCTCTCATCTTGTCTGATTTATTAATCTCAATTTCAATTAAATTGTATATATTGTGTTATCTTGTATTCCAATATTATAGTAAAATAAGTTTTCCTCCATAGATTGTTGCCGCTGCTCTTTTCCTCCCTTCCTTCCTTCCCATTTTTGTGGGACTGGGGTGGGGGGGGAGGGCAGAGGCCTGTCGCCCCTGTCACGGACATAGATTGATCTGGTCAACTCCGTGACAGATTTTTGGCGCCCAACGTGGGGCAAGACTGCTTTTTAGCTTTTAGAATGAATCTCTTTTTCTCTCTGCTCTTAGAGAGCTTCGTTAAGAAGCATTATCAGCAGTTCAGGTTTCTGTGCTGGAAAACCTGACCTTGAAAGATTAGGCGTACTGCCAGTGTTCTGGGATATTTGTAAACTTTGAGCACTACTTAGTCTGAGTAGTGCCTTTTTTTTCTTTTTTTTTTCCCTCCTCTTGGTAGCTTCAATTCATTAACCCTTTTTTTTAGCAAGCACCAGCGATGAACCCACTCGTTATCGTGGGGGTGCTGGGTAAAGGATTTAAAGCAATGGTGTTAGTCACAACCTACTGGCCAATAATCCATCTCACACTTGTGTGTTGTGGAATTGCATTCATATATAACTACCTAAGGGCACTGATGGAGACACCTATGTTTTACCTATTTGCAATGTGGTATGATTTGAACTTTGACATCTACATCCCAGAAGGAATGGCTAATTTCACAAACAACTACATCCCAAATGGAGTAGCTAATTTTACCAACAACACGATGTTCAGACCAGTCTCTGGGTTTTCTTCTCGGTTTGTCAAACGTTTTTTGAATCCTGAATTAATACCCATGTTGTTGTTCGCGTCATCAATTTTCCTGAATGTATTCCTATGCATTCGTATTAAGGGAAAGGAGTCTCTTCCAAAACTGGAGAATGATGATTGGCAGGGAATATGGAGAGGTTTAGGAAAGGTCTTAGAAGCATGGGGACCCGCAGTGTCATGGGATTTTACTCTTGAACACCTGTGGGATCCTGAGAAACTAAGCCAGTATTTGAGTCAGGGACTATGCGGCTTGCATAAATCTAAGGAGGTACAACTTATTTGGGGTTTGGCTTGTGCTTACCGTGCCCTATATAATACCATTCTGGAGAGAGAGAGTTTCCGAGCTGAGGTTCAAGCCAAAGGGGAAAATCCCCAAGTCAAATCTAATCAATCACAGGAGACACCAGTAACAATACCAGTTGCTCCTGTGGAGGGCAAGAAATGGAAACGAGTGTCTTCGCGTCTTGAACGAAAAAGAGAAGAAGAGGAGGAGGAGGAGGAAGATCCAGGCGAGGGGCCCTCCTCAGAACCACCACCATCGCGAAAGGCAAAAGGGAAAACTAAGAGACATGCAGAAGAGAGTGATGAAGAGGAAGTCTCTATTACTACTCGCCGGCCTCTAAAGATGACTGAAATCCAAGGTTCAAGAAAGGAGTTTACACGGCGCCTGAATGAAACTCTTGTTTCCTGGTTGGTTCGCTGTTGGGACAGTGGGGCCCATAGCTTGTCTCTGGATGGTAATGAAGCTCGCCAACTAGGTGCCATTGCCAGAGATCCAGCTATTGATAGAGGAATTAGTCAGTGTTCGGATGAGGCTGCCTCCCTCTGGGAACGAGTGTTAATAGCCGTGAAGGAAAAGTATCCCTTCAAAAATGGCTTGAAGATTGCGATGAAGAAATGGGATACAGTTGAAAAGGGGATCCAGTATTTGAGGGAAATAGGCATGGTGGAAATGCTGTATGACCCTAACTTTGTTCCTAACCACCCACAACAAAACCGCGACCCTGAAAAAGTGAGGACAACGCCTGAGATATGGCAGAAAATCGTGACAACAGCACCGGACAAATATGCCGCTACACTAACGTCAGCATGTGACAGATACCAAGAACAACAGAGAACACCCTTAGTTTATGAATTAATTGTTACGCTCCAAAACTACGAACAATTGCTGTCCCCAATTCATGCTGCCGTTGCTGCTATATCAAAAATGACAGAGCAAGTGTCTCAACTGATTAACTGTGACAAACCTGTAGCAGTATCAGAGACGCTTGATGAAGATCAGGATAATCAAATGAGTCTAGCGAAGGAGGTGAAGGAGATGATGAAATTTTGGCGAGCCCACCTAACTAAAGACGATGAACCTTCCTTCTTACGTGCACCATCAAAAATCTCAGCTGTTAGAGGCAAACGCTCTCCGGCTCAAGTAAGGGATAATACATCGCGAATTGCCTTATGGTATTACCTACGTGACCATGGAGAAGACATGAGGAAGTGGCACAGTCAACCTACTCCTGTACTACGAGCCCGGGTGAAAGAATTACAAGGCAGATCAACCACCAGTGCAGTTGCTCCAGTTACCACAGGTAATGAATAGAGGGGCCCTGCCCTCAGTCAGGAGGGGGAAAGGGATAATAGAGTATATTGGACTGTGTGGATTCGATGGCCTGGCACATCAGAACCACTGAAATATAAGGCCCTGGTGGACACTGGTGCACAGTGCACTCTGATGCCCTCGAGTCATGAAGGGACAGAATCAATCCATATTTCTGGAGTGACCGGGGGCTCTCAAGAATTGACTGTGTTGGAGGCTGAGATAAGCCTCACTGGTAAGGACTGGCAAAAACATCCTACTGTGACGGGCCCAGGGGCTCCATGTATACTAGGTATTGATTATCTCAGAAGGGGGCATTTCAAGGATCCTAAGGGGTATCGATGGGCCTTTGGAATAGCTGCTGTGGACACAGACAACATTAAGCAGTTGTCTGTTTTGCCTGGCCTGTCAGAAGATCCGTCTGTTGTGGGGCTGCTGCGAGTAAAAGAGCAACAGGTACCGATTGCTACAAAAACGGTGCACAGGCGACAGTACCGCACCAACAGGGATTCTTTGCTCCCCATTCGTAAGTTAATTCGTCAACTAGAGAGCCAGGGAGTGATCAGCAAAACTCACTCGCCTTTTAACAGCCCCATATGGCCAGTGCGTAAAGCCAGTGGAGAATGGAGGCTGACGGTGGACTACCGTGGCCTGAATGAAGTCACACCCCCACTGAGTGCTGCTGTGCCGGACATGTTAGAACTCCAGTATGAACTGGAGTCAAAAGCAGCCAAATGGTATGCCACCATTGACATTGCTAATGCCTTCTTTTCCATCCCTTTGGCCAAAGAATGTAAGCCACAGTTTGCTTTCACATGGAGGGGTGTTCAGTATACCTGGAACCGTTTGCCGCAGGGGTGGAAACACAGCCCGACCATTTGCCATGGGTTGATCCAAACTGTATTGGAACAGGGCAATGCTCCTGAGCACCTGCAGTACATTGATGACATCATTGTGTGGGGCGATACAGCAGAAGAAGTCTTCACGAAAGGAGAGCGAATAATCCAAATTCTTCTGAGTGCTGGTTTTGCTATTAAGCAAAGCAAAGTGAAAGGACCTGCCCAGGAGATTCAATTCCTAGGTATAAAATGGCAAGATGGCCATCGTCACATCCCGACAGATGTGATCGACAAAATCACTGCTATGTCTCCACCCACTAGCAAAAGAGAGACACAATCTTTTCTGGGTGCAGTGGGCTTTTGGAGAATGCATGTTCCAAACTACAGCCTCATTGTAAGCCCCCTTTATTATGTGACGCGAATGAGAAATGAGTTTACATGGGGCCCTGAGCAGCAGCAGGCTTTTGAACAGATTAAACAGGAGATAGCCCGTGCTGTGGCCCTAGGGCCAGTACGGACGGGACAGGGTATAAAGAACATCCTCTATACCGCTGCTGGAGAGAACGGTCCTACTTGGAGTTTGTGGCAAAGAGCCTCAGGAGAGACCCGAGGCCGACCCCTGGGATTCTGGAGTCGAGCCTACAGGGGGTCGGAAGAGGGCTACACTCCAACTGAGAAGGAGATCTTAGCCGCGTATGAGGGGGTTCGGGCTGCTTCTGAAGTAGTCGGTACTGACACACAGCTCCTTCTGGCACCTTGACTGCCAGTGCTGAACTGGATGTTTAAAGGAAAGGTTCCCTCCACCCATCATGCTACTGATGCCACTTGGAGCAAGTGGATTGCACTGATTACACAACGAGCACGGATGGGGAACCTCAGCCGTCCAGGAATCCTAGAGGTCATCATGGACTGGCCTGAAGGTAAAAAGTTTGGAACACCACCGGGAGAAGAAGTAGCTCGTGCTAAAGAGGCCCCACCATACAATGAACTACCAGAGAATGAAAAGAAATATGCCCTGTTCACAGATGGATCGTGTCGTATTGTGGGAAAGCATCGCAGATGGAAATCTGCTGTGTGGAGCCCCACACGACAAGTTGCAGAGGCCACTGAAGGGAAAGGCGAATCAAGCCAATTTGCAGAGGTAAAGGCTGTCCAACTGGCCTTAGATGTCGCTGAACGGGAGAGGTGGCCAATGCTCTATCTCTACACTGACTCATGGATGGTAGCAAATGCCTTATGGGGGTGGTTACAGCAGTGGGAGCAAAATAACTGGCAAAGAAGGGGTAAACCTATTTGGGCTGCTGAACTGTGGAAAGACATTGCTGCCTGAACAAAGACTATAGTTGTAAAGGTGCACCATGTAGATGCTCATGTGCCCAAGAGTCGGGCTACTGAAGAACAGCAAAACAACCATCAGGTAGACCGAGCTGCCAAAATTGAGGTGGCTCAAATAGACCTGGACTGGCAGAACAAGGGTGAATTATTTCTAGCTCGATGGGCCCATGAGACCTCAGGTCATCAAGGGAGAGATGCAACATACAAATGGGCTAGAGACCGAGGGGTGGACTTAACTATGGATGCCGTTGCACAGGTTATTCATAACTGTGAAACATGTGCCATCATCAAACAAGCCAAGAGGATGAAACCTCTCTGGGAGGAAGGGCGATGGCAAAAGTATAAATATGGGGAGGCATGGCAGATTGATTATATCACCTTGCCACGATCTTGCAATGGTAAGCATTATGTGCTTACTATGGTGGAGGCAACCACTGGGTGGCTCGAAACATATGCAGTACCCCATGCTACCGCCCGAAACACCATACTGGGTCTCGAGAAACAAGTCCTGTGGCGACATGGCACCCCGGAAAGGATTGAGTCAGATAATGGGACTCATTTCAAAAATTCTCTTGTAAATACTTGGGCCAAAGATCATGGCATTGAGTGGATTTACCATATTCCCTATCATGCACCAGCCTCTGGTAAAATTGAACGATACAATGGATTGTTAAAAACGATGCTAAAAGCACTGGGTGGTGGAACATTTAAGCACTGGGAGAAGCATTTGGCAGAAGCCACCTGGTTAGTCAATACCAGAGGATCTATCAATCGTGATGGTCCTAACCAATCCAGTTCCCTACATACCGTAGAGGGAGATAAAGTCCCTGTTGTACATGTAAAGAACATGTTAGGAAAGGCAGTTTGGGTTCTTCCAGCTTCTGGAAAGGGCAAACCTCTCCGTGGTACAGTTTTTGCCCAGGGACCAGGATCCACTTGGTGGATAATGCAGAAGAATGGGGATGTCCAATGTGTACCACAAGGAAACTTGATGCCGGGGGAGTGCAGTTACTAATTCTATATATATATATATAGCCATGTGTGAGTAATGCATTTTAATCTTTTTTTTTGTTTGTTTGTTTGTATATATGTATATGTATTTTAAGCATGATGTAACGATGTAGAATAAGGGGTGGAATGTCATGGTTCTATGTTTTTTTTGTTTTTGTTTTTTGTTTTTGGGTTTCAGTATTCCACATCAAAACATCATGTAGTGTACGGGGCATTAAAGTGTCACTGCCCCAATTCCAAGTACCTATCCCTGTACATTACAGCAGTCACAGGATCTGGCCCTTCCGGGTGGGGGGGGCGCTCTCTTGCTGCCTTGCAGTGGGTGCTGGAGGGTGCTTTCCTAGCCGTTCCAAGCTTTTCAGGTTTGACTCGGTCCCGGGAACTCTCTCTCTCTCATCTTGTCTGATTTATTAATCTCAATTTCAATTAAATTGTATATATTGTGTTATCTTGTATTCCAATATTATAGTAAAATAAGTTTTCCTCCATAGATTGTTGCCGCTGCTCTTTTCCTCCCTTCCTTCCTTCCCATTTTTGTGGGACTGGGGTGGGGGGGGAGGGCAGAGGCCTGTCGCCCCTGTCACGGACATAGATTGATCTGGTCAACTCCGTGACATGCTGTTATGTGGTTTGTTTGATGGGGATGGACAGTGAAACTTGGTTTGTTTACACTGAGGGATTTCATCAGTGCTGAAGAGGTGTATTTATTCAGCTCAGGAAATATTTATTTTACACTTCCAGAACTTATACAAACAGCAGAGCTGACTGACCTCTTCCCCTCTCCTCCCTTCCATCACCTTCCTCAACTCTTGCCTTCTGGCAATATAAAAACACAACCCTGTGCCTCTCCACCTTACTCAGCTATTCCTTAGGAGAGGCCTCTGCAGAGCAGCTGGAACCACCCCTTTGCCTGAAGCCTGAATTTCAGCCCCATGTATAGGAGAACATCTCTGCACCCTGCCTGTGCTGCTAGTTGGGGTGTGGAGAGTTGTGGTTTGAAGGATGTGCTGAAGGAAGAAGGTAACCAGATGAATAGTATATTTCGGTGGATCTTTTCTCACTCTGCCTTTGAAAAGCAAAAGAAAACAAAAAGGTATTCTTTCTGATAAGAAAAGAAAAAGTTGAGGAGGAACACTTGGTTAAGAAGTTATAGGAATCTTAGAAATCTGATAAAATGCAGAGATACCTCTGAAAACACTTTAGACTCTGCTAATCTGGGTTATTAAATTAATCTGTTTTTACGTGCAAGAGATATTTGCTCAAAAATCTCAAGAAATTACAACCTTCAGATCCAGTCCATGAATGCAATTTCAAGTCTCCAGAACAGCTATTAGTGTAGTAAAACCTCAGTTTTTCATCCAAACGAATAACTGGTAGTCCAAATTTCTTTACTGAATGATCAAAGATTCATTTTTAGCTAGGTCACATCCATAGTGTATGGGAACTGCTGAGTCACGGCCTGAACCTCTGATTGACCACCTCAGGGGAGCAATGTGTCAGCCAGAGGAGCACAGGTGAAGGCCATTCAGCTGTGCTGCCAGAAGTGGTGGAGCCTGGCTGCACTCCTCCTAGACCCATTTAAGAGCTGACTGCCAGTGGGGAAGGATCTCTTCTGGAGATCACCTCTACTGGTGTTTTGTGAGCGAGCCCAGGATAGAGTCAAGCCTTCTATTTATTCTCTTTTTGTTATCATAGTCTGCTTTGCCTAACTCTCTTGTTTATTTTGTGATTATAACATCCTAAAATTCTTTGATTATACACGTAGTTACATAAAAGCAATGTCGTGGCCCTGAGAATAATAATGCAATGCAGTCAACTCTGTTCTTCAGCTAGGAGCCCAGTAAAGAATCTACATTCTTTATGCACTGAAGAACCACACTTTTCAGTGAATAACGAAATCTACTTGTTTTTGCAGTGTTAAAGTACTCACCTGTCTTCAGCAGTGAGAGGGGGAGTTTACACAAAATGCTTAGGCTGCTACACTAGCTGAAATTGAGCATACCCAGCGTGTAAAACAGCAGCACTTCCATTAAACTGACCTAGGCTGGCCTATGTAGCTCCAAATGGCTTTCTTGCTGATATCTAGGCTGATGCTCTCAGTCCATAAGTTTTATGACAAGTCCTTATGTACAGAAGTGTGCACTGTAAGCATTTGAGTCATGCTTACAGATTTAATCTAGGCCGGGAATGAAATAAGTATGGACTACACAAATCCATCAACAAATTCTTTAGCTTAAGATTCTGTGTCTTGTAATCAATATATTCCAGAATTAAGTGACACGCCTGCAAGTCCTTGCTTCCAAGGGAACCTGTGTGCTTTCCAAACACTCAAGGCAGTTCCAGTCATTTGGTTTTCTGCAATAGAACTCGAGGAGAGGATTAGGAGAGCTTTGGACAAAGTATGGAAATATAATTAGGCATCTGCAGTCCCACAGCAATCAATAGGCACTCAGGCACCTGAGAGACTTGCTGGAGCCTGCCCTTAAGTACTACTGGCAGTTTCCAAAGGGCGTCTAAGCAGCTGTTACCTGGCCTTACAGGTTGCATCCATTTCTAACTTCACATCCAACAATAATGCCAAGGGGACTAATAATGCCAGTGGAAGGGGGCTATGTCCCGAATCAGGATTTTGCCTTTGCTCACCTTGCCACCTTTTACAGCACACTGGGAGGCAGGCAGGCCATCAAATACTGCAGTTCTGAAACTCAGTTCTTAAGCTCGCATCCAGCGCCTACTTTCACGATATTTGGAGAGGGCAGGCACTAGCTTGTGATGTTGAATGGTGCCTAGTGCCGTGGGCTCCTAGTATTGTAACGAGCATGTTCATTCTGAATAAAAGTTACTCCTTTTCATTTTAGTGGTCTTGCAGAACTAAGTGTCCTTGAGCACACAGCAAGCTACAATTGCCATACTTGAGAGTTGACGTTAACCAGAATGACCTGAACCGCTATAAGAGTTCAGCAGCCCCAAAAGAAAAGACATCTCAACCAGAAGAGTAGGTCACCTTTCTTCAAGGCTGACATTTCAACAGAATCTGAAACTTTCCACAGAGGATCAGGAAGCCTTCAACATGTGAACTGATGATGTTAAGCTACATTTTGGATTACAGCTTGTTCTACAGTGTGACTGCATGGGATGGCAGCAGAAAGGCAGCGCTAGAGGTAACCTATTCCATGTCTGCCAGCTGTGGTTTGAAATCTTAACAGTGGTGGCATTAGTTAGGTCCTTCAGCAAGTAAGACAGCTGGAGGGGAGTACATCATTCTGATGAAGCACTTTCAGGTCCCCAGTGTCTGAACCAACCAAATTTCTCTAGCCAGTATTGGAAAGGGACTGACGCCTTACCTTCTATCAGTGAGCCTTGGCTACACTTCTGTATCCAGAGAGTGGTGGTCAGTGGCTCAGGGTAAGGATGGAGATCAGTGATGAGTGGTGTCCTTCAGGAGTTTGTACAGGAACCGGTGCTCTTTAGCATCTTCATCAGTGGATGAAGACGGACAGTGGAATCGAATGCACCCTCAGCAAGTTTGCAGATGGTACCAAGCTGTGTGGTGAAGTTGACACACCTTGGAACAGAATGCTATTCAGAGAGACCTAGACAGGCTCAAGCAGTGGGCCCAGGAGAGCCTCATGAGGTTTAACAAATCTAAATGCAAGGTCGTGCACCTGCTTCGTGGCAACCTGACTATCAGTACCAGCAGGGGGATGTAAGGATGGAGCACAGCCCTGATGAAAAGGACCTGGAAGTACTGGTGGATGAGAAACGGGATATGAGCCAACACTGTGGAAGAAGGACTCCTCAGGGCTGCTCATCTCTGTGATCAGGTAGGGGCAGCCTCCTGGCTTGTCCTCAGGACCGACCTAGGGCTTGTTATGCTGTGGAGGCCTGCAGAGCTCGGGGTCATTGCAGGGGCAAGACAACTTTGAGAAGGGCTCTTGGCTGGAGTGGGGCCTCCTCTGCTGTGCTTCAGGAACCCCCACCTGCAGTGCTGCGTTCAGTTCAGGCCCCCCCAGCATAAGGACTGGAGCAGTTGGAGGGGATACAGAGGAAGCCATGAAGGTGCTCGGAGGATGGAGTACTTCTCTTATGAATAAAGGCTGAGAGAGATGGGGCTGTTCTGTCTGGGGAAGAGAAGGCTCCAGGGAAACCTAATAGCACCCTTACAGCAACTAAAGGCAGCCTGCAGGAAAGGTGGGAATAGTCTCTCTGTCAGGGAATGTAGTGCCGGCAGAAGGGGTAGTGCTTTTAGACAGAAAAGAGGTGAGTATAGATTAGGTATCTGGAAGAAATACTTCACTATGAAGGCAGTGAGGCCCTGGCACAGCTGTCCACAGAAGCTGTGGGTGCCCCATCCCTGAAGGGCCAGTTTGGGTGGTGCCCTGGGCACCCTGATCCTGCTCTAATTGACTTTGCCTACGGCAGGGAGTTGGAAGTAGGGAATTTTTAAAGTGATTTCCAACCTAAGCTATTCTATGATTCTGCTTCCCTTTCTGCTGTTTTTCAGCAACCAGAGGTCAAAGGAATGAGACCTGCAGTGAGCAGTAGCTTTGTGTCATACTGGAAGAGTCAAGGCACCATTTCCCTACTGCTGTAAAAACTGTAGTTTACACTCAACTGTAAACAAACAGCAGCACTGAGTGAAAGCTGGTTGGAAATAAGGCTTGACTAGGAAGTCTGATGCATGTGTTCAGGTTGGATATCAAGAAAAAGTTCTCAGAAAGAGTGCGGAGGTACTGGAACAAGCTGCCCAGGGAAATGGTGGAGTCACTGTCCCTGGAGGTGTTCAAGAAACATGAAGATGTGGCACCAAGGGACGTCGTTTAGTGGCATGGTGGGGATGGGTTGATGGTTAGACTAGATGATCTTAGTAGTCTTTTCCAGGCTTAATGATTCTGTGATTCTATGTGCCTGCACAGCCCAGAAAGCCAACTGTATCTTGGGCTTCACTCAAAGAAGTGTGGCCAGCAGGGTGAGAAAAGTGACGCTGCCCCTCTGCTCTGCTGTTGGAGAGGCCTCATCTGGAGCACTGTGTCCAGATGTCGAGTCCTCAGTACAGGAGAGACATGGATCTATTGGTGCATCCAGAGGAGGGCCACAAAAACGATCCAAAGAATGGAACACCTCCCCTGTGAGAACAGGCTGAGAGAGCTGGGGCTGTTGAGCCTGGAGAAAGCTCTAGGGAGACCCGAGAGTGACTTTTCAGCCACTATAAAACAGGGCTACAAGAAAGAAGGAGACAGATTCTTTAGCAGAGTCTGTTGAGATAAGACAAAGAAAAAATGTTATAAACAAAAAGAAGGGAGATTTAGATTGGATATAAGGAAGATGTTTTTTCTGATAAGGGTAATGAGGCACAGGAACGGGATGCCCAGAGGGGTGGTGAGAGCCCGGCCTTGGAGACATTGAGGATCTGCCTGGAGGGGGCTCTGAGCAATGTGGTCTAGCTGCAGGTATCCCTATTCATTGCAGGGGAGTTGGACTAAATGGCCTTTAAGGGTCCCTTCCAACTCAAACGATTCTATGATCCTATATACCAACTGCTGCAAAGAAAGAAAGGAGATGTCTGTTCCTCTTCAGGTTCCCACTTGCAGGACCTCAGCTCAAGGCAGGTACAAGTCAGAGAAGGTGCATCAGAGAAAGGCACCCTTTCTGAGACCAGTATTTTCAACTTACAGGTGGGAATTTTAATTCTATGTTTCATGCTGACATTCAAACGCTTAACAAGGAAAATAAAATATTTTTCTCCCAAACAATTCGCTTCTGCTTTCACATGTAATTTCCTGGTGCAACAACAGGGTACAGACAGAAGGGAAGACACATGAAAAATATACGAACAAACTAGTTCAGCCTTGGAAGTAATAAAAGCAGAGTGCATCTTTGCTGTAAACCACATCCACTCTGCAGTTTTGTGAGCTTCATGGCTTTTCAGAGAGGCAGAGCTGATGCCATGCAAGCAGACACAGGGCAATCTTCCCTGTGCTTTTGAGCAGTGTGTGCTGGAAGCTCAGGTCCTAGGAAGCTGGAAATCAGACCGTGAACAGATAAATGAGCAGCTTTCCTCCCATGGCCCACATTAAGATGAGGAAACCAGAAGCTCGAAGTTCTAACAGTGCAACACCAACGTAATTTGTCATTTTTGTTTCTCACAGCTATGGGGTACCTGTCCTATAGGAACACGGTTGTAACTGAAAGAAATGCGCCATCATGGATAACAAGCAGCTGAGGATTTTCAAACTCATCTATCAACCTGATAACGAACACCTTCCCATTGTTTTCAACACACACAAAAAAAAAACCAACCCAAACCAAAAAGTTTTCACTGCAGCTTATTGAATTTAAAATTGAGCATGGACTCAGCACAACCAAAAGAAAGGGAGACTAACAAATACCTTCAGCAAGGAACACGAACTTCATTTTGAGTTAGTCTGATAGCTGGCAGGATATGTTTTTGCCTGAGGATCCCAAAATATAGGTGGGTCTTCTGTATCAATCCAGAAGGATTCACATCTCCTCACCCTCCAAAACTAGGTCTCAGTGACATAAATGTACCTGATTTTATGGAACAGTGCTAGTTGAAATAAGCTAGAAGATCACAGTGTGCCCCACCACCAGACCAGAGAGCATCACCGAACCCAGCTTTTATAAGCTAAGAGAGTCCATGAGCATCTGAAATTTCTGAGCAGGAAGGGTCAGCATTCCTGCTTTTTCTAGAAAAAAAATCAAACGAGTCATAGAAGCATCCATACATAATTTTAAGAAAACAGGTTTTAAATTACTGACAGATTTATCTGGAGACATAACTTTGCACATGTCTGTGCTATATTCTGGTGTGGCACATATTGCAATTGCATGCCCAGTGATTGGAAGCAGGCTCAACTGGTACAAGTCATCTACCCATTTGATAGAATTGGCCATGGAGTTTCAGAAAGTCAGATTTCATGGACATGATGTACTTTGGAATCTTGTAATCGCGTAATGCTTCACGCCTCAAAAAAAAAAAAGCTAATATACAAAAGGGAAACTTCGGTTGCACAGAGTACCATTTATTCACCTGAATCATCCAAAGACCAAGGGAAAGACTGCTACTGACTCATAGCATCTACTGAATCAAGTGTTGAGTTAGAAATCACTCATTTCAGGAAAAAACACAAGCTTCCTAGAAGATCACATGGTGATGAAGTTTTATCCTTTCATAGCCAAAGCCATAGGAGCACTGTACAACGCTTACCAACTCAGAGCGTTTTTCTTTTCTATGACAGCTTTAATAAAAGCCAGTTACAGTTTTGATGTTACAGATTTTTTAAAAAGTCTTTTTCAAATTCTTTTTTAATTTGTATCCACAGAAATCCAAAGCATCTTGACTGCTCAAGGATTCCATCTCTAATGGGCTGCTCCAACTCATACATCCATGGCAGATGAGTGAGCCCCCAGGCATTATCCATGACCAGGTCCACCCAGATATCTGTAAGGGCCCAGGCAGCCTGGGGTGGCACAGGAGAGGACTTTAGCCATACAAACTTCTGACCCCTAGCAGGGCCACTACTGGCATCTCTCATTGTTTTGCCTGCTTCTGCAGCACTGGTTCCTTCCAGCACTTTCCTGTAGACATCAGGGCCTGGCATGCAGTCACTCCCATTTTCCCCTTACACACACACACAAGTTTCTCTTCTTCGCCTCAGTCTAGCAGAACCATTCTCAACAACCAATGTTTCTCTGAGCCTGCAAACACAAGAGAACAGTGGACAAGAACCAACTCCTTCCCCCCAAAAGCAAATCACTTCCCATCAATTTCCCTCCTAGAACTGTCAGAGATGGTAGAAACTAGAGATGGAAAACATCTGTCTCTTTCTGTGGCCCCTTGCCATTAGCTGACTTGAGCTTGTTACAAAGACATTGTGGTCACTGTCATTGTGGCCTATAGCAGTGAACTTTTCTCCTCTCTAAGGTGGAGCACCAGGACCGCCCTGTGCAAGCTGTGCAAGAGGCTGTGGTGAGCGTGCACTGAGCTATGCTGTGTTGGCATAGGAAGCCACAGGGTACCAGCCATGGGGAAGGGGTACATCTAAGGACAGATCTCTGTCAGGTAGAAGAAATTTCTTTTAGGGTACAACTTCACACAGGTTATGAGTTGCACAATCAATCACCTGGGAATTTTACCACAATTTCCCTCTCTGCATTCCCTGGTTTATTGTCACGCTCAGCATGTACTGTCTTCCATTGCCATCTAGGGATACAGACTGGAAACAGCAAGCAAACATTTACATAAGCTTTATTTAAAACCTATTTCAAACTGATAAAATAGGTTGGTTTGACAGAGGCTGGTTATTTAGTTGCTTTTGGGGAAGAAAAAAATACTTTAAAATCCTTTCTCCGTGATCTCACAATAACTGTGTGTTACTGATCACTTCAATCCCACTTATCACACACAAAGGATGGTAGACAGGTAAGCACACACCACAGCAGTCAGCTCACACCTCTGCATTGCAGGACACTGCTTCAAACCTGGCAGCTGTAAATCCAAGTGCTTTTGTGCTTTTCAATCAACACCATACAATTTTCTTCTTTCTTAAACAAAAGCTTTCTGGATGCACACAGGTTTTGGCTGTTACAAGCCCAATTTTGAAACTGTTTGTATAGCCTACCATCAAAGGCCCACTTTTGAAAATAAAAACCCAGTGGATGCTTTGCCAGTATCAGCACTATAAGATGTAATCTGGAAAATACTGTCCATCCAATTTCAACAATTTTAGGATAATTTCTCTTGATGTATGCTTGGACTGGAAAAAAGTCAACCCCCTTTCTTCCTAGATCACTAAACTAGACCA
This sequence comes from Tetrao urogallus, assembly GCF_951394365.1. Lineage (NCBI taxonomy): Eukaryota > Metazoa > Chordata > Aves > Galliformes > Phasianidae > Tetrao > Tetrao urogallus. Next base: position 8,532,219 of record NC_136820.1, on the reverse strand, counting down.
GAGGCATAAACTGCAACTGATGCAGCTTTCAGCAGCTGTATTGTTCCCATCACAGAGCTGTGCTGCTGGATAAGCAGAGCTGGGCAGCTCAACCTAAGCAGCATCATGCTTGCCAAAAGCTCACACAGTCCATGCTGTGTCTTACTGCAAGGGGATCTGTAAGAAAGCACTGCTTAGGGGATGGATTTAGAGCACTGAGCTAAACACAAGAACTCTTCTGGGCAAGAAATGCCTGTTACATAATGTAAGAGAGGCTATGTTAATAATGTTAATGTTATGTTTATAGAATGTTTATGTATATATATGTTAATGTTGGTTTATAGAAACATAGCCCCACAAGTCAAGCACTTGAAGATTATCACGTTGCCTCTTTGTATTCAATTGTTTCCCCCAAGCTCCCCTTTTAAAACATTCTTAATGCCTTCCTTCTAAAAAAAAAAAAAAAGAGTATTAGCAGTCCAAAATCAACTTAGCTGCTCACATACCAATCAGAGATCAGACATCATCTCTTGTGATTTAGGTGAGCTGGGAGTCCACCGAATAAATGGAGCGAATGTCACAGCCTAGACAATTCCAAATATCACATCACCTTTTTTTTTTGCTTAACACCCTGTAGAGCCTTGAGACAGCCATGTAAAAGTGGTACTGCCATTTTAAGCAACCAACTGAGCAAGTTTCCTTTGCATTTCCACTGCTGCACTCTCATCCAGCAGCAGGCAACTGCTAGCAACAGGGTGCTTTCATTTTGTGTATAAAATACTGTCCTCAGATGCTGACTTGTTCTCAGCCAGCCTTGCCCATTTCCAGTCTCACAGGGCTTTTTTCCTCCACTGCAAATTTCCATAGTGGACTACTGGCAAATTCCCTCGTTCAGAGGGAACTGTCCTGAACTTGTCAGGAGGTCTTATCAGGCAGACAAAAGATAACTGAAGGACTATAACACACCAACACCAAGCATCCAGCTCCATCAGATCACAAACCTTAAACAGCATGTTCTGTTAGTTTAGATTTATTGCTGGAGACGCAGCTGCGTACCAAACTGTCTGCTATAAACACCAGCTAAGAAATGGAAACCACACAGCTGCTCCTGCACAGTGCACGGCAAGTGCCAGCAGATGTATTGGCTTCAGGTGGGGTGACACAAAGGGCTCTGCACTGCACAGAGGTAGATACCTCCTTCCTCCTTGCCCCCTGAAGAAACACGTGCTGTTGCATTATGCACTTACCTTCCAGTGTTACTGACCAATGATTTGGTTTCACTGTGACTTTGTTATAAGAATGAAACAAGTTACAGACTCCATGAGATGCCCCTTCCCTCATCCCAATGTCCTGCAGAAGCAGCTCAGCGATCTACACAAGACAAGCAAGGGTGGGTGAGGATTCCAGTGCTCAGCTGCTTTCAAATAAAGCACTATTCACTGTGTTCCACTGCAGGACAATCAGGAAATATCTTCATGTCACTGCAAAATCATACCTAAGGGAAAGGTGGGTAAGGAAGGAAAATACTCTTTTTAGTATTCCCTGTAACTTTTTTTCATACTGAAATCTCACTCGTTCTCTTGAATAACTCATGGCTCATTTTACAAGTTACTACTGGACAAAGGAACCCAGACACTGGTTTTGTTCTGCATCTTGCATCCGTGCTTTGAGTTACAGGTGCTGTAGGTCTGACAAGCGTGTTTGCAGAGCTATCTTTTTCACCAGTGTTAACAAGCACAGATGTGTCAATACTACTGATGCATGCTGATGCAGCCCATCAATCATCAGGAAATAAGCCCCTCACTGTAGATGTATTAAGCAGCTAAGGGTGCCTTCCTCTACATGGGCTGCCCTTAGTTGATTTTTCCAGCAGGACTCTTTGGAATAGGCCATTTTTAACCTTCCTCACTGCAGAACTACTCTCTGGTTCTACATCATTGTATTTGACATTTGCTAGGTCCATCTAAATGAGCACCCTCCTAGTTCACATCATGGACAGCTACCAAAACATCTGCAGTGCCACCTCTCACGGAGTCAGCAGCTCCATCATGACACCAAAAGTTGTCTGCCAGTACTGTAGGAACAGTGCTGTTTCCATACCTAATTTGATAGGGACCACAAACAGCTGCAGATGAATCCCATTTTCAAGCAGCGTGGCCATTCTACCTGCAACCACATCCACAAAATTCAGAATACTCTAACCGAAGTTTTGACATAATGCACAGATTAAAGTGGTAGGGTTTTTTTCACCTGTATAACCAAAGATGGATAAGCAAAGATGGCTTAAAATATGGGGGAAAAAAAAATAATTATATATATAAGTACTACTATCTGACCCCAAATTCAGTTCTGAAATGTGATGTTACATTTCACAGATGTCACGTTCTAAAATAGCTAAGACCAAACTTGTGCACATATTAGTGGCTTCTTAAAACACTGCTTAGTCAAGAAATTGGATGATCTTCTACCTAAAATTTCAGATCTCAAGGCAATAGTCATTGTCTTGTTTTAGAGCTACAATCATCCCAGAACAAGTCTCAATACTTTTATGTCAGTTAACGTGACTTACAGCAGATATTTAAAAGTTGAAATGGAACATTTCTTGAAGACATCAGCTCTGTTACAAGAGGATGACATACACCACATTAAATGGTACTTCTATATTCCACCAAAAAAAAGAAAAACCAATCCTTTCTTACTAGTATTAAAATTCCATTTGCTTTGGAAAAAAAAAAATACATAAAACAACATTGGTACATTTTATTTCAAAAGATTGTTGTCTCTGCTCTCTAGCAGTACTTTAATACAGGTTACGACTTGTCCACATAATTATCAAACGGCCTGTCACATTCTTTAACTTTATAAATACTAGTCTCATACATATATTCACATAATAAGAGAGAAGGCTGAGCCAAATTAAACAAGGGTGTCAATGAAAACTCCATACCCTGCAGCCTTCCAGGAGGATTAAGAACTGCTGGCTGGAACTCAAAGTACCTGTCCTGTACTGTAGGATTAGAGCAGCACAGCCTGTAACAGGGCAGCACATGAGATCTTAGCAGACTACAAGCAGGACATGTGTTACAGCAGGAGGCACTGCCTCACCCCTGCTTACTGGTGGTTTGTGAATACATTATGCATCAATAAGGCACCAGCATAGTGATTACAGTCAGGATGGCAGAAGAGGATAAAGGCAGAACTCTGCTTAGTTTTCAGATATGTAAGATAAGCTCCCAACAACAGCTCACAAGTTTTATGATGCATTAGAGTTTAGATGCATTTAGAACCTTAAATGCCAAGCCCTCAAGGAAATTCTATTAAGTGTTTTAAAAAATACACAAACAGAAATAGCAATGCTAGAAGTCAGCTCCAGGAAAACCTAAACTAATTGTGACAGACTAAAGAGACAGGCTTATTTCCTAAGGTTTTGTGTTGTTTTCCCCCTCCAAATCGTTATCCAGAATAGAACACTTCGTTTAGGCTGTACAAAGATCACATGCAGGAAAGGAGACGTTAAGCAATGCCATTGTGCACACGGTATTCACTGGTTCAATTTGTGCACTCCTTTTCAAAGGAATTTGCTTGGGAAAATTAGTGCTCATCTGCCCATAGCTGTGCTCCTCACAACTGTCTCTGAAACAAAGACTTGGCAGATCAAACGGGCAGGTCAAGTGCCTGATAATTCACAGAGAATGGAAAGCTTACAGACTTAAACCACTATCTTCTACAAATACTGACTGCTACCAGAGTTTGGGAAGCAATGCTCTCCTTCAACAGATGTATGCTCTGAACAGCCAATTCCAACAATCTATATCTATACATATATCTGTTATGTCTATCTCTTTATCTATACAACAGCTTAATTCAGCTTACTGTCCAGCTATAATAGCCTAATATACCTATATGCAGCAAGGCTACGAAATAGCAGTTCCTGCAGCCAACTCCAGCTAGCAGCTAAACCTCTGTATCTCTAAGGAGGCAACCCTGGAGATACGGAGTGTAGAGGCTTTACAATATTCCAACAGAAGAAAACACCACTATCTGCTGTCTGAGCTTGCACAGCCTCAGTCCCTGTAGGTTGAGAGGTGTTTTCTAGCTCCCTTTTCCTGCCTCAGTAATTACAGGCAACATCCTATTTTCTAATTTATCTTGGGACAAAGTTTGAAAACTGGCTTCACTGTGGAACAAGGTGGAACAGCATAACCCTAAATAGCTCTTTTTTCTAGTCTCACGTTCTTCAGCTTTCTTGGAACAAGGGCCTGTATTTCAAGTCTGCGTTTTGACAGACATTTCAATACAATAGAACATGAAATTGTGGAAGCCTTTTCTCTGGAAGAAACCATGTCTGTAACATGGTTAGCTACAATCTCATCGTGACACCAGTTTTAAACAGTTCAAGGATAAATTCCTGCATTCTTTCTAGCAAGACGAATTTTTGCTTGCTGCAACAACAAATCCCATCAATTTGAATTTAAAAGGTACTACTTATTCCCTCTCGTTTTTGTTCTTCAAAAGTCAAAGCACAAGCAGCTCCACCAGTACAGCATAAAAATCAAGCCACCTATCAACTCAAGACTCTTCCTTTCAGAAAGCACTCTTAAATGAAGGGAACAAAAGAAAGTTTCTTATTTATTTCAAGTAGAATGACTACAGAGAAATGACTCAGCTTAGGTAATGAAAGTTAACAGAACAGCATTTGAAATGAAGACTGACTCAGTAACACATGAGACTTGCTAATCATTTGTTAATCTCCAATTCAAAAACCCACTACAAGTACTCATGTAGTATCAGTGAAACAGACAACTATCCTGTTTCCCCGCTCCCCCCATTGGGCAACAGAACAAGCTTTGAAATAAAACATCTTTTTCCAGTATTTGATCAAATGAAGATCATTAAGTGCTACACACACCAGAGGATTAATCAATCACCTGTGAATCAGGACTTGGTAAACTTGGGGAACAATGACTTTATCTTACTAATGTGCAAGACTAGCATAATAGTTGTCAGTCTTTGGATTTTAGTTCCATGTGTTGATATTCTGTTTACAGGAGGCTTCTCCTCCTCATCCTAAGCACATGACACCTGAAGGGTACTCTCTCTTCTGGGACACCCTTCTGGAGCAGAAAGGCCTGAAGAATGCATGGAAATTGAGAGACAGAAGAGTGGATTCTTACAATTATCTAATCCACAGAGTACAAAAATGTCATATGGATGCTCTGCAGTGCTCCCCCAGTTGTTATTAGTGGCATAAAAGTTCTTACCTGAACTCAAGAATCTAAAAATGTTCTAACAGGTTGCAACTGAGCACTTGTCTAGAAAGGCAAGCCTCTGAATGTGAAGAGTACAGATACAGGTGGTAATAAACAGGGAAATTTCTCACAGTCTTGATATCTGCTTTGGCAATCCATTTTTTTTCCCCCACGTTCACCAGATGAAGTCATTTCATTCCATTAAGAGACGTGCCTTGCACTCAAAACACTAAATACCTACAGCTAACTAAAACTAGATGAGGAGCTTGGTAGAAAAGAACCCTAACACCTCTATTATAAGACTGGATAAAGCCTAAATCAGCTTTCTCTAGTAACACACAAACCCCAGAACAAGATCCTCCATATTAAAATTTTTCACACCAGAAAAAAAGCTTAGTGAAGAGCCTGTTCCTTTCCTCACTTCTGCAGCTAACACTACCAGCTAATAGAAGGACTCTGCCTGCCAACATTAAATGTTCAGTCGTTGCAGAATCCAACTCTGTACTGTTCTCCTTCACTCTGACAGAAGAGATGAGAGTCAAACGGTTTGGGAGAAGCATTCAAGACCCTGATGTTTAATATACTCTCAGTAATAGCAGCTTTAAGTAGATGAACTTAGGTTAGTCCTACTACGCTTAACACCATTACTACATTCTGCAGTAAATTTTGGAGAGAAGATTCAGCTACTTAACAAAGAACATATTATCATGCTGCTATTAAGATACACCTACATAAAAGACTTAAGCTCTAGTCTTACAGCTACAGCATAAGATTGCATCAAGCTAATCTACTGATTTGTCAGCTAATACTTCATGTAATTTGCCATTTTTTCTCAGTAAGCAGTGAGCTATACTTGCCACAAAACACTTCAGCCACTCTGTAGTAAGGCTGCTGCACTAGTTTAAACCTTAAGCTAAAGCATTTCAGATATCCCAGAAAATACATGAATCAACTTTTATTTTTTAAGCAACACCACACACTATTTTAATACAACCCACACAGTTAAGTCAGGTGAAAAACAGTCAACTGAACAATCATCACTAAAACATTTCCATTGGAAATGTGCTGAAGTTCACCAGCGTCTTCATTACCACCTTACTGGAGTTTTCTTATGTGTTTCTAGTCTACACACCACATGTTTCACACAGTCATGCAAATCTGAAACCAATTCAGAATGGTGACATAATAGGGAAGTCCATTCACTGCAAAGATACATTTTTCACAGAAGAGCCAGGCTGGGTAGGACCAAACACTGAAGGATTCTTCATGGGAGTAGGGGTGGGTTAGAAACCATGAACCTTCAGTTGTTCTTCCTTGACAATGCCAATCTACAGGAGAAAAGCAACAAACTTCAGTACAGCTTCCACACGGAAGATACTGTGGTATTAAGTCACTGCAATCTTCTACTTTGATTAAAGAAACTGAAATACAGTATAAACTCAAGACAGCAGTGTTCTGTTTTCTAGACTATTTCTGGGCCACAGAGAAGAATTTACTACACAAAAAATAAAATCCTGTCAGATGCTGGATTTTTCTGTAGTCCTAGCACTTGGTCTTCAATGGCTTAGAATCCCTGTGCATCATGATTTACATCAGCAAAAACGGTGGCGACAGCTTCCTCTACAGAAGCACCAGTTTTAAAATTATGGTTTGCATCAAGCACTTGATTTACAAACGAAGTTGAGCTGCACTGCCAGAAAACAAAAAGTGTGTTCTGTTGTAGCAGGGTAAATGCACTCCAAAGCAACATTTTCGCTCAAGGTCTACTAATCCTGCAAATGTCATTCTACTTTCTGGGTGCAAGTATAGAGGCTCTATCATAGACATATTTAACTGCTTAATTAGCATCAGTGTCATCCGTTACACTATTACTTGCAGACAGGTTTAGAATATTGCTAGGTATTTATCAGTAGTTCCTCACCTCCAAGAGGAACTGGCAGATGTTCTTCCTCTGGTCACCTTGAAGCTGGATAACTTCACCGTATTCAGGATGCTCAATCACAGTACCATTACAAGCAAATTTCTAGAGAGAGAGATTTGTATTGTAAGACATCTAATGTGCATTTTGATTTTGCTTAGTAAGACTTTTCAGGAGAATTTTATCCCAAAAGCTGCTCACTAAGTTCCACTGCCAAGCTCAGCAAAGGCTAGATGTACTCTAAGCTCATTCTGAAAGCAAATCGAATGTGTCTGATATATACAGAGAGAAAAAGCAAGCTGCTGAAATTCAAGTAAAGAGAGGATTTGCTCCCATCCTAAAGGAACTGGCCAATGCAAAATACCAGAACAAAAAACAAAAGCCTAAAGTACTCTTCCAGCTCTGCACTATTAAAAATAAAAGTATTGTTACCCTAGAAAAACTCAGGGGCTCTACTTCAATGGTAACCCAACTCTGGCAGAAGCAGGAAGGCAGAAATAATTTATCTCCAAATGATCTTATTCTTTACATCAACAATGCCAAACGTTTGCGAAATTCAAATGGACAATTCAGAATATGCTGAATTTTATTCATAGGAAAGAAACATTTAGCTTTTTAGCAAAAAGCAAGCATCACTGGACACCAATGGAACTTTTGAGACAGATAGGAGAAGGGAATCTCAAGTGATGTCCACTACAAGGAATGATATAAAACAAATGTTTGGTTACTTAACATTAATAGCTAACATAACTCTTTCATCTTTATTCTTAAATCAACAATTTCACCTTTTTGAAGGCTTTCACAAGTTTCTTCTTGTCATAGTCATCTGCAATTCCCTGAACGGTGGTTAGAGTCTTTCTTCCGTTTCGCTGTTGGATCCTTATATGAATGTAATCCTCAGTCCCTGCCGGGAGTAAGTCGTCACCCTTTGTAGCATCAGCAAAGGGGTCTGCAAGAAGAAAAACATCCATCTAAATCCCATGGAAGAAAAAAAGAACAAGCTTAAAACCCAACAATTCCTCACCTCACGTCTTTTTTTAAGGGTAATCTAGCTCTTTTTCTCTCCTGTTTCAAAATCTGTTAACAACAAACTTTCTAGAGCTCTATTAAGTCTCACCTGGCTTACTAACTCACAGCGCTCTTTAATACCTGTCTGGATGTATCACTTTTCAGCCACAGTCCTATTTTACTGCACTATTATATTTACTGTAAACTGTAAATTGTGAAGCTCCTCACCTCAAATGAAGAATCCTATACAGCATGCGCTTTTAAAAGCACGTTTCAGACAGTCATTAAGTACTTCAAGGGGAAAAAAAAAAGTTTGTAAGGTGGTCATATTTCTGTTAATCAGGTTAACTGATTAAGTACAGAAAAACAGAACAACTCCTGAACGAACACACCTTTACAAGTTCAAAATGTAAACTGTATGCCATGACAACTACATTACCAGCCTTTTCAGTCACAGACATAATTCCTAGCTTTTAATGTAAAACATAGCAACAGACACTACCAGATACCAGATGCAGTCTCTGAACCAACCTCTCAACGTTAGGTAAGAATTATAACAAGGTTATTTAGGCTTTAAATGCAGCAATGCCAGCTCTGAAGTACTTCCAAGCTTAAATGTACCTAACACTGGTGAAACAGGCATTTCAGAAGAAGGGTTTCCAGTTAATGAAATCATACAATCATTATAATTAGAAAAGACCTCTAAGATCACCTAGTCCAACCACTGACCGACCATGCTCACTGACAATGTCCCTCAGTGCCACATCCACTCGGTTCTTGGACACCTCCAGGGATGGTGTCTGCACCACCTCCCTCGGCAGCCTGTGCCACTGCCTCACTGCTCTTTCTGATAAGAGTTTTTTGCTACTATCCCGAACATCCCCTGGTACAACTTCAGGCCGTTCCCTCTCACCCTATTTCTTGTTAGGTGGGAAAAGAGGCCGACCCCCACCTCACCACAACCTCATTTCAGGTGATCTTACAGAGCAATCAGATCTCCCTCGAGCCTCCTCTTCTCCAGACTGAACAATTCCAGCTCCCTCAGCCGCTTCAGTCCCTCACAGCTCCGCTGCCCTTCTCTAGACACGCTCCAGGGCCTCTGCGTCCTTTAGTGAAGGCCCCAAAACTGAACGCAGTATTGCGGCCTCATCAGCGCCGTGGGACAATGCCCTCCGCGCTTCCAGCTAGTTATTTCTGATACAAGCCAGCGAGCGGCTGGACACCCTCGCTTCTGTTGCCCCATGTCGGGGCACAAGGCCAGGCAGCCCGAGGCGGCCTCAGACCGCAGCGCTGGGAAATGGCGCTGCACGAGGGGCTCCGGCAGCCCGACACCGACCGGGGCTCGCTTGGGGCCGGCTCCGCGGCTACCCGGGACGGGGAAGGGGCGGCCGGAGGGCTCTTACCGAAGGATTGGAGGTTCTGGATAGATGACATGCGATTCTGCGGCGAGAGGCTGGCGCAGCGGGGAAAGGCCGCGGCTGGCTCCGCTCGGGTCACGTCTGCGGCTCCGCAATGCCGGCGGGGGCGGGGAGGGGAGGGAGCGGGGAGGGTGGGGAAAGAGCGAGGGGTGGGATAACGAGAGCGCAAGGAGGCGGACGAACCTGCGAGAGGAACAAAAAGAGAAAGGAATGAGAGGGGGAGCGAACGCCGGCGGAAAACAGCGCTCGGAGCCCCCGCGGCACGCCGCCCCGCATTACCGCTAACAAGCAGTGGCCTCCGTTTCCCCTCACAAAATGGCGGATCTCCCGCGCCGCGCTCCTGAGCGCCCCCGCCGGCCCCGCGCTGCCTCACGGGAACTCGAGTTCTCCCCACCCCGCCGCTGAAGGCCGCGCGGCGCCGCTCCGCGCCGAAGGACTACAGTACCCAGCGTGCACCGCGCCGCCGCTGGGGGAGCAGATGGCTGCTGGGCCCGCAGCCTCGGCTTTGGGGCCTTTTATTGAAAGAGCAATATTAAAAAATATTTAAAAATATTGAAAATATTGAAAAGGGCAATTGATCAAAAGAAGTAAGTTGCAGCATATCCTTAGAAATAGCTGATGTGAAAAGCAGAAATACCATATAGATATTAGTAACATATTTTCGAAACATGGTTATGGAATTATGTGACAAATTCTTTCTCACGAAACTGCCATAGACTTTAAATGTTCTAAACATTTAGGTTGTTCATTAGGCCAGCAGGAGTGAAATACATTAAATGTTAGGATGCCATAGGCAGGCTCCAAGGTACTCCCCTCTATCCTCCTTCCAAGCTTATCTCTATGCAAGGACAGATGGATGATCAGAACAATGACCCAGTGTAAAGGGCACAAATGCTAGGGGGTAATTAAACAATTAGGAGGTTGTGTTTATGTTCATGTTGTAAAGCAGGCATGAAAGTTATGAGCAGATGTTAAGAAAGTGATTGTTAGAAGGCAATTAACCAATTAAGATATTGTGTTTGCGTGGCAAGGATTTGTGTTTACTTGGTATTTGCATGATTAGTGAAATGTGGTGAAAGAGTGTAATGTAAACCTGCAGTACTCAGCCAATGAGGACCGAGGGGAGAGAGAGATAAGAGTCGAGCAGTAGGGGATAAAAGATGAAACTCTGTTTTCTGTGAGCTCCTGCTTGCAGGAGGCTCAACACGGTAATTGTGCATAATATCTGCTTTATCAGAGATACCATCCTGGAAAATTATTTGGATATTTCCAACACCTCCATCAGGAAACCTTGCTGGAATAACTACTCTCCAGCATACCTTCAGCAGTCACTGTGACTGACCAGGTCTGATCCTCCTCATTGCCTCCCTTATCATTTGTTGGTCAAGACTGTGATGCCATATGCTCTTAATTATGACTTTCACCTTTCCCTACTATTTTTTTTCTTCCTTATTCTTCACCAGAAATGTCCTTGATCAGAGAGCCTTACAGAAATGAGAAGTTATGATTCCTATACATACTTCTGGGGCATATATTTAAGCTAAATCCATTGTGGATTTCTTGCTTGCTAAGCCCATCTGATTTTGTCCTTACATTTGATACTAGAAAATGCATTTGTCTATGAAGGTAAATAGAAGGAATACTTTCCTACATGACGCTGCGCAGCTAAGTTAGACAAGTTCAAAAAAGACTGAGTTTCCATATTATCTCCAGCTTTTGGGGGAAATGTTGCCTTTATGTTAAGTTCAGCCAATCTCTTTATGGTCTGGACTGCACTACAAGAGAGACTGTTGTAGAATTAGTTAAATGAGAGGCTTACCACACCAATACTTTCTTTTTACTCTCTGTCTCCTTGCTTTTTCCCCCATTTTTCTAGCAGTGATTCTTTTTTAAGTTTGTGATTTGAAAGATGAAACAGTAAAAGCCCTGTGATTTTCAAGATGGGTGGAGCACAGGCAGGAGCTGATCTGCACAAACTTTTTGTGCTGGCTTTATCTTTCTTTCTGCAATGTTGATGTCTGTGATCCGTAAGGACAGAACAGAATAAGTTGTACAAACATGACGGCCTGGTGGTGAGGGTTGGCTGAGGGGCAGGATGCAGCACTGCACGCGTGGATCGCCAGCTCCGTTTGGAGTGAAACTGAGACTTTGCGGACTAATCTTTTCTACCTTTATTTTTAATTCAAGATGCTGTTAGCGCCGCTGATGGCACAGCCTCTTGCAGGGCTGCTCTGGGTCGTCGTCACTGTCAGCCCTTCTCTTAGGGGCTGCTGGGCGCCGACAGGGGAGCGGCGAGGAGCGGAAGAGCCGCTGTGCCCCGCTCTGTCTCCTCGTGGTTCCCTCAGGCTGTGAGCAGTGGGGCAGTGACTGGGGCAGCCATGAAGGACAGCCTGCGGTGCGCTGGGCAGGTCCTGCGTGTTGGGACTGGTGGGCCGTGAGCTGAGGGTCGCTCGTAGGGAGGCTGTGGGACTCGGAGCGGCCACAGGGCTGTCCTGCTGCTCCCAAGGCCTCGTTGGCACCTTGGAGGCCCAGCTGACTGAGGGCCTCCTCACAGCAGTGGCACACAATGGTGTCCATGAGTCTCTGGATGAGGGCCTCTGCTCTGTCCTCCAGGACAGGCAACACCTCCTGGACCAGGGCCTGGCTGTCCAGCCCGACCTTGCACAGAGCATTCAGGATGATGCTCTCGGTTGGCAGCGTCGGCCACCACTGTGCCCCAAAGATGACTGTCAGCGCTTGCCGCAGCCAGGGCAGCACAGGGTCCAGGATCTGCTGGTGCTGCCTGAACAGAGCTGCCCAGACCTCAGGCAGGAGACCTCCCACTGTAGGCTCTTCCTCTGCCTCCTCAGCCTGCAGCTCCTCTGCCTCCTCAGCCTCCTGTTCATCTGCTTCATCAGCTTGCAGCTGCTCTGTCTCCTCTGCCTCCCCTTCAGCTGACTCCTCGGCCCGCTGCTCCTCCACCGCCTCTGCCCGCTGCTCTTCCTGCTCCATTGCCCACTGCTCTTCGTCCTCCATTGCCCACTGCTCGTCCTCCTCCTCTGCCCACTGCTCCACTGCTTCCTCAGCCCCCTCTTCATCTGCCTCCTGAGCATCCTGCTCTTCTGCCTCCTCACTCTCCTGCTCCTCTGGCAGCGGCAGAAAGGGCAGAGGGGATGGCAAAGGGGACAGCGAAGGAGATGGCAAAGAGCTGTGGGGGCTGTAGGCAGGAGCAATGCCTGCCTGGAAGCTGGCGGGTTCAGGCTGTGCTGGGGGCTGGATAACGAAATCCAGGTCATCGTTATCGTCCCACTCAGCAACCTTGATGACAGTCATGACCGTCCTGCAGAGCGGGCAGCTGTTCCTCTGCTTGGCCCACTGCAGGATGCAGGCCAGGCAGAACTCGTGGCGGCAAGGTACCACATAGGCCACGTCCTTTTGCTCGTCACGGCAGATGGGACACATCCATGCCTGCTCAGCTGCCATGATGTTCACGCTGTGGCCTGCTGGGGACTGAAGGCGAGGATCTGCTCCCCCGTCACCAGCACCACAGTGATGGAAGTTGCGCACTGCAAGAACGGAGAGAGGCCACGGTCAATCGCTGTCCCAGGGTCAGGCAGAGGAAATATGCCAGTCCCTCGGCAGGAAACCCTCCTGGTCCCATGCCTGGGCCGCCCACACCCCTCAGGGTCAGGCTTCGGCCCTGGCAGCTCCCCACATCCCAGCGCTCACCCCATTTCCACCCAGCTCACCTCTGCTGCTACGCGTGCGCCTCGTGGGACCCCGGCTGCCTGAGCCAGACAGGCCAGGGAAATGCAGGTGATGGCTGTAGGGATGGGCACTGAGAGCCGCTGCCCGCAGTCCCCAAAGCACAACCCAACACCCAAACCAAACGCTCGTTCCACCTCCAAGCCTCGCACACACGCTCGACAGGAGTCCAGGCACGAACAAACTGGACCAGGCTCTGCCCACGCCCAAAGGTTCTCACTGAGGGTGATGTGGTCACAGTCCTTCTCTTGAACGTGTCATCACCTGTTGCTCTGTGATGTTACCACTGTCCCTGTGCCCACGCTGCACTTTGTGTCTGGACACTGTAAAACTCCTCTATAAGTCAGGAATTCTTGTGCAGCCACTGCTGTGGCCATAGTTCTGTGACTGTCATGATGCCAAAGGTTTCCAGCTGCACTTTGCTGTAGAAGATTGCACAGAAAAAAAAAAAAAAGATAGTAGCAGTTAAAATAGGTCTAAAACCCGTGTGGAACCCAGATTTGTTGTTGCTTTGGGTTCAATTTTAGATTATGTCTAATTGTTGGAGAGCCCAGGCTGGAGTTAATCTCAGTCACTGATATCTACTAGACATCAGTACTCAAAGAACGGATTGGGAGTGATACTCCTGCCATTACATGACTAATGTATAACCTGGCAACTGTTGTTCAGGAAAAGATGAACATGTGAATCGTTGAAGGTTATTTATGACTGGATCAGCTCCAAGGATGAAATCCGGGGATTCATTGGCTTGCAGATGAAAAATAGAATAGAATGCAGGCAAAAAGTACACTTTTGTGCAGAATGCCATGCTAATTCAGAACCCAGCAGTAACTCCCCAGATATGTCAGAATGCTGGAATGAAGCACTGCATGCTTCAAGACAGGCCAAAATATTTCCAACCTCCATTTCCTTTCTTGAACTGTAATCTTCCCTGCTCCTACTGCATGACTGTCTACTCTAGCCAGCTGCATTCATACGCCATGCATACCTCAGTGCTGTGCAGAGGGCTGTGTAATGGAGGGAGGAAGAAAAGTAAAAGTTTCAGAAGAAATATTCTCCCTACCTCCAGCAGTGTGTTTTGGAAGGTGGCTGTAACCAGGCTAAGCCTGGCTTGTATTTTTCCATCAGGGCTCTAAGTGTGGTGCAGCATGCCAAAGAAGGGCTTAGGGAGATTGGTCAATAGCCTGAGCTGGAGCTCCTCAGTAAGCCTGTGATAACTGGGAGAACTGGGAAAACTTGGCACCTTGTTAGTGGTAAGCACATGAATATCCAGTCCAGATTCCTAGAGATCTGGGTCATATGCCTTTTGGTTTAGCTTTAGGTATGCATTTAGGGTTTGACATACTCATCCTTTCGTTTAAAAGCTATGGATGTTGGTTGCTCTGTGGTAACAAGAAGATAATTTCTGTCTTAGCCACTAGATGGTTCTGTTTCTCAAAGAAGAAAATAACTCCAGAATACAGCCAGTCCTGGCTTTTCTTGAAACCTGAATATTAGTAGAGAACGGCTTCAGTGTAATTCCACACGTAATTAACACTTCATCTAGTTGCCTGACGTGGTTTTCTGAAGCTCGCTTAGTGCAGCTGGATGTCTCCTCAATCGCTGATTAAATATTTCCTAGTTAATGTCAATTCAGAATTTCCAGGCAGAACAAATCCCTCCCTCTTATTCAAAGATAAGCCAAATCAGAATGGCAACGTTTTACTGCTTCTTTTCCTGTACAGAAATCATGCTGTACTGCAGTATGGAAAGCAGAGCAGATTCGTGGCTCATGCAGACATTCAGCACCATGGCATTTTCAAACTGTTTGCGTTCTGGTATGCGAAACAGTGAGAGTGGTGGGCTGGAAAAAACACCACCACCCTATTTCTCTATCCACTGTATCCAATAAAGTACTGAATGTGCACTGCTGGTTTTCACCTTCTGTTTGTGAGTGCGTGCCCAACTTCTCCCTAAACACAGAAAGATGCAAGTTTTAACACTGAATCTTCTTCCCCTTCACTGCACACCAAGATGTCCTCGAGATGATTTTCCCAAGTCACTCTCTAACTCCATTCTTTTGATCGCTCTTTCCCAGTTACTTCCAACTAGGAGTGTCTTTTGCTTTTCTGTGAAGCCTTGCTTTCCTCAAAGCATAAGCCTTGCTATGAACAGCATCATAAAAATAATGAAGATCACAATTGCCTGAAACGACTCTGAGAAAACAGAATGATTGATGTGAAGCTTCTGAGTATCATATATAGCACTGAGGCAGTTTGGTTGTGGTCTGCTGGAAAAAAAAAAGACACCTTGCAGTCAACATGGATGGAGTAAAATAGTACTGTGAGAATAGAAATGCCTGAGAAGGCTCATTTAAATAGACTGTCTCTATAGCTGATTAATCTTCATCGCATAGAATATTTTATGGTAATGTTTCATGAAGGCAGAAAGACCAAAAGCAAAAATAAAAACATATTTGGAACTGGCAGGTGGTGTGCTTGGGACATAGGCATGGATGTGATCCTTGTAGCTGGGGGGCAGCTGTGAAGTCCCTGGCATATGGTTGTGTGGATGCTGAGAATTTAGATGGGTTCAAGAAGCAGTCGTGAAGGAAAAAGTAATCCATTAAAGGCTCCCAGCTACAAAGACACATTTGACTTGGGAAATCTCTGAGCCACACGTCTCAGGGTCCTGGGAGAATATTCCCATGGGGAACATCAAAATGTATTCCCCTCTTTGCAGCTTACCTAGATGTTCTCTGCTGGCTGCTGCCAACCACAGGATGATGCAGTAGATCGACCTGGGGCCTGAGTGAAGGCAGCTGGGTATATTATACCATTTTACATGCTGGCTCTCCTAATAATATTTTTTTTCTATGTACGGCATGCTATTTTTCAGGCACATTTATCTATAAGCAGCAAACCATGTTAACACGAAGGTATTGCACAGTTTTGTTTTACACAGTCACTTCTGAGTACAAACCAGTGAAAATTCTCACTGCTCTCAAAAGGCTCCCATTGCAGTTGCAATGGCAGCCAGGGTAGAAGGAGTAAATTGGCTTTTATTTCTGCTTCAGGATGATAGGGTCACTTAGCAAAACAAGAATACATGCTACACATCCAGCAGAGAAGAAGCTCTCATTCTGGCAATTGCTCACTAGAGATCAAGAAATGATACTACATTTTGTGGTCAAAATAAACAAGTAGGGAGAAGATCTGTGATCCAAAGCATTGAAGGGCTTTACTTAGTGAGAAGACACCCTCTCCAGGCGTGCACATGGGATTAGCACAATGGAAGCACAGCCACTGACTGGCTCTTGGGAGCAGATTGATTTTTAAGTAGGGGGTATTTGCAAGGTTCAAAGCGAACATGCTAATAGGAGGTTGCTGAAGAAAGCATGTATATCGATTGCGTTAGGTGCAGAAAGACCTTTTGTGCTATCTCAGACTTGAAGTGCTCTTCACATGCTGCTATGGTACACGATCCTAAGTAGTCTGAGTAAACTCTTGAAAACTTTGATGAGGAAGACACTTCTTTTACCTGTTAGTAAGTGGAAACTGGAGAGAGGAAGAGTATTTCTTAGGCTTTACTCCGTGTGTTCATACACATGCACAGAGAGAAAACTGCTGTATATAAAGGGTAGATTCATTTTAACCACACAAATTAGTGATCACCTCCTCCCCAGGCAGAGATAGGGTGGTGGTGGGGTTACCCACTTGATGCCTGGATGCTGAGTAAGCCAGGGAGAGGCATGGGAGCATCTTTATAGAAAAACTGAACAACAGGTCTTGTTGTAGTATTTCCTATTCACTCTCAGCTTGTGGAGTGAGTCACATCTCAGGGCCAGCTTCCCTGAGCGGAGATTTATGGAGGTGCTCACTGCAGATGCTCAGCTTCACCAGGCACAGAGCAGGATCCTCTGCCTGAACAGAACCCTGTGGCTCAGTCCCTGGTCCCTTCACATTTCAGCCTCTCCTCAGGACTCAGATGGAGAAGGGGAACAGTTGCCGACATGAATGCTGCAAAACTTGGTGGTGAATATAGGTGCTAAACAGTGGATTCTTATCAGCAAGAACTGTGCTAACACATTGGTCAAGAGAGAGAGGTAAAAACAGCTGTGCCAAAGAGATGGATGCTGTAGAAATGCAGAATTGCCCAAGATCTCAGCCTCGTGCAGATGAAACTTTTCCCTGCCACAGCACTTATCCACACTTAGGCATGCTGCTGAACCAGGCTGGGTTCAGTCAGTTGCAGGGCCTCACACATAAGCAGGCCAAGTTGGCCCCAGCCGTGGGTCAGACGAGAGCTCCTCCACATGTGGCCTCGGATGGGGACAGCAAGAAGAGGAGCACGGCTGCTACAGACTATGGGGAGGTGGGCTCTGCTCTGTGCTGAACGTGACAGCCATGCTGCTCCGATCTGCCCGTGGCCCCCTGCCCTGATCAATGGCTCTCTTAACAGAGCCTCACTTCTCTTCCCCTCCCTTTGTGAATTTAAATTTTGCTCTCCAGCATTGCTGACGTCCTCCTGGCCCACCTCTTGGCTCTCCCCGCCTTCAAGCCCACTTCCCTGTGCTATAAAAGCCACAAGCCCCCAGCATCTGCCCTGCTTTTGCTGGGAGCAGCGCATCGTGAGGAGCAGCCCTGCTGTGCACAGGTGAGTGACTCCTGCTACCTGCTTCGGCACCTCTCTCCTGTGGATTTCCTTTTTATTTCAGCTTTTACTTTTCTCCACTAACGTACATAGCTGTGCTTGTTGCTGAGCGCTTTGTCCGGTGTTGGCAGCAAAGCAAGCAGGGCTGAGGAAACACAGCTCCGCAGGGACGGAGCCCACTGGAGGCTGAGGTGTGGTGGTGACGGGAGCCCTGCTCCAAGGCCTACAGTCACCCCACGTTTGAGCTCTGGCAGAGGTTTCCACCACTGCTTTCAAGTGTGAAAGTTGACTGGTTTGCACTGGAGGAAGGTCTGCGGTTGCTGGTCTTGAGTAAGATGCTGCTTTAGGGTTTAAGGAACTTATAGCACTTTGTCTTCTGAAGATATCCACGATCAGTTTAGATCTGATGGATCTGTAGCAGAGCTCAGGTTCAGTGTGCTGTGAGCCGGGTGCCCAGCAGGAGGGCTGGGAGGGCCAGGCTGCCCCCACACTGCTTGGGGCTGGGACTCAAGGCCAGAAATGGGACCTAGGTTTAGTGACTTCCTTGTGGGCTTAGCTGGAAATAGAAATGAGTGCTTCACTGTAACTTTACCAGTGACTTGAATATGCTGTAACTCTCTCCTCTGATGCTGCTCGAAGTTGCCAGACTGCTCTCATCAATAGTGCTCAGCCAAAGTGTAAAGGCTCTGCACAGGGACCGAGGAGAAGTGGCAAGTTGACTGGATTGGCAGAAGTGCCAACTTCGTGCTTTGCTCCAGGAGCAAAACCATTCCTGAAACTTTTGTGTCATGTTTGGTTGAAACTGGTTCATTTTTAAAGCTTTTTGGCGATCATTTAACAGTTGGAGATGAGGAGCAGGCAAGGAGACCACATTGTCTTGTTTTTACAGTTTTCCCTTTGGAAGAAGGCTGGTAGGCTGTGGGATTAGGAAAATCCAGACCTGAGGAGATCACAGGGCCAACACAAAGACCTGTGAGTAGGTAAACAGGGATTTGTACTTCTCTTTTGTGCCTAGAGAAAGGTGGAGCTGGGGTTAGAGTTGCTTGGCATCATTTGGGGTCAAGTTGGTGGCATCACCTCTGCCTCAGTTTCTCCCCATATAAGCAGAGGTAGAAAAATTAGAAGGTGGAAGAATTAGGGAGAACTGGAGATGCCGGGCCCCCTGATTATTTGGGCACTGCAAGTTACTCAGAGGAGAGCCACGTGCTTCACTGAAACCCTAGCCAGGTCAGGGGGCAAACAGAACATTTAACACACTGCGGCAGTCTGGGAAGTGCCCCCACTGGCTGATTCAGGCAGAGGACCAGATGTTGGATGCTGAGACACAGCACTGCTTAGGAAAAACTGTGTGCTAAAAGCTCTTCCTTTTATTTTTGCCATTTGCCACCAGTAAGTTCCCAGAAAAGCTGTACATAAAACCAGACAGCAAGTAATCCAGAAAACCCGTCTGCAGCTGTGTAAGCACACGGGAGAGATTCCTTAAGCACCTTCATTTTTGTCTCACTGCGACATACACCAGCTGGAATTGGTGCACAGAATGCATCCCATGTTGTTTTACACGTAAAGAACATTCTGTGCCAGTTGCCTCTGCAATATTCAGTGTAAAAAAAATCAACTCACAGTTCTGTTAAAATTACTGGTTAAAATCGCTTTTCTCTAAGCTGCCTGCTAAGTAACTGCTAGAGTGGGGGAAAAAATACACCGGCACTGAACAGTAGAAGAGCTTTTGACTTTGTATTGCAATAAAAGACATTGTCAGATTCTGTCTTTTTTCTTTTGTTGCCCTTGCAACATGCTTGGGAACAACTTGTATCAAGAGTTTTTCCATTCCTGCTCTGCCCACACTGAAAATGAGCTAAGATTTGAGCATAACAGTGCTGAGGCAGAAAAGGGGAAAATCCCACCCTCACACAGGGAGCAGCTTCAGTGTGGGCATAGCCAAGAGTATTTCCTGTTGCTCTGTACTTGTACATCTCTTAAGTGACACTTAAGCAAGCAAGGCTTCCCCTTACTTCTACTGCCAGAGGCTCCAGACTGTCAAATACAGTTAGATTTTGCACAAGGTAGGCTCTTAGCATTACAAATGGGAGAAACGTGATGAAGCTTGACCAAAATGTCACACATACAGGGTGTAGTGGTAAGTAGAGGCCAGGATCAGGCACCTCCTACATGCTGTTTTCCCAACCCAGCACCTTCTGGCTGTTGCATCTAAATGCATTTACAGGACTGGAAGAACTAACAGTGGAAACAAAACTGAAATCATACTTTTGCCTGCTACCTGCGAAAGCTGACATAGGAAAATAATTTCCTTTCAAGACGATTTTCTAATGTATTTAGATGTAAAGAGATTGTTTAAAATATAAATGTGAAAGGTATGTCACAGGTGGGGAAAGGGTGATTGTGCAGTCAATGAATATACAGAGGATATTGTATATCCAGGTTAATATAGTTATTATATTGGAGTAGGAAAGAAGGACACTCACCCTATCCTGGGCTTGCTGTAAAACTCCAGTGGAGTGGATCTCCAGAAGAGGCCCTTCCCCACTGGCAGTCAGCTCTTAACTGGGTCTAGGAGAGGTGCAGCCAGGCTCCACCACTTCTGGCAGCACAGCTGAATGGCCTTCACCTGTGCTCCTGTGGCTGACTCAGTGCTCGCCTCAGGTGGTCAATCAGAGGCTCAGGCCGTGATTCAGCAGCCCCATACAATGATGGAGATAGTGGCTAGAACATACTGATGTCCAGTGCCCACATATGAAAGGCCATGAGGACGGTCAGTGGCAGCCTCAGGGCTGGGATTCTATGCCCTGTGAAGCTGTGCCATGGGCTTTCATGGATGTTGAGGGAAAGCTCAAGCTGCACGTCTTCACTCAGTAGATGGTTCACAGCAGTCTTTAAACAGAAATACTCAGGACATCCCCAGTGTCAGCACTGAGTCATGAAATGGCCCTGATAGGAACGTGCAGTCACAACTGACATCTTCCTTCACCTTGAGAGCTATGTCCACTTTCCTCCTCACAGCCTTCCTACCACCGCTCCACCATGTGGCATCTGATCCTGTGGGCATCGCACCCCCCGTGGTCACCAAAGCACTTAAAGCTGGTCACCATCTACGTGCTGGTGCTCTTGGTATCGCTCAGCTTTGCTTCGAGACAGAGCAGACCTTTTAAACATCAAATAGACAACAGAAGTAAGTATGACTCTCACCTGATGCAATGTGATGGTGATCCTGTGGCCCTTGGTTACAAGGGATCAGGGTCAGGCTGCCAGGCAGAGTTCAACTGCAAATCCTTGCAGGTGTTTCTATGGTAAAGCAGTGTAAAGCTCTTACACTTTTAAGAGCATATACAGATCTTAATCTCTGCCTTATAGCCCTGAATTTGTCAAGGGAAATACTGCAATTATTGATAAATACCTGAGAACACAGTGATGTACAAAAGACTGACAAAATGCAAGGCAGTTTATATTGACTATTTAAACAGCTTATTTTCAGCTATGTTCCATAGATCTTTGACAATTAACATTTACTTTTAAGAAGTAATAAAGGAAGCACCAGTTGCTTAAATGTGCTTAACAGAGATCCTAATTTGTGTCTGGAAACATCATAGAATCATAGAATGGCCTGGGTTGAAAAGGACCACAATGCTCACCTAGTTTCAACCCCCTGCTATGTGCAGGTCACCAACCAGCAGACCAGGCTGCCCAGAGCCACATCCAGCCTGGCCTTGAATGCCTCCAAGGATGGGGCATCCACAGCCTCCAACATCAAATTGTCTGAAAGTCAAAATACAAGTATCTGAAGCATGCTT
The DNA here is from genome assembly GCF_951394365.1 of Tetrao urogallus. Lineage (NCBI taxonomy): Eukaryota > Metazoa > Chordata > Aves > Galliformes > Phasianidae > Tetrao > Tetrao urogallus. The sequence continues at coordinate 8,510,465 of NC_136820.1, read as the reverse complement.
GTTCAGAAATACTGTGAAGAACCAACCTGAATGAAGGAGAGCACTGTATGTCTCAAGCAAAAGCTAACATACAAACCAAAGTATTTTTGGGAAAATTTGTATTGTCAAATCTCACCTTCCCCCCAGGGAGCAACGGCTCATGGTTGAAAGTGCAGTGAGCAAGAGGTGCGTGTGGGAAGTAAGGCCACAGGCTCACAGGGGGACATCCCTCTCCTTACAGAGAGAACTGGAGATGTAGGCAGTCTTGGTTTTTAGGTCCTTGAGTCAAAATAAAGAAATGACTTGGGATTTGGCAGGCAGCGGGATGTTAAACACTGTGTGGAGAAACAAAAGTGGATCCTTTGTTTGGTTTTCTGAGTTCAAGCAGCAAAACTCACAGGGGAAAATCCTGCTGCCCTGTGTGAGACTTTTGTGTGACTCTCATACTTCATTACGCATTTGAAGTCCTGTTCCTGACACCCCTTTGGGGTCTTTGGAATGATTTGGTGTCACCTCCAGTGTTTGTTCATTTTCACTGACGCTGTACATTAGTATTATATCTTCTCCACACCTGCTGTAGAACTAAACTAGGCTATAAGGCCAACTATGAGTGCATTCCATAGAAAAAAAAATATCAACCCAGCTCTTTGAATTCCAGGCCCTGAGATTGATCCCTTTTGGTACGTGGGACGTGGCGTTCGACCCATTGGCCGGTTTGGGAAGAGGCAGCTGAGAGGTGGCCGTGGAAGCTTAAGGCCTGTGAGCAGGCGCCTGGATTTCCTCCTGAACGCCTTGTGGAAGCAGGAAGTGTTGGATGCAGAGGACAGTGACTGGTGATGGCTGTGTCCCGAGGCGGTGACCTAACCTCTGCTCTCCCACTTGCCCCTGCCTGCACCTCAGGGCTCTGCTTTTGCCTGGCAATCCCATGCTGCTCCTCTCTCTGCTGCGGCAAATTCCTTCAAGAAGAAACACATTGAGGGTAGAGGTGAAAGGCAATGCGTTGACGCCAGCACTAAGTGTAACCATAGCTTTAAAAAGTGTTTCTTCTCTCTTTAATCACCACCGTTCCCTTCTCTGAGCTGTGATGATGCTGCACACTGTAACGTTACTCTTACCCAAAATCCAAAGAGCTCCTGTGCTGGGATTTAAACTCAGCAGTGTTAGTGTACCATGAAATCCTCCTGTCACATTTTAAAGTCAGTGGCTGTTGGTATGTAAAAATAAAAAGCAATGGTTGGATGAAAGAAAAAAGGCTCTCGTTACTTTTTAATGTACCTGCATTAATGACATGAAATCTGAAGCTTTTATGCAGACTGTTAACATTCACTTGTGGGAATGCAGCCCTGAAATACACTCTGGCCTTTTATCATTCTTGCTGTGCTGCTGAAAATATATCAGTGAACAAAAAGGAGCCTCTGTCAAAGATAACTATCTTGTCCCTGAGGAAGGACAGAAAATTAAAAAATAATTAATAAGTGCAAGGTTTTGCACTTGGGTCAAGGTAATCCCAGGTGTGTACTCAAATTGAGAGGAGAAGTCCTTGAGAGTAGCCCTCCTGAGAAAGACTTAGGGGTCCTGGCTAATGAATAATTTAACACGAGCCAGCAAGGTGCACGTGCACCCCAGAAGGCCAATGGTGTCCTGGGTTCCATCAGAAGAGGGGTGGCCAGCAGGACAAGGGAGGTGATTGTTCCCCTCTACTCAGCTCTGGTGAGGCCCCCTCTGGAATACTGCATCCAGGTCTGAGGCCCCCAACACAGGAAGGATGTGGGGCTTTCGAGAGGGTCCAGAGCAGGGCCATGAAGATGATCCAAGGACTGCAGCATCTCTCCTATGAAGACAGGCTGAAAGAACTGGGCTTGCTCAGCCTGGAAAAGAGAAGGCTGTGGGGAGAACTCATTGTGACCTTCCAATATTTAAAGGGCGTTTATAAACATGAGGGAAACCAACTTTTTACATGGGTAGGAAGTGATAGGAGAAGGGGGAATGGTTTAAAACTAAAGGAGGGGAGATTTAGATTAGATGTCGGTAGGGAAGTTTTGTACTGAGAGAGTGGTGAGGTACTGGAACAGATTGTCCAGAGAGGTTGCGGATGCCCCGTCACTGGAGGTGTTCAAGGCCAGGTTGGATGGGGCGCTGGGCAATCTGATGTAGTACTTGACCTAACAGCTGGCAACCCGCCTGTGGCAGGGGGATTGGAACTTGATGGTCCTCGAGGTCCCTTCCAACCTAAAGTATTCTATGATTCTAAGGAAATTGGCTAATTAAACTCTTCAGAGTAGTTCTGTGCCTACTGCAGGTAGGGTGCACTGATATAAAAAGAGATAAGAGCCTAAACTGTCTGACTGCCTTTAAAACCATGTTGTTGTTTTTAAGTACATGATATGACGAAGCTCTCTGAGCATCACAATGTACGAATGGCAACGTTAGACCACATCGGTACGCCTTGTGTTGTGGCTCAGTACTCCTGTTTGCCAGAGTAATTAACTCACGTTATACTCATTTTAGAAGAAGCATTATTTGCAGTATGTTTAATCTTGATAACTACTTGCAGCAAGACTACTCAAATGCAGTTTAATCCACTGCACGCATCCAGAAAAGATAGTTTACAATTCAGATAATGAATGATGGTTACTGAGTCATACTGCAGATGACAAACTAGAATGAACTCGCATTCCTAGTTGTGCTTTGTTAGAATCACTACTAAAATTTAATAAAGATTGCATTAATTATAGCAGATAATTCAACTCTTGTTTCTGCTTGTGAGTGGTCTGTCAGTAAGGTACGGATGCTCCACCTCCCTGGAAAATGACCTGACCTGGAGGTGGTAGGGGTTATTTCTCCCTTCAGCTGAGCAAGAGGACTTTGAGTTGCCCATTTAACTGAGAATGGTTGTTTGTGATGCAGCAGTGTGGGCAGAGTGTTTCCTGACCAAAGGGCACACAGATCCACACTACAGAGGAGAGCTTTTGTGTTTTCTTTATGAATCAAGTCCTTGGAAAGGCATTTTTTTCATAAATTGTTTTTACTCTTTTATAATTTCTCTTGACAATAATTCTTGGTGAGTATGCAGATAACAACAACAAGGCAAGCTTAATATCCACTCAGACTCAATCAAATTGATCATATCGCCTTCATTTTACCTGTTAAAATATTTTCATTTATAAAAATCAATCTAAATATAAATATTAACACTAAAGATTGAAATCACTTGATGACAAAATAATCCTTTGTGTGCTATAACGTATGCTTTTATGATTTTTTTAAAACAGTAAATTATATCTTTGCACATATTTGGCACAATAAACAGTTGTAAAAATTCAAATGCCATGTAGCAGGTGGGATTTTTTTTCTTTTTTTCTTTTTTTTTTTTTTTGCAATGCCTACACAGTACACATTTCTCTGTCAAAGAAGACTGAATATTTTAACATTGTAACACGATAATAGTTGTTTTTCATGCCTCTTAAAGAAAACAACCTATTCCAAACTTTGTTGGCTTGTTTAAATCACGCTAACAGAACAAAAGCCAAAGAGTTATTCTATTAAAATTAGTCATTTCTGCATCATACACAATATTGGTTATTATTATTAGACGAATATGTAGACCAACCACCAGTAATGACATCTCATAACACACATACCTGCGTTAACCAGAACCTGGGAATGTGTTGTATACATACACGAGAACAGTCAAGGGAGGAGGAGGAGACTGCATAACAGAAAATTCCTAGGCATCCTACTCTGTTTAATCTCCTTTATGGATTGCATATATAAATAAAGTCTATTGTTATATATATACTTATATATTAAACAGAGCGGGCCAAATTCTGCCCTCACATCTGTGCAAACCAGTTCCAGAGAACTGGTATTGTGTGAGAGTAAGAGAAGGTGTAATTTCACCCAGAACAAACACATCGAGCCACATTTCGGCAGATGGAAATTCATTGGAGAGATGGAGCAACACTTCTGCCTCCAAGGTAGGAAGATGGCTGTAGATATTGTGACATGTCCCTACGTACGGCTGGACAGCAGCAAGCTGACGGGCTCAGCTTCAAATACTGAAGGTGGATACGTGACTGGAGCTGTTTTCCCAGCCTTCCCATCCAGCCCTTCCTTACCAGCCTCCCCTGCCTCCTAGGCCCTGCTATACTCCGAGCGTTAGGTTTTGCTCTGTAGGTACCAGCAAAGGACAGAGACATCTCACTTCAGGGAGGTGTCCTCTGACCCTTCATGCTGTGGGGGATCTTAGCAGTTCCTGTCCTCCTTCACAGCATGCCTCCCATCTGCCCAGTCTGCATATGTGTGCATACATCTGCATATACTTGCACTGCATTGTGTGGCATACAAAAGATTCACCGGCCTCACACTTACCTTCTCTAACAAATTCCTTTGTACACCCCAGAACAAAAAGCACTGCAAATTGGCACGGCCCTTCCCAGAAAGGGTGAGAGGGACACCTTGTAAGCAGCATCTTCCCTCATGGGCATCTGTTCAAAGGCTTTCCAGGGTTTGGTGCAAATTTCTGGGGTCTCAGGAAAGGAAAGAAGACATCTGGTGACTCACAGTCCAATTCAGAGTGGTCCAATTGTAGTGAGCACCAGTGACAGGCCCTAGGTACTACACCAAATTGGTTACAGATGGGTAAAGGAAAAGACATCTGGGCTACATTCATCTCCTCCTCAGAAAAGACAGCAAGTGGCAGAAGGGAATCTCGTACAGGTTGCAGCCACCTCACAGCCAACAGTCAGTCAGCAGAGATCTCACCCACAGCGCTTCTACTTTCTTTCTCCAATCTTAAAGACTTGGTCAGAACAGATTCTGAACTACAGAGTGGTTGGACATCACCAAGCGGACAATGATACCAAGAAGAACGAGACAGACAAAGGTGGTGGTTTCACAACAGTACTCAGATGTGCCCAGATGCCAGGACTGTAACCCAGCAGACATCTGGTCCACATGTGCTGCGTACCACCAATTCATGGCTCATCATGACATCCATGCTCCCCCCCATCTCCGACAGCAGAACACAGAGCCCTGGAGCTAGAACTCTGTCAAAGGTACTCTGAGCGAACAGAGAAGTCTTTGCACATCGCATCTCCTCCCACCTGCCTTGTCAAAACTTCCACTGGCTCCGGGGGAGCAGTTAGATACACAGATCCTCCACTCTCACCAAGCAGCTAAAAGCAGCATACACTGCACAGAGTTGTTCTTATTGCTCGACAAGACAGATGCCTACATATGTAAGAGGCCAGCAAATGTGGATCACAGGTCTGCTTTGTTCACTCTTTCGGTATGAAATATTGGCCTGTAATTGTGATTGACTGAGTGTACAAAAACATACTGCAGTTTAAAGACGACATACTTTAGTACAATCAATGGGGAGAAAAAGTGCATCTTAAAATGTGGAGCCTTGCTTTTGAAACTCAGCGTCCCTTCCAGAGTCTTGTGAGAACTTTAAGGCAGAGTTTCCTTTAGCAGACCACAATGCTGAAGACTTGGACAGCTTTCTCAGTGAGGTATCCAAACAAAGCCCTATAACTGAGGCATTGTGGGTTCTTGAGGGTCCATTTTCAGCTGGACATACACAATGGCTGTTAAGTAAAGGCACTCTAGTGTACAGCCTTAGGCAGTGTGTTATTGGCAGTAGACAAGTCAAAGTTTAGTACATCACAGCAGATCCTATAGCAGGTTCCTGGAATAGAGAGGGACAAGGAAGAGAGAAAACATCAGCCAAACACAAAACAAGCCTGCCCAAGGGAGCCTGGTCCTTCTCACTTCCTCATTTCTCTTCCACTTATCTAATGGCAAACTGCTTAGGCACAGTTAACATTTTTTTCCTTGATGAAAGATCAACGACGACTGATAGTTCTGCAGTGAAACCTATTTGTTCAAATCCTGCCTTGCCAACACCCAGCCTGCCTGCCTACTCCTCAAATTTCACTTAGGCTACCTTTGAACATTTCTCATAAATCAGTGCAATTCAGGATGACCCCTCACCTGTAGAACTGCACTGTGCAGTTGGTGTTGGGAGGGCCTGAACTGCAGGACACAACTTTATTTCTTTACTTTAAATAAGGATAGCACCTAACTAATTACCTGACAGCTGGCATGCATTCCTACAGGCTAACATTCAGGAGCAAACAGCTGCTATGTGCTGGTGGTATATAGTCAGACAGCTTCCACTATAATGGACACATTCGTTTAGAGCAATGTATTATTTTTCTTCACACTATTAAGAGAAGTTTTGTGAAGATGTTGAAATACATCTGCCTACACTGGCATCTCTCTATATAACCCACTTCATAAGCAGCTTTAAAAACATTTGTGTTGATTTTACCATTAAGTCCTTGGCAGTGCTTTTCCTCTCTTTAGTTCTTTGTGTTAGAGATCCTTGAAGCATGAAGTTTCTGTTAAATGTTCTGACAGTGGTAATTGGAGACCCATCTATTTTTTCACCTGGGAAAAATACAAACATGGAGATTTTTCACTTAACAGACTGCAGCCAAGGTAGCAATGCTCCTGAAGAGTCACAGCTGCTGGAGGGAGAAATCTTCCCCTAGGGCAAATAAGACAAAAACTTCCCCTAGGACAAAACATGGATTTAATTTAAATGGGAAACAGCATGCTGTGAAACTGGAAGTTTACTAAAGTTTGAGGCCATGTCAAATATTGGAATTACACAAGAGTAAAGCAGGATGTAAAACTGTCAGAGATGAAGGAAACATGGAAGAAAAGAGCACTGTATTTTACGAAACTAATTCACAGCCATACTCTAGCATACTAGCCACATCTCTGAGCCTGGTAACATGGACTGAACTTGGTAGGCACAGTCATTAAGAAAGCAGCTGTAGGCTGTGAAGGGTGGCAAGTGGCTAGTGGCAATTAGCCCTATGACTGCCTGCCCCTCACAGCCTAACCTTGTTTGCTTGGCAGCAGCCTAACTTCTGCAAGACATGAATTCAGCATGCTTCATTTGCTTTTCCCAGCCTTTTGCTTCTGCTCCTGCTAATTTGCTACTCTCATACCATCTGCTGAAAGAGGGAGTGGTGATGTTTTATGTACTGAATATGTATTTTGTTTTTACAAGTGCAATGGCAAATGAAGAGGGTGGACACATCTAGGTTTTCTCTGTTCATTTTATAACTTAATCTCACCCCTACTTTGTTGAATTGTACATTACACTGAAACTTCTAAGGAGCGTCTACAAACATAGCATAGGTAACAACTTCAGTGCACCTTTTATTGGTGGAGCTGGAAGTTTCCTCCTCTGCTGTCTTGAGGTGTCAATAGTATGCATCTGAAAACAACACAAATGCATTACTCAACTCCATTATGGAAAACGAGGCAAGATTTCCCCAATGTATTTTTGAATACTACATAATGTTCTGGCACCTGGTTTGTTTGCTTTTGATCCCGTTTCCTTGTCAGGTGAACACATGGAGCCACGTTCAAGCCTGCAACAGTGAGAGCTGATATTCTGCTCTCAATATCTGAAATCTTCAAAGAAAATAAGAGAGAGAGAGACAGACAGACAGATGGGGAGGGGGAAAAAGAAGTTTGAAAATTACTATGGATGCCACCACTAAAATATATCCCTCCCCCCAGTCACATCTTCTTTAATCAAAGAATACAAACAGATGGCTGAGCTCTTCAGCAACTCTGACACTTTGCTTTCCTGTATACTTTAGTCCTGATGTCAAAAGGGGGTTAATTAAGATGAAGGGAAAGAGCAATCCAACCTACTGTGTGACTCCAAGGAAAAAGCATTTTGCTCCTTTTGAGGAAAAAAAGAAAGAAGAGAATCCCCTGTCTGCCATCTCCCAGTTACTGCTAGCTATACTCCCAGGTTCATTCAAGCTGTGTTTTTCAAAGGCTACATTCAAATAACTACTGCTTGGGACACATTTCATAATTCAAAATTAATTTCAAGCACACACAAAGTACATCCTCTGTCACAAAATGCAAACGTTTGATCTTGAAAATTTGTTGTAAGTAATATCCATGCTAAAAACACACAAACATGCATAAATGCAAGTATCACCATGAAAAAGCATTCAATGGAAAAGAAGTTGCTGGGAGAAACAACAGGCCAGGGAAGCAAATGTAGGGGGAAAGTAGGCTGATGAGTGTCAGAGAAGTGAGCTGTCAGCTGCACGTTAATCTGATTCCTGATTTACAACACCTGAGGCGTTTGTTCTGCAGAGGGCCTTCAGTCCAATTGCATGCTATCTTTTTGTCATCCTGCCCTCGTCACTCAGGCCTCTCCCCTCCTCTCTTCTCACTTCCATTAAGGTGCGTAGCAGAAATTACCGACCATGGCCAATGAGGCCACTGCCAATTTGCCATCTATTTATTTCAGCACTGCACTTCTGACGTCTGGAAGGTATCAAACTGAGGGCTTTGAGCACACTTCCACGGAGCAAAATAAACAGGCAATGCCCTGCTGAGGCCATCATGTGGCACAGCCCAGTCAGGAAGCACTGCAGCACACTGCTACTCATGTGTGCACTGTCCCCATGCAGCATGGCAGCCTTATCTTGTTCAGTATTCTGATCAGGCCTTGAAGTTTCTTGCAGTCTCAGACTTCCTGGAACCCGCTACAGAGACACTAGACCACATAGTACAGGAGCCTCTGCCTTTTGCTGGGCTGTGCACGGCTCAGCAGTCAAATCCCAAGACAGACTTGCAAATGCTGAGCTCTGCCCTTGGCCTTTTCAGGTAGATCCACCCTGGCTTCTTTATAGAGTGCTCTACAATCTGTTGATTAGAACTAGCCAAGGCTGCATTTGCAGTCAGACAACAGCCACATGCATGACAGCACACCACACGATCTCTATGGGAGCAAGGAGCAGGGACAGTACTACAGCAACACACTGCTGCACTCCTGTCTGAAAACAAGCTGGGGGAAGAAACAAATACAGTACATCTGGCTGTGCTGAGCGACACGTCTCAGCTGTGCTTTGCTCAGCTCCTGTGATGCAGTCATGTATCCTTGGACCGAGAGTTTGCTGCAGTACAAGAGAATGTTGCAAAGAAGCGTGTGCAGGTGGAAGGGAGGGAAGGAGGCATGAAGCAGCGAGTGGCGAGGAGCAGCCGTCCTCACCTGCAGCTCTGCATGATGCACCTGGGCAGCTGCAGTGGCCACCTGGTCCTCCAGCTCAGCCAGCTCCGATTCTGCTGTCACGCTGCTGATTTGCCGTGCTGCATCCTCCAGGCTGGTCAGCTGCCCCTCCAGGCCATACACTGTGCTGGCCGTCAGGTACACCTGTGGGGCCAAGGGGGACAGGGGCAGTGATTCCTGTTCTGTGAGCACAGAGGTTCTCCACGACACCTCTGAGCTCCCCTCCTCACTAAGTCATTGCTAGTAGGTGCTGGCAGAGGTAAATCATTCAGGAATAATCCAAAAACACACATCTGTAAAGAGAAGGGAGGAGAATGAAGAAGCTGAACTCTGAATTCCTTAGGTGCTACGATGGTATGCCAAAAAAGACTTGTTCTGGATTCGCTAGCAAAAAAACCCACACCAAACCAAACCACAAAAGAATGCTTAAAAGTTTCCTTTTCTATTTTTAACATTCAATTTCACAACAAAAATTAAAGCTCGCAAGGTAAAGTCAACAGATCACACCTCATGTAAAACAGTATTTACTGAAACACTTAATGCCTTCAGTATTATTCACACTCAATGCATTCTGGCAATCAAAAACCGTGCAAGAATAACAGTCCAGCAACATGTGGCCATGAGCTTGTTATAAAATAATGGTGCTCAGATGTACAACACAGTTTTCCATTTCACTCGGGTCTCACACAAACATGCAGCAGCCAAAAGTTTTGCCATCCCCTGGCCCTGTGGGAAGGCAATAGACTTATCAGGGCAACACGTGAATGACAGATGCCATAACTTAGAGATCTTCCCTAAAAACAATATGTTGACACACCTATGATAATTCTGATAACTGAAAGAAGAGATTTCATTTCCCATTCTGCCACTCAGAGCACTAATTCACGATGCATTGTGTCTTATGTGTTTCTTCTGTTTCATAAAGAAACCTAAGATACAGCTGAATGGAGGTCCTTGGTTTATAGAAAAGGGTGATTTTCTAACACCAGCTTTTGACAACTGTGCTTAAAACTGTGCTGACCCATGTCAAAATACTACTCTTTCTGCCTATTTGTAGACAGCCAACAGACTGTTCCATGAGGCTGGTAACAGGACAGTGGAAATGAAATATATTTTCTCATTTTTCCCACTGGCAGTTTCACTCACCCTAACACCAGTAAGGCTGCAGTGCTACAAAAAGACCATGAATTAAACATCCCCTGTGGCACACTTCATGGCTCAGTGGGCAAACAAACGGGATCAGAAGCAGATCCTTGAGTGTAAGTTCCCTACATATGTCTTGCACTCAAGTCATTATTTCTGCCCATAACTCCCATACCCTGCAGTCCTTTGACATAACAGGTATTTAAATAATTTCTGGCCACACTGTGAGTTTATGGGTCTAAAGTGATGAAGAATGACTATTATTATTATTATTATTATTATTATTATTTTTATTTTATTTTGTTATTAAGCTCTTAATTGCTTGCAATTTTTTCTTTGTATTCCTTGTTTCAAGGCATAAATGTATACACATCTTGTTCATATTTTTGCTAAGAAACAAACTCACTACATCTTGTATGAACTGCATTTTCTAAGGGGCAATATAATGGCAAGAAATCCTTCTAAAATGTACTTAGAACAAATAAGTGACCTGATTTAACACCTTTGCTCAAGTACTTAGAGACAGATATAGACTGTGAAGGTAACATTATGATCTAAATATAACTGTTCCTGCTTTTGTGGGTTTTAATTATTCTTTCCATTTACTTCAGTGAAGTGTCTTTGTGCTCCAACATACAACAGCCGCTTCACATTAACAGGTCCTCTTTTGGATTTATCTATTATATCCAAAAGCTCAGAGAAAGAAGAAAAGGAACAGTGTAATAACAAACCTCTTCAGGAAGAGACCACAAAAAAAAAAGAAAAAAGAAAAAAGAAAGAATGTCAATGATATTTTTGTAACTCAGTCACTCTCCACATTTATTAGATTTCAATTTTATTGATCATGTTCCAGCTACATCTAAATAGAAGGTTTTCCCTAATAGAAAGATTCTCTTTACCTGAACTTCCAAACAGCAATGGTGTATTTCCAGAGGAGGAGGAGGAGGCTTCCAAGAGGATGTAGCGCATGCATGTGTGCCCCCATCTGCACTGGTAAAAATTCTGCATTCCCGAATTTCTTAAGGCTCTTTCAATCTGTGGATGTGCAGTACTGCAATCCTGACAGCAAGCACTTTTGCCACCTACTTCAAAATCCTTTCTGGAGCAGAAAAAGATGTGTGGGGTCTCAGCAAGGCTGAGCTGAGCCTTATTAATGAACACCACAGCAAGCAGTGCTCTGCCTCAGCATACAGTATCTTCTCAGTGAGAAATGCCTGGCCCAAATGCAACTGGAGATCACAGCACCACAGATGTCAAATAGTAAGAAGGACATGAAGGATTGCTGGAGCTTAAGTGAGTAAAAAATGCACCTCAGATAGTTTTTAATGCAGTTTCCCCTAAGAAGAGATTCTGTCTTTGAAAATTTTCTGGGGGCTAAAGACATACACGATGTGCTTTCTTGAATTGATCGGGATGGTATAACAAGAGTGGATTCCTGTGAGATCTTTAAAAGCTCCTAACGAAGGGAAAAACCACTGAAAAGCAATCAGTTAGATGTGGGAAGCCAAGAAAATCAAGTTACAAATGTACCAACTGCATTACGTGGGTCCACAAAAATATTCCAGTGGGCAGTGACTTCTCTCTGATTCAGCATCACACCTTTCCTGAACATGACAGGCTCTCAAGAAAAAGGAGATGTTTGTTTAATTTGACCCCTCCAGCCTGCTGCTCTTACTGGCTCCTGGTGCTCAGTGCTGGGGAAGTGTGCAAAGTGTGCACAGAGAAGAAGCCCTCCACTTTACTGTGTGACTTGGGGCAGGCTTTCCCTACCTGCCCTCACAACAGTGAAGCTGTGCTGGGACTTGGGGATGCGTGGTTTCAGCGAGGCATGGCACAGCTGGACAGCCACAGGGATTTGGAGGGCTTATGTTAATTTTTAAGATAGGGTTTCTGAAATTGGTTGTAAAACACAGCACGTCCCCTGTCTCAAATAACAACACATTGAAAAAAAGGAACACACAACGCAGCTGAATACGCTGCGTTGAAATAAGATCTTTGGTTCTGTTGGTGTATTTGTTTAGCAACACAGGACTAATTCATACCACAGGCTGATGCTGCCTAAGCACTCTCTCTTTCCAGCTGCCTCACACACACACACACACCCACTCACGCTGATTTGTGTTCTTACATTTTCTTCCAGTGTGGTGAGCTGCTCGTCGAGTCTGATGGGGTCGGTCCCCAGTGGGAATGAACCTCTTCCCTTGTCCTGAACATCATCTGGGAAATCACAGGGACTGGTGGATTCTGCTATCAGCTCTTCAGTGGCATTGATGACTTTCAGGACCTCTGTAGATATGTTGCAGAGAGAGACAGCAGAGTACTTCTGTTTTGATACAAGAGTAGAGAGAGAAAACAGCACTATGTTAGCACAGAGGGGTATTATATAGCATGGCTTTGCTTATACCTGTAGGTTTAAAAATGCCAAAAATAATACACCTGGCTAGTTGCTGAGGCACCTATTTCTCCCTTTTCAGCACATGCACACAGATACAGCAGACAAGTAACACACATACACAACTATTTCTACTGGAGGGCTATTCCAAACCTTATGTGAAAGGAGCATACCCATATCTAGCTTTAAAATCCAAGTGAGCTAGATACAGCTATCTTTGCAATAGCTTTCAAAGCAGATTTTGAACCACAGCCTTCTTTTTTGGGTGCTGGGAAACAGATGTGGAAACATGTCTCCTTTTCTACAGGAGCCATCCTATTGCAGCCACAAACAGGGGAGAGCAATCTGCAACAGCCCAGTGAGGACAGCAGTTTATATGGATGACTGCTAGGAATTGTACGATGGCCCCAAAAAAGAAAGGTTGAGCTATAAGTACATAAACATTTGTTAAATAAGCTATATCAAATACCAAGGAAAAGCATGCAGTTTAATCTCCATGCTCAAAAATGTAATACCTCAACCAACTGTAAGCCTTTTTTCTTCATCAGTGTTCCTCATTTGCAATTGGTTGTCACCCATCCCAATTCAGATGATTCTTACAGAAGCTTCAGCCTTCAGCACAAAACCTCCGATGGCAGTGAAATTTCAGCTGCCGTAACCCTCAAGCATCAAACCCAACATCTAAACCATACAACTTGGTGGCTGAGACAGAGCCTCTTGAAGCCAACACAACCACCATCACTGAATTTACGTGCAATACATACAGTGCTGCTTTGTCTAAAAGTGAAGGAAGTTCTGATCTAAACTCAACTAATCCCTCAAACACGCATATACTTATGCATGTGAATGTGAGACCCATCCACCTACACCCTTTGTAACGCAAATGTTATTGTAACCAATATTTCAGACAGTCTTCTTAGCAGAATATGGGGAAAATAGTGTTTCTTTCGTTCACACAAACGCTGGGGGGTTGAACTGGAAAACTTCCTATTCTCTTTCCTGTAGTTTGTTTCTCATTTCTATGTTAGATATGACTTTTACTGAACTACTACTTCTTTAACAGTGTCTGCTCAACTGTAGTACACCAGTATGATAAGGCATCCTTAGCACTGTTATTTCTCTGAATTACAAGAAATAATTGGACACATGAGATTAAAAATAAAGAGAACAAAGCAAATACTGTATGCTACTGCACACAGATCTTTTGCCTGGTAGGACAGCCATGAGCAAGGAAGCCTAGGACTCTCTTACAGAGAACAAATACTTGAATCCCATAAATAGCTGACTGTTTTTTCCATTTATGTTCACAAGTGCCAATTAGGTTAAAAACAGATCAATAATTTTATAGGATAGAAAAGAAATCAATGTTACTTTGTTTTATTATTTGCTTTTACAAGTACCTAATTCTTATTCTATTTTGTCAGTAGAGAACAAGACAGAATAAAGGCCAGACACTACATTTTCATCATCTACATTTTCTTCATCATCTTTGCTGATGTGTGTTCTCCATTTCAAAACCTGTAACCTCACTTCAGTGTTCTTTTTTTTTTTTTAATTATCCTTTGTAGTTAATGATGGATTTCCAAAAAAGACTAAATCTAACTAGAAAAAGGTTTCTTACACCAGCATCAGAGAGTTCATACTGGAACTTATTATGAAGTACTGTATAACAGTGCTGTTATTTTCCTGGCAAATGTTCTATGATAGGAATCCTTATGAAATCGAGATTTTTAACAAAATACCCTATATTCTCAACATATATGATCAGGAGAAAAAAAGTTCAGCCAGAAACAAATACGAATTTTAGCTTTTCTAGATTTCTGAGGTAAGTTGTTAGTGGCAAATGCTGCTTGGCTTTTAAAACCAAACATTTGATTCACATTAAATCTTGCACAAGGCAGCCAGATGAATGTTTATAAAGCGCATATCTCAGTGAACATATTTCGATCCTGGTTGCAGGTATCCAGGCACAGGAGTCACGGCTTTTATTTAAGCTTTTGAAACTTCTACTTTTACAGCGTGACAAGGATACAGCACTAAATATCATAGAGAAATAACAGGGACAGTAAAAACGACCTTCCTTGGAGTACCTCTGATCAGCAGATCTCACAAAACTTAAGAGCACGAGCAACACTTTGAAGTGTTTACATTTAAACTTTGTGAAAGTTCTCTGCTAAAGGCTATTCAGAAGTCAACTTTGCCTTGGGCTGCATGATGCGAGACATAAGAAGTGATCAATGTCTGCTCGAGGAAGACGTGAAATAAAAATGTAGAGTGTTCAGGAGTTCTCAAACTGGAAAAACTGCATACTCAGTAAATGTTTTCACTGATGTGTCTACTTCTTCTTCAGCAACTGTCAAAAGCTGTTTCAGTCACTCATGTTTCATAACGGCGGGCTTGCAAACATAGTAAGCTACTCTAGGGAAAATTATTTCATGCATGTAAGGAAAAAAGAAAAATTCTGGAATTTTGGTGCTTCACAATCCCTCTCTCAATCCATCACATCAAACTTAAGAGTTATGAGATTCTATAAAAATAACATTCACAGACACGCATACCAAGACCATCCTGGTAGGTGGATATTTCAAACTGCTACAACCTTTGGCTGTCTAATTTATCTTGTCCATGCAAGAAAGGTCATTGTTAACACCCATAGGGCATTCACAGAGACAGCTAGCACACCATGACAAATTCCCTCCCATCTGTCTTGTTGAGCAAAGAATATAGATGTGATACACACAGAAAGCAATTTCTATTTACAAACAGCTAGCACAGAAAAATTAAGCACAACCATTCTTCCTGAAACACCATGATGCATCCTGTTTTCATCTGCGATACCACGATAGTCAGTTAACACCACTCTTCTCAAATTAAATTGATACAGATGATTTAAATCTGTGTGCATGCACCACTTTTGAGAATCTCACCTCCTACTGAATTTGAGATTAAGAGCTTAGAGGAAAGAGGAAAACATCCATTTGTATCTTTTTATGATAATTAATGCTCAGGCTTACAAATATTGTAGATATCATCAAAAGGAGAAGTTCAGGTTCCTGAGTTCTTTGTGGAAGAGTTTTAAAACCAAAGGAATACTAAAAAAGTGTTTGTGTGTGCAAACAAATGCACATGTACCTGTGCCTGCGTGTTTTGAATATAACTAAAAGCATCATATGAAACATCTTTGCCATTTCCATCTGTGCTTGTGCAGATGTTTCAGTGGTCTAAGCCAGCTCTTCCTGTCAAGCCACTTCCCCTCTCTTTGGCTGACACTTCATCCCCTACTGACACTGCCTATATTTCTTTTTTTTCTTCTTCTTGAATTAGAAGTGCTGACAGAAAGGATGATGAATAATGGAAATCAAGTAAAATGCTTTATTTATATCTGAATTTATTTATAATTGTCTTTACTTATTTATTTATACCTGAAACAATGTCAGTGTCCAAGCTGCTGAGAGTAGTCAAGCATTAAGTACTCCTAAGCAATTCAGCAACCTATGACATCCACACATCATTTCTTGTCCATGAAAGCTATATATTTTATTGCTCAAGCTCTTTAAAGTAGTAAAGTTCTCCTTCAGTTGCCCTATTTTTCTCTTCATGCTGTACTCAGCCATTAGAATCTTCTTTTTTTTTTGCCACTATAACATTATACTACTGTTAAGCTCTGTTAAACCGTTGTGGCAGGCAGCAACCAGTGATTCCTTAGAGCACAACTGACATCAACAGATCAAGAAATAAAGCAAGGGGAACTTCCTTTGTTGCTAAGAGTCGTGCCAGTTTTGATCACATCAACTGCATTGCAGTTATGTTCAGCTCCAGTGTCAAGCCTGTTTCTCAGTCAATAGGCCTCACCTTCTTTGTGTGGGGAGCTTATGGGGCTGGGAGAAGAAAAGTTTGTCTTTGCTTCTGGCTCATTCATCACTTCAGGGTACCTAGACAAACTTGACAAAAACAACACCAGAACCCAAATCTGCCTTTTCCCTTCTCTGAAGCCTATGGGAGTTCACCGCAAAGCTTTGAGAAGGACCTGAAAAGACCACCACAAGTTTGCCTTCTGCATGGGCAAGCAAGAGTGGGGACACTGGCCACATCACGGCGTGGAAAGAACAGAGCTACCAAGACCCAGCCAGCTTCCTTGGCATTCAAAAGACATTTTGGCTTAAAAGTGTGTTGCAACCAATCAACACCATAAAGACTGGGAAAGGAAGCTAAAATTTCCCTTGAAATGAAGACAAGTGCACAATAATAAAGTATGCTATTAAGAAACGACTCTTCTATTTGAGACTTCTTACCCTGACTTTAGTATCAATACCTCATTGACGAGTACTCATTTAGAAAAGGAAAGCCAAATCATTGTACAGAATCACCTATTTTCTCTCTTTTTGGTTCTGCAAGGTAATTATCAATACTACATTTTTGCTAATGAAGTCAATCCACTGTCCTAATACAGTTACAGGTTTCTATAGTCATGAGGAAGGAAATTATTTTCCAGGAGGTAAAATATTATGGAAAGGAAACACTCAAGGCTTAAAATCTACCCAGCATTCTCTGAGTGTCTACAGCCTGACAACATTGCACAAAAGCAAAAATATTTCTTGTTTAAAATCGTCCTTGGTATTTTCACTGAAGAAAACCAAGATCCTTCGGATGATTAAAACTCCCAGGACAAAACTCAGAGAACAGAAAAAAAGGAAAAAGTGGGGAGCAGTAATGCGTTGATGAATTAAGCATCAACCTTTGACACAAAAAAGTTGCTGCATTTTTTAATGACTGAGAAAATGGCACAACATTAGTTTGTTGAGTACTACGTATGAGATACTACAAATAGCATGCATTTTAAAATACATGGTAAGTGTACATTTGTTTAGTGAATAAAATGAAAATATGTTCTAACACTTGATTCTTATAAACTGAGACTCAAATAGCACAGAATGTGAGATCTATTCCCACCTAAAAGAATGATAAGCAATAGACATTAGCAGCAAAAAGAGAAAGTGCCTATGCACTGTGTACAGCTTCTATAATGAATTAAGGGTTTTGTTCAATTTTAAATCGGGAGCTTAGAAAGAGTTTTGGAGACTGCTGTGATCAGGAACTGCTAAAAACGTATTGCTGGAATCAACTTCTAAAATTTTCCTTTCAGATTTTTTAATAGACGTGAATGTGAGAATATGAAGATAATATACCTTATGTTTGCCTTCTGTTCTTTGCTGATAAAATCAGATTTTCTCATAATGAATCCAAATAAGAGAGCCAGTCTGCTTCAAATATCTACTTCATGCTCATCACTGCCATCATAACACAGGTATCGTTCTGATTAGAAAACCATTTTCTGCAATGATCATTGAATCTAGTCAAGAGGTTTGGTATTTCAGGCCCAATATTTCTAGGAAAATAATAAGAATTTGAGAATTTTGCTTGGGGAATGAGGAAACCCTCAATATCACTTTGTAACATCGCTTACGTAAGTACGTAAGAGATGTCAAAAGACACAGACAAAACAAAATGCTCTCACCTGCTGCAATACAGTGGATAAAAACTGCAGCTTTAAATGAAGATCAAAAGCCTTTTGTTTTTCCTAGATAGTGGGAAAGCAGTTAAATAAGAAGGCAGAAAAGTTATGTTAATATCTGCAGAGGTTAATATTTATAAAGCTTCAGACTTAGAACTTCGGGATGAGTACAAGGACAAAGAAACTAACAAATACAAAATACTAGGAAGTATTATCCTCATTACTAAAATATTTAAAACAAAGCAAAGTCTGATTTATTTTATATTCAAAATAACTGATCTCATTAAGACAGATTTTGCAAATGACACATAGTTTTTCACAAAACAAAGCAGATTGGAAATACTGATTTCTACCCCCACCCCAAAACAACATGGAACTAGCAACAGGAGATTTTTGCAGCAGCGCTAAGAAAAGTCAGCTATCTCTTCAATTTCTGGATGCTGTGTGTGTTTCACGTTACAAAAGGGTATGTACTCCACTTATGCCAGTCACTCATGTCTGAAACACCTGTGCTTAAATGAGATGTCTTGTGCCAAATCACTTCTTACTGCTTACTACTGTCCCTTTCCTAGAGTTCACTGTCCCAAACAAACTCATAAAACCCATCATACTACCACTCTCCAGAGTCAAATCAGGAGCTTTACCTTAATCTCCCTGACTTACTGAAGTCTATTCAAACTACACTGACTGGTTTTGCATTGAAGCAGTGACAGAACCACAGCTGTGCTGTTGGCTGTGCCGGGACACTGTCACCGAGCTGAAGAGCAGCACTTTCTTGAATGCCTTCTGGGCAGATCTGACAGATCTCATCTGTCACTGCCAAATTTCTGGACTGCATAAAAAAGACAAGAAAACAATAACTTCTTGTGTGTGTGTGACAACCTATTTTTTTTTCTGCCAATCTGTTACAGGAGTTTATACTAATCGTAACTGATTTTCTGTAGCTGTACCTGTCAAATGACTTTTACGTTTTCTTGCTAAGTAAATAAGTTTTCAATCATCACACAACTGAATGAGATTCCCATTTCATGCACACTGGACAGAGATGTCTTGGACAAACTTCACAAAAGTATAAAATCCAAGACTATAGAAAACCTATTTACAAAGGTGTTGTATGCCCTGTGTGAAGCCCTCTGAAATCCCACACATTCTTCACTTCTCCAGGTAGACTCAATGGCTTAAACATGAGGTGCAGTTTGAAACACCTCAAAGCATCTGGGGACTTTCAAACACAGCTGTCAGACAGACATGAGGGACATGCCTTCCCCAGACAAGCAGCTCAAGATCCTGTGGGAGATCCCAAGGCATCTCAGATGGACAAGAAATCCAGACATAGGCAACTGCATTCAGCCCAGAAGATGTCAGAATTGGGGGATCACAAACATCAATGTCCATTATTTAAAACGTAAAAAAAATTACAATTATGCTTTGAAGCATCTATTTGACTTGAAATCACACTCAGATTTTGACAAAACTCTCAGGATCAACTTAATTTTGCATAGTAAATATCAATAAATAATATCTGGGAGAAATCTCACGAGCAGCATTTGTGTCCAGCAAAAACTAGAACATATGTTCGACTTCTTTGTTGAATTGAGGATTTAAACATTTACTTGGATACTGATCAAATTGCTTTCTAGGATGTAACTCTTGTCTGTTCCTTGACATACAGACCTGACTTATTATTTGCTTTATTTTTTGCTTTTAATTGGCTAGGGTATTAGTGGGGGGAAAAAAAAAAAAAGACCCCCATGGCCTTTCATTATGCAGCTGGGATGAGCAGGCTTTTTAGGGGTCTGCACACTGGTTAAAGACCACAAACTGCTTCTGTAACTTAATAAGCACAAAATATTACCTATAAAAACAAGCGTGCTGTGGGGTTATATTTGCTTTAAAGAGTTGTGAACCTCCACAAGACCATTTTAGGCAATCAGACTTAGAAACATTGAAGGTGAGTGTGCTGAGGTTTTAGAAAAGTTTAAGCCATAAAATTAGCCAATATTAATTAATACCCATTTAACCCCTCAAGTATCATACATGACCTAAACAAGTATCTCACAGGTCAGCATTTTCCATCTTGTATCTTAAAGGCAGACATACAACACAAAAGCTCAGTTGGAGGGGAGAAATAAAAATCCATGAATGTCCAGCATCAGCTAACTCCCCACTGAAGACGTAAGGTGTGCCAATTCTTCTCACTGATAGAAATCTTAATATATTATTTTTAAAGCATCATATGATCAGTGTGATTACATGAGATTCCCTGCTTCCACTAAAAACAGAACTCTAGACTTTTAAAGGTGTAGACATATAGAAATCAGATTTCCATGAGCATGAAGTACTCAACTGCCAGTGATCCAACAGAAGATACATGTTTTCTGAAATCTTATTCTGTGGTCAGGTGTACTGTAATCAGTAATTCCCTGTGATTTAACATTGCTAATGTGAGCCAGAATAGAGCTTGAGAATAGAAAACTAATAGCTAACAAAGACAGGCAGCACAGCTGAAATGTACTACAAAATATATTACAGTACTAAAATATACTAAAATACAGTTTAGTCTGTGGCCAGAAGCTCCAAGTGGACTGTAGGCAACAAAGCTTTGCTCAGTTAGAGCAACTATAGATTTGCTTTGAAACTTCATGCCCATATCAGAAGTTTGGGTCTCTGGCTGAGAATGTCCAACATCCCTATACACATATTCTTCTAAAATCAGGCTTTTTAAAATGACAGTTTACAAGGGTCTCTGACTTTTGAGGCATCTAAAATTACTGGTTCTTTGAAAATATGTTTTCTGTGCTTGCCTCCATTGAGACATGTCATCTAGTCATTTACAAGTTAATGCATGGGTACATATGCTTTAGATTCTGGATGGTCTTGAAGTATGTTGGACTGGATGATCACTGAAGGTCCCTTCTGATGGAACTCTTTCCCTTCCCTTCCCTTCCCTTCCCTTCTCTTCCCTTCCCCCTTCCCTTCCCTTCCCTTCCCTTCCCTTCCCTTCCCTTCCCTTCCCTTCCCTTCCCTTCCCTTCCCTTCCCTTCCCTTCCCTTCCCTTCCCTTCCCTTCCCTTCCCTTCCCTTCCCTTCCCTTCCCTTCCCTTCCCTTCCCTTCCCTTCCCTTCCCTTCCCTTCCCTTCTCGTTTGATATGTCTTTGCATTTTAGATTACCATAGCCACACTAGTATTACACACTGTCAACTTCAGGATTTCACTGAAGGATGTTGATCAGTCCAACAAGACTTTCCAAAGCCAAGGTATGCATCAGAGGATTTAAATTACCTATAATGATGACTATCAGGAATCAGTCTGTTTATTTCTACATAGCTGAAGCAAGTTCAGCTCTCAATTCCTCTGAAGCCATGACTGTATATAATACTGGATATTTTGGTTTCTTCATTACAGGCAAAAAGAATACATAATGTGACAATGAATGACTAAGACTCTTCTTCAACAAAAATCAACAAAAAATAAAGAACTGTGAGCATTAATGTTTTCCTGAATACTGTACATCTCTTCACTTTTAAACTTAAGAAAATTTTACTGCGAAAAATGTATTAAGCAGTACATTATTTTAAATAATTGAGATACAAATGTTAAAGTAAAATACATATATATAAAACAGGTAATACTCCAGATGCACTGAGTAAGTACACCACAAAAAGGATGTGCAAATCTCATCTACCTAATATAACTGCTCAGCCCTAGAACTGTCACCAGAGAAAGGAGTTTCCAAACACCTGCAGAGAAAGGACCAATTTACTCAGTGTAAGCATTTCATTTTTTTTCCCCAGTGATTACTGGGGAACTTCAACAAGTTGTTTTAAGCAAAAAATCTAGCACTTCCATTCAGAGAAATAGGAAACATAGCTGGAGACATCAAGCCAAACAGCAGCTACTTCCACTGTATGGCAAGTAAGAATCTGGAGGTAAAAATATACACAAGCACAGGTTTGAGGCAGAATCTAGGAGTAAAGGGTTTGAAGCTACATCCATAGATTATCTTAGGCCTATTCCATCCTTCTTGATGAAAATGGGACTTTCACCCTGGAATGCTAATTCATTTCTGCTCTGGTCCTTGTTCCTAGAATGGCTTTTTATTTCAGTCAGCAATGGTCAACATGTCCACATAAGAAGCCCAGTGCTGCCTCTCACTAGTCAAACATTCTTATCTTCCAGGTCCACTCAGGCTTCTTATTGTTTGCTGGGATCTTGACTGCATAGAAGCTCAGCTTTGAACAAGAGTTGGCCACTTCCCTATTATTCATCATTTGAAAAGTATTTTACTCAAATGATAAGAAGAACTAATATACCAAGATGTGGAAGCCGGATCAAGAGATCCAGGTTGACCACGGAGACAGTGTCCAAAAATACAGTTATGGTGTCAGGAAAGCTAATATCCACCTGGAGTTGAATTTGGTGAAGAACACAAATGGCAACAAGCTTCTGCAGGTAAACCAGCAACAAAAGGTAGATAAAGGAAAATGGGCCCCATTACTGAAGTGAAATGGTGACATGAGACAAGAAAAATGCTATGGCTAAACAATACTGTCTTCAGCTCAACTTAAACGCAAGATTTGCTCTCAGGCCCCTGAGTCCAATAGAAAAATCTGGAACAACGAAGAAAAGCTCTTGATAGATGAGCAAACATCTCAACAAATGGGATGTATGCATGTTCACGGGACCTGATGGAGCACGCTCACCAGAGCTAAGGGAGCTGGCCATTGGCACTGGGAGACGGCTCTTCTTCATTTTTGAAAGATGATGATAATTTGGGGAATGTTGCTGGGCACTGATCCAGAAGCAAATCCTCCTGGAAGCCGCTTTCAAACATGAAAAACAAGGTGGTGACTGGAAGTAGCTAGCATGGATTTATGAAAGGAAAATAATGCCTGGCCAACCTGATTGCTTTATACAATGAAGTAAATGACTACTTCACTACACTCAAAGAGCATAAAATGATATTTTGGCTTTAATGAAGCTTTCAGTACTGTCTGTCATAGTATCCTCTTATATGAACTGAACAAGTATGGACTAAATGTGTAGACAGGTAGACACTGAGGTGGGTTGAAAACTGCCTGAACTGTTGGTTTGAAATGGTTATGCTGAGAGGCTTTAAGTCCAACTGGAAGCCAGCCACTAGTTGTATACCTGTGTGGCCAGTACTGGGGCCAGTACTGTTTATTATCATCATTATTGGCAGAAGCAATGAATCAGAGAATAAATTAGGAGGAGTGGTTGAGACCTGAGATGGCCTTCTTGCCATTCCAGAAGGGACCTTGACAAGCTGGAGAAACAGGCTGACAGGAATTTCATGAAGTTCAACAAAAGGAAATGCAAAATCCTGCATCTGGGGAGGAATTCTCCCTTGTATCAGTATAGGTTGGAGACTATCTGGCTAGGATACAGCTTGACAGAAAAGGAAACAGGATCCTGGAGGACATCAAGTTGCATATAAGCCAGCCATGTGCACTTGCAGAAAAGAAGGCTACCAGCATCTAACAAAGGAAAGAGATTACCCCCCACCCCCCATGTTAAATCTAGCTCATCTTTGGTTTACCAAGACAGACCAGCAATATCAAATTATTCAACAGAATATGTAGGTTAGCTTAGGATATAACACAATGCAATTAAAGTCCAGAATTAAAGGCTAAAGGATAGGACTTGAGGAATTCTCCTGTATGGTGAACTGAGCACAAAAATGGTTGAACACAGCACCAAGTACACCCTACGATATGAAAAGAAATTCAGGAACAGGAAGAGAGCAGATGTTAAGCCCTGTGGGGTGACACTGAAGTCAGACTTCATATTGTAAGGGTGAAATGAAATGAGTGGAAGATCTCCTCCATTATCAGAATTGGATTATTCATTATCTGGCACTAGATTACCATTTTGCTACAATATGTCACCACTGACTGGAGCTGCTTATTTGGCAGCATAAAAGGGCTGTAAAGTTCTAAGGAAGGAAGCACAGAATATCCCTACAGATAGAGGTAAAAGAAGAATCCATAATATCATATTTAGAATGAGCTAAACAATACTAAGAAAAGGAAAGCAAACAACAGGACTGAAAAAAATTAATGAGCTAGAGAAAAAAAAAAGAAAAAAAAAGGAGATATGGATATAGTTTTAAATAAAAACATGTGCAGATTCTCCATCAGCATAAACAGACATAATTCCATTAGCATCAGTCACTTAACAGGTTTATTACACAATGTTCACTGCTTCTGAGTTAATGCTGTAGGCTCACAGGATGGAACAAATACCTTAGTTGAAGCTTTATCTGCACAAGAGATGCAAGCTCAGAAGCACTTCAGAGATTGAAGTTTTTTAATCAGCCAACATTTGATTTTCTAGACACAAGTTCCTCTTTCTGGATTCTAACTTGTACAGCATGGACCTACTTCCCTGTAATAAGCACTTACCTTCTTTAACTCCTCCTGAATGCTTTTGCCGTTTTCTTCTGAGGACAAACTTTCCTTCTGGTTTTCAGGGTCTGTTCTAGGTTCAGACTCTTGTTCTTCACCAGAAGATGTTTCTTTGTCACTCATTTTAGCAGCAAGCTGAAATAACCTGGATTTAAGCTCCTCTTCCATAAGTTCAGGCTTGATATTCTGATGTTGATCCTCACTGCTTCTATCCGTTTCTGATAAATCATCCAAATCCTACAAAGAAATTAGAAGAACAGTGTAAAATGGTATAGGTACAGAAGGAAAGCAGTTTCATAGAAAAGGGTATACGTACAATCAGAGTGCAGACAGGATAGAAAGAAAGCAAACAATGTGGGCTGAAAAAGAATTACCACATCTTAACAGAGGAAGGCCGACCTACACCTGTTGTGTTGGATAATGTTTCTAATTCCTGGCTTTTATATCACATTGAAAGGAGCTACTAAAATTATTACACATCTCAGTGCAGCCAATAAAATGAAAGAATAAATGGCATTTCTCATTCCCAGTACTGCACTGTCATCACTCTCAGTTATGGTACATATAAGGAAACTGAAGTGCAAGAAGTAACTTATTCTGACAGCCTGGCAGTTGTGTCCACCTTCAAGCTGAAAGCCAGGCTCAGATTCCTTTACTGCTGGTCCTGAGCATTATTCTTATTTTCCTAAGGGTTACTGGAAGCAAGGTTTGAAAAGTAACTTGTTGTTTTTTTTTAAAGCAACATTCATTATGATTTCCAGCTTTCCCAGTGACTGCTACATAGGTGGACCCACTACAGCTAGAACTATTTTCCAAACACCAGCCTCCTTAGAATGTGACTTCAGGAGCATCTTCTTTTCTTACCTCTGAATCCTCAAAGTGAAAGTACTCAGAGGTTTGGTTAAATAGGGTGGGTTAGAAACAGACCTGACCACAAGTTTTTCATTTTGCAGGCTGAATAGAAAGAAAGCAAAATCCTTTTACGTGCCTGCCTAGCACGGTGCCTGCTCAACATTTAATCGTGTGTGGGGCATGCTTTCTTCTTTCTGCCATCCAGGATGTCTTTATATCTTTTATTCTTTATAAAGAACACAGCCTGTGACTTGGAAGCAGCAGGCACACTGCAGCAGATCTAAGATAATGGTTCGGAGCAATCTTCAGACAGGAAATTATTCCTATTTGGCAGGAAATTTGCCTTACGCTCTCTTACTGTGACAGGACCAGACATGGCCGGAGAGACTAAAAGCTGCATTTTCTCTGTCATTTATTTGGAAATACATAAGCAGATTTGCTTTGCACAGCTACTCTCTCTCTGCAGCCTCAGCAGCAGTGTTTATGGATGGACCAATTGCCTCCAGTTCTCACAGCAAATGTTAACTCTGATGATTCCCTCAACTCCTCCTCACTCAACTGCTCTTCATGGTGACACGTTATGTTTGTAGTGTCAACCTTCATCTCTCATACAGTAAACTGTACTGTATTCCCAGGCACTTTCACAGCTTAGTGTTACAATTTGGTATTGAGAAATACATACTAAGCTACTGTAAGATCTGAAATTTGCTGCTGAATCCATCTATCCAGTAATTTGGAGAAAAACTATCACAATTTAGATAATT
This sequence comes from Tetrao urogallus, assembly GCF_951394365.1. Taxonomy (NCBI): domain Eukaryota; kingdom Metazoa; phylum Chordata; class Aves; order Galliformes; family Phasianidae; genus Tetrao; species Tetrao urogallus. The sequence continues at coordinate 8,484,275 of NC_136820.1, read as the reverse complement.
TACGGCACATTTGCATTTTAGGAGATGCAATTCATTAGCTTGAAATATTTATTATTAGTTACCTAGTCTCAGCTAATTACTAAAATCCCTCTTTATTTAATGTGGGTATTTGGGCATTTATTGAATGGTACCTCCAAAGACCTACTCTCCTGCTTCCAGATGATGTGGTTTAGGATCACAAGACTTGCTAGTGAGCTCTGACAGCTCTGCACCACGAGTTTAGGCTTCCTCAAGAAACATCTGGGCAGGAAGAGTACGGTTTAGCCTGGAGTTGAGACTGCAAGGGAGCAAAAAAACCACCATTCTGTGCAGACACAGAATTTCAGCATAGAGTCCTGTGGGAGGACGCACTTTGAGGGTGTTTATTTGCTTACAGCTGGATTCTTTTTCCCCATCTTTCTGCTTGCCAGCCTCCTCACATTTAGCAGCTGGAGTATTTACATCTGTAGGAATTGTCAGTTCCTGCTTACACGCAGAGATGATGATATCCTGAAATGCTACATTTTGCTGCTTCTGTTATTGCTGGGCAGCTTGACTTGTGTTTGACTATTTGTGATGAAATGTTACCTCCTCTGTGGATTAGCTGATTAAAAATGCATTAGAAGCCGTGACAATGAATAAAAATAATAAAGACACTGAAAGGTATTATTTATTTAATAGATGCTCTCTTAAACTTCATTATTCTTTACTGGTCACACTTCTGCTCTATCTGCTAAGTTTAGTGACATCTTTTTGTTCATATAAATCATTGTATAAGTTCCTATCAGCATGTATCAGCAGTAAATAACATAAACATCTGCAAACAAGAATGAAAGGCCTGCTGGTTCATCTGAAAGCAGAGCCTGAGGGAGGGTATGGCAAGCTGACACAGCCACACTAGAAGTAAATCAAGTAGGTTTAATGCAATTGTAAATCCTTTGGCAGACAATGAAGAGGAAATACACTTTTCCTAATACACACTGGGCAAATCCTTGCAAGCAAATGGCTGATAACTCAGAGTAATCTCAGTGAATGCAAAAGCCTCAAAATAAAGTAAGCAAGCCAAATACGGACTCTGAGGCTCCAGAAGTCCCTGCTACATTATAAACCCTGGACAGAAAAGATCCATTCAAATAGGAAACAGATTACAAATTCCAGTTTCCAGATGAAGATGACACAGATAGTGAGTTTGCAGGCAGCTTCTCAGTGAGAACTGGGGCAGTTTCAGGGCAGCTGTTCCCATAAATACACCCCAAGCACCATCCTGCGGGCACCAGCAGTCCCACAGTGCTCCCCCCTACCTGCACTGTATGGGGAAGGTCTTCTGATAAAAGAATCAAATGTGTAATGAGGGCACTCTCATCACTGGAAGCAATTAAGTGACTCTACTTTGCACCAGACATCTAAGAATTACAGCTACACTAAGCAGCATCTCCAGTCAAAATGATAACGAAAGCCAATAAAGCAACAACAATAATGATGACGAAAACAGTCTGATGGTTTGAGTGGTCACTTCTTGTAAAGAAGTTGGAAAATAATTCCTGTTACAAGCAGGTTAGGTGGATAAAAGGCTGCACCACTCAATTATGGTTCCCCAGGAATTTTAGTCTTCTATGCTCCATAAGCAATCAGAAACTTGTTAGTAGGACTTTGGTGTTGTCAGGACAGTTTTCACATCCCACTGTGCTTGCTTCATGGTTGTGTTTACAACATTTCTACGGGCAACCTGCTAAAGGAGGCTGTTCTTTTACCCATCATAAAGTGGCAAAAATCTCCCCAAATTCAGCTGCCCAGAGAAGCTGTGGTGCCCCATCTCTGGAGGCACTCAAGGTCAGGTTGGATGGGGCCCTGGCAGCCTGGTCTGGTGCCCTGCCCACGGCGCAGCGGCAGAACTGGGTGGGCTTTAAGGTCCTTTCCAACACGAGCTATTCCATGAAATATTAAGTTCCCTTGTTTGAGTGCAATCCCAGACAGTTCTATGAAATATTCTGTAAAATTCAGTTGTAAGATACAAACTGACTGCAATTGTTCCAGAACGTTACTGGTGACAGCTCTGCAGATTTGGAGAAGGGAGAGAGCAAAGAGCCTGCTTTCCTTTTATTGTGAGTCTCAGAGACTATAGTAAAGAGACAAATTAAAAAGAAAGCCCAATGCTTAGACTGCTAAATTGATGTCTTATTCTAAAATATGGATGAAAACATAACTGTTAACAAGTTATTGTGTTATCATTACAATGCAGTAAGACATGGAAAAAGTATGTTTCTTCACTGCAATTTACATATGATCAGTTGTTCACCGATGCTGTGATGCAATTTTGTGTGTTTTCAGTAAATTCTCTTTAATCTCAGCATGTGAAAATGTACACAGAGTGAAAACTACACAGTGAAATTTCCTTAAGCTGACAGTCAGCAGTTCACTATGCACGTATGCTACCATCTTTTGCAAACTGTTTACATGTAAGTCCCTCTCTGATGCAGCCTCCATGGCCCTAGATCAATGCACTACTTTGGGGATCACATGAAATCCCCACATCCCTTTAATTTTATTTTTCCAAGAAATGGAAATGATGCTTAGTTAATTTAGTATAATAGCTCAAATCCGACCCCTTAGGCTCTTAATCATTGTAATTGTTTCCTAGGTTTTTTCATCCCTAGCAATTTCCTTGCTATGATGGCTTCTGGCCAGCCCCTTCCTGCTCTGAGTTTTCTGTACCAGAGAATGGAGAAACAAACAGCAGCTGGCAGGCACTGATGGTCCCACCAGGGTGTGTGCCCACACACAAACTAAAGGCACGCACCCAGCCATATTACTTCCCAGGGAAAATTGCATTGCTTTAAGAGCATGCATGTGATCTCGAGTCAGAGCATTGCTGCCTGCCCCACTATGGCTGAAGGAGCAGAGAGCAGAAAGAATCTCTTTTTGCCCACGTGGTAAAATGAAAGGGAGAATGGCTCAGAGTCCCAAACCTTGCATTCTGAGCACAACAGAGAGGTACAGTCAGCACTGAAGATGCAAGGCAACTCATAAGAGAATTGAAAAGAACAATCGTTTTCTGCATCAGGTTGCACTCTGAGACACAAACTGGTCTGCTGAAGGATGCAGTCATGTGTGTCTGGAGGCACCCCGCTTCTCTGCTCTCCACTGGAGGAACATCTGCAGGACTTACCTGCAACAGAGCAGTAGAACGCAGGAAGACAGACACCCACAGAATATGCACAAATACGCAAAGCCAGAAATGGAAAGACAGATGTCTATGTACAAAATACAGTCCTTTTGAGTCCCTGGAAAAGTCCTGTCATCCCATCTGATGTTCTAAGAGGTCGCTAATGGCTACTGAAGTGCTGTTGGAGCATATGAAAGTCCCCTTCAAAATCTGCAGCTCATAAACATATGAGGACACGACTATAAATGACTCAGCACAGAACACCCACACCTGCCTCCTAGAAGCAGATGGATAGATACAGAATTAACTATGGTTTATCCTACATTAAAAGCCTGCCTTAAATCCTAGAACCCTAGTCTTGACCTATCAAGGTCAAGTTGTACCAGGAGAGGTATGTAACAGTTGTTTCCAGGAGAGATATGGGCTAGGAGCACAAGCAAACAATTCCAGCCATCCTAACATTTCTCAGACAGCTTTAAAGATCAGATTGTGATCAGAAGTATAGCGAGAAGACAGCGTTTTGCTCCTTGCCTCAGACTCACCACTGCAGCATTGCAGCAATGATCCAGCTACAGGAGTTGAGAGGAGTAGGACACAAGAAATGGAACTGGATAAGAGGTCAGGATTCTTCTCCACCAGACTGAGAAGTGTGCTTGCATGGCTGGTAAATGCTGGGGGACAACTGGATCCCCTATATAATACTAGTCTCTGACTTGAACAAATCCTAAACAGAGAAGACTTCTTTGCTTTCATGTTATCTCCTGCACATTTAAGATAAATGTTTGGGGAGTGCTTTACTGACTTTAAGTTCTGTGATAGTTTTTTTCGAGTTAAAGTACTTACATTCTATTTGCTTCTTAATCAAATGACAAATCACTTAAATGGAAGTAGTTTGTGAACACTGACTGTAACACACCAGAACTGAAACAGTCAAGTGATTAATAAAAAGCAGACAGTGTTTGGACCATATTTCAAAATCATTAATTCCTGAGTTTCTACTGCTCCTTAGCTTTATCCTATACCAGGCCATTTGCGAACAGCACAGTGAGGACTCCCAGGCATATGAGTTCATTCTTATTCCAAGAACAAAGGAGTAAAAAAAAAGATAACATCTATAGGTGATTACTCAACATTTGATAGCTGTTGGCAGATCCTGACTTTTTCTTAAGGAGTATTGTATTTTTCAGCATTACTGATGCGATTGATCAGATGAAAGTGGCACATCTGAGAAAGAAGCAAAGCCTGCTCATGGTATATTTAACACTTTACCTTTTGTTTCTTCTTGGTTATGAGGCATAACAAAGATAAGGCTTGCAAGAACACTCCATCTCCCACTCACAATTCACATGCTATTGCCAGCACAGTTTAATTAGTTTTGCCTATATGTATATTTTTAGATTGCATTCAGTAAGATCACAATTACCTGTCTTAAATTCTTCACGTTGGCTTTTGTGTGATTTTTTCCTTCAGATAATTCTTCAGAGATCGTTTTGTTCTTTTTCCATCTTCTTGATCTCTTTTCTAAATCATACTGAACTTCTTCAGTCTCACTGCTATCTGAATACTCCCGGCTGGTTGCCTGTGGGTTGAAGTTTACATCCAGTTCTCCATGGAAATGTTTTTTTTCCATTCTGGGCACATCGCTCTGAGTTCTGCTTTGTAACCAGAGAAGTTTGCTAGGTCTTTTAGCTTCCTGGGAAGAGTTTACCGACGATGTTTCAGAATCAGAGAACAGCGTCTCAGTATTGGTGTATAACCCAGAGGAAGGTGAGGTGACTGCCTGGTACTGATCATTGCCATAAACCCATTCAGAATCGTAGTGGGAATTGGTACAATAGAAATCATCTGGTAATTGCCGAGGTCTCCGCCGCAGCTTGTTCAAGGCCACATTCCAGTCGTAATCATCCTCGCTGTCTGAGCCCATCTCGTCATAAGCAGACACAACGCTGGATTCATTCTCCAAAGCTTCAAATACTTGACTCTTTGGTTTGGCGAGCATCCGAGGGCGAGGCAAAGAGACATTCTGCAAAGCTACCCAGTTTCCATCAGTGCTTTGTAAAACGGGAGGCGGATCTATGAAAATGAAAGAATAACAAACTTTTCAAATATCATACATTATCACAGTGTGGAGAGTTCTTGATGCCTGCTTGCAATTGTCTGCCCACAGACTGGAGATTTCAACAAAACCAATGGACAAACGCATCATGAATTGCTATCTTGCTGCTATCATGAATTCTCTCATGTTCTGAACTATGCTGCTGTATTTCTGATCAGAAGTCACCACTTAAAGTCATGGTGATGACAACTTGAAATATGAGAGTCCTTAAACCAAGACTCCCCCCCCCCGGAAAAAAATATTAGGAAAGGATGAAGGAAACCAGTACACAGACATCTATAAATCCCATATTTTGCATATGTCTTTGATTTTATGTGCAGTTTTGACATCCCATCTCAAAAAGAAAAGACGGAAAAAGGATGGAGAAGAGCAGAAAAGTGTGAGCCAGATTCTGAAAGGGCTTCCTTTTAAGGAACAATCAAGCCAGAGTGTTCTGGAGGAGACAGAGCATACATTTTGGAAGAGATGAGGCAATCTCCTTCAGCCTAATCACTACAGGACATAAAGTAAAACTAGAGAAATCTAGTTTCAAGATCAACAAAAGACCAATAAATAAATAAATAAATAGATAGATAGATAGATAAAAAAGGGATGCAATGGGTAACAGACCTGCCTAAAGATGTTAGGGATGCCTGAAATGAATCTGTAATAACACAGAGATGGCTATGGATACAGAAGAGAAATCCACTGAAAGTTACTAAATACAAAAAAAGACTTCCAGCTGACGTACACTCTTTACTATAATCGCTGATACACGAAGAAGACAAAATATCAAGCATGAGAATCGTTCTCACAAATGAGGAGCTTTCTCACGTTTTCCAGCAATGCTCCCTAATTCCAGCACAGGACTCTCTTGAGAGAAAGAAGACCACTTTTCCTTAAAAACCTCACTTCTTTCAAACAAAGCAATCAGCTTTGGGAGACAGAGAAGAAGTTGAATTCGGCTGTGCCATGTTAGACAAAAATAATGCAGTGGATTCCCATGCCATTATGTTTTTTTTCCTCTCCCAAGCCACATCCCTTGATTTTATTTAGCATCTACACATAAGAATCATCCTCGGTTATCTGAAGAGAGGATAATGATTGATTAGATCCTACAGGGTAAGCAGGATGAAAAGGCAACTCACTGAGAAATTTACATTCAAAAAACTTCAAGTCATACGAAATGGGCCCTTCTGATTTTCCAAACCAAAGTCACTTATTTGAAAGAATGGATTTTGTGCACAGTTCTTAAGGTGCACATCATCATTTACCCAAGAGAAAATTAAAACAGATTTTAAGAAGTCTCGTTAGGAAACTATTGCAAAAAGGGAAAAAAGTGCAAAGTCAGTATTTGTCTCTTGAGTCATCATTTAAACCAGTCTAGTCAAAATGAATTGTGAACTGCTTTTTGGCTATGGGACTACAAAAGCCCACTAATGTAACCGCTTCAAACTCTTGGCTAAGATTTCTTGCATTTTCTGCATCTAATACAAGCTATTTACTACTCAAGAGTAAGGCCTTATTTACACATATTAGCACACTCAGTTATTTAATATAAGCTCTACAGGCAGCTCACTTTCATCACAGATATGGTTCTTAAATGAAAAAAACAGAGCAAATCTTCTGAATAGAACACCTGAAAGGAAATTGGGTCAATTTGCCATTCTGCTCTGGTTAAGCAACTGTTAAGTACTAAATTGCTGAACAGCTGAATTCAATGGGATCGAAGTGAGTTCTTAAATTTAAGTACATAATTAACTGCTTTACTGAAAATAGGCCTCCAACTAAAATGCCCAGGAAAACAACATTTCCAACAGGAGACTGAAGGAACAGTTCACAAATAAAGGATACTTAGCTAAGTCACATTTTAATACTACTTTATTACCACCCAATTTTCAGGTAGTGGACACTATTCACGCTGTCTGATTTTCAGCCTCCCAGCTTCTCTAATACCACTCAATTGGCATTACAGAAACACAAATGGAATTGATGGGAAGCCCCATCAGGGATCGCTGCAGGGATCAGACAGATGCAGCAGCTCTACAGCTGCCTCAGGAGAAAGCACAGAAATGAGCAGCTCCTGTGTCCTGGAGGAACAACAAGAGGCAGGTCAGCTCTGCTGCTGTGCCCCTTGGAGCCAGGGCTGCTGCTGAAATGAGCAGTTCACTATCTCCCATTGTGCCAACATGATCATTATTAGTGTGTCTGTGAGGATGAAAACTAAGCTGCTCTTTTGTGCAGCAGTTACTTGACGTGGCCTCACAAACAGTAAGGCCAGAACAAGAGAGGCGGAGGAAACTGGCACCACAACAGCAGAAGCCACATTCTTCAGTGACAGACTGTACTTATGTCACCTTGAAGCAAGCAGGGAACTGCACTCTAACCCACGGTGCTGGCTTAGTAATGGGGCTAACTTATGATGCTGCTCCACTTATTTTTCACATTCGCATTCGTATCCAATGTACACAGAGAGGGCATTTGATCTAGGGCAACTGCTTGTTCTCACCCATTCAGCTTCATCAAACCTGCAGGGCTGCACAGGTGAATTCATCGGGGTAGAAAATGAATGTGTGAGGGGAATCTTAAACTTGAATTATTTCACTGTTTGGTTCACTATGTAGCCTCACAAACGTTAACTTGTGCAGCAGAAGGGAGGCTACAGGCATCTGCAAACTCCTTTCCCTGGAGAACAAATAAGTAGGCAAAAAAACAACACAGCCCTTAGGCTCCTGTATCTTAAAAGCTCTGAAACACATCCAAGTTAGATGCCTAATGCTTCATAATACTCCAAAATCAACTTCCCAAAGGCCCAAATTTTGAATCTGTTATTGGAAAAAAACAATGGTAGGATAAGCAGTGATACAGTCCAACGCAATCATGACACCCTCAGCATTACCAAACAGACATACAGACATAGACATTTTCACATGTGACCTCTGCAAGCACAGATGCCAGCAGAAATTTCCTAGAAGAGGCCCTTGCTTTATGTCCTATTTATTCCACACAGTGGACACCTACCTGTGCAGCCTACTGTAGGGAACTTGCTTTAGCAGAGAGGGTTGGACTCGATGATCTCTAGAGGTCCCTCTCAATCCCTGTGATTCTGTGATTTTGTGTGTGTGATTTAAGTGAAAAACAAGTGACAAGGTAAACAACTTGACCACAAGAATGTCAAGCAAGTGCTAATGTGAGAGTATCAACAAAAGAGGAAGAGAAAGTGCTCCTTAAGTGACCTTTAGGCTCATTAAGGGTCATTAACATATTAAAAAAGACATCCACCAATACAGAAAAAAGATGGACATGAGACAGCAGCTACTCCTCTCTAGACAAGGGAAACCTTCTAGCTCCATAATATGCTTCTCCAATAAAGATGAAACAGAACAACCAATTCAAAACTGTCAAAGAAAATAGTTTTGTAAAGTATTTTGTAAGTTATATGTTAGTGACCATCCTTCTAGTTGGGGATGTGTTTGCTTTGCAAAGGATCACCTAACACCCGATTCTGCACAGAAACAAAACAGAGACCTTAGTGTGGATTCTGACTGTGCGTGCTGACTGGCAATGTGCATTGGGTGTGAACCTAATCCCTATTATAGATAGCAAGGGAGTGAAAACTGAAAAAAAAAAGAATCATATTCGTACTAGAAATATTTACTTGTTTCATTTAGCCTGTCCACACTTTTCCAGCTGGGTAATGCAGAGAGCTTGCGTTCCTTCTGCTTCTTGAATTGTCCTTTCTGCTGTCTCCAAAGAGCCTCAGTGACAGACGATGCAGGGTCCAGTCCTTTGCTGGGTGTATCTTCACTAGCCAGGGAGAATGCTGACTGAGACCTCTGTGGGAATAAAAATCAAAGAGCATAATTTAATTACAGAAATATTTAGTTATTGAACTCTTTTCTGTAATTAGCATGAACATTCTGTTACTCAAGGAAGTGTGGGGCCTGTGAGCATCCAGAAATGGTATTTAATGTGTTCAAAAGAATTGCCTCAGTGGTAGGTTGCTAACCCACGTGTCTTTCTGGTGTTATGCAAGGAGGCAGGGAGTTGTTTGTACTACCAGGGGCCAGATGGAAGGAGCAATTAAGGTGTAGCTGTTCCGAATGTGCTCGGTGAGGACTGTTATCTACCAGTTCCAATTCAAGCTAGCCAGAAAGGGACCCCATTGTGTTGAGACATGATGATCTATTGTTGGCTCAACAGGCCATCTGTTGTAACAATATTCAGAAGTTAAAAATTAAAAAGAAAATGCAAACAAACAGCCTCTTCCCCAGAAATAGATCTGCAATTCAACTGATTTTAATGCCAAATTCTTTTGTTTGCTAGGATATACGTATCTCACAATATGCAGTTTTGTGCAATCGACAAAACTGACAATTGCACACCTATCTTTTTGCAGTAAGGTCTCATTTCAAGTCAAGATGAGGTAACCTGACTGTGACTGAGAGGAAAGGGTCCTCCTTTGGATCTACAAAGAAACATCAGGCATTTTAGCTTTGATTTAGCTGTTGGGATCAGTTACACAAATTGTATTTGAAATAGGCCAGATTGTCAAAAAATGGAGAAAACTGGCAGTGCCCTGCTGATTTCAAGGCAATTCACTCTCATCTTACACTAGAATTACTAGTGTAATTCTAGAAACATAGTTACAGCAGCTCAAATCATGTTTTAACATCTGTTTGACACTATTTTGATGCTGCACAATTTTATTTCTTTACTTAGTGGCTTTGCTTTTGTTGGCACTATGCGTTTAGGCACTTTGAATGGCAGAAGTGATCACCTTTTAGAACGACAACTAGCTTCTTCCCCTCAGAAAGTTTTACCCCTCAAAAACTCTGTCTAGGCCTTCATTACGGAGTTTTAGATTGTCTGTATGTTAGGGTTTCATTAAGAAGTGTGCTTTCAATTGCTCGGCTTCTTTACAGGGGCCAAGCTGGCACTCTGAAAGATTTGTACATTTTAACTGATGTTCACTTTACAAATAATTGACTAAATCTGTTAACCTCAAAAGGGCCAGCCTTTTCCTACATCAGAGCTCTACTTTGCTCTTGTTGTAGATGAGGAAAAGGATAACTTGTCTTTAAGATACTTCCAACTCCCTTCAATTCCCAGGTAAGCATAAACACTGCTGGGCGTCCTTGATGCTGTGAGAGCAATGTTCAAATGTCTGTTCTGGCTGTGCTTCCTCCCATCTGAAATGCTCCTGTGTGTGTCCTGTGGGACCATGCCAGAAGATTTAATTAGCTGTAAATCTTCCCATTAACTACAAAACTTCACATTTTTACAGTTATTTAGGACCAGTTCATGTCTGCCACATACTCTGATATTTCTGTGTTAAAGCTGCCATGTATTGAGAATAGCATGTAGTTGTGGCTGTCTCCATTTGCCCAGTACCAAGAATATTCCCTTGAGGAGAACAAGGCAAACAAAGGGATAAGAGATGCTGAGGAACCCAGAAGAAGTAGTATCCTACAGTCTCTATTTTCCCTTATTAGTTAAAGAACTGAATCATAAGGAGGAGAAAAAAATAATCAGGAAAACTTAAGTAGTCTGTTTAATGATAACCTGGCCTTAGATAATGAAAGCAACATGCTTTTCCTTATTTATGTATAATCCGTAGGTTTGACAGCTTCAAGTAGTGTTTTGTTTAAATGGCAGCTTCTCGCCTGCCTACTCACCATTTCACAAACATCCCAGTAAGGTTGCATCATGGCAGTGGCAGTGTTTGCACTTAGCTCTCAGCTAACTTGAGATCTGCTAACAGCTTTGCTGCTGTAACACAGAACCTGGCATGGGTTGCAAATCTCAGGGAGGGAGCTGAGCAAATCCTGCCGAAGACCTCTTCCTCTGCAGCACTGCTGCAAGCAGTACCCCTGTGCAACCTAAAGCCAACTCGAGTGCGTGTACACCGTGAGGCAGATGCATCCTTCAGGCACACTAGAAGATACACAATGCCATTGAGGATTTTAAAGAGGAGGGGGCTACCTTAAGAGCCTGACTGACAAACAGCACTGAAAGACAGGGAAGCACGCTGTTCAATGTACTGTAGAGCCCAGGAACTCAAACACATTGGAAATGTGTTACTGAAGACAAACTGATTCTTTTAAGTTGTGTCCTGAAGCCTTTGGGTCAGGCCAGATGGAAACTGACTGCAGCCTCTGTCAACTTTCCGTGGGCAGCACAGAACCTGTAATATGCTGAATCTACTGCTAATGCCAGGCTAAGATGGCTTGACTGCACCTCTGTATTCACACTGTATTCACACTGTAAAAGGGTGAAATGATGCTTCTGTAGGGGGCTGTTGAGCTAGCACACTTCATTACTACTTTTACAGCTGTTCAGTTGTTTTATCTGGACAGACCAAGAAATGGCAGTGCTCTAATAAGCTCCAGTTAAGTTGTAAATAAAAGGATTGAGCCATTTCTTGCTCTGAAAGCCGGTTTTAGTTAAGGCTGGAAGAACACATAGTGCAATTGTTTTATTCAGACACATGTAAGTGCAAGTGTAAATATTCTCCCATGAGAGAATGACTGGTACAACCACAGGTAGTCCTAATTACTATAAAAAAAGGAGTGCCAGTACTCAAGCCTGGTGCAGAAATACAAAGAAGCACATCCTGGCATGAGAACAGATCAGTGTATGGTGGCACAGATAACGCTCATTTTTTTCAAAGCACAAAAGCAAGCATTGCCTGTAAATCCATCACTAATTAACTACTGTCCTGATTGGTGACTGTATTTGATGAGAAAATGATTCACGACCTCCTTTTGTTTCTTTTGCAATTAAAAGTAGAGACAAACTAGAATGTCAGTCATCTAAAGTGAGGTTACACAGCAGAAGCTCTAACCTTGGTTGGCACATTAACCAGCTGGCACAGGTAACTCAGCAGCTGTACAGCTATGGGGGTTCTATGTGGGCTACCAACCCACATATGTGCCTGCTGACTGCACTGCCACATGAGGGAACAGGACTGGAAGCTGACCTGGTACTCCATATAGCTGTGTGTAGAGGCAGAGGGGAGACTGAGGGAAGGCCAGCTGCACTGACTGGACCTTGGGTCAGTTGGCATTGGAAAAAGGGGCATGTGTTGACTGAATGGAGGAGTCGTGGCCCTGCATCTTTACCAATTACCTACAAACTTGAACAGCAATTAGATCTCATGACTGACAAACCAATCCAGTGCATTTGCCACAAGAATCCAAACAATGCAACAGCCCAAATATGACTTTCAAAAGGAGACAGAAGTGTAGGAGCTTTGATTTATAAAGATAAGAGAGGTCAAGAGGATCGTTCTTGACCAGCTAAAACTACTGGCACCTTTTCTAACCAGAGGTTCTGTTTTGTCAGAAAGTGATAACCTGTCAGCCAAGTGCAAATTACAAGGCTGTCCTGTTTGCAGTGAGACATTGAAGTGCTTTAACTGTTCGTTTCTTTGTTTCTGCAATAAATTTAAACATCGGCAGATGGCACTGCAACCATGCAGGTCATTTGCTGTGCTCCCCACACACGCTGCTCCCTCTGAGGTCCGTGCTGCATATTGAATTGCTGCGCGGTACATCAGAGCACGCAAAACACAGTTACAGCATTCCCAACGTTTCAGTTAGATGAGTGCCCACCGAATCCTGCCTACTGGCACCTGCTGTGAGACAGTTGTTTCAAAAAGAAATCCTAAACACTGTATTACTGTCTTTCCCCCACCTGTTCAGGCAATTTCTGCTGCACAGTAATAAAGTCTTAATGAAGAAAACTTAGCCTTCATCTTGTTCTGGCATAGCACTAAAAGCAATCTGCTTTCTATGTATAGTCTTGTATAGGCAATATGATTTCTGAAGATTAAAGAAGGATAGGATAAGAATTAATCACATACAAAGTCTATTGTTACATAAACATTCCATCATCTGAACATCTATAGCAATTTACAAGATCATGCTTTGGAACACTAAATAAGTGCTACCAGAATAATTATCTTCAGGAAGAACAATTTTTTTTTATAAAAACACTTGCAAATATTGAATCTAAAGTTGATAAACTATGGATTGTTTACCTTTAATAACTGCCACGTATGTATATATAGTATTTAGAGAGAGAATATGCAGATTTTGCTCTACATTCTTTATCAAAAGATGAAGTGGTGTAATTAATGGGCAATTCCTCTTGCTTCTTAGCAGAAGCCAGAGTAGTATTACAAAATAGGACCCAAAAGCAACTAATTGAAGTCTACAAAGAATATTCTGGATCATGGATGTTTTTCCCCTCACTTATCTTCCATTTTACCCTATTCCTTTGGTCTATTTTAAGTAGCAAAACTTTGATTTATCTACACTTATCTGGTATAGATAAAAAACTCTCTTAAAACTGTGGTGCCATGAGGATAAGGCACTGCAGGGCCTCCATGGCACTGGAACCTCACCCCTGGGCAGCTGCTGGGTTGAGATTTGAGGCCCACCTTGTTTATTCAGTGATGCAGCCTGAAATTGCCAGCACAAACACAGACGACTTAGGTACCTCTCTCCGTGCCTGCAAATTTTACAGCTATGTCTGTTTGCAGCAAAAAACCCTCACTTGCTTCTCATCTGAGCTCTATAAATACAATCAGTGCACAGACAGAACCAGCAGGTCCCACCCACCTGAACAAGCACTGTAGCAGTCCCTAAACATCAACAGATACTGCATCCTTTGGTATGAAAACTCCCACACCAGGAAGGAGATGAGATGAGCCTGAGAACGGTGCCACTCTGCCACAGCATATTTATCCCTGGAAGTGATTTTTCCCCCTGCTCAAATGTATGCAGTCCAGACATTTAGCAGTGGGTGTGAAATACCAAGGGTTTCATGCATCTGTTCCTTAGTTAATCTTGTATGTGGCAAAGGATCTGTTAGCAACCCTAGAGCTTCTGAAAAGAGGCAAGAATAGGCAGATGAAAGGGAGATTTTCTCACTCAACTGATTAGGGTATCATCCCATCCTGAAACACCACCTTGAGTAACAGCATGTGCCCCAGCTACTTGGGCAAATTCTTGAAAAACAGTCTGGAAAAAGCAAAGAGAACCGCTTCCTGTCCTGCCAAAACCTCAGAGCATCCATTCCTGCAGGGCTGTCAAGCCGACTTCCTTGCTAGTGCCACAGATGCAGCCTGGCTGCTCTTCAGGTGGGTTTGCCATCCTGCCACTGGCTGCTCAGACAGCCGTTCTCCTCAACATCTCTGGTCCTTTAAAGGGACTTCAAAGGAGTGCTCAGTCCATCAGCAGTATGAACTGCACAGCTGTGAAAGAACACATAGAGCCGTGTTTGGGTGTACATTTGTTTTGGTTCAGCTTGGATTATCTGACCCTGAGGATCTGGAGATTGCAATGGAGAGGCGGGAGATTATTCCCCAACAAGCCCACTGGAGCTGAGCATGCAAAAAGCTCTACACAGCACCACACAGAAGTATGATCCACTGTGTTTGATAGACTTTGGTTTTTTTTTCCCAAACAATAACAAAGCCATGAAATTGAAAATGCTATTGCTTTTAATGCAGAGGATTTTAAGCTAGTAGTAAGGAATATTTAAATATTGGTTCCAGCAAATGAGTATAAACATCCTTCTATTGTACTTCAGTGGTTAACAGTTTAGGAAGATACTAGGAACATAGAAGAGCTAGTTCAATCAATAGCATGGATGTATGTGAGCAAGTCTATAGAGGCTTCTGGTACATCAACTATTACAGACTTTTGCCCACTCGACCTTTCATGCTCCATTCTGACCTTTGTCTGTGAAGTCGTGCTCACAAGAGCACTCACTCATCAGAGAAGATCATAGCATGTCTGACTCAAACAGCTCCTCAACAGAGAAATCTTCAGCGTTCCATGTTTATTTGCTTCTCTCTGTGATAATACACACCAATTTCAACTAAAAATAAAGTAAGCATCAGGCTCTCTCTCTCTGAACATCACAGATTTTAAATTAGATCTTAAGGCTTTGTGTGTTAGGATAACAACTTTAAACCAAAACAAAGCTGAAAGAAACACACACGATCTATGTTCTTCAGAAAATAACACTGTAAAACAACCATCTTTCTCTATCCTCTCTCCTATTTCCTTTCGTGCCTTAAAACCTATCTTGGCTTGCTGCAAGGGCTTGATCATATATCTAGAATCCAAAGCTGTCTTTTTGGATGTTTGTCAAGTGCACAAAGAGTACTACATAGCCCAGAATGAGTAATCTTCTGCTAGGGCTGCATCTCAAACAAATTCAAACTACACAACTTAAAAAGGACAATGCTGCCATGTTGAGCTTTGCACTGATTATTTAGCTACATGAAGCCTTAAAAGGTGATAATGACTGCTGAGATAGTACTGCAAAAGCAGCTGTAGCCTATCTTTCTATTGCAGTAGAAGACAGGAAATTAACCAGATTACTGTGCCCAGGGATGCGTTGATCTGAAATGCATGAAGTGTCAAATGGTCAGCTAGCTCCTGATCAGTTTTCCAATGAGACTTCAGTGTTACACTTGAAAAGCCAGTAGATGGCAGCAGGATTCGTAACCTGCAAAACATTTAGAGAAACTTGGATCTGCTCGAAATTGAAGTGAATTTAAAAAGACCCATTATTTCTAGCGCACTCATGGCTTTTCCACTTCAGAGTTTATTGTTCTTTCCCATTATGTGATAGGTTTTGTAAAGAATCTGGCTTCTCTTGTAAGGAAGTAAATAGCCCACCAGGATCCAGCATAAAAGCATGCATGCCTTATTGGAAGGCATTAGGTCCAGGCAACACGTTCTGTGCAACTTTCTGATCCCTGCTGACGCTGAAAGCTCCACCTATGACATGATATACTAATGAGCCATAAATATGTTTTTTTCTGACACAAAGTTGTTGAGAGGTAAGAACTGGAGTTGGCATAAACTTCCTACAGCATTACACCTCCCTCATCTGAAGCGGCTCTCCTGCTGCACTACATGACTGCTGAACAGAGCTCCTCCTTGAAAAGGTGTTCTTCAAATATTTGTTTGGGACAAACCTACAAAGGTACAGAACACCTGCAAAATCTGCAGGGATTTCCAAAGCAGTGTTGAACCTCAGACTTTAAAGCATTCAAAGAACAGAAAAGGAAAAAAAAACAACAACAACTCATAGTACACTGCGGACCTTATAATTAGCTTAACCAGTAAATTTCCACTTCCCCTGAGGGGCATCATAATGTGTATTTAATGAAATCCTCCTTTTCCCTATATCCCTAGCTGTTTTAAATACTATAAATTATGGATGAGCTTCTGTTTATATATGCAATCTTGTAGCTATAAAGTAAAGACCGCTAATACAGCACTTAAAGCACACCAGGATGCCTGCACTCCATCAGTGTTTAAATGGGATGCAATATGCCAACTGGTCGTTTGCTCTCACTGGCAGTGATGTATGGGGCAGAAAGGGACTGCAGGAGCATGGAATCACCCATCCATCACGTTAGGCTCCTCCTATCCCAGCACTGTACAGCCTCTGCTTGATAATGAGAAACAGATGGTGCCATCTATCTCTTTTTATGAGATGGAGAAATAAAATAGTCAGCTGTGCTAAAAAAATATATATATTTGTAGGACAGACAAGGGATCTTGAAGAAATCCAAGAGGTAAAAAAGGAAAAGACAGTATTTTTAGCTACTGCCATACCATAATAATGCAGTTAAACAATCAATAATATATCTTAGGGAGATACGAGGTGGGAAGGGCTCATTATAGAGGAGATCAATAGATTTCCCTGTAATCAAGCAGGTCTCATGCAGCCGGTCTGTTGGCTTCCACAGTGCACATCTACAAAGAGATAACCAAACAAATGCAATGGTCATTTCAAAGCTGGTGATTTTGGATGCCCACTGGAATTTTCTGAATGATGTGAATGAGCTCCGCGTAAGTAGTTGTGCTTAGAAGAAAACTGCTCAGCAAGTGTAACCCCA
The DNA here is from genome assembly GCF_951394365.1 of Tetrao urogallus. Lineage (NCBI taxonomy): Eukaryota > Metazoa > Chordata > Aves > Galliformes > Phasianidae > Tetrao > Tetrao urogallus. The sequence goes on along the minus strand of NC_136820.1, from coordinate 8,467,106 downwards.
CTGTTATATTTGGGATCACTACAGCTTCCCCATGCTGTTAGCAAGCTTCTGGTAATACAGTGCAATGCAGTAATAAATACAGGTTTCTAGTGGCCAGTTATGGCACCCAACTGCCTTAAGCACCAACGTTGTTAGCTTTATTATACTAGTAAGCCACACGTGTTATGTTCTACACAGAATATAAATATAGATATCTACTTTAAGATAAATCTCTAGTTCAAACGTGTGAAATTCTAATTGCCTTCATGTTTGAGATCGTTACTTCCCTGCACTCTGCATATTTATATTTCTGTTAATGATTTCTTCTTCCCTTACATTTAATCTATCTTGTTTCTGCTTGCTTCAAGGACTAAGTCGTTTCTTTGCTTTCCAAAGACCAAACTCTACTTAAGTAATCCATAAAGGAAACAGGAGTATATAGACAACTCCAGCCTTTGTAACAGGACACTTAAAATGCTTTCCTTTTTCCTTCCCTTGGGCTTGTTGTGGCTAATATTTGCTCACATTATGACAACAATCACATACAGCTCAATGACAGGATGTGTACAGGAAAATTGAGGGTTTGCATTATTTTGGTGAACATCAGTGCCATCAGTTAGGAAAGCTTCACTTACTGCAATAAAAGCTCATAAAGATTTGCTGTCACAAATCTGGACGAGAGTTCTAAAATCCTCCTGGAAGGGTGCAAGGAACTTTTCATGGAATGTACATCTGGTCATAGGACCTAACTGCCAACTTCTCTAGAATCCAGGCTTTCATTTTGGAAAGATGAAGTACTGCAATACTTTTGTCAGAATAGACAAAAGCTTTCTCAAATGGCAAACAGAGGAGAAATTAATGCAATTCAGCCCCCCAGATCTGGTGTGTGTGCTTAGCATTTATAGGTGGATGAAAGCAATATAGAATGGAAAGCAAGCTCAGGTAAAAGCATTTGGGGTTGTTCTACTGTTGCTGCTGAGTATCAGGCAGGTAGTAACCGCTCTAAATTTGCTCTGCACAAGTTGTCTTTCAGTACACTCTCCAGCAGACCTTTTGCTAGAGTGAATGTGACTGTATTTCTGCTATCCTAGTAGGCTAACATAATAGCCTAGGAGCTGCAGAGCAAAGTGCTTAAACATGCCCACTCTGATTTGTGATAGCTCGGTAAACAGCAGCAGCTTAAAGGCACTGCTCACTCCAATTTGGAAGTAGATGGGGGGATACTCTCGTTTATATCTCTGCAATTCTGGCCCACAGTCTTATATTCTGGGGTAAATCTATTTTCACTGGCAGCGTAAGCTGGCAAACTAAGCTGGAGATAAGACTCTGCTGTGGGGGAGCAGCATGCATGAGCACAGCAGCAGGATATTCAGGAGCAGCAGCTTAAACCTCTCTATCAAAATTTACTGGAACTCATCTGTCACTGTCTTCACTCTCCAGTTGTGAAACAACGTATTCAAGCCTATCACTTATTTTCACTTCTTTTCCCTAGCTGCTCTTCTTAAAACATTACTAATGCAGCTTGTCAGATTTTCTCCAGCTTTGTAAGCAGGAACTAAAGGCACTGTGGTGAGAAATAAGTGAGAGGAAGTGGAAATACTCTCTAGTATAAGGCATAAATGATGCAGTAAAGTTGTTCTTAGGGTTTTTTCTTTGTGTTTTTTTTTTTTTGTTTGTTTTGTTTTTGTTTTTTCCTGGTAGGGACTGTTTTCCTTAAGATGGCTAAGGAACAAAATATAATTTATGGTATGGTAAAGCATGGTAGATGATATTTGTAGGTAGACTCAGCAAAAAATCCAAATAAAACCTAAGTGAACATAAAAAGTTTAAGGAATAAACACTGAGGCATGGTATCTTTTTAGCATTCAAATCAAGCAGCAAAACCACTTTTGGAATGAACTCGGTTTTCCCTAATGCACTCACCAATGCAGTACAGTGTCTGTGATGTACTTCCCTAGCCCACGGTGTCCTATGAAAAGTACGAACTGAGTGATGTGTCTGTCAACACACAGATTTAATGCTTGTTCTTTGTAAGTCTATTTGCATCATTCCAGGCAGGAAGCATACTCATGCAGGATTTCAATACTGCAGCTTCGTGCAGCAGAAAGCATCAATATTTTCTCTTAGTCACTCACCCACAGTGTGTATGACCCCCTGCGACTCCCAGGAAAGGTCAGCATGCTCTGATCTGAAACAGCAACGGATGCCAGGCCACTGCTTCTGGATGGCGGCCATTCGAAGTCAGCCTCAGCCTGCTCAGTTTTGCCTTTCTGCTTCTTTATAATCTGTAAGGTTGGGGGAGTGGGGTGGGAGGGCAGGATATGGAAGGAAGGGGGGAAAAAAAAGGTACTTTTTTTCATGGAGAACATGACATGAACTCTTTCTGAAGACAAACTCCCTAGAAAACGGTTTCCCTTTGCTTTTTTTCCCAGCTCATGCAAGGATGATTCTGACAAGCTGCACACACACTTCTCATCTAAAGTCAGACTGCATGCAAGCACACAAGCTTCAGTACAATAAATCATAATCAATGCCTGGAGGAACACCAGAAGTGAATTAAATAAACGTGGAAACCTGATCCTACCCTAACACTTTAAGCATCAGCAGCATCTAATGTCAGGTATTTTCTCAGATAAGAACATTTGCAAAGACACATAACATAGTAGATATGAGGGGAATTTCAGAGGCTCCTATGACATCTAGAAACATTTCTAGTTAAAACAAAGAGGTTTTAGCTGTCTAGACACTATTTTTGTTTTTGCAAATCTAGACTGTCTTGAGAGAGAGATCATATAAACTACTTTCCCCCTACATTGGCAGATTATTTCCTGCTGTGCTTCATTTCCATACGTTTCCCAACTCCACTTTAAAATATCTACAGAAAGTTATCCTATAAAAGATCTTGCTAGGCAGCTTTTAACAAATGTGGTAGCAATTCAAGCTTAACTAATATAGGCCCTGGACTATCAAAGACCTAGTAAGGAGACCTGATCTTCTAAGATCCCTATTAAAAAATGAGGAAGATTATTTTCCATTGAGCTGCTGCTCCTCTAGCTCTACTTGATAGCCCTGTAAACATGTTCCTGTTGCAGTCATTCATATATTGCTGAATGCTGCATCTCATATACAAATGTGGTAATGAGGTTAGCTCACGTGGAGGGAGATTTACCCTCCACTGTGGCTAATTCTTTAATCACTAAAGCTAAGAATCAGTTTTTTCATGTTTGTCTTGCCTTGCTCCAGACTGTCCAGGCAGTCTCAAGGGGTATTTGTTTCAAACTAGCCCTCCATTTTGGTTCTATTGTGGCTCTATTAGTGTCACCTGCTGCTTTGCAGGCAGAAGACAAAGCTTCCTAGAAAAAGCCAAACAAATCAGACGAGTTCTGTGATTTTTTTGTCTCTCTCTGTTGATATTTGTCTCGTAATGATTCTATGTTTTGTAGATGCAGAGTTCAGTACAGTTGGTATAGTCAAGTGCCTGTTCCTTTAAAGGGGAAAATTTTGTACCTTTTGGCAAATACAGATTTTAAGTTTGAGCAAGTAGGGTTCTCCTCTTCCCTGTTAGTACATCACAGACTGAAGGAATTGTACCTTTCAGCTCTGAGTGTGTAGGCCATCACTTTGGGCACTAAATTAATCTTATTTGTTCACTAATGTCACTGTCAGATACAGTTGGTGAAGCCTTGATTGTGATAGTTGAGGTTGCAACTTGTCATTTATTATGTACTTCCTATATTGATGTCATACTGTTCTCTGCTAGAGCCCAAGCTCACTGGATTAAAGTATCACGTTTTGGTTATTAAATAAGCTAAAATAAAAAAAGTAAAAAATGCTTGCCATACCTTCTGCACAATGGTTGTGGCCAGCTCTTCTATGAGATCCTCCTTGTGTTCTTGCAAGTAACAAGCCTCGTTCTGTTTGTCCTGCATGAAAACAGATACCTGTAGTTGCCAACAAATACCTGTAGACTTCTCACATAATTTGTACAGATCAGAAAATGGGTAATATGTCCTGTTGGCATTGTGGGAAGAGATTACAGGTACTTACATCACATGTCACTTTCTGAAGCGCAACATACATCTTGAATACAAGTTCATAAAACTCATGCTCAACACTGTAGGTTACACATGAGTCACTACTCTTTTTTCATTGTTTCCTTTATATCTACTTCTTTTAGTACCACTACCCACATTAAAATAATTGTTATGTTTAAACTAACAAACTGTATTAGGAGATGTTACCAGGCTGTCACTGTAGGTCTCTGCCTTAGAAATAGCTTCTTCCACTGCTTCCTCAGCAACACGTAAGGCCACAGCAAGGGTATCCATCATGCTGTGTCCTAGGTGAAGAGTAAATTGAAATGATCATGTTCATTATTTATGTTTTGCATGACAGAATGCAAACTTTAGACCCATGTTCCAGACATATTTTCTCCTATTTTGTTCATGACTAAATTTATTTCCTCAACCCAAAATTTTGCATAGCAAAATAAACACCTTAAGAGAGAGCGAGCAATTTTTTTTCTACCAACTTCCATGTAACTTCTTAAATTCAAATATTAAATACCATAAACCATGGTATTTCAGTAACTAAGGAGGAAATCATAGGGGGAAAATCCATAAGCTTCCTATAAGCACTAAGAGGATATAAGAAAAAAAATGAAAAAATAATGAACATAAGAAAAGAAGTTGGAGAGAAGCAGCAAATACTGAACGTTAAGAAAATCATGCCAGAGTAAGCGTGTAATATCTTGAATACTGAAGCATGAAATCTCAGCATGGCACATACGAACACAAAGGATTTTTAATATATTTCTAAATGTTCCAGCTAAAAGATGGCTGATCTGTGAACAAGACTTCTCAGCACTCTAGGCCATTTGTCCAGTAATTCAAAGTGTAAGGGCTATGTCTTAATGAAATGAGTCTTTAGCAGTGTACCTTCTGTCTGCCTGTAGAATGTAGAATCACTGCCACAAATGCTTCCATCATTTTCAAAGCTTCCTTCAAAACAACCTCCTTCTGCTCAAAAAAACCAGCACCACACGTTAGTATAAGAAATACCCACTCACAGCGGAGGCACTGTTAGATTAGGATATTCTCTCGAGGTACAGGGGCAACGCACACAAAGAAGGATAACTGGAAAATTCCTCTTACCTTTTTATATAAAACATGATTGCAGCAATTTTTGCACAAAATAGGACTCCTTTTGAAATGAAAAATTATTTGTACAATAAAAGAGAGAGAGGAAGAAGCTACTAGAATATAAAACTTACATGGTGAAAGTTAAGCACTCAGAATTTGCTTTTAATATGACATGGGGTTGAAATAGATTCTACTTTAAAGGGCAACGCTGTATAAATAAGACAAAACTAGGTATCTGTGCTAGAATTTATCTTCAAATGGAACAAAAGGTTTAACTAACAGTCACATGGAGGAAAGTTAGCCATGACATTTAGACTCAAAGACCTTCCTCAGAAAAGACTCACAGAGCACATGGCACTGCATCTTGTCACTGAACTGTTCGCTGTACCACTCAGGGACAAATCCAATGACAGTGTGGCTACAGGAAAGACTGTATGTCACAGGAAAGTGCTCAAGGATCCCTCCCCTCAGTTTTAAGCCCCACATCCATCCTGACTGATGTATTCTTGCCTTTACACATATTTGCTTTCAGCTGTTACAGAATCTTCTCTACAGAGACAAACTGATGCAGGTACAGCAAAATAATAATAAACCAGAATGCATCGGTCACTGCTTCCTAAAAGTTTACAGCAATATTCACAAGAAACAACTGGAATTTTCACTTGGGACTAGAGAGGCCATTGGCCATCCCATGTAATTTCAGAAAAAGCTGAAAACTGTAGAAAAGCTACAGCTGCTGTAGAATTTGAAAGAATTACATTAGGAAAATGTTTGGCCCTATAAAGCCAATGAGATCTCAAACATTCATCTAGTTGAACTTTAATTAATTCACTAAAATTACCAGCATGTCACAAAACACCACTTAAGAATCTATTTTACATCTCCAATTATTTTTATGGGGTGATGCACTGTAACACCACTGTTAAGGAAGGATCATGTCTCTTCATTTAAAGGTTGCTATCAATTCTTAATTTTCTTTTAACCCTTTACAAACACCTTTATAAAAATAAAACGTGGCCAGTTTGTGATCTTTCTGATAGCAAAACCTTGTGGACAAACTGAGTTTAGGTCAACTTAGACATAAGAAATGCATCCCGTGCTGACCAAATTTTGCTTCAAATGCCACAGAAATATTCTCAGGCCAAATGCTGAATGCAAAATCCTTCTCTCACTCATTGGCTACTCAGAACTCCAATAAAAGTTGGGATACAAACTTGAATACAAACTGCAATTTACTTCACAGACTGAAGATCACAATTCTGTTTTGAGTAGTATCATAATTAAGATTATCAGTGGTGTAACTACAACTAGACATTCTTTACATTATTGAAATGGCTCTCGAGGCACTTTACCTCTTTGTTATCTCTAGTTTGGTATTTCTGAAAAGATACAACATTACAAAATCTTTCAGGAAAAAGATTCTCAGAATTTTCATTGTTTCAGTTCTTGTGTTGAAGCAGGTAAGGTCATAACAAATGAACACAGCTGCTCTTACCTATTACATCAGGACAAACGCCACTCTCCAGTCTATGCTTCTTGTATAAATTCTTCAGGACTTTGGCACTTCCAAAACACTTGAAGCGGCTCTTCACATTATTATAGTACCAATCCAGAGACTGGGTCCTTAAGAGCCTAAAACAAAAAGGAAACAACATATTTAGAATTATTATACAACAAACAAAACCAGACACTAAAAGGGATCACTGCTCCTATTTGGGAGAAAACACTGGAGCTGGAGAAGTCTACTCCACTTAGGGAACCTCAAAGCAGCAAAGAGCTACATGCAGACAACCTTTCTTGGCTATCTACTCACAACTGCACTTTGGTGTTACTTCCAACAATAAGCACCACTGACATCAATAATCCATCCTACTGGATTTGTCCCCAAAGCTCACAGACTGTTAGAAAGCCACAAGAAAAGCTCCGTATCTTTTTCTGCTGGGCAGAGGGCTCTCGGTTCACCTCTCTTCCTTCAGTAGTTGGTGATGGAGCATCTATGCCACATCCCCATCCAACACTACCACAGATTTCTATGGGAAAAAACCACAGCAGACCCATACATTTCCTAAAGAAGGAGCGATGCATCTTAAGGTCCCCCTATAAAATAAAGCTGACTTACCCAAAGGCATGCAGGAAGGAGAAATATGTTTGAGCCAGTGAACGTGAACTTACACTGCATTGTCTCTTCCCTGTTTGAGCCCATTTGTTCCCTTGCATATTGCCACAGTAGTTCATTTTTAGTTAATTTACTGCACTTACAAGTGCAGGAAGCAAGATATTTTGATACGGCATGAAAACATCTTGTATAAAACAGTATGTAGTACAGGCTGCAAAGGTAATTTCCCCTTTGCACTAATTACTATTATAGAGGTCTTAACTTAAAAGGCTCATGGAGCTCATTACATAAATAAGCAGAGATTATTCCCAACACAAAGACTTCAGAAAACAAAAGACTAAGGTTAGCATCCAGGGCCAATATGTGATCACATAGCAAAATAATGCTAGCAGTGCTGAACTCTCACCACTTCCAGACTTGAAGAAATCCAGATGGTTTAATTCCATTTATTAAATCTGGGCCATTAGGTGAGAACCAAACCAAAACACAACCTCACTGTAACCATAATATTTTGCTTCAGACTCCAGATTTTTCTTTATAAAGAGAAAAACACATGAAAATTCAACCGTTTCACAAGGAATATTCTCTCACCCTTAGCCACACTAACAGTGTAGATCATATTCAGCACTGACGCTTGAGAGATGCTTGATAGTGACCCACTATGCTGAGCAGGAGGCTTCAGCCAAGTGCTTCCAGTCAGCCACTGCATTTTTTGAGTGTCAGTACACTTACAAAGTAGTACCTGATTCATGTAAAGCAGAACGTCATGGTCTAGTCTATTCCTCTGTCACCACTGGAAAGTGTCTAATAGCAAATACCATCAGTGGGAAATTAAAAATGATGAAACATGCTGTATTCAAGCTGTGAAGTCTTAAAGTTGCATTACTTGCTCAAATGAGGGTAACAACTGAAGAAAATGCACAACTGGAACAGAAGCATGTTGTTTTCCGTATGCGATTAGATGTAGGAGAGGCGTGTACAGATAATGTAAAAACATCAGACCTTTACTGTCTATCCACACAGTAATATCCCAAGGGGATAAATTAGCTCCACCAGTCACATTTCTACAAATACCATTTGCATCTGACAAGGAGTAAGCTCTTTTTTTTTTTTTTTTTTTTTTCCCTGAAAGATGTTCTTACAAACTGAGCGACTGAGATGTGCTGCTGGCTGAACAGGTGCAGTGGGAAGCATGCTCAGGTCTGTCTGTGACACAGAGGGTTTCTGAATTCCTGCAATAGTTCTACCAAGGAATCAGTGCTGATGCCTGACCCGGTCCTGAGCAGGGCTTGGCAGCTGGCACAACTATGAATCTGTGAACGAAGGCCACTTTCTCTCCACAACCCACAGCTCTTTGGTGCTTTGAGATCCTACCTTCTCTGTGGGCAGGAACTGTTAGCTCTCATGGAAACTGTACCCTAAGAAAGCATAAGATTTCAGTCAATAGCATGGAGTACAATCAGTACGATGGATAAAACTAAATCTGCACGACTGGGTTGGAAGATGTTTGGCAGAAGACATTTGCCAGAAAGGATGTTCTTTTACCCCACTTTTACTATCTTTTTCCGGGTCTGATCAAAACTGCTTTCATAATAGCAGAAAGCTAACAACAGTTTTCTTAATGAGTTTAGACAGTGCTTTGTAACAGGCACAATTTTAGAGACAAGCTATTTATTTACAATGATAACATTTTCAGTGTGTGAACTTTGGGAGAGCAATGATAGACTTCAGACAATGAAAGAAGAGGTGCTGCTCTCTTTGCACCAGCTAATCTGCTGGGAAAACAAGGGCTGGGATTTTTTTGTTTAAACTTTCCATTTCTGCAGGATTAACACTTTGTGAGTAATCTAATCACCTCATCCTTCTCTTGTATGTGCTGAAAAGCTACCAACAACTCCAAGTCTACACTTCAATCCTGCATATATTTTAGAGGAGATTACAATGATTCTTGTAAAGCTTTTCAGCCTCCTAACTTTCAAATAAGTCACAATGGGCCTGCCTGCTGATTCCTCCTGGAGAGAAAGGATTTGGAGAAGAGAGTTCTCCTTATAGATACTAAAACAAAGGGCCCATTTAAGGGACAAACAGCATTTTCTTCTCATTTAAAAATTCTTTAATGCTGACCTACATTTTAAAGCTGTATTCTGCAAAAGCAGTTCCATGAGGCCAGAATAATGAAAGACTATGCCACTGCTAGCATTAAATTGTAAAAATGAAATGCTTCTCTTATTATCTCTAATAAAATGTGCGCAAGTTCTCTCCATAAAAGGAACGTTCACGCTTATAGGATGCTAGTTGTATTCATCTTCTGATATTTTATTTATCTTTATTTCTGTGCCATAAAGACTGCCCTGTCTGACTGCTACGTCTATTTCTAAGTAGTCTTAAATGTTAAGGACATCATTTGTATTATATAATATTGCCATGGTACTGAGTTATATTTTGACATGCTCTTTTTATAGTTTAAAACCACTGCCCCTTGTCCTGTCACTACAGGTACAAAGTATTTCCTTGTCTTTTCTCAAAAGCAATAACATATTCCCAGAGCTCTTTCTTTTCTAGGCTGCACAGCTCCAACTCTCTCTATCTGGTCTCATAGCGGAGATGCTTCAGATGAGGCACTGATGCCTGTGCAGAGACATCGGGCTGCATCCAGGTGACACTGCAATACATAAGCACTGCACCTTGACCAGCACAGGTATGCCACAGGAATGGTTAAAGCAGTGCAAAACAAATGCCACGGGAAAAGGCCAGTAAAATTCAAACAACAGCAGAGGAGAGATCACCTGAAATCAAAGCATCTGTCTGAGAACGAAAACTGCCCAACACAGGGAGAACAGTGCAATCATCTCCATCCTGTGCCAACAGCAGTGAATTCAGGACAGTGATCTTATTGCAGTCCACAGAACATTAATTCAGTGAGCTCAACCTACACTGTTGTCCCATGTAAGGTGTTTCCTAACAACACATGTTCTTCCACTCCACTTAGAAGTTCACTGCCCCAACTTCAGCTCTTAAATTCCCTTGTGGATGACAGAGATGACATCTAGACTCCAGGTAGATATCTGTGTGCAATCTGTTAACATGCATTACCTGGATTGGTTTAAACATCAGCCATATGCGGTGACAATAACATTGTTAGTATGGAAGAGTTTGCTCAGTGGCATACTTTGACCTTCCAGAGCTCCTGAGTTCAGCTGAAGCCAAGTCCTTGCGAACTAAGGAGGCTGGATGTAAGCAGAGCACACCTCTGACCTTGGCTGTGCACCTCTGCTGGTTCCTGTGACCCAGTCAGAACATTTGTGTTTTCACATCCTCCTGAGAAATGCCAAACCTGACACACCACCTTTGCTTCAGATTTATACCCTTTCACCATTTACACCTCCCATGCTGCCATCTCCCATGATTTAACCTCACCCAAGACTAAATGCATACTCCTCCATCACCACATCCTCTTTTCTTTTTGGCAGCCAGTTGCATATTTAACTCACTTCGCCTATGAAACTGTTTGGATCCTCTCTGAGTTTCAGTCTTTCAATTGCTTTTTCCCAGAACTGAAGAGGTTATCTGCAAAAAGACAGCCTTCTTTTTGGATTTCTGCAAAGGATAAAATTTGAGCAAGTGGTGGCTGTACATAGGTCAGGCTCACTGTTTTTGCACATCGTTTAAACTTAATCCTCTCATATGAAAGCAAACAGGCTGAAAAAAAATATGTTGTGAGTGCAAGTTTGATGAGGACCATTTTCAGGTCTGTTCTTCACAGGCAGTCTTTTGAGTGAGGAGAAGACTGAGGTCATATTGGATATAACTGGAGTTAGGGTTCCCTCCTTCAGTAGGAAAACACACCTAAGAGATTAGAACATCAGCCTTTAACTGGGATATCCTGCCCTGAAAGGCTGTATGTCAGGAATACCTGACTCACAAACGAACACACGTTTGGTATATTAGCACAACCTGCTGCCCCCATGAAGCACACTGTGTTTTAGAGTAACAGAAGTAAAAATCTACAGCAGTTATACATGTCAAATTTTAAGAAGAAAGGGTTCTCAAACCAGTGCTCCACTGTAATTTTGCTGACAGTAAACATGGAGTCAATGGCAGTTAAAGCATTGACCTATGTAGGGTCAGGACCTCTCTTCAGGCATCTTACCAGCAGTGAAAGATACAAAAGGCCAAGTCCAATATAGCTCCTGACAGTGTCTCAGCACGAGCTGATAAGCCTTTGCCATAGCAGCATGTCTACGTGGATGTCTGCCATGTCTAACAGCCATTAGTGAATATTCCTTGCCCACTTTTGCTTTGCAAAGGGAGCATCACTGACTGACACTTATTTATTCAGAGCTGACCTCTGCACCTACAAGTTCAGAAGACTGCACTGCAGGGAGCTTGTGGACTGTTTGCAGTACCAGCTATGGTTGTTTTAAGCCATGAAACAAATGAGATCACATAGGTCTTTCTGTTGCCCCCCTGAAATGATGATGTCTACCAGAAGATACACAGCTGTACTGTTCTTAATGACTCCCCCATCCTTACACTGGTGTTCTTCTACCCTAATATTGAAAGGTTTTCCTAACATTTAAGCCACATCTTCCTTGTTTCTATCTAAATAAGGTAACTTATGATGCTTGTTCTCCTCATTTATTAAGGCTAAAGAATCCTGTTTCCCCATGCATCCTGTTTTCTAGCCACCTGATTGCTCCAATTTTTTTTTTTTAATTTTCCAGGGATCCTCCAGCTCCAAGTGGCCTTTGTCTCTGTTTAAACACAAATCACACAACTGGTCATTTGAGGCCTTAGCTGTACTCCCTCTTTTAAGAAAGCCAAATCTAAGTGTCAGAATACAACTTGCCGCAGTGCAGACCCTACAGATGAGATGAGATGGCAATCAACAGATATGCCTCAGTGATACTGAATCTGGGTGGTGTGATGCTGTGAGTCATTCATCTATTGAAGTCTTGCTGAGACTTGCAGCTTTGAAACTGCCATCTTTTCAGAAAGCAAGATCCTGTCAAAGTCCAGGGTATTTTCACTCTACCCTTTTTTCAAATAGATGATCATAGACTATGCTTTCTGAAACGACGTTTAGGGTACATCTCCTCACAAGCCGTCACCTGCTCTAAAACGTCACTTTTGTAGTGAAATCCACGTGCTTGGCTGCCCTGTTGCCTTATCAACAAGCAAACAGCTCTATGAGATAAGAGAGCCATGAAGCCTGCCGTAGCCAAGAAGGCTTATGGTCACACCCATATCGATTCCCTCCATGGGCATAAAAAATCCGTCTCTCTTCATTTTACTCCTACTCTCACCTCTGTATGGATGTGTAAAGAGCTCTAAACATTACTGCAGTGGCTGTAAATTATTAAGTGGCAAAAAATGGCTTGCAATCCTCCTTGCAGCGGCATAAATGGAGCCAAAGAACTCGCCACCCTCATTTCTCAGCCCTTCCAGGTGTTTCCTTCAATGTCTGAAAACCACCCCACCGCCACACTGCCAAATGTTTTCCTCTTAAGTTTTTCATTAGAGGGCTTATCTTTACACAGAGAATTAATGAAAATTAAATAAGTGGCCAATGGATATCTGAAACTAAATTGAAACAACTCCAAATCCAAATGCTTGTGTGAAGCTGGAAAGCTCTGATATTTTGGTTTCAAAATGCTTCAACACTTTGATATTTACGTACAAACTAAAGGATTTATTTTCATATAAAATAATAAAAATACAAATAAAAACATTGGTAAGACAAAACTCTCCCTCTTAAGCAAAAGAAGAGATTTCACTTTATCTAAATCCATTTTCTCCTAAAAATTTCATTTTGTGTGAAATATTGCATGTTTTTTCCTATCTCAATTTGCAGCAAAATACATTTCAGTATCTCAATATTTTTCAAAGGGAAGAAATTTCATACCCTGATCATCTTGTTCTGGGTATTTTTTAAGGTAAATGATAGGAATTAATCAACATTGCATCGTTAGCAAATTCATGACACTTGCAGGCACACAACATGCTAAACAAAAATTCAAGCAAACTTGAATCAAAGCAAGTTATTACAGCTATACTGAACACTGACATGCTGTCTTTTCCCATCACATTTGTTTCTACTTGCTATAAGCATCAATATAATGTTCACTTTGGATTTCCAAGATAAGAGAGGCAAAAAGAACAAAAATTCACACTGACGGTACCTCAAAATAATACACCCTGCTGTACTTAAGAAACAAGAAGAGCTACAGTTATCCCTAAGTTCTCAACTGGACAAGCATCCTTTTCCTACTCCGCTGTCACAGCAAACATGAATTTATCCTTTGTTCTTATCCACTGAAGTGAAGGAAAATTCGAGCAAAAAACTCATATACATATATTTCAGAATGCTACATCAAAACAGTCTCAGAAAAAATCTGGTCATTGAACTGTGCATTTATGTTAATGAAATGAAAGCATTTTCAGTCAAAATATAACTGAACATTAATGGCTACGAACAAATGCAGCATTCACTGACATGAGAAATGTTTTCCATTACCACAGCAGATACCAAAGGAAACAACAGAACATAAAGCAAGTTTGATTAGTTATTCAAATTACCTAAGTGAAAGATTTTCTTTCTGCAAACTTCATTTTTAGTCCACAGATTCTTAAAAAACAGCAGAACAACAACAACAAAAGCGAGGTCGATGCAGCATAAATATTTTCACAAAAGAGATACAAACTCCATTCCATCAGAAAAAAATACCGGAGGATAAACCATGCAAATTAATTCTGTAATCCTGATTAGAAAAATACGCAGGGCTTTTAATATAGAGCTCAAGAATACCAAAAAGACAACAATCCTCTGCGTTAAGGTCTGTTTCTGTTCTTGTGTCAGGAGAAAGATGTGAACAAACTGCTGTGAAACGCCGCCAGAGATGAGAAGAATCATCGCCAGGTGAAATCAAAGAGGAAGGTGGGCTCATTTCAAGATTATTTAAAGAAAGAAATTAAAAAACAAGAAAAAAGAATTAAAATAAGCTCAAAATAGGTAAAACTTTGGTGGGGAGCAAAGAGGTGCGATTTCAGGACCCATCTTTCGCAGTGGTTATCTCACCCACAAGCCCAAGTCGTGCTAAGCCGGGCTGTACCGTCATCCTCTGGGAATTAAGTGCAGTGACTCTACCACCCCCTTCCTGAGATTACATGTATTTGTAGCTTTTCAACTCCACAAGCCACCGCACGGCTTAAGAAACATACTGTGCAGCTGAATGCACTGCTTCATTATAGATACAGCAGTGTATGTGACTATTACGTACTTGACAAGAGTAGGACATCTCCAGAGCCCAATCTTTCTAAGTCCTGAGCTGGAAGATGTAAGGGAAGCGTTTCCCCGCCGCCCACTTGGCCATGGCAATGAGGAGGAATGAGATGCAGCCATGCTGCGCTCCCTTGACACGGTGCAGATGGATACCCAGCACAGTCCAAGCAACAAGATTTCCTTGAATTACAGTGGAAAATGGGTTAGAATGTGAAGAAGTCAGCTCAGCCACTCAGCCAACACCTGCATCACAGCAGCTCTTCCCCACGTGGACCACGGGCACGTCATCAGCACTGAGGTGAATGCTGAGCAATGGTACTGCTACCGCTGCATGCCAGTGAGCAGCCTGAGCACACAGTGTGTGCCTCACCATGCTCTGTCTGCTTCTCTGTTTTGTGCTCCTTGTCAGTGGCGCTCTCTGATTAAGCCTTAAAACCACACACAGGATGCTTCTTAAAAACAAAAACATGTTTTTTCAAAAAAAAAACCTCAGAAGTCACCATATCTGAAATGCATGTTTTTCCCTGGTGTAGTTTACCCCGACACACAGGGAATATTTTTAGTTGTAAGCTGTATTGTGCAAGCTGCCCGGCAGTCTGACAAAAGCTAAATTCCAGCTTACAGCTAAAAACCGTAGAAAAATTCCAAAGCCTTTACAAATTATACAAATGAGACTTTAATCCCAGCTGGCCTCACTAATGGGGGCTCTACATCTGGGCACACACACAAATGTATTTTTCATATGGATTTTCAGCTATTTGAATAATGAAAAATGGAAAAAAGGAAACCCTCTGTTTTTGTGTGTGTGCGCGTGTATGTAAATACTTGTATTGCAATAATAAAAACCAAACAGTCCTATAAGCACAGATTAGAGAGAGATAATGTCAGAGAAATACAGCTGGTTCTGAAAAACAGCCCAGCTCAGAGCTCTTGGGTAAAACCGATCTACTGCCCAGAGCACCAGAAAGCTTCAAGGCCAATTAATCTTCCCATCCTCTCCAGGACCGGCTGTTCTCATATGCCAGTGTTTCCAAATGTGCTGCTCAGACCCTAACCGAAGGGCCTCAATGTATATACAAGGCTGTATAGAGTGGACTTCTATATATAAAATGCTACTGTAGTCTCACCTTATAATGGCAGAGAAGGCCCCATAGATGTAACAGAAGATATCTCTAGACAGGCCTCTCTCCTGTATGTGATGGCCATGGGGAGAGTCGGGGCCAACAGGAGCTACTTGTCATTCCCAAGACACCACCGACCCGCAGTTCTCAACAAAGGGAGGAGAGCATAGGTCTCATCTCAAGTAGAACTTGCCCCATAAATGCTCTCAGACACAGGGTTTGAATTTTGGGTGGTCACGTATGGAGCCAGGAGTTTGGAATCAAGGATCCTTATGAATCTCATCCAACTTGGGATATTCTGTAATTCTAAGGTGGGGAAGCAATGCCCAGTGCTGGCTGTTAGTTGGCTGCTGGGCCCTAGTGGCTCAGAGACAAAGGGCAGTGTGCATGCCTCTCTGCGCATTGAAGGCAGGAGCCTCACACAAATAAATTACAACATCATTTCTCTCTGACATGCACAGAACTTCTGTCAAAAGGCTGTCAAGGAGCCCTCAAGCAGTGAGAGAAAGTTTCTTGCAATTCTTTTTTCTTCTTTCCTTTTTTTCTTTTTCCTTAGGAAAATGTGCAGGTGGGATAAATGTTTCGTTTGCATTACTAAGATAAATTTGTTGAGCATTGGAGCAGGCAGTCAGTAGAAGGTGGTACATTAAGGATGTTTTCAGTGTATGTGCTGCTCCATTAATGTACTGACTTTCTTTTAGGAGATGAGAATAAGAGAAATCACCAGCCCTTGTCCAGCAAATTCTGGAAATATAGGAAAAAGCCAAGTACATTAAATGCTAAAACATTATTACACAGCCTATTCCACATTGCAGAGGGACATGGGTAGTGTTTTCCTGGGTAGTGTTGCTTTACTGGGCAACCCTGGCAGATCATTGATTTGTATCTTGGCCAAGGATTGTGCTGCAACAGGAAGAGAACTCTGCAACTGCAAAGAACAACGCGCTGGTGGGACTGCATTGAGATGGGAGATTCCAATGCACTAGATAGGATAGGTCTGAAAAAGCTGGAAGATACCAGTGTCTTACAAGAGACCAAATTATCTGACATTAAACATCACGGCTGACAGACTACTGCACTTTGTTTTCACCCAAGGCAAAATACAGCCTGCCTTTAAAATGATGGCAAACAAACAAATGACTAGTTGCTCAGGACATGACAAAAGGAGAGTGGAAATCAGAAGACTCGGGGATATTGAGAAGTGCTACCCAAGGCCAGAAACTTCAATCTATCACCTCATAGGCATGTTTTAAAAATAGTACAAACATTTTAACTAACACAAATTCCACACTGCAGAATAAGTAAAAAATTATTTAGGACCTAGAAAAACATCACAAGTCACATATATATATGGAACACAGAATAGTTCAGCATTCAATACAGAGTAGTCTGTGTAATGAAAAGTGGAATGACAAAATGATTATATCTTCTAGCTATTAAAAGAAAGATGTATGTTGGCTACTTGAATGTTTACCCTCACTGTGTTTTCTTTTAGTTATGATGAAGTTTCATAGAAAAATACATTCTTATTTTCCTCAGTTCATTTCTGAAAGAGTACCCCAGGGGTAGAAATACAGGGGAAGCGGGAAAAGCAAACAAAACCCTGAATAAAAAAACCCTAACTTACATTGCGAGATGAAAAAAATAAATTCTTCTTCTCTCCCTGCTCTCAAAAGAAAGACATTACACCAATATAAAGCATTAGGAATATCTATTTACTTTCAGCATATGAAGGAAAATGATGAAAGAGTCTACATTCAAGGACATTTGACTCCTAGAATGAATCATAGCTTGAGTAACGACAGGTTAGTACTACTGTTTTAAAATATTTGGATTTTATATGTCTAATCCACCTACTATATCAGTCAAATAAGCTTCACACGCTGCAATAGGATTATTTACTGAGTAGAGCTAAAATAAAACCGTGCACAGTGAGCAAAAAGATTTTTCAGAAAAAGGTCTAGAAACAGAACTTCTTTTGTAGTCACAGAAGAATTTTTCAGACCAGAACCAACTACCAGATTCTGTGATACAATCTATGATCTACACCCTAATCTTTCAACAAATTAATTTCTTACGGAATCAAATGCCACAATTCCACAGTTGGTGAAGAAGCTAAAGAAATTTTTTACATATAGTCTACTTCACGCTTCATTTTTCTTTACAATTTCATTCCTGTTCACAATCAGTAAGTATAGCGTAAGTATCAGGGTTTCTTAAAACTTATTAACTCATTGGCAATAATGCAATTATCTGAAAGCATTTAAGATCATTGAAAGAAAGCTGACTAAAGCCTCAGTAAATAAATAAAATAAATGGCTAAACATTGTTTAAATCCATTTTACAAGTGAAAAACTGAGGTGCTGAAAAACTTGCTTCCAGTTACTTAGGAAACACAGCATGTTGAGAAAGGAATTCAGATAGCCCGACTGTAAAGCTGGTGTTTTTGACTCAAGCTGACCCCTCTTCTGTCTGAGGCATAAACATTTTTGTAAAAGCTCTGTTTTCTTATCTGCAATTTGTTCAGGTTAAATATTTGATACGAAACACTTGTGCTGAAGAGAAAAGGAAACCAACACTCTCTAAATCTCTAAGCTTGAAGAACGCTGAGCGAGATCAAAGGGTCGAGTAAGCCTGCGTGACAACGCGTGCAATCTTCTTCCAAATCCAGTAGACAAGCAGCACATCTGAACTTGGAAACAGCCTGTAGCCAAGGATTTTGCTGATTATTTAGTGAAGATATATGGCAGGAATTATAAATGGCTGAATACGTAACTACAGACACAAACCTGAAGAGTGTTCAGCTGCATTAAATCTATTTAGAACCGTTTCTATTACAACACTACACTGCTTTGCTCAGAAACTTATCAGAGAAATAAGACGTTGCCATTTCACAGGCAAAGATCCACAAATACATACCATGCACCTCAGCCAGCTCCTGCAGTACAAATCCCTTAGTGCAAGTCTGCACTCCCTGCAGCCCTAACACTGGCTGGCTTTATTTTCAGAAGGTTTTGAATGGCACAGAAACCTACATGCTCGCACCAATGGGCTTCTTCACAGTTCCTCATGTGTCCTCATTGAGAAAAGACCATAACTGCTCAAGTGCCCAACTATCAACAGAGCAAAGCTTTTTAGAAATGTTTTTGCAGAGGTCATCAAAAAATGCCCTGCATTCACAGAGACATCACAGCAGCAAGGCTCAGGTCTACTTAGCTGAATGCTTTTAATTTGATTCCCTTTATAAACAAAATCATCACCAGTAAGTTTAGGCTTACTGAAATCTCCACGAAGTAGAAGACTACAGGAGAAAAGGGAATTGCTTCCTCATCCAACATCATTCTGTAATCCAGTGTCTCCTCTGAATCCACCCATAGCATGCATTTTAGGGTAAAAGCAGTTTTGCTTTGTTGCAAGCAGAAAATAAATGCACAAATTTCTGCATACTCTTGAAAGCCAAATGTATCCACCCCTAAAGCAGTAAAAACATACCTGGAAAATTAACATCAGGGCTCTGATTTAACCTTCATACATGCAGATTCAGTGCATATCAGTTAATGCAAGTCACTGGCATATACATGAGGATACGAGAACAGCAAGGCCGCAGCAAAAAAGATGGCTCAGATACTGCTGTATCAGGCCATACATTACAGAGTGCTAATGGAAGATCAATCTTCATTCTAATATACAACTTTTCCAGTCACCTATTTCCATGCTACAAGACATAGGGAAGGACACTACAGCCACACAGCACACACTGCACAGCACTTCAGGATTGTAACAGGTCTGTGCAGACTGTTTCAGAGCTACAGAAGTCTTGCATTCAAGGCACTCACGTATGTAAAGCCAAACAAAATACTGCAGCCGTTATCACAACGCTTCAGCTGGGTTATAGCAAAAATTATTCATCACTCATAGGGTGCACTTACTGCTTACTTAGCATGTGATGAAACTTATTTGAGAGAGGAACATGTTTCTTCATGGGGAAGCTCAGTGCTGTTAGCCAAACCTCTGATACCAAGGGAGCAGTATGTTGCTGCCTTTGGGACTGAGTCACTTCAGGAGTGGGAAATGGAGAATGAGAATACCGAAAGCTTTTTTCAACATTAAGTCTTCAAAAACATCGTAGCCCAATTTGTGCAGGTGCCAGCCACTCCTTTTGGCAGAATGCATAATGTCTTGTATTCTACAGCCAATTTGTTGACTCTAATTAGCAATTTGTGAATAGAGTAAGAGCAAAGGAGGAATAAAAAATTGAGAGCACAGTGCCAGAGTTTGCAGCAGGACATGCACTCTTTCATTATTATTTTTCTAATTCTTAATTAAATTTTCTTCATATCTCTTATGATCTATGTTCCAATTTAACCGCAGCAACCTGGATGTCTCCAAATATGTTGGTCCCCAAAAGCACTGAGAGAACACAACAAAGCATAAACGAGCTATTCAACATGGCTAAAAAAGCCACACTGAGTTGAAGTTCACTACATAGCAGAATACTTAGTCTGCTCCCCTTTAAAAACTTACACTCTAGCATCTCCAGCTTTTTCTCTAGCAATAAGTGAAACTTTTAAGTGTCAGCGCAACAAATAACTGCAGCCCCCCCCAAATTTTTGTACAGTCACTATGTTCTCTCACATGAGCCACCACATTTATGCAATATATTCTCTGATATGAATCAGAGCATTTATGGCAAAAAAAAAAACCCAAAAACAACAACCCACAATCCCACAGATGTTGACAGATCAGTTTTTCAATGCAAAACAAAGAAATAATAACAATGAAAGAGAAAACTGTGACAACCAAGTAAAGGAAAGACAAGAAATACCTATATTTATTTATTTCCTGCAAACCTGGGCCTCTTCTAGAGATCCCTACACTAAACGTCCTAGTAGTTGATGTAATGTTTTATGAAGTTTGATCTCTTGCGCCCAATTTTTCCTATTTAGAGAGATTAATTTTTCCAACAGCCATAACATGGATTAGTTCACCACCTCTGAACTCTCTCAGCTACTTTTTGAAGGGCATTTTGTAACTCCGTTCCCTTTACAGATGATGGAGCTGTGGGGTGGCAACCCCGAAAGTATGAATCAATGCACAAAACAGAGATGGGTAAAGCACTTCAGCCTGAATATCAATCTTGAAAGAGTCTCAGATCATCCTTCCCATGGTCAGCACCAATATCTCCACCTTTGACAATGTCCCTGAAGCCTTACTCCTGCTGTCTTCCCTGTCTAATGCAATGACTACTCTCACACAAGCAAAACCAGAACACCTTTCCCTGCTTTCACTACTGCCTTCCCTCTTTTCTTAAAAAAAATCATGGTTTTTGTTTTTGGTAAAGGCAGCTGTTACCACAGCTTTGGTTGCTGGCTGAATACAGAGCATTTCAGTGGCACAGGTGGCTATGAGACACTTACCCACCCCTGCTGCAGCAAGTTTTTACCATTTCTTTCTCAACAAAAACAAGTGTATCTTAAACAGCGCCCTTCAAAAGAAACAGGGAGGAATAATAAGCTGAAAATTTGCAATGGCTTTGATGAGAATTGCTATTAAAATGTTACTCGCAGCCATGAGCATTCACACAGTACTAACAAACACGTAAAAAACCATAAAGAACACACAAGTAATAGGAAGTTTAATGATATTCTTTATAGTAACTGTTCAAGTTTGTACTTTGAAAATGTACATTCCTAGTGAGAGATGTCATTTGATTTGGAAACGCTAGCTTGGGACAGTTAGGCGTGAATATCTGGCTGCTGAGCAATCAGTATCTCTTTCAGGAAGAAAGCTTTCCCAAGAGGCATGGTATTTATATCATAACATTCAAATGTATGTGATCACAGTAAGATCAGATAAAGAACACTCACAGACTTGGAGCAATTAAGGAGACTATACAGTCACCAGTGGCCCAGGTTAACACATCAGCCATCACAGGCTGGTGTATCTGCTGGGTGTACTTCTAGGGCCAGCTCACAGATTTTTGGCATGCCCAGCAGGTGACAGACAGTGGTTGGCTGCCAGCAAGCAAGCATCTGGAGGTCCCTTCCAACCCCTACAATTCTGTGATTCTGTGTGATCCATCAGATGATTTGTCTAATCGGACAGCCTACCAATTTTTTACCAGCCCTCAAATCTAGGTTGGCCAGAGTGTGGGACTGCTCCCAGTGAACCTGCTAGCCGTAGATTATTAATCTTGCAAGCGCTTGGTCTTATACTGGGGGCAGGACAGGAGACACAAGGCAGTGCTGGAGGTAGAAGCGCAGAATACAACCCAAACTGGCTTGCTTTCGGTTGTTGTCACCTCTGCTCTGAAATATTTAGGACAGACCCAAACTGTACTTTTTGCTATTTGTTAGCGTAACCACAAGCTACTGCAATGTAGTAGAGCAAAAGGAGTACTGCAAAAGGACTACTACAAACAACCCTTTCCCTGAGCAGAAAACAGTGTCACTAATAATAACTTAAGAGTTGTGAGATTTTACATGCCTTTATGTGTCTCTTTTAAAAGCTCTGGTATTATGTGAAAACTTCAGCTTTGTTTTGGAAAAAACAAAGAAAATGGGTTTGCTGCACAGAAGAGACACAACCTAAAAGCCTGACTCAAAAAGGTGAAAGGAAAAAAGAACAAATCTCTGAACAATCAGTATTATCTTCTGCTTTTGGGACTTCCTTGCATGTTCTTTAATGTTTCCACATGACCTAGTTCTAGCCATGACATCTCACACGGCCTCACTGATGACAAGGTATTGTAAAAAGTGCAATGCTTTGTCTCAAGAGAAAGCATCAAGAGGGGTAGGGAGAGTGCACTGTGTTACCTGTGCTGCGCTTCTTCCCCTGTTCGCTCACTATCATTGCTCCAATCTTTTTGTATTCCAACTCAAGAGAGGAGTGTGCAAAAATCCAAATCCTTCCTCAAAACAAAATCCTTATTTGATGTCTTATTTCTTTGCTTCACTCCCACTCTGCCAATTTCACATCAACACTTTATCCCACCAGCACCTTAAGCCTAGCAAAGCCTAGTATAATTAAATGCCGCCTCGCAACTTGGCTTCAGCAGCTGAATTTTCTGCATCTGCCTGACTCTAGCTTTACATTTACTGACACAACCCTTAGATATTACATTTCAAAGCAAAATTAAAAATGTGAGCATTACCTGATTCCAAACAGTTTTCTCCGCTTACTCATGAACCTACTTAAGCTTTTCCATTTAAGGTCTTGGACAACAGCTGCTTGCTCACACTCACTATGCTGGTGAGAATTACCCAAGGGTGACCAAGGAAACCAGCTGCTCACTGTCTCTGCAAGACCTACTCATGTGCTGGCTGGACCAGATTGCCCCCCAGTGTCAGCATGGTGCTAGTGATCTACAGAAATACAGCCACAACCCCCCTCACCTAACGCAAGAAGCAAAGAACGAAATAGGTTTTATATAAATGCAGTCCAACGGTGCTGGAAGTTAAAATGGTCAGGAAAGCTGGCAGAGTAAAAGCAAAAACCTCTTCCTCGTTCTTCACAGAGGGGCTGACTGGCTGTACTTGCTGAACTACTAGTTCTGTCAACTATAAAATGTTCAAAACGTCATACAGCCTGCAGATCTGCGTGGATGAAGGTATTTCAAAAGGTTTGAGGCAAATTATGTAGGATGAGCATCTTTGCAGAGTGCTTTACGTAGACATACCTATGAATACTTGAGGAAGAGAACTACTGTGGGAAACCGCATTGCAATTCAGTTCAATGAGAGGTCAGAGACAAATCACAGGGACATAGGTTAATGATTGCCCCAATTTGTTAAATGTCATTTCCATGCTTTATGTCAAAGTTCAGCCTGACAGTTCAGCATAGCATTAGGACCGTTATTATTTCATGATATTTGATGAGAAGCGGTTTGTGGCAGCAGCTTCTGAAATTAATTCCTAAATTCTTAGCTGACTCATTTGTATAATTTGTCAGGCACCTGTGGTTTCACTAGTCATTAACAGATAAACTCAAGGCACAGCGCCTGGGCTTTAGCACGTAAACTGGGATTCCTGCTCCCATGCAGGTCCAAGGGAGGTTAATGAGCCATAAACATACACAATGTAAGACTAAAGATGTTCTGTGTTACCGACAGACCTCTGACCCAGACACCAAGACTGCAAGTGCATGTAATGGATAGTATTAAAGGGGTTTATGCTAAACATGTGCTTTAGAATTAAGAAGTGTGATCACAAGATTGCACCCACCTACATACTGCATATTTGAATTAGCCTTAGAATGCTTTTTCAGAGTATCAAAGACGGGGAAAAATGAAGAATTAATCAAAATGTGATAAGGAGCCCGATTAGGGACTCAATGTTACCTAATCTTTCTTTTCACCACTTACAAGACTTTCAGTGCAATCAGAATGTAAGAGTTTGCCAATTTACAGAAGCTATAAATGCAAAAATGAAATACTGAACCGGAAGCCTGCACATCCTTAAAGTATTCTGATTAAAATATATCATTAATGTCAAATCGCTTATTGCATTGTCAATCTGTTTACACTTTGCTGCTCACAAACCCTTGTAGCTGAAGTAGAAGGTAAGTTTTATTTTGGATACATCTGGCTCCTAGAGTCCTGAGGATGTACGCTCCAAATGAGCACGTATTTCATTAGAAAGCTGAACAGAATGTCCAGATGAAGAAATGCTGCAGTAAATAAAGTTATATGCAAGTTTAATCTCTTTATTCTGCATTGACATCTTTGCTAGCAGTTCCACTATTTTAGATTTCTCTCAGCATTGTGCTCAGGACTGGATTCCTAGAACTGCACAACATCCTCCTGGCTGAGCACCTATAAGAAGATGCTGCTGTAGGTGTAAAATTCACTTCTTGGGCCTTTACTGGAGCCTTTGATGAAAAATAACACAGAAAAAACTGTTGTGTAAGGAGAAAAAATGACCACCAAATCACATACTACAAAGACTGCCAGTAATGCAAGTCCCAGAGAGGGACTTTTTCCAGATAACATGTTAAAATCTATGCTGATGCACTCAGAACTACTCAGAAAGGTGCTTAGACCTACACAGGAGATATCAGTGTCATGGCTATCAGTAATTCAGTAATTCAGAAATTAGAGTGATGACAATTCTTAGCTTTAGGTACAAGAAGATCTGATGAATTCTTTATCATTTAGCACACCATCTTCTTTGTACTGTTAAAAAGACCCATTTACAAAGTCTCCACTAGCAGTAACACTAATTTTAAACCTACAAACACACTGGAGCATTTAAGACTACTTTTCTGTTTCAAACGAAGTTGCCTTTATACCAAATCAGTGATGCTTGTTCTTGCTGTCTCAGGTGCTCCATTCACTTCCCCTTCAGCCTCAGACTAGCCTGTTGTCTCTTTTATTCCCTTTCTCTTACAGCCACTAGATCTGAGCTCCCTGAGGACCTCACTAGCTGCAGTAGGAATCAACTTGTGTGTGCAGACCCTGTGCCACAGCCTAAGTGTAAATGTGTGTTATTCCAGATATAAAAGCAGATTGCTTAGATTGTGCAGCAAGCCTGTTGCTGTACTTCTTATACTCTGGTACTCAGAGCAGACCAGGGTTTCCTATGAAATCAGCAACATTGGCACAGGTGGGAAATCCACTCTTGCAAAGCTAATCTCACCTCAGTTTCTTGTATTGGCCCGCACGAGCACATTTGTTCTAACACTGCTAATGTAATAGGTTTGTAAGCATGTGGTCATGGACTGAAAGGGACACAAAGTCATTCACCACGCACATCCACACATCTTGGCCAAACAGGACAGCATGTCTCCAGCAGCAGGTCACTCAGAAAATAGAAACCCATGTTCCTCTGACCTCTTTTTCCATCCATTATCTGGTCATTTGGCATTTGCCAAAAAGAAGTGAAGAAGCAGAAAGGCGTGATGCCTGTGCACGACCCTCTGGTTGTAGACACAGCACTGCCTCTGTGGGAGCCTGGCCAAGTCATGCAGCAGCTCTGTAACATCGCTGGCGTAAGAAGGAAAGGAGGGAGCAGATGAGCAAATCCACTAAAAATGAGTCAGATGGAGTCTTTATCAAGTGACTCAGAGAAACAAGTGAATAACAGGGATTATGAAAGTACAGGCTGTTGTGTGAGGCCATTCATCTGACTCGTGTTCCCCAGTGACGCAAGAAGCAAATGAACCTAGGACTATTGACAGTGTACGATTCCTATCTCATTGCCTGCAATACAATTTAGAAGATACTTCCACAGACAGGCTGAGCTGGAGATAAAAAAGTGACAGAAGACAGCTGGGAAAGCGAGAGAAACAAACTAAGTTGAGGTTTTTTTCCACTTTTCTCCCCAGGCACATGGAAACAAAACTGATTGCTAAATGCTTATCAAACAGGGTTCATTCTTCAGTTGTACTGCTTATTCCTCTGGAGAATCAAAGGAGTTTTCTGCATGGCTGGAAGGCTGTCTGGGAGCCTCCAAGCATCACATGCCACCACGGAGCATCTATCTCCACCGGATGCGCTCTGGTGCTCTGGCATAAGCTGCAACTGAACGTGAGGCTGGTACCTTCCTCAGAACCCAAGGTAACTACACAAAACACAAGAACGAAGGGGCAGTGTGACATATCTCACCTAGTCTCTGTATCAGGAAACAGTAACTGCGAGAATGCCCAAGGCTTTTTTGGCACTGTTTGACCTGCAGATCTAGAAGCATGTTACACATGTACCTAAAATCTTATCTACATTTTACAGATGGAATAAAAGAGTGGTAAGCACTCTTTGAAGGAGTGCTTCAAAGGTCATTAAAATCTCTTTGGCTTGTGGCATGCAATTGAAATGGTCAGTCACTGATCACATCAAAGGAGTAAAGTTACCACAAACTTGCCAGGTGCTGATCCACTTGCCTTGCATTTCTCATGTCTAAAAATAACAGGTTCCTTTCAAAAGCATTCAGAATCAAGTAACAAACACACTGACTAACAAGAGATAGGGAACAAATGGAAAATAATTCAGATTAAAAGATTACCGTTTGATCAAACAGGCAATCTCATCGCCTTCCAACATGGGATAGAACCAAGCCTATGATGCAGCAGCTGGTCCCTTCCCTGACATACGCAAAACTCATGGTGTCTACTATGTCACTGGATGGAAACCTCTTCAGAGATGGCTAGTACTACTTTCACTTATCTTGATTTCCCAGAAGTCAGGAAGAAAGAGAAGATTTTTAGTGTCCTGTTGTCCTGGCTTAGTTTGTGTGAACTCCTTGTGGGGACAACTGCAGGAAGAATTACGCTTTCAATGTCAGATTTCCACTGAACTCTGTGTTCTCTATGGAGAAGTATAGTGAAAAGACCTTTTATCTCCTCTATGTAATCTAGAACAGAAAAATGAAACCTACCATGCAATGGACTTGTGAAACAAAGCTACAGCAGCAGATTGAATGATACCGAAAAGGCAAAAAAATATGCCTAGCTCATTAGAAAAAATATTGTAAGAAGTTTAAGAACAATTTTATCTGACATAATGGAAGACTCCTGGACTCCACTATCTCACAGATGCTGCACCCAAGGCTGCCCCAATCCTTCACATTCTCAACTAGTCCTTAGTTTGTAGGAACAGTGTCCAGCAGTATAACTTTCCATGCTGGCTCCTCCATCACCTGCATCAGAATGTTATCTTCCATGCACTGCTGGAACCACCTGGACTGTATGTGCCTGGCAGCAAATATCAGAGTGGTTTAAGGTCCCTGTGAAAATCAGTGTCTGAGATCATGATACCGTGATCATGGAACTCCACAAACTGCACTTTGCTGATCTTTCCTATGAAGTACACAGCCATCCATGACAGCATTGTCATGCAAGCTGTCCCACCACGTCTCTTTGACTGCAATGAGATCGTGGCCCTGCAAATGCACACAGATCTCTAATTCTTCCTGTTTATTCCCCATGCAGCATGCACTGATATTCAGGCACTTCAGAAAACAAACGGGAACAGAAGATGCAGGTTTCCCTAGAGGGATGCAAGAGGATTGCCCAGAATTATACACATCCTTGATGTGGTTGGCCTTCTGGCTCATGGTGTGGCATTAATTAAATTAATTACATCAGAGTTAGAAAATACAAAGACACAGAGGCCATACTTAATATCTGAAACAGAATCAGTGTTCATTGCCACTTCTGTTTAAATTTTCTTTTTGTGATGTGGCTTTGGAGCTGATGTTTCTGTAATGCTTACGGCCTTGCTGAGTTACTGAGCAACAGTAACACTGCAGATTTGAAGAATGCCAACTCCTGCAGACTGGGCAGGAAAGTAGATGGAAATACCTTGCCAGATCCCACACACATTTTAAATTTGATCAACTTGTTAAAGGTTTCCCACACTGGATCAGTTCTGCAGTTACAGGCAGGTATCCTTACTCCCCAACAGAACAAGTGCTATACAGCAAGTCAAGATTTCTTCCCAGCAGCCCAAACAACTTGTATCAAGACAGCAAAGCACCATATGGATCTGTTCAAGGGGCACTTGACACAACTCGAGTGCTTTTGAAGCACTGGTCCTGATATAAAAGCGCAGGACCAGCTTCAAGCTCCACTTGCTTCACTTCAGTTTCCCTTGTTCTTCATTTTTAATTATTTCTGTATGCCTTTAGATTTATTTGGAGGCACTTCTAAAGGATGTTAACCTATGCTCACCAGAAAGCCAGTGTGCTCATCAACTGTTCTGCAGAACAGAAGTCACTCTGGAAATTAACAAACGCATCCTTCCCTGAATTACCTGAATTCACAGCCTCTGTAAGCATCCAGCAAAAATGGAAGCTGTTGGAAAAACAATTTTTGAAATAACTTCCTCTAGCAAAGCATTACCAAAAAGCCCCAAACCCAATAACCCAGATTTCTCTCTCTTGAGCTATCTACCCTCTGACATAATACTACATATAGTCACAGAATGCCAACACACAACACTAGGATACTGGTTCTTCTCAAGCTTAGGAAAAAAGATTTTTTTTATCAAAAAACCACATCTGAAAGCCATTCAGAGTAATTCATCAGATCACACTTGCTCATCTTTGTCAGCATATGAGCTTATAGTCTAAGCTGAAATGCCTACAAGCATTAAAAATAACAATGTCACCAAGAACAACAACAAAACACAGAAAAGCACACTTTTTTCCCCCATAAATGATTATATTCATTCTCACCTGGTATTTAGGGCTAACAAGACAGCAGGCTTTTGATGCAATCCACAATTAGCAGGTGGAATTTTTATTTTCATTTTTCCTAAAAAGCATGAGCCACAGACACCAATTCAGAAGAAGAGCTGCGCAGGTAAGAAGATCCACCAAACCATTATGAGAGCTGAGTTGCCCAGGGCAACTGCAGAATTTAATTGGCTTCAGAAAAACACAAGTAAAAACACCAAGGAAAAAAAAAAGAAAAACACAAAAAAAAAAGCCTGAAGTTTTCTTGTGTTTTCCTTTTTCTTCCCTTCCTGCAGAGTTGGCACATCGACCAAATCTGAGCGCTGCAATAATTTCAGCTGCATAGGTCTCAAAGGGAAATTTTTCATTTAGATAAGTTCTACGCTTCTTTTTTTTAAAGAAAGACAAAGCTCAGTTATTTTTTCTTCTCCGAGAAAGGGCCGATTTACCATTAGAGCATTCATTATTTTATAGGCCAAAGAAGCAGTTGGAGTATTCAATAATTGTAATTAGATTTACGTAGCTCTTATAATTAAATGGATAAATCTAACAAAACACAGTTAAAATATTTTGTTCTTGTTAAAAACAATTTATAAAACTTTAATTTGCTGTGTTGATAAACCAGAGGACAGCACAGGTTGCATTTAAAGTAGGATGAAGCAATATTATTTGCCCCTCTTGATATTACCAATCAGAACCTCAGTGGGAACAAGTTAGGGTCAGTTAACAAAGTTTAACGAAGCCACTGTCAGCAAAGTAACCTCAATTACTTGCAGGAAGCACCAGACATGAAAAGGCAGTATTACCTCTAATTCCAAACAAGGAAGTGCAACCTGCATTGCAGCAGCAGGGAAGCACTGCGACCCGCTTTTAAAAACACACCACCAGGGCTCAGGGAGTTGTGTGGATCCAGACGAGGTTTAGAGTTGCAAAATTACATCCCCCATTTAAGAGCCTGATACAGCTCTATCAAGGCGCTTCCTAACACCTTCCATGTTTTACTTCAACTGTGATTTTAATCTAGCTGAGTTATTCAACTCAAAATCTCACCTCAAGTGTCATCAGATTGTTATAATTAGATAGACAGAGATTTAGTTTTCGAACCGCTAAATTTTACATACAATTCATGGTCAGAGAATACTGAAAAACTGAGGACTATGATAATTAGTATGATATTTTGACAGATGTTTTTTACTGTCTTGGAGACTGAATGGATTTCACATTTTTGCTGTAATTGATCGTTATTTTTCTTAGTATATTGGACACGAGGCCATGCAATTACATGGTACTTGTTGCCTTGTACAGCAACAAACACTTCTGAGCTGTGCTTGGGAGAGAAATCATTAATTCTTACAGAATTCACTTTTTCACTGCTGAAAGGAAATTAGCAGCTCATTAGCAGCTATTTTCTGCTCATCCCTAAACTTGAAAAATCCAAACAAAAGCAAAATCAGAATCCTCCTAACTCACTAAAGAAAAGCTTTTTGGAGGGATCAAAGTGACCAGAAACATTGTGACTAAAAATATTCAGCCTACTTATTCTGCCAAAAAGAAGGAAATGCCAGCAGGGACACATAGACTGCCGATTGAGAACCTATTTTCATGTTATTCTTGTATGTGTTTTTACCTTTTCATCTACCTGGCAACGTGCTGTAGCTGGAATACAGCCTTCAACAAGTAGTTTATGATGCTAATGGTAAACATCTGCACTTCTGGAATAGGTAGAAAATTTTGCCATGGGCTAACGGTGCCCGCATAATGCTATAAATGGGAACATCATCTGCAGCGGCACATTTCAGACTGTCATTAGCCTCATTCTAACAGTAACTTGTAAAATGACACAAATGCTTTTGACTACTCATTTATGATCAGCTCTTCTGGCTTTGTGAAACTGTCCATTGCATTACATCAAGGCACTATCAACACGGGTTTTGTGACTAATCAGTGAGTTACATCTCACCTAATCTTCATGTAGAAGAGACCTTCATGTTCTGTACCATTTATGAACTTAACTGGAGCAATGCATCAAAGCTAATTGTATTCCTGGCATCATTCTTCAGTGATTGCTGGGAAAGTGCTTATTCTCCATTTCTTCAAATTTATTACCCAGTTCTTACAAATGAAATTAATTACCAAGTTTTCATCTCATCAGCCACTGGGAAATGGCTATAGTGCATGAAATGAGACTTTGTATCTAGCTAGTTGGATGACTTCTACACTTCACATCATCAGAATGACTGGTTTTCTATGTCTTTCCGTCATATATAAATACAAAGAGATACAAGTAGGAATGAATTGATGAACAGACAAAATACCCTGATGGTTGTATCGACGGTCAATGGGAATCATCTAACATATTAAAAAACCCTTCTTGTACTTTTATAAAACTTGTATGCGTATCACAGAATCACAGAATTGTAGGGGCTGAAGGGGACCTCTAGAGATCATCGAGTTCAACCCCTCTATAATGAAAAGACTACTTTATCAGTTAGAAACATGCTGGAACTTCCCCAGATTAGAATAGAAAAATGTATCAAAATGCATCGGAAAAGTTTGTCCTTGACAGTAATCCACCACTTGACACTTTCACAAAGGCAAACATGACAGTATGGTCTTCTATGATTTTACCTCCGGAGATTTTTGGTTGTTCAATGCTTTACTGAATGTGAGAGCGTAAGGAAACCATGAAATATTTTTGATATTTCTTTCTAGAGAGTAGAAATGTCATCAAACATTACTTCCAATCCAATATCTTTAAAAATGAAAGTATCTCTATCATTTGCTGACTTATTAGTAGTCAAAGATTATGTCTTTTAAATATGAGTATGATTATAAAATGGGGTAACTTTGTGTCAGTTTTAAGATTTCTCTTCTTTCTCTGGTTTCAAACAAATTTATCCTAACAATGCTTACGCCACAAAACTATCATTATTATTTACTTAAAAATAATTAATTTCATTAATCCTTTGATAATATTATATTCACTGGAGAACAGAAATTGCCACAGGAAAACTAATTAGAATGAGTAATCTATGGGAGCAACAGGTTACCTACTTGCAGCCTTCAACCTTCTGCTGTTAAAGCTAAGGCAGGATCAGGGCCAGAAAATCAGATCCATTTCAGTGTGGAAATGTGAGCACTTGCAATCGAAAGCAGTGTAGTCTGTCCCTCTTGTCCCTAGACTTTCTTGGAAATAAACCCAAATTATACCCAGAAGCTTGCAGAGATTTTAAGGTACCCCAGAAGTAAAGGCTCAGCAAGGAGAGCTTTATGCAAGAGGCAAGGTCGAATGCTTCTCAGTAGACAGCAAGGAACGACGTGGCAAAATGAAGCTGACTGAACTGGCTCCTGACCATGGGGCCTCATGCTTTGCACGTGACCAAATGCAAAAAAAGAGGCTCCTGGAAGTCACTGCATAGCCACACAGATGCTGGGAGGGGAAGAGGTGAGTGTGTGGAAAGGAGCATGGAGCAGGCCCGTGCTCCAAAGACACCTGTTCACAACCCCCACTGCAAACAGCTCCCAGGCTTTTTCAGGGTGACTGCTTGCAGCTTATCAGCAACACAATCTGACCCCTTAGTTTTCCATACTATGCTGCTTCATCCTTGCCTAGCAGCCTCCTCCCCATTACCACCACGCTTCCTCCTTTTTGTCTTTTCTTGCACTGAACATTTACCCAACAGTTCAGCCATCAGACAGCATGTCAGTGCAAGTGATCCCAGCATCTGAAATCCAGTGCTTCTGCTACCCTGCTCCTGTAGAGATGCTGGTAGAAATGCAACACAGGCAACACTTTAGTCCTACCTGCTGCTACATCCTAATGCTTAGATTCTTTGACAGACTGAAAGCCCAGGCAGGTACTGTGTGAGCCAGAGGCAGAGCATGCTAAGTGTTACTTCACTCCCCCATACCTTCCCTGCAGCTCCCCTTAGCAGCCTAACCCTCATATGGACAGGTGAGCAATCATCCCACCCTCTGGACTGCCCTCAGTGTGTAACAACAGACCCTCACACTAGCCTCCTGGCAGAAGCAGAAGAACTCGGGTCAGAAAACAACCCCAACAAATCTTCTTATTAAAACAGCTGGGATCCCAGGGCTAGATGTTCTTTAATACCAAGAGATCTTTGTAGCTATTTTTTCTGCTGACATCAGGAGCTGCTGGCAGTCTCCAGAATTGCAAACAATGACCACCAGCTATTCATATAGTCTTCTCTTCTATGAGCTGCTCAGAGAAAAGCTGGTGAGCATGGGCAGATCACCTCCACAGGAGAGAGAGAGTAGATACAGAAACAGCTCAGCACCAACAGAATCAAACTACAGTCTGTAACAGGAATGTGTTTGTTTTAATTGATTATACTTATAAGAAGTAGATTGAACCCTTCAAAACTGGGACTACTGTGAAGCTGTGTATTACAGACAAGCAGGAATATGTTTCACAGTGATCTAAAAAGATGATTACATGAGCAATCCTATCTATTTTCTTTCCTATCCATTCTACAGCAAAAATAAATACTCAAGATTCTGAAGCTGCTGTGGCTGCCAAGGCAAAACACAGAAGGGAGAATTATCTTCCCAGTACCTATGCCTACGTATATGCAGCGTAATGATGTTTTAACTCACTTCAGAAGTTGTGATTCCTTCTACACCAGTGGGATAACATATCACTGATCCATCGTCACAACACAGATGCTGTGATGCATCTGGGAAGACTTCATGTTGATGCCTGTAAACCCCATGTTATGACTGCAGCAGCAGAAAACAGTGTTTAGTGTTAATGCTGCTTTCCTGGAATACATTTAAAAGGCATTAAGAGAGAACATCTCTAGGAGCACTCCAGAATCTTTGTCAAAACACTGTCAAGACAAACAACTATATGTAATGCTGAAGGAAGCATGTCCTATCTCAGTTGCAAAGAATGCCATGGATCATCAAAGCAGATTGCTACATCCATCAACAATTCTCTTTGCATTAGAGAACTCCTGATGTATTTATCTGGCCAAGGTATCTGCTGTGTTTGTGTTCACTACGCTGTGTGGCCACATCACAGTGTGCTGTTTGGGATTTCAGCACTGCCAGTAAACATTCCGTACACATTTGTGTTTGCTCACAAATTTAAAAAGTAGAATGATTTCCTTCATATATGCCTCTCAGTTGCCGAATTTTTTTTCAAGTCGGCATTTTGGGATAAAGCTATTTTAAAAATCTTTTAAAATCATTACAAATGTAATGATAAATCAAAACATGCTTAAGGAAAACAAAGCTCCCCCTAGCTAATCCACATCAATACTGTACAGAGATAAATTTGTCGGCTCCAAAAAACTGAAACTTAAAATTGTTGTGATCCTCTCAGCATCTCAGCCTCCAAAACTAAAAGACAGTTCCGGTCCTGTGATTAAATCATACACTAACGCTATGAACTGAAAGAACTGCATTGCAAGGACAGTAATGCACAACACAAGGAATCAAGTCATCTCATTTTAATATCATGCAAGATAAAGGGTATTTTTAGAACAAATGATAAGAAATAAAGCAATAAGCAGATTTACCTGGAGCAGTTACCGTGGTCTGTTCCTGCTCTGTTCCATGTTCCTTTCAGGATAATCACCCCTAAAGTACACTTCCCGCTTCGCACTAATATTATTCACAACATGCGCGTTCTTCATCATTAAGTGAAGAACTGCAAGGTTTTCAGATGGAAGGCAGAGAGAGGGGGGACAAAAATCCCCCCATTACCAGTCCTGGCCACTAAACTCTTTTGATGCAGGTGGATGGGCGGATTCTGCTGAAGAGAAGGCGCAGTGCATGCAGCTCCTCTCAGCAGCGCTCCTCTCCCCAGCAAACGCAGCTCACTCGCAGAGGAACAGCCTGCAGTAGAATAACAAGAGAATTTCTCAAGTGCTAGTGTAAGCGAAGGAGGGGGTGTGAGGGAAAGCAAGGAAAGAAAATGCTTGAAAAGCTGCTTCTCTCTACTGCTCAGGCACGCTGCATGTCCCTCTTTCACAGGGGTCTTCTGAGGATAGACACACAAAAGCTTCCGAGGTTCTGAGACACTGTGTGAGAGCTAATGCAGACAGCTAGATAAAACAACCACGGTTAGGAAATGCAAAATATTAAGTTTCCAATAGCAACATCAACACCTCTTTGCTGTAGCTCTTGTAACGTGATGAGTATTTTGAGACAAGCAGCAATATTGCGAGATAACAGCCTTGGCCTGAAATCGAGCTGTAAAGTCAATCTTGCTCTACCACCCCTCCCTAAGGCTCATTTGCCACTTTTTCCCTTGTCTGAATTTACAGATGCCATTTTCCCACTGTACTTTCTCTCCTCTGGCGCTAAACGAACAACCAAGAAGTTAACCCTCATAGGTGCTCAGGACAGCTCTGTTTACAGCTGGAAGTGACCGTACAGATGCTATTTGGCATGGATAAGCAGCCAACAAATCTTCAAGTCTGTCTACTCAAAACATCAGATTCATGCAAGACTCTTCCAGACATCATGTAACTGGAGTACAAGAGCCCTGCCCAGCCCCAGGCTTCGTGCACAAGAATTGTTCTTTTGGCTTCCCCTTCTGAATCTTCCCTCCGCTCCCATGTGACACATTCTATTATAATACTTGCCCATGCTGTACAGGGATTTGCTGAAATTACGACACTCCTATCAAGCTTTAGAAGAAGAAGATGTGCCAGCCCATTTGGGAGCAGCATACATTGTTGCTAGCCAAGGAACAAAGTAGGGACCCGGCATGAGAGTATCCTCCACTGCAGAAGGTGGGTGTTCCCCATCACTGAAATGGCATGGACAGTGGGTGGCAGCAGTTTATCATTTCTTTCCTACATTATGTAATTAGCACTGTCCATCCCCGCCCCCCAAAAAACTCTAAGTTTAAGAAACAGGGCAAACTGAGCTGTTTTTATTTATTGTTTCAATACACTAATCTTTAAGATTCAGATGTTTTTCAGAAAAGGGAGACCTCAGATTTCCACCACTGAGAAAACTGAAACTTTAAGAGAAATCACAACAGGATCCACAATAAAATCATGACTGCCAGCAACCTTGCACAGTATGCAAAGAATTCCCTTAACAACATCAAGTTGTTGTCACTAAACACAAAGTGTTGATGACTTACCAGGAAGGAACAGCCAGGAACACATGACAGACTGAGAGTCCAGCTGTGATGCTTCTGGATGGGAAAGGGGGGGGGGTTCTATTTGAGAGGAGAGGGAGGCATGGATATCAGCCCAAATGGCAGAGCACTATCAGTGCCTGCTCTGGAGATAACTGTGTCAAAAAAGCAAATGGAGTTGTTGAAAGACTTTCAAAACAAAGAACATTTCCTCAGGGCTGACTGCAAAGACTTCTAACAAGTCAGAAATAGAAAAATCATTAACTCATAGCACTTACATGCCACTTATCTTTCCAGCAGCTGGTTAATGGTGTGCACCCTGGTTTGCTTTTGCATGCAAACCCTGTACCAACCAACACACTGTAAGGACGACACTGTTTATTCTCTCTCTTACCACATGCAGATCTCGGTCTCCAACAAAATACAAGTTCTTTTGCTATTCCAGACTCCAAATGGCAATGCAAATAGACTGGCCAGGGTCAGAGTTACCCTGAAACCTGGCACAAGTCATGTCACATACTAGTGTGTGTGTGGCATCAACACCAGAAAGTAGAAACAACACCCATACGAGTTCCTGATACTGGAAAAAGGGTGGGTCTGACACACCAAAAAGGGAAGAGCTTTGTAGTTATATCTCCCTGTTGCATGTTGGTAACACGAGGGACAGGAAAGTCCATCCCTTTGTGGAGATTAGGCTGCTCAGATCTCTGTATCAGAGACAAGCATTAAAACCAATGTGAATCACTATTGTTACAGTACAGGAGACCCTGAGGCCTCAGATGAAACCCAGGGAACTGTACAAACAAGATGAGTCCCCTTGCCTAGGGGAGCTAATCATCTAAATGAAAAAGACAGACAGAGAGATGGCAGGAGAGCAGCAGCACAGGGTGGTGAAAGCAATTAGCCCAAGGCCAGCCAGCCAGCCAGCCAGAGAACCAAAAATAGAGGCTGACCCTTGATTGTCAGCCCATTGTCCTCTCCACTGACTGAAACTCCTGGGGTGGACATGACATTAAATGGGTATTTCTGTTTTGCTGTTGTCATTTTTAAAAATAAAGCATGATGGTAATGTTTTTGCACTAAACTGCTGTAATCAAAGTCACATGGGCACATTTACTAACAAAAACTTCAAGAATTTTTGCTCAGAGAAGACAGCAAGGCCCCTGGGTGCAAGGTCTGGAAAGCACGTCTTGATTACCAACTACCTCCACTAAAGACAAGGGTGACTGCAGTTTTGAAGGTTTTCAGCATCAGTGAATTTTCCAGAGCA
Source organism: Tetrao urogallus (assembly GCF_951394365.1). Lineage (NCBI taxonomy): Eukaryota > Metazoa > Chordata > Aves > Galliformes > Phasianidae > Tetrao > Tetrao urogallus. The sequence goes on along the minus strand of NC_136820.1, from coordinate 8,429,905 downwards.
AACCCCAGACAAGAAGTACAACCAATGACTGCAACTAAGGGCTGATGCTATGAGGAATCCAGAAAGCATCTGCCCTTACACAGGAGAGATTTAGGATGGCAGTGCATACCAAAAGCAGGTTTTCAAAACCCCTAAGATATACTGCACTTCTGTAGGAGATGCAGCCATATGTGATGTCCTCACGGAACAGGAGGAAAAATTATATTACCTGGGTTCAAGACAAGCACAATTACTTCTGACTACATCAACATTTTACTCCATACTTTTCATAACAAAGTCACATAGAAAATCTTCAAGTATCTTTTTCTCCTTGAAACTGTATGCAAAACAGTCCTCCAGACTGGAAGACAGCAAACATTACTCCAGTCTTCAAGAATGGCAAAAAGGTAGACTCAGGTAAGAAACGAGTATTTTGTTTATTAGTGTTGAAAACATAATAAATTTCTTAAGCATAAGTGGACAGTTTCCAACACATTATTTAATACAGATCCTTAGCACTTGTTCTCCTCTTGGTAAAATAAAGATAAGGAAATCTGTTTTTCTGAAGTGTTAAAAATTTCATTATTCCTAGACTGACTTAATTTAGAAGCTAGCAGCTTCAGGTGCCTCTGGCATGGAATTCTCTCTATTGACTTCTTGTATACTGAAATATAAAATATATTTGAAGGCAGATGAGAGAGAGAAAAAAATCATAATTCCATATATCCAGATTTCCAAAGCTCTCAGGGAATAAAGTCCTATTCAATAATACAAGGAAACACTAACGAATGTCAGAAGTTCAATTATACAAAATAATGATGGACAGAACAGATTATCATTTCTTAAACAAAATAAGCTGCTCATAAAAGCTTTTCAGAATTGTGTGCATAGGCTGCTCTTTATTTTGTGGAAGGACTGTGTCTTTCCATATATTCAAGTAATACCAATTGGTTCATCTGTGCTATTAGAAAACAATAATAGAACAACTATCACCGATTGCAACTTCTTTCATGAGAATCCTCCTCTCATTTAAATCAGCAAGAGGATTAAACACTTGCTTTATTGGAAAAAATAATTCACCTATCTGTGTAGCTCTCCACTTCATATTTGAGTTTTTTAATAAAAGTTCCACCACTACACTTTACTTTTTAAAATTAAAGACATTAGGATTCCTGAATGCATGCAAGGAACTTGGTAAGGCTTCAGAGAAATTAGCTCTATTAACTAAAAAGCAGTACTCATAAAATCACTGTATTTCTGAAACATGATTTTAAAAGAGCAGCGTCTGTGGTTTGACAGAGGGGAGTAGGGACGTGGGACTTTCTATTAATGTGGCGACCCAGAGAATTCTGAATTATCATTTCTTGTTTGGGTATTATTTCTTTAAGACTGATCTCTAGAAGCCAAACCCTAAGATACATCCCTGAACTTTGTTTGACATGGATACTGTTCAATCTGTAGGCGAACTCTTTTGATCAACACTACAGTATATGATTACAAAGATGCTTACAACTTTGTGTATTCTTCTATTTCAAGTAAAGCACACATATCCCCCACCTAAAAGCATTTTTTTCCCCAAGAACTTTACTATATTAAAAAATAACGCACTTGACAGACACTGCAATATTGATTTCTTTATGATGATGACAGTGTTGGTATGGGAACTGTCAGCTCCTAAAACCTGTGGCTATGGCAACACCAGCTTCCTGCTGTACTCCTCACAGCACAACAGTTGCACAATACAAGGTTGTCAAACTAGGCTTTAAAAAAAGCAAGCTTGGGAAAGTTATGTTGTGTAATTCTCTGAAACCACTTTTTCTTTTTTTTTTTTTAATTAATAATCTCAGTACGGTGGTGAAGTTCAAAAGAGGAGGATTTTCAGAACAGCTTAAGCTCATACTATGAGCCTGTAGCAAAGTGAGAAAATTGAAGTTGTTTTCCCTTCTGTATCTTCTAAGATCCACCACGTACTCAAGTTGCACGGGAATTTTTTCATGCAGTGTAATTCACAACCTGAAAACGTGCAGAATCCACAGTTTGCCATTTTCAGGCCAACACTGCTGCGTAGCCAAAGAAAGCAAGAGGCTCACTAGAAGAAACAGTACCAAACGCTGGTCTTCCTATGGCAGAAAGCAGAGCAGCTGCCATGGCTATGGTGAGTTGACTAGCAGAGCTAGCAGAGGAACAGACACACCTGCTTACACATCAATATATTTTTTCAAGATCTGCAGATATGCAGCATTCTGTTGGATCAGCAGGTTGTGACAAAACAAAAACGCACTTATGCTGGGAACAAATCCATTCTGCCAGCAGAGTGGGAGAAATTTGGATGACTGGTGTAAGACTTCACCATATTAATTCCAGTAGGTTTTTGACACAGCAAAGTGTTCTCTGTTCTGCCTGTAAATGAACTGTTTTGCCCATGTATCATTGGCAGTTATCAAAAAGATGGTCACAAGAGAAGTATGTGATGTGACGGCAGGCAGTGTCTGCTGAAAGATGCTGACTTGCTGAAGATGCACCTAGCTCTCAGTCTAGTGGCACATAGGGAAGACTGGCTGTTTCTGGCAGAAGGAATCCAGAAGCTGTGAATCCTATGCAAGAACGTAAGCTGTGTCTCCAAGGCAATTTTTGGCTTACTGACCACATTACTCTCAGTTTCTTGCAAATGAAACAAGTGTTCATCTGCTAGATATTTTTTTTTTAATTCCCACAGCAAAGCAGATATGCTGTAGATAAGAAATCTGATACAAAATCACATATGCAAGAAATGTACAACAAACATGCATGAGCCATCACCTCACAGTCTCTTTAACTGCTGCTTTGCAAAACTTTTCCGAGCTTGCCACTACAACTTAAGCATCCCTGAAATATCTTTGTGTGTCACTTAAACCATCAAATTCTCTTTGAGCAATCCCAACGATTTTCTCCTGGTAGTCTTCAAGCTTCTACACATTGCGTTAAGTATTATTTATATATTTGAAGAGTAAAAAAGAACCAGATCACCACTAATGCAAAGGACTAAAACTATCATATTAGCTGACAAAATGTAGTATTAGTAAAAATACCCAAGATCACTGCAGTCTGAGTTGTATCTTTTTTTCTTTTTTTGAGGTAAAGCTTGAGAAAGGGAAAGAAAGAAAGTTGCACGTTGCCATGAAAATGTTTGACAATGAAGACAAATGGAAGGGCTGTAGGAAAATCGTTCAAGTTTTAAATAGCAGGTATCCAAAATAAGGACAAAATAGTCTCCAGAAATCAAAGAAACATTAAGATTGAAAAAGACCTTTATATTAGTCTATAGTCCAACCACCAACCTACCATCCCTATGCCAACTGACCACATCCCTTAGTGCCACATCCACAGGGCTCTTGAACACCTCCAGTGTCTCCACCACCTCCCTGGGCAGCCTGTGCCACTGCATCATCACTCCTTCTGAGCAGAATTTTTTCCCCTAATATCCAACCTGTACCTCCCCTGAAATATAAGATTTTCCTCCCCAGTACAATCTAAACACCTGATTTTAATTTTTTAAATCATATTCTAACTTGGCATTGCAATTGAGAGTCTGTAGCAGTCACCTCATGATAAAAAATCATAAATCTGTGCCAACTATCCCAAACCCAACTAACTGAAAGGTCAACTTCCATCTCAAATAGATACAATTAAAATCAAGGTACATAACTGCAAAGCAGATTTACTCAAGCTACTAAAAGCTATGACCGTCACCTGCTGTAAGTGCACCCCTATGGGGAATGTAGAAGCCTTTCAACTTCCATGTTAGATTTTAAATATTTTTCAAGATTGTTTCTCATTTCTACTCAGACTGCGACACAACACAAGTCATGATTCAGTTGGAAGTACGACTGTGTCTATACTGCACATATCAGAGGTAGTTTAAATGCAAGGTTCTCTAAGACAGGGCTTAGATTTTGCTCCTGTAAGAGATCAGTAGAGCGTATTTTAAAAGATGTGTGCCTGTCCTGCTGCACAGAAGAGTAATTGAAGTCATCTTGGGAGAGCAGGGGGACTGGAAGTATCTGCGACAGAGAAAGGTTACTTTTTAATTTCCCATGGAGAAAGCAGCTTTCAGTTATAGAGAATGGTGGAAAAATGATGACCAAAGAGTATATTTTCCAAATATACCAACTGCAAAAGGTTTCAGTGATTTAGCAAAATGGCAAGTCTGAGCAACTTATCCTGTTCTGTCATCACTTTATATTATGGACAGAAATAATTTATAAATTTGATTAAATTCAAATTAATCAAGATACATATAACATTTTCAGAATATTTACTCCAACCTCCTAAACATATTTGTTAATCCTAGGGGAAATATGAACTATCCCTCTTGTGGACTATGCTTCTTACGAAGCCCTGCTTTCAATATTAAATTCATTTTAACTTCAATTATGGAAGCACAAACAGTAGTGGCATAATAAGATCAAGTAACATTTTGCATACGATGTTAGTGAATATTTATTTACATAAACTAAAACAGGACCACATGATCCCATTACATATCTGCACTGCTGACGCTGAAAGGCAGGTGGGGTTTCACAGTGTTTTTCCATGACTTGACAGCAGCACTGTGGATTTTTAAATATTCCAAATTAGCATCTCTTGTGTCCCTCTGTAACAGGGCCAAACAGGTTGTAAATACACAGGAAAGCCATTCAGACACACAGCAACACACACACACACAACAGAACTCATGGTATCAAAGGAAACCAAACGTGCAAGGAATGTGGCAGAGGCTTTGTCTGAAACAGTTAAAGGGTTTGGAAGCATTTTGTAAGCCAACTCTCAGTGTGAACTTGACAACGGGAAGAACTGGTGAAGAATAACCACAAATAGTGATAAAGATGCAACAGCAGAAAGCCAGGCAGCACTCTCTCATGGGAAGAGTTTGATATCGCTTTGAAAAAAATATTATTCTTTTGCAGAACTGCACTAACCAGTGCAGCAATTTATTAAAACAACACAAAACAAAACAAAAAAGGTGGCATGGTACAGCTCCCTGGTCATAGGAAAAAACAAAGCTCATTCAAACCTTGGTGTCAGCCTGAATTAATTTACTTTAGATCCACAGCAACATCCCATGATACTGCAGGCTTTTTAAATTATCAGGCACAAAAGCAGCATTCTCAACAGATACCAACTGTAGGGATAACTGCAAAATCATTTTCCTTGATAATGGCAAAACCATTTTGCTTTCTGCAGACTCTCAGAGGCAGTAACTGCTACACTTATTCTGAGGGCAGTGTTCAGGCTGGAGATGAATGTGTAGAAACATCTGCAGACAACTATTTGGCAAGAATTAAAAGCAGAAGGGACCTGCAAGATTGGTGTCTGAGGGGAAATCTGTCTTCACCAGAAAGGCTGATCTCCCAGCACCTCACAAGCTGAGACTCTGAAGATTTGCTACATGGGCTTTGGTACCACAGAGCATTCGACTCCTTATAGGAAGATGGTGTGCTAGCAGAAGGTATTCGTTTTAAATGTGGAGATGGGAGGATTTTATGCTTGCCATATAAATACTGAATAGGAGAAAAAAAAATAATCTAAGGAACTGGCATGCTGCTTATGAGATTAGAAGAAATCTCGGGGAAGGAATAACGCCATTTAGCACTCGGATCCCCATCCTAGCCCTCCTTGGTTTTGCTGCAGTCTTTGTTACTGCAGGGGAAAGACATTTTTGCTCAAGGAAGTCTGCACAAAACCATAGCAGGAATGTTAGGCTTCCAGCTTGGCACAATAGAAACTTCTTACTATAGAGGAAATTGTCACTAACACAGAGTCTCACATAAGAGCATTCTCATCAGAAGCTAATTCTTTCCCCTCGGATACTGTTCTTTTCTGACAAAAACAGAAGTAACTGAATTTGGAAGGTACTGTCTGTATTGCTTAACTAACAATTGCTTGAGCAGTGTTGCAGACTCATACTACCACAGAATCATGGAATGATCCAGATCTTACAACTGAAGGACACAATTCATTGTGCTACATACAGATTTTATCTTCCACAGGTTAAAAACAGTGAAATTTGTAACATATAGATATTTCTACAGTCCCTGCTAAATGGAAACGACTTCCAGAATCCCAATTCTCACTTATTCTAAGTCCTTACTTTTGCCCCCAGATGCACCATCTTTGAAAATTTCTCCAGATGGCCCACAAAGAAGGATCAGGAGGAGCTATTTCTATTAAGATGCTCACAGCTGATTCCACGAGCAAGATTTACTGTGATTTGAGAGTGCACCAGGTTAATTGTGAAAAAAATCTCATTAGAGGGGAACACGTACAGCTCATATATCAGTTGCCCAATTTCAACCAAATCAGCTAGCATCAGATGCCAATCTTAAACAGACTAGGATTAATCAGGATGCATGACAATCTCAGTCCATGTGGCAACTAGGAGAAGCACTATTTTTAGATTTTGACTGGCTATTAAAAAAAAAAATACTTAAACCATGAAATCTAGTATCTACAGACAGCTACTATGGAGGAAGTGTTTCCCTTCACTAAACACAAGGCTTTATTTTTATTTTTATTTTCTGATCAAGATCTCATTTCCCATCTGCTATGTTAGCAACTGAAGGAATTTGCCAGTAAGCTCTCCTCAGATTTCACTTGACAACCATTTAGACAGGAAAGGATGCTTTTCTTACATAGCCCTCCGAGGTCCAACAGCACTGCCTTGACCACAGAAAAAAAACAGACTACTGCAGTAATGGCAGTAATGATTAACAGTTAAAAATATATGACTTGATTGGTTGTGATGGCAGAAACCCCAGATCTGCTTCCCCCGCTTTCCCATGTTATAGCACAGAGGGAAGCAAATTCTGAACTATCTTAATGTCTTTCTGATTCCAGATAAGCCTCTGTAGATATCCAGTCCTCTAGCAAAAGAATAACTTAAATTCTCCTGCCACAGTAAGACCTTCTTCAAACTCATATGCTAGAAAAAAAGAACTGGCAGGCTTGTGGAAGAGGATTGGTGCAGGGAGACGTGGACTGGTGATACCCTGCTTCTGACAGATGAAATTCTGGGCTCATCCATACAGAAGACTCAGGAGGAGAAAAGTTTTAAAACATCTCACCTGGTTGGCTGGATGATGTACCTGTGGTTCCTTACTAACACACCATAAAAATATCAGAGCCTCCCAAAGCCCTCATTTCCCACATGGTGCTTCTCACATCCTGTTTTTAATTGGACACTCCAGGTTGCCATGATCTCAAGTAAAACAGTAGTTATACAAAGGTTATGTAAAGACATTTTATCATGGTAAGGATTATTATCTCTCTCATATTAGAGCAAAAAAGTAATGGTAGGGTAGCCTTTTCTACACCAGGCAGTGAACAGGATATGAGTAGGAAGCAGGACTCGGGTCTGCTGCTGCCGCCTCACCTGATGATTTCTGGCACCTCTAGAGAAATAAAAGCAAAGAACAAAAATCCTCCACATATCATAAAATAACTATTTACTAGCTCTTCTGTATGTCTAATATATGAGACATGGGAAGATATGAAAAAAACACTTTTCCTCTAGCAAAAGCGCTCATTTTCTACATTTAAATATACACTAAAGCTGCATTTTGAATTTGAAGTTCTTCTGCCCTTCATAAACTATCCAAAGACATTTGAATTGCACAGAATCAGCATCAGCAATCATCCAGCAAAATGGAAGTGTCCAAATAATTTTGGAAGCCAGAATGATGCCTTTATAACCTAAATGAGAAGTGTGCAAATATCAGACAGCTCATGAGATTCAGCACAATTCAGAAGCTTTGTCGATCACAAATTCACTTTCTATTTTAAAAAGTAATTCTGTGAACTAACACTTTTCAGCCTCAGTAGTGCTGGGACAGCAACTTTTTTTGTGATACAGAAAGGGTACAAGGATGTATGGTGTATTTGCGTGCCTTTAAATGTGGAACAGTACATTTGAGGAGAGTCTTTGTGTGACAAGAATTGACAAAGGCTACGTACAGGCTGAAAGGCATACCCAAAGGCACCCAGCTATATGAAGGAGAGTTCAGAAATGGTGCTGATCTGCACTTGCATTCTGGTAACAGCCGTCATCTGTACCTGAGACTTGAGTAGATTGTGGAGGCAGTCCTTCACTGAGAAGCTCTACACTGAAACACAAATGAATTTGCCTCTATTCCCTATTATATTTCACCAATAAAGAATGAGAGCACACAAAACTCAGTATAGCTGCCTTTAGACAGAGATGGTCTGAAGGAAGACTGGGAGCTGAGTCTGGACTTGCTGAATTCCAGAGCAGTAATTCTATAAGACGACTTCTTAACATCAGTACATGCATCTGAGTAACTGCAGCTGTCAAACACTGCCAAACTTGGACCAAGCCTTCAAAAGTCTGCATATACGCTCATTTAACATAACGCTCCGCATCCCTTTAAAAGTCAGAGGGATTGAATAAAACACTCCAAGAGCCAGTAGGGCTGAAGTCATAGCTATCTCCGATCACAGACAACTTCTATCCTGAAATACTTTCCTTACCATTTTTCACAGGCAGATTGCTCTAGGAGATACTGCTGGAGCTTTGGCTGAACAGCTGAGGAGTTCTTTTGGCATCCATCAATCCTACTATCAAGAGTGAACAACTGCTAGACGTGAGTATCAGAAAAGTCCCTGTAGTGAAGCTGGCAAAATGTGTAGCTTTAGGTTTACCTCTGCGTTTTTCCTCAGACCCTTATTTGCAAAGAACCATGAAAAAACTTTTAGAAACTTTTAAGTATTAATCTTCCAGGTATCTAGTTATCTAAGTAGCAAAGAATATGCAAGACCATCTTTGTGCCATGGACTAACACAGACAGACAATGACAAATGAAGAATAGGGCCCCAGCCACATTCCAGTGTCTGCTTGTATCCATACTGGTGAGGTACAGACTGCACAAGTGGACTGAAACATGGGTGGAAACCTGACTGAACCCTAAGCTCAAATGTTACGAGCATAGAGGAGCTTGGAGAAGACAGGCCTGCCTGTTCTGTTCGATACCCAGAGATGGACAAGAGGCAAAGGACACATGAGAACACTGGCAGTTATGACAGGATAGCTCCTAGCTTATCTATAAACCAGGCATATGCAAAGTCATAGCCAGCTTACTAACTGCAGTTCTGGTTTTGCTGGCACTAATTACAGTAAGCATTGGAATATGGCAGAGTATGGTGCAGGACGGGCAGGTATCTGTCAAACAATTTGCAAACTATATGCTGGAAGAGTTGTTCAGGATCCTGAACATCACTCTCCAGTCTTACTAATCTTTTATGGAGATTTGTACTGTTAATTGCAAGTTGGGAACTACAGTGACACGTTACGTGACTAATTTTTCAAACTATAATTGTACTATTCCCCTCAACCTCCTCCTTCTACTTATCCTGTCAATCTCCTTTCACTCTATTTTGTTATCTCTTGTTCTTATCACGTTCTTTGCTAGCAAGTAGAAAACATCAAAAGTGAAAAATATGGCCCTTGAATGCACTGCAAGGATAGATTCAAAAACACCTGCACAGGTTTGAAGCCAACCCTTGCTACTTAAATTCTGCATAAGACTGTTTGGAGAACTGGGGTTTCCCAAGAATATTCAGTCTCTAATTGTAATTTCCTTGATGAGAAACAAGAAAATCTATTGCCACACTATGTCTAGGAGTTAACGGAAACAACTGTTGTGCATCCTTCTCATGTGAGTGGTCTACTTTCTGTACTCCAAGAATCTGATTCAGAGGGCCAAATTTCAAAATATTGACTTCAGATTTCTTTACTTTCAATAGCTCTCCTATCCTAGAAGCAAAACACCAACAGGCATTTCACAGATCATAGAGCTCAAGACTTAAAGGACTGATTGCAATGCTGGTGGGTTTTTGTTGCAACAAAATTACTTCCTTCCAAAAAAATGAGTAGCTCAGCATTTCCAAAGTACAGGCACTAGAGGTGCTCAGAATGTGATTCACAGCGGGCACTTCTCCATGGTACTGCACTCTACAATTCTTTTTCCCCTCAGGGTAATTTCCAAAAACATTTCTGATCAGATATACGCACTGCCATCAGAGAGAGATGCATGGATAACTGTGAATTTGCAGGATGGGGGAAACAAATAATAAATTCAATCCTTGACTCTGAAGCTAATTCACTTCTTGTCTTGCCAGAGAATAAAAGTGCTGCTGGCAATTACAGCTACCTGAGATACAGAGAACCTAAGAAGTCCCCTATATTATGAAGCACTGCAAACACATCAGTGAGACAGTTACAACTGTGACTACCGATGCATGCTTTCCCACGATCTCTTCTATCACACAAGCATTCATTCAAACTTCTATGTTCCAACCTCTACCCAGTGTGTTGCCACACTGACCAGCCTGGAAAACACACGTCAATTTGTCACCCACCAGTTGAAGATTGCGTGGACCACGCTGCCTTCTTTATCCTGTTAACCTCCTGCACAACCTCAGACTATGACAGGTGATAGAACAGACTATTTTTTTAATCAAACAAACCCACACTTCCATGTACTACTAATTATCTCATGGGAGCCTCATGAAAAGGGAAGGAAATCTCCCTTATGCTGAGGTGTGGAGAAGCACCCCTCAGCCTGCACATCGGTGGGCAAAGGAGTCGCCGAGGACATCCAACTTGCACATGTTGCCAAGTGACATCGTTCACCAGCAACAAGCCTTACAGCCTATTAAATCTAAAAAGAAAACGACAAGGGTAATCAGTACCACAGCTAGAGCAGCAAAGGCCATCCCTGTACCTTCCAAAGATTACTTCCCTGACATGAAGCAAGATCCCCTGGTCACAGAACAGCCCCTAAGTAAGGGGACTGACAAAACAGCTCCACAAACAGACAGATTTTACAACAAATGTTCAATGCTGGGAAACAAACTGACCCGCCAGATACCGAGGAGAGGCTTCAATCTCAGCTCCCATATTTCAAGCCTGTGATCTCTCTCTCGCAGGCTGCTTTTCAGAATTTCTCTGTTGGACCTCATCATTTTCCAGTCAAAACAGGCATGTGCCTGTGAAGAACTGTCATTTTTAACTAAAACAGCTTTCTGATGAGAACATTTTATCAGAGAAATTCCTAAACACGCTGGAAATCGAATACTGAGCAAAAAGTTTTCTTTCGCTATGATCAATCAGCTAATTCAACAGTGTTTTAGTTTTAGAAGGCATTTATTTAGGCACTCTGTCAAAATCCAATCTTCATCTCTGAAGCTGTTTTTGCAAAAAAAAAAAAAACAAAAAAAAAACAGGTACAACAACTTGAAATGAATGAGGATGCCAACTCAAGGACAGCTTTAGGTCACAGATGATTTTCCCCTACATTAAAATTATTTTACTTGTGGATACAAGATAAACATAAGGGTTGTCTACAAACTCACAGAGATTGAATGAATGAAGAAGACATTTGCCTGGAAAGCTACAGCAGAAGATGCACATGTGATGCGGGGTAGAAAAGGGTAGGAAATATAGTCCCAGAAGAGGCAGCTTTACAGGCATTATCATTTATGTCATCATCCACAACAGTAGTGACATATTTTGAAAGCAGTTGTGGTGGAAGGATGCAAGAAGCATAATTAGCTCCACAGCCAGATGCCAACTCAGTGTCTGGAAAAAGATTTTACAGAAACTTGTAAAATTTAGAAAACATCTCTTGTTTTCGGCAGAAAGACCAGGGAACTGCTTTTTCCACCTTTCTTTTCCCCCAGGTCACAGAAGCAGGATGCTTTACTGAAATCTGTAAATGCCTGGTCTCACAGATTCTTACTGAAGACACTGGGCAGCGAGTGCTTCAGTATCTATTTCAGGTGAGAGATGTATCTGAAGAGAAAAAGCATGAGGGATTTGCTTTTTGTGTGGTTAAGCTTTTTCAAAGCAACAAATTTAATTTTAACTTCCTTGGTGACAAGAGCCTTTGAAGAGGATACCACTCCTGATGGCAAAGCACATTAGCTAGAGGAAAGACACGTTTATTATTGCCATTCAGGGCTGGTGGCTGTAAGTTTGGAGGATTTCCAATTTTATCACCAAGAAAAGAAAACTGATGCAAACCATAGCACTTATAGTGTTTTCTGAGGGTGCCCACACAACTGGGCAGCTGTTCACAGCTAACAGGATGAATCTTTTGGAAGGAAAAAGCAGTCAGGAGCCACAGAGGGTCTTGGATCCACAGGAAGGGGAATAAAAATATAATTTGGCACAAAAGAATCTGAATTACTTGTGGACTGTGGAAACAACCTTCACATATAGCTCGTAATAACAGAGGGGCTTATGACAGCAGTGTAAATAACAGCTACACAGCACTCCTAAGGTGGGAGAATACTCTTCCTTCACTGCAGAGAACTCCCTACTTGATGCCCTGCTCTTTTAACTCACACTGGGCCTACAAAACAAAGTGCCCTTGTGGCCAAGAGGGCCAATGGCATACTGGGGTGCATTAAAAAGAGCGTGGCCAGCAGGTCGAGGGAGGTGATCCTCCCCCTCTACTCTGCTCTTGTAAGCCTCATCTGGAGTACTGCGTCCAGTTCTGGGCTCCCCAGTACAAAAAAGACAGGGATCTCTTGGAAAGAGTCCAGCGGAGGGCCACAAAGATGGTGAGGGGCCTGGAGCATCTCCACTATGAGGAAAGGCTGAGTGAACTGGGTCTGTTCAGCCTTGAGAAAAGAAGACTGAGAGGGGACCTGATCCAGGTCTATAAGTATCTAAGGTGTGGGGGACAGAATAGCGAGGCCGGACTCTTTTCAGTGGTGAGTGGAGACAGGACAAGGGGAAACAGCCGGAAACTGCAGCATAGGAAGTTCTGCACAGATGCGCACAAGAACTTCTTTACAGTGAGGTGACGGAGCACTGGAACAGGCTGCCCAGGGAGGTGGGGGAGTCTCCCTCTCTGGAGATGTTCAAGACCTGCCTGGATGCCTACCTGTGCGACCTGCTGTAGGGAACCTGCTTTGGCAGGAGGTTGGACTCGATGATCTCTGGAGGTCCCTTCCAACCCCTACAATTCTGTGATTCTGTGAAAACATTACAAACCCAGCATCTCTACGGTCAGACTTTCCAAAAAAGAGCAAAGAGCCCATACAAAGAAGCAGCAGAGCACAGGCCAGGCCTGACTTCACTCTTGGAAGTGGCAAAGTCAGAGGCAGCTGGAGCAGGTCGCTGACTTCTGAGCTTTCCCAAAGCTTGACAGTTGCACAGGAGAAAACCTGAAGACTCAGCAATTGCATGCTCATGGAACCAAATATGTGTCAAATAAGGCAGCAAATTTTTATATCAGTCATTTAAAGATGTCTACTTGAAAGTCCACTCTGCTCCACTTAAAGGTTCCTTAAAAGTGCCAGCCACAGCATAATTTTTTCTTTATTACGTGTGTTTTATGATGGAAAGAGGTAATTGGGCATAATAAGACTTAACAACTGAAATTTTATTCCACCTTAAATAATAATTTAACTTAGTTGTCATTTGACAGAGACCAGAAAATGGGATGCACAAAGCCAAGGTTTTACCTAAGCTGACTGCAAGAAACTTCCATAATAAGAGTACATTGTTAATATCCAGCACTTCACAACCACAGGATTTAACATTTCAACTACTGACCTCCAAAAACTCTGCATCATTAAATCCATTCTGCACATAAGGAAAGCTTGAGGGACGAGAACACCTAAAACTGGAACACACATCTCCTAAAACACAGCTTAGTCCTGCTTTGGGTGCTCAGCTGCATTCTCACTCCCCAAGCTACTCACAGCTAGCAAAGATCACCAAATTAACACTTCTATTCAGCTGTTTTAATAAACCTCTCTTCTACTCTCCCACCCGATTCTGTTTTTACTTTTTTTTTCAGACTGAGTGCAGCACAGCACTGCACTGGTTGTGTTATGCAAGTACAGCTCTATTCTGGCCAGCAGAACTGAAATTGCTCACTGTGTGTACTTCAGAAATAATTAAGGCAGATCAGAATAGAAGAAAAACAAACAGCAGATCAACCTGTCAAAACAACCAATTTGCACATCCCTCCCCCTCCCTTTTCTTCCTCAGCCATGGAGCAAATGAATAAACCAAAGACTGTTCCTGGCACTTGTGCAAAACACAAGATACTGCCCTTGCTCTCATGGATGCTGTAAGCAGAAGTAGTTGGCATCTGTGATCCTCTGTGATGCTTCCACAAGCTTCCAGAGAGAGTATCAATTCACAGTAAGCAGAAGGAGCCAAAGAGATAGGTTATAAACCAGAAATAATGGCGGGAGAAGGAGGAGGAAGAATATTGCAGTAGAGCAGCAGGCATTTTTGGAATGAATGGCATCAATTTCTACAAATACGTGCAGCTGAGGAAAACAACTTTCACTGCAACTTAAAATTAGTAAATCCCTTATGTGGGATATGCTTGGAATCATTTAGAGGACATAAAAACAAACAAACAAAACAACAACAAAAAAAAACAGCCAATCAAGCAATAAAACCCAGCAAAATCAGAACCAAAACATTTCTTTTTCTGCTTTTCCACACTCCAAGCCAACGTCCCTATGCAATTCTACCTCAGAATGAAAAATACACATTTACATGACAAAGTCACGGCTTCCAAATTCTGTATCTCAACTGTCAGACAGGGACCTCATGGAGGTCCCTAATACCCAGCTCTCACACAGGTACACACAAAGCTGCAGCTGATAGCAGAATATATGAAACGAGCTTCAGCTTCTTTTCAGCAGATGGCTCAGCCTGCTTGGGCACAAAACAAGTTTAGCTAAGCAGCCTTACACTTTAATTAGCTCTCCACAACTAAGCCATGGAACCAACTGTTTTGTTACAGCTAAATGTATCAACAAATATAAAGTTCAATTATTAACTGGAACTACTGTGTTTTTTCAAGTACCATCCCAAGGCCTTGCCAAATTTTTGTATCATCAGAAGCACTGCTCTGTTTTTATATTGTGAAGTATTATTTCCAATGTACATTAGTCAGAGACAAATGTATTGGATGCTGCAGGTAGACTTGATGTTAATTGTCCTTAATTCTCATTGTAATGTATATTTTAAAAAGCTAATGCATATCTAATTAATCTAATTCATTTTCAAGTTCCAGTAAGACGATTAGATTTGCTACTGATGCTAATTGCTAGAGTCTGGTTACAAGCTAGCTCAAAAGAAAGTGCCATAAAGAACATGCAAAAATAACTCCGGATTGAGACTCTATGAAGATAAATAATAGAAGCAGCCAAATTAGCATAGCAAGTTGAGCCAATATTGGCAATGTGAAAAACAAAAAATCCAGTTCTCTTATACACTCAAATAAATCTGTCTCGCAAGCAACCACAGTGACAGTTTTTGGGACCCATTTTGAGCTGCTCAGACTACTACTTTTAATTTATGAAGTCTGAGTTTATGCAGCATCAATACATTTTTCATAAGTCAGCATCATTAAAGACAGAAGGAATATTTGGGTCTCTGTGTGTTACTCATTGTCATTAGAAAGGATCACAAACAGCAAGGCAGCTTCCGTGGAACAGAACAGTGTTGCTCTGCAGACCAGGCAAAGCCTAATTCAAAGAGGCCACCAGGTGATGGACTCTCATCATCTGAGTAAGGGTTTGGAGAACAAGCAAAAGAATTACACAACAGATGGATGAAAAGGTATGAAAATATTAGATGTACACATTCCCACTCACTACAAAGATGGAGATCTTCTAACAAATGGTGAGAAGGGAAGAAGAAGGGAACCTAGAATGCTGGAGAGTTGTGAAAAAGTAAAGAAAGGTAAACAGCTCATAGATGTCTGTGCACCTTATTTCTAAGGGATCTGTAGGCACTCTCTCCTACAGCTTAGTAGTACAATGTGATTGGTTTAGAAAATCTGAAAAAAACATGCATTTTAAGGGTTTACAACATTAGTAGTAGTGCAAGAGTTAAACTGTACAGTATCCCTAGTGGGAGCTCTGCAATAAGATTCCTTTTGATTTGGAAAAGAGAGACAAGGAGACACCTCAGTCTGGGGACATCAGACAAACAGAAACTATGCCCTACTGCTAATAAATGAGGAAAGAACCCCCGTTTGGTACTAGCTGTTAATTCAGAAGGCAAAGTAGCTGCACCCGGGATCTATTCAGAAACATGTAAGAGGTCCACACGGCTGCCTAAACAGGCCATCATGGTGTGTCTAACTGGGAAACGTGCAAACCTTTGGAAGAATTGAAAGCGCTCCATACGCAAAATAAAAAATTGATACTAATAATACAAAATTTTATCATAACATACTTAGAAATTAAAAGATACGCACAAGAAAGAAAATAAACTAGAATGTTAATAAAGGTATCAGAGGTAGCTCTAAAAACAAAAGACTTTGTCAGAAAGTGTAGCAGAAGTGGAAAATTGGAAAAGTGAAGGAAAGTTTTTCAGCTCCTCGGAAGAGCTGTATGGACTTTGTTAAAAAGACATTTCTGAGAGCTGAGATTCTAAACTGAGCTGAATTGTGTAATACTTAAAAGATGCATGACAAGAGGCAAAGTGCTTTTAAAGAGTGCAAGCACCGACATTTTCATTGGCTTGTAGAGGAGTTTACTACCTTTGGAAGAAGCAAGATGGAAACTTTTTGGCCTAATTTTTATAAACATTTTTGTATGTTTCAAATGCCAACTTGCATATTTGCTCTCTGCTGAATGTTTAATGTAGACCTCTGCTATAGAAGATGAAAATCAACTTCCACAGAACATGTATCTCCATTACGGTCATACCTTGTCAGAATAACTCAATACGGAAGATTTTCTTCAGTGTCAAGATCATCTCTCTGCAAGAATCTACCAAGAAAATACTTAGAGCCTGCAGAAGTCAATGGCACTCTTTTAGAGGAAGATTACAGAGAAGACAATGGTCTAAAGATAAGGACAGAGGTTTCAGAAATGTTTTAAATTTGAACCCAAGTGATGCTTGTGCAACTTACTACTTAAAAAAAAACAACCACCAAAAACAATCCCCATGACTTAGTTCTGGTTCCCAAATCATACAGGAATTTTTCAGATTTTTTTGCACTTACTTATAGGCAGAAACCAGTTTCTTAATTCACCTACCTTGAGACCTAAGCTCTAGTGTATATAAGGTTCACTATACAATTTTTGCTAAGAATGCTTTATGGCCTTTTGTACAGCAAAAAGCTGATTCCAACATGAGAGAACAGGACAACAGATTTGAAATGCATGCTAGAAGCAAAATGTGAGTGATCCAGCACTACTGCAGACCAGAGCTGAAGAGCACAAGTAAATCACTGCATGAAGTCAGAGCTGTCAGTGTTCATAGTTCTTTGCTTTCTGCATAGCAGAGCTTTACAAAATTAACTAGATAATTAAAGAAAAATAAATAGGGAGGGGAGAAAAAAGAACAGCCTGAAAACACAGTCCCCAGAGATGTTTCTAGCCCAATATCCATTCTGTGGTGTAGTCAGATGTGCAGAGAAGCAGCAGCCGAACAATGAACCACTTTCACTACTTGCACTGTCTTACTAAAGGAAACAATAATAGATGTAAAAAGAGAACCTGGAGAGCAGCAGCAGAGCACAGTGCATGCTCCTCCAGATGGATAACTCACTGAAAAGGGGACAGTAAATCACAGCAGACTATGCTAGTTCCCTAGAGTTCTTCCCTGAAAGAAATACTGAAGGATAACTCAAAACAATCCCATTCCCTCAAACAAAATCAAACAAAAAACAAACCAGGACATCCCAGCCCCAGCTTCCTCAGCACAGATGTGTTGTAAGTTGTATGGTTTAATGGACGTAAAATGATTAGCAGCAATGTTACTTTATTCACAGAAAAATAAATCAACCTGAGTCTCAGGTCTCATAAATAAGGAAAATGTTTATAACTGCTTTACAAGTGAGTGAGTATGAGACAACAAAGACTTTGAGGGTCAAAAATAGCATTCTTTTAATACAGTTCAAGAATTTTCTTCCAAAAGGAAATTCTTCTCAGACTTTTTTTTTTTTCTTTTTTTTTTCTGAGGCAATGAAAAAGCAATTTCAAATGCAATTCATCATTATTCACAACCTGGCTGCATGTTCTGCTGCCTGTAAGGATAAGCTCAGGAGAAGCACAGGAAAGAGGTGTTGTATGAAATAATTGAATGAATACAGAAATGAGCACGGGCTCTTTGCACTGCTGGAAAAGAGGCTCCTGCCCTTCTTCTGTCTCCTCAACAGGGGTTGAGGAGTAGGTTTTCCTAGGCAAAAGGCAGAGGAGGAGCAGATGCCTTGGGGAATCCATCCCCCTTTGAGCTCATAGCTGGCCTTCGGAAACACAGAATCACTCACCTGGGAACCCTGTGATTTTAACAGCTTGTTTCAAACGGCACATACTTCTTTCAACAATATGATGTGAAAGCTTAACATTCAAGTGGGTGTTGATGAGAAGCAAATATGAGTCCTTGGTAAACACAAGAATATTTTATAGCATTGGAAAGTGATCCAACTTTTGCCTTTATCCTCAGTTCTCCAGCCATTTCTGTCGCATTTGCTCAGTTATTTTAGTCACCAATGTTCAAAATTGAACTGTTCAAACTATTTCACCTACCCTGACTGAGTAGAATTTTGGAGTCAGTGTTATGTCACTGCAGCTGAAGCTGTTTTTGGTACCTGGCCTGCAATATCAAATGAGGACTCAATGGTCCCTCTGGATCCCTTCCAAATCAGGATATTCTGTGATTCTATGATTCTGTGACTATCACAGCCATGCTCCAGGGAGCAGTCCCTTTGCTGCTGTTATACGTTTGCTTGGATTAGCTTTGGTTTCATGATACTGACTTTAAATGTGCTGGCTATGTTAGCCTCAAAAGAGTGAAAGAGAAACCCATCTGCAAACACAAGCCTGGTAGCATTTTTTTAACAAACATTAGGAATTATAACAAGTTGCCCTGCTGTTTTGTACTGTTATTTGCCAAAGTGAGCTCAAAGCATCTCCACCAACAAGCCAGCATTAGGAAAAGCACTCCAAAGCACATTTGCAGCTGAATGATTTGGTCACCAATAGTTTTCCTTTTCCTCTCACCTATCAGTGGATTTGTTGAAAAACAATTAACTGCTCTCAGCTTGCATTAGTCACTTAGACATTTAAGATCACAGCCCTGTACACAAGCTGTGTCTAATTAGTGTGTGCTGATTCATCAGTCCAGAGAAATAAGCTTGGGAAATGCAACAGGTAGTCAAACATTCTCAGAACAAATTAACCCCTAGAAAAACAGGCACATCACATCTCAGGGACAAATTAATCACTCCATCAGCAGGTACTTCACGTCCCATCCCAGCAGACTTAACTACTTAGGACAGACACAGGGAAAAGTGTGGCTCAGGCCATAGCTGCTATCCACAGGTTGTTGAACAATAGGTCCCTACCTTGCTTGCTGGCAGACACTGCAAATCCAGGCTTTCTCCTTCTTCTGGTAAGAGCTGCAGCTCTTGCAGATGTTGTACTTGCAGTCTTGACACTGTCGCTTGCTGTTGATAAGAAATGTGAAAGGTGAACAGCAGCGAATACAGCAGTGCTCGTTGAACTTCTGCTGCTTGGAAAGGATGCTGCACTTGTTACCCTCTTCATCCAACTTCTGCTTCATTTCGCTGAAACAACAACAAAAAGAAACAAAAGTATAAATCTTTGCCTTTCTCCTCTTCCCTTGTCTTCATGTTATAACTTCTGCAGGTGTAAAATAAATGTCAAAAACGCGTATTTTAAACCCAGAACTGCAAAGCAAAAGCTCCTATGTTCTCTGACCCACACAAACTCTGAGCTGAGACTCAGGGCAAAATACCTTCCTCCACTCAGCTCCAGCAACAGAACCCTGTGCAAACCCAGTCTGCTGCTCCATATACTCCAGCTGCACAAAGGCCTAATGGCATCTGAAAAGACATGGCTGCATCACAAATCAGCCTATGACAGTCGAAGGACTTGGTGTGCAGTAATAAAAAACACCACTGATCAATAGTTTTGACAACAAAAAGTGCTAAGTTTGCCTTGATCTACCTCATTATTTGTAATAATCCAGTCAAGGAAGTTAATCACATGCTTCTTTCTTAAGAGAGATAGGGGTGTTTTTCTTTGTTAAGACCCATACTGTGCCAACTGCAAAGTTTCTGAAAATGTCTCCCAATCCCTTGAGTTGTCTGTATTCCAACAGAAGAGCTCATTTATGAAAAAGACAGACTTTACGTGAGGCATTCATTAATTTGTTATCTTCCATTTTACAGTGCATTTATTTATTTATTACAAATTGGGCAATCTATTCCACGAGATGAATAATAAATAACAGTCTGAACAAACAGTTGTGCAAGCAGACAGTTATTGGCATTCACAGCTAGTCTCTATGTTAAGAGGGGAAAAAAAAGTCACTGTTAATGAAAATCATGGTAGAAAAAGCCTAGAACAGTGTGTATATACATATATTTGTTCTTTCTGTTTCTCAGAGTTAGTGGTAGCTAACTTACTGTATCTAAATGCTGATTAGAAACACTTATAAGACTGGAGTAACATGGAAGTCTGAAAAAAAAATCCGCAACCCTAAAGGAATCACAAGAGATGGAACAAGTTGCAGGAACACAGTCATGACATGGTGACCTGCATCTCAATTGACACTTAAATAGCTTGCTATGGAAGAAAAAAGAATAATCTTACTGAGTATTTATTCAGAAATTCAACCAAGATCATCTGTACGTGCCATTAAGAGCCAAGCCTGGAATGCTAAAAAGACTCATGTGAGTAGGCTCTACACCTTCTCATTTGCCATTTCTGCCTTAGGTTCATAATTCAAATACAGACAGCTTATTTTATGAAAGTCTGACAGCTCTATTCCAAACTTGAAGTCTAAAAGGCAATTAAGGTAGTGTTCTAAAGCGTGTAATTTCTGAACTCACACATACATCATATTTAACTGTATTCCAAATACAAACCTTCCATAAATTTTGAGCTTCAAAAACCAGTGTATTTTCCTGCTGTTTGTTCCCAACACAAAGGCTTGGCCATCTTAGACCACCTGCTGGAAATCAAATAAACGACCCTCACAGAGTTTCAACCAAATAATCATTATGACTTTTGTTCAGATGGCAAACTTTTCTTATTTCTGCACATTTTTATAGGACAATTACAAGTGAAAAATGCAGGAGGTTACCACAATGAGAGGAAACGTCTGAATTATGTAGGTTAAACTGGCTTCCTCGTGTAAAAGGACAGAATTATCCTGCAGGTTATATGGGGCAATCAGACCTGAGAAGCTGAAGTCAGAAGGAGCAGTGAGAAGAGATTTCTGTCCTCTATCTCCCAGAATGAGCAACTCCTTGATACTGAGTAGTGCTACCCTGCACGCTCAGTGGTGTTTTGAACCCTTTGTTTTGAACCCTTCCTAGGACTCTTACACATACAGCAGGATAAACCACACAAGCAAAGCCACGTACTAAAACACTACAATGATGCTTGCACAGTATAAAACCAGGCAGTTTTGTTCACAACACAGCTAATAAAGCCTGATACCTAAAAAAAGCTGAGCACACACTGCAGCCTTTTCATCAGCACAGGCATTAATTACATCTTTCTCCTCTACCCAGCTGCTAACATTCATTACAGGGGTAGAACCTTAATATCATTAAGGCATCTGCCTCACTGTTAAACAGGAACAAAATTGGCCTACGGATGTAAGAAGTCAATAGGATTGGGCTGGGGAGGCAGGCAGTGAAAAAGCATGAAAGAAAAAGCCTCAATTCCACAAAAAAGCAGGCGGTACAGAAAAGAAAGTGATTCTCATCTACAGTTTAACAAATGAATCCCCTCTTATATTACCTCTCCCAAAGGGTATTCTAGTTTATATTAGAAGTCCAACAGCTAAAAGGACAGTCAAAAGGGCTTGTCATTGAAGCCAGATGACTACTCTTCACACACTTTTCTTTGCCCAGAGAAGTTGTGCACGCCCCCTCCCTGGAAGCATTCAGTGCCAGGCTGGATGGGGCTTCGAGCAACCTGGTGTGGAGGGAGGTGTCCCAGCCTATAGCAGGGGTTGGAACCAGATGATCTTAAACGTCCCTTCCAACCCAAACCATTCTATGATTCTGTGAAGTAAATACTGGCATGTAACTGGATCTACCTGCTTCAATGTAAGTTATGTGGTCAAAGGGAACAGTAGAGCCTGGTTAAGCAATACCTAAATTCAGCAAGGTAAACGTGAGCTTCAACCTCAATAACCTGAAAGCCTGCGGCGCTGAAATTCAGGAGGTGCAAGGTGAAGTTCAAGGTATCTGAGGTACACTTTTGAAACCCCCTGTCTTTCCCTGTAGGACGTTCAAACGACTTGATGCAAGAAAAAGGATCATAATCATAACAATTGTCCAAAAAAAGGGTGAAAAGGCTGCAGCCAGGACACCAATCCTCTCAATTACTTACAGGAGGATGGAAATCACTCATACAGGAGGCAAATTTTTCTAAGAGGCAGGTCAGGATCTACATGGCAAGATTTCACCTTTCCAACCCAAGCAACATCATTTTCCTCAACAAAACACAGAGAAAGAGAAGGGACTGAGCAAAGAGGGTGAATGCATGTGCACTCCCATGTATCTAATTCCCTCTGTATACTGAAGGAGGGAATGCAATTCATGGGTGTGTAAAATATGCACGCAAATAAGGCAATGCAAACAAACAAACAAACAAACAAAAAAACAACCAGCAAACCTCTAGGGAAGAAGATGTAAGCGTAGGAACCACAAATGACAGAACTGATCTCCATCACTCAAGTCACAACTGAAGACACAGCTATTACGGTTATGTGCAATGCAGCAATGAGAATCTGCGGAGATGAGAACTCCTGCTGTGTGAATGAATCTGAGACTGGAGTTCATTTTCTATTTCAAGTGGCTGTGTTTCTCCCGTTGCCTTTAAATACATAAGAACTGAAGAAGGACACGCAACGCATCTGTCACCAAGACTAATTCTGTCAAAGAACACGGCCTTGAATTATAAGTTCCAAAATACACAGATGCCTATTCAGATTTTCCAAAGGCCTGTACAAATTAATCTGCATAACAAATACTGAATTTATGAGTATTTCAGTCAATGTTTTGAGTAATAGACTCCTTCTGGCATGTAATCTCACAAAAAGTCAGGTGAGGAAAACTTTTTAACAGACTGGTTTGGATCTAGATTTTGCTATTACACGCTGAGAATCAGTAGTCTTCTCCTCTTCAACCACTACGTGTATTTTCCACTGCATTTGTGAGTATGACATTTTGCTTTCCTGGTTTGTGAACTGTATCTGCTGTAATCATAAAACACCCTGTGGCAATAATGAAATCATTTGCTCCAAAGAAACTGTATATTGAAAGAACACTTTTACAGCATCTTTCATTAGTGACCATACAGTCCTCTCCACTGTTTTATCCTTGCAGGCAACAAATTTACAGCTAATACTCATAGAAGAGCATTTGTTGTTTCTCTGAGCCGCAGTTCGATATTCACACAGCTCCACAGCTGCAATTGCTTTGTATTTCAGTAAGGGAATCTGAAATCTGCAAAGCTCTGTGTGCCTCCCTTGAGGTGTTGCTGCGTTTACTGCTCAAGGGCTGGAGCAGGTGGAGCTGCAAGTTCCAGATTAACAGAGGTACACAACTCACCAACTCACCACACTAAGATCATGCTGTTAAAATAAGCTGAAAGGAAATCTAGGATATGCTTGAAAAACAGGTTAAAAAAATCACTGCCAGAAGTATAAGCCCTGATTTGTATTTTTTCTCCCTAGAAGTGGATATCCAAGTGAACGCAATGCCAAGTGAGAGCACCGTGCCTTTGAAGTAAATGCCAAATTAGTTCATTATCCTAAAAAGTGTTTTTTTCTAGGCACCTATCAACACAAGTCACAGTTGTGTCTCGTGGTGTATTTAACACTTCATATGCCTATCAGCATTCCACACACTGCTGGTGCTGTCAGAAAACCATGTTACTACACATGAGAACGCACTCCTTGCAGTTGGGGACCCATGGAGACACACAGCCCTTTCATCTGCAAATGGATATTCATCCAGCAGCAGCTGCAGGGAGGATTAGGTAGTAGGAGTGCACCAGAAACAGGGATAGAAAGAAAGGAAAAAAGAATCTTAAAAATCCCGCTGAACTAGAAAAAAACAGTTTTTGGGCGTGAGGGGGGGCACCACCTCAGCATTCAAGCATTAAGAGGCTCATGAATTGTTATCAGAAAACTACTTGCTGTATCTTGCAATCATACTTGGCATGTGATGAATATTTCAGAGTCAAGTTATTCTAACTGAAGCTGCATTCTTCTATCCACTACCTCACTAGTATCTCTTCAGGCACTTCTTTCCCCTTCAGCTATTCATTTCTATAAAATTTTGGGTGCTCCCATCAAAACTTACCTTCCCACTTTTCTTGTCCTCTCTCTTTTCTGAAGTAGGAGCAAGACGGTGCTGTCTATGTATTAACTGATGATAATGTCCCATTAAACTCCTTAAAATTGTTGTCCAAGTCTTGCCTTTGCCACTTAACTCAAAAGGCCTAGGATGACAGCTTGCTGCCATTAAAAACTGATGTAAAGATTCAGTAACTACTGTACATGCAGACTGAATACTAGTGGGTATGGGAGCTGGGACGACTTTTCTCTCATTAAGTGGTTGCAAAGTGTGAATGAAGACAGCAAGGTCAGTGATGCTCACACTGGAAAAAGCAGAAGCTGCATCCTCATGCACAGTACATGAGGAAATGGGCCTGACAGACAAGAATTTTAAGGTTTCCCTTTCTGTTGCTGACACAAGCGCTGTCAATCAGTGTCTGTCACCAAATGGAAATGACTGACATGTCAGAGTGTAGTTAAATGAAATAAACAATATACAGGTATTATTTTAAATTTCTTCCTCTCACTCTATAAACCTTTAAATTGTCAAGAGATTGCATTTAACCCCATTTTCTTTTGCCAAATTGACTCTCACAGAAGGACAGACTCTGTACAACATTTAACTGATAGGCTTTGAAACCCTCTGGATACAAGGGGAGTAGGGAGGGAGAAGCAAGTCTGAAGCTACAGAGCAGATATTCTGGGAAGTTCTGGCAACATCAGAGATCTCTACATGAAAGCTGAAATGATCTTTTCCAAGAATCAGTGCTTTAAGGATCTCTTTGCCTTCCTGTTCCAAAAGTGCCACATGGAACACATGGAGATATATCCAGGTCTTGAGACTTTATTTCTAACACCTAATTTTTCTTTCCCTTCCACCCTCCTAGCTCAGTTAGAGACTGCTTTGCAAACAGGAAGGATGTTCTGAAGTGAGATGCTTCACTGATATCTGGGACAGGTTCAGGACCTCCAAGTCAAATCCTGGGCATTCTTATATCTGTACTGATGCTTACCACTGAGCACAGTGAATGTTAAAGTTAACAGAGATCCAGAGAGTAACTGGAAAAACTAATGGAAGAAAAACTTGTCCTGAGTTACTGTAGACTGAGTACTCGGGTAGGCCTCCTGAAGAACTTATCACTGGACAGGCAGTCCCAAACCTAAACTGCTGCATGGGCTTGTTTCATTCAAAACACAGGGCTTGGTACTGCCCTTTCAGGAAGTTCCCAGCAATTCATTTTTCCACCCTTTCAGGATCCCTCTGCCAACTCGGTGGTGTTTGTGGATCTGAAGAATGTGGACGCATCTCACAGCCCAGAACATGAATGGAGGCATTAAACCAAATTAGCCCTGCTACGTTATCACTCCCCAAGATGCAATGCTACTGCTAACCAGTCAGGCACTGACCACCACTGTCTGAGCCTTCTCATCCAGCCAGTTTTCATCTAGATTATAATGTTATGTGTACATGCCACATCACCCAGATCTGTCTACAAAATAGCTTTGTTTAACATTTGTTTTAGTATTTTGAGACACCTTCATGTTAGAGTACAAAAATGTAACTCAACAATGTTATTCCATCAAACATCCTAACAACCTGGTAAGACCTCATTAGAGGTTTACTACCTTTCTCTAATTCCTTCCCTGCTTTTTATCTTCCACATTTTACACAGCGATTTATATTTATGTAAACATTTACTATCTCATTTCCTCTCAATAAATGTCATTTTGCTCTCCCTG
Source organism: Tetrao urogallus (assembly GCF_951394365.1). Classification (NCBI taxonomy): domain Eukaryota; kingdom Metazoa; phylum Chordata; class Aves; order Galliformes; family Phasianidae; genus Tetrao; species Tetrao urogallus. The sequence continues at coordinate 8,403,807 of NC_136820.1, read as the reverse complement.
AAGCACATTTTCTACCACCTTCCTAGTACTTCTAATACTAATGTCAGTGTTTCTTGCATATTCTAAGGTTATTATAGCAGAATTTTATTTTGTTTTTGAATGTCCTTCCCAAATCATTTCCAGAGATATAAAGAAGTCCACAGAACTGCACTGAACTGACAGCACAAACTACTTGTGATAAGCAGTTATTGATTTGTCCTGTTAAACTCCAGAGCCTAACAGCTACCCTCTATATTCCCAACATCTATTAAGCATTATCCTATATATTCAGCAGTCAAAGTGTAGTTCTAAAAGCCTCTAAAATGCACTATTTCTGCATCAGTCACTGTCCCTATTTACCATTTCACAGCTCAAGGTAATGCATTTTGTCACCTCTCCAATCCTGACTTCTTTGTCCTTGTAATCGAGTGGGAGGGAAAAAAAAATTACAGAGTTAAAGGCACATCTAATTGAAAGGGACAAAAACTGAATTTCTTGTCACATTGAACAACTCCCTTCTCCCCCAAGTATCTAACTGTATATTCACAATCAGCGGAGGAAATGAAAGCATGAAACGAGTACTTTTGTCTGCACTCCTCCTGCCAATTGTCACACATCATACTGCATCTGGCCCCATGCCTCTCTCACTGCAGACTTCCATGTTTGTCCTGGCAGGCCCTGATTTGCAGCAGAAGGACATCTGAGGCTAGGAGCCTTATTTATCCCTTTTGGTTGTACCAGAGCAATAAGTACAGACAAGCATTCTTAAGACCAAGGCATTGTTCACTGTAAAAAGAACAACAAAAAATTAGTGAAAATATTACTAAAATGTACAGTCTTTTCCATCATACTTGTGTGATACCTTCTTTGCAGGCTGGTGGCACCCATGAGTCTCTCACTGACAGTTATCCAAATTCATGCCTGTATAAACGATTTCCTTTAAAAACAGAAACACACTACATTCAACATTTCTTCTTCCTGGGCTCCTTCCACAGCACCATCCAGCCTGACCTTATAAAACACAACTCACAGCCCAGCTGGAACAACACAGACACTGCCTCTGAGAAACTCTGAATGTTCACTGTGGGTCATCATTCCCTCCTCCTGGTGGGACTCTGGCAACGCAGACCTACAAACATTTACACTAACTCGTGTTGTCACCAAGTTACTATTATTTACTTCCCTATTCACGAGAAACCAAAGGGAATTTTCCTTGAACTTTCCCAAAGAAGATGCAGCAGAATAAAGAAGAACACGTAGCAGAATGAACAGCAAGGCTTGCTATGGGAGCAGGCTGCACAGAGTGCTAGAACACAACATGAAGACATCCATCCCATCTTGCATGCAGAGATGAGCAATGCTACGCACATGGGGGCTTCCACCTGGTGAGGCTGCTGGTACCACCATCTTCCTGTACCAACTGCAGCTGCCCCAGTGAGACAGAAGCACTGGAAAGCAGGCAATGCAACACTGGCAAACCAATGCCAAACTCCAAGAGTTATTTTTCCACTTCCTTTAACAGCCACAAAAGCCCCAAGGGTAACAAGAAGCAAGCAGAAGGAAAAGGGAAAGCTTCAAAGGAAGAGGTCCCCAGGAACTGGTCTCAGAGCAAGTTGCTTGCTGGTTGTATCACTTAGCTGAGTACTTTTGATAGGGCTGTATCTGCATAGCTCCCTAAGCACACTTCCCTATCTAGCTTCTCTTCACGGTGCCCATGCTCTTAATGCACAGTAAACACTGTCTTAAGATATACAATCCAAATAGTTTTATTTTTTAATAAATTTAGGCCTATAAATAATGATTTTCTTAAGTATAGAAATGGTTGCAGCACCAGTGTGGGTTTTATTTTTTTGGAGAAAAAGACACACAAGCTTCAATTTACTATATACCTCTGCTGTACTCAAGCCAGCACTTCGGCAGACAAAAGAATCTGTTCCCAGAGAAAGCATTCTGTATTTAACCTATGTAACCACAGCATGTTTTACAGCAATATTAACACCTTCTAGAGGCAAGCGCCTGTTCCTTATGACAAAATTGACTAATCTAGGCAGAGGGCAGGAAAATATTGATAGCACCTTCCCATTCAAACACTTATCTAAGGCAGTCCTTTGAGAAGTGTTGGCATATGCTATTGCTATAGTAACAGGAGTTTTTACCAAAGACCCAGCCTCCATTTAGCCCTACAACAACATTTCAGATATCTCCTAATTAATATCTCCTAACTTAATCCAGAAGCTCTTTATTGTAGCTCCACAAATTTAACAGCATACTAATATTTTAACATCTAAAGGGTTACTGAATAATGAAATGAACAGAAATCAGTGAGCTACCACAAACAATAAGAAAAGCTAATAGTCTGGAATTTATTTAGGAATTAATAATCTTTATTTTGTAGCTTAAAGCTGCAGGTATTAGCTTTATTCTGTGTGTGTGAACGGGTGTGCACTCTTACAGAAAAAAACCACATGGTTCAGTAACTCTTGCAAGGAAAGGCTGGGATTCTCCCCTACTTAGTAATCTCCACACCTCATCTCCCCTTTAAAGAATGTTGTCTTCCCCAAAATACAGAAGGCTGTACCCTATGGCCTCTCCCACTAGAGAAGGACAAATATTTTCTGAAAGATGATTAGATACTGAATATTTGGAAAAGACACAGTGGTTCTTCAGTGCTTTTAAGATGATGTGCTTTGACAAGCTGTGCTCTGAAAGTGGCTTCTTTAGTAAAAAGGAGTTACCAGGACTATTATTCAGCTCTTCCGTGGATCCTGCCATTCAGATCTCGGACACCTTTCTTCCCTTCTCCTTGCATCTTTCTCCCTCCATAAGCAGCAGATGGAAGAGACCTCACTTATATGGAGCTCAAGTCACATTCAGACCCAGACATGGTTCCCTTGCTTTGCACAGTCCCGCTGGCTGTCAGAAGGAGCAGAGAACTCAGCACACCAAAGGCAGATCGGTTGGCTGAACCAGACACAGCACTTGGTTCAGTAGGTTTGCTTCAGGGAAGGTGCTCTGATTCCCCGAGTTAAATATTCCCATCCTGCTCAAGCTGTATCAGGGTGGGATTCATTGGTCTGGAGCTGGATCTGCTCAGTGGAGTGGAGTTTATAATTGGGTTGCATCAGCTGATGCTGATTTCTCCAGGAACTCCACCACCCTGTAGTACAGTGAGGCGGATGGAGTGACAGAACAGGGAGTCAATCCTCCACGTTTTGTACGTGCAGCCTGAAATGCTATGAGAACATGGCCATAAACCAAAGCTGCACCAAACCACTCTGTTCCTTGGCAAATGCAGCTCAAGTTTCCCTTGCAAGCTCAGCTGTCAGACTGGACAATCCTCTCCTAACCCCTCAGTCCATAGATTTGCACTGATGTACAGTCCCCCTAGTTAGCTGCTTCTCATATATGACAGTGATTTGCAATGATAAACACGGGATAAAGGGGTTAAAAGCAAAAATTCCTTCCCCAAAATAAATATTCTCAAAAAAGAAAAGAAAAGAAAAAAAAAGAACAATATGAAACACGAATATTTCAAAAAACAGCCTGAGCACAAAAGCACTGGCATCTCCATAAATGCAGGATTGCAAAACTCGCATAATTAAGTGGTCACAGGGGAATGCCTCCATAACTGAAATATCTGTTGATTTATAACAAATAAGGAAGTGCATTTAAATTAAACTCCAAGTGCAGGAAGCTCTACCAATGGGAACCATAGTAGTAATTCCTATTAATTTAATTAGTAGAATTCCAGTGCTGACAAAATAGGTATTTACTTTTAATAACTGGATCACTCAGCTTGGTTTTATGTATTTAGTTGCAAGCATGTGAAAGGGTAAGGAGTGACTAGCTTGATTCTTGCAGGGTAAGGCAAAAGTAAGCAGAGATCTCCTCCAAAACTGTCCTAAAATCATGTAAGCAGTTACCTATTGGTTCCATGCTGGATGTATACATGGCTGCTATCTCAATGCTCCCTTACAGTGTCAGCACAATAAATACTATTCCCTCCAGCCCTACAAACACTTTTAATTTTCTTTCCTTCCCTTCCCTTCATCCTCCATGTATCAAAGCAATTCTTGGTTTTGTGTTTATTTTTACAGTGCCACACTTTCACAGCACGCTTATGTATTTTCTGGCTGTAGCACAATCATGCTAGGAAAGGTTTTATTCCAAGTAAACTCAGAAAAGGTGACAGAGTGTCAAACTGAGGCCAGATGAACCGAAAGTCGAGTAGCTATCCCTCTGGCGGGGGCTAAAGAAGGATGCATTCAAGTGTCAGTTGTTAGCAAACCAGCAGCCACTTACAGTCTGCCAAGAGTAAGAAAACCACAGGCAAACAGAAGATAGCAAGATGATGGCTTTCTGTGCCTATGGGGCTATACAGTATTTTACTCAATTCTATACTTCACTCTTTTTCAAAACATCACTATAGGACAAGGGTGCAGAATGCAGCTACTCCTGCAATCCGCACAAATCAAACACACAAAAATAAAGTGTTTTAGTACTTGCAGCAAAATGGAAAAATCCCCTAAAAATCTTGACTCGCAATCAGTTATTTTTACTGAGAAAAGCAACTGCACAAATAAAACAAAAGATTAACAATATGCAATATTTTTGAACTATGACACGCAAACTGGAACGTGCAGAAACTTCAAATCATGGACTTTCTCCTTGAGCAAAAGAAAAAAAAAAAAGGAAGAGCTTTCAATACTTCCATCTCCAGCCTTCCTGAAATACCAGCTCAGACCTTAGGGTACGTATTTTGGCATGGGAAGTGTTTATCAAATTATCAACTCCAGCACCTAAACTCCTATAAAGGAAGTTCTCCACCAATCTTTCTGCAATTCCACCTCCCACATTTCTGCAGTTCTCAGAGCTTCCCAACTTCTTTCCGTCTTCCATTACATTGCTGTTGGAGAAGGCATCTCCTGAATTCCACAAAGGGCACAGAAAGCTTTCAATAACAAACTATTCATGGACCTCAGTCTTGTTTTTCTGCTGAGCGAGATCAAGGAAGCCAGATGTCCATGGGAAAGGCTTCCTAGGAATTCAAATGGAGTGCCCTCGTGATTCAGCACGGCTAAATGCAGCAAGGAAATGAAATAGCTTTCTGGTAAGTCCTACGCATGTAGGAATAGGTACAGTTATACAACAAAAGAAAACAAAGCTCAATTGTAAAGGTACTAGCATGCTTAACAACTGAACACTGTGCAATGCCAGGGCACTCAGAATACACTGCATAATGATCAAGGGAGAAGGATGCATGTTTGATACCTAGCCTTTATCAGTGAATCTTGATATCACCAGTTCTGGTGTAGCATATGGATAGGCAAGAGATGCTAAGCTGACTGGAGTTAAAACAATATAGTTGAGGAGAAGCAACAAGGGACCAATGCTGTTGTAATGGTGAAATGAAAACAAAATAAGGAGTAAAGCAGGATTAACTTTGGTAATACTCAAAGTTCTTCTTCCTCTAAACAATAAAATCATTTGACCAGAAGCTTTCATACCCAGAAATATCCACTAGAAATTCTAATTCTAATCAAGAACTCCGAAACTGAGAAGCGAGCCTTATTTTCCACAAGATGTGAAATTGAATCTTTACAAGCCTACAGTCACACAAACCAAAGCCCACAGAGATTGAAACAACTGAGGCTGAACTCTGTTTTACTTGATGCTGTGTAACATAAGCAGTGGAATGAAACGTGGCTTTATCAAGCCCTGTTAGGACAGTTATTCTGCAGTTGCTGCTACATCTTACATAGACATAACCCATGGTTACTTGGGCAATATGATCACACATTGGAAATTAAACACAGCATAGAAACTTGAAGCAGGAAAGGCAGCTGGCTGACTTGTCCACGCTGAGCACCACGATGCTGCATGCCTTTACCAACTGCACCCAAGTCAGCTAGCAGAGGACAAAGCCAGATCCCTGAGTTAGAGACTAAACACCATGAGCTATGGAACACTACAGAGAAAAAGTAAGCGTGTTGCAGAACACATCACTTCCAGCAAGGATGCTGCTTTTCACAGTTAAGAGATATTGAGGAAATAATTACAGTGGCTTGAGCAATGAGGCAACAGCAGTTCTTCAGCTAGAGCTGCTTAGTGAAAAACAGATTGGTGATCTCCTCTGTGTGTGCCACGAATGCTAAGAAAAGAGAAACCTCCAACGCCAGTGGGCACTGCATCCACTTTGGCTTTGCCTCTATCACAAGTCACCATGCCAGTATTACTGTCAAAGGGGACCTTGCAGGGCCCATCCTTAGAAAACCAGTATGCTTGATGACACTAAATGCCTCACAAGCTGAATACAACTCCAGGGAGGATGGCAGACCAGACAGACTGTAGGGCAGCTGAGTGCCTCGGGGCAGCCTGCTGTAAGCAAATGGCACGCAAACTCTGCTGCCTCAGGTTAAGCAGGGACACTTCAAAAGAAAAGAAAGGGATGGCCATTCCTCTCACCATTACCATTCCTGCATGGGTTTGAAGGCTCACAGGGGACAGATTGTCATCAGGTAGGAAATAAATAGACTAAGCTCAAATAACACTCAATAATTACAGTGATGCTATAAAAGCAAGCTGCGGTTTCAGAGATTTATTGGCTACACAGCACCCAGCTAAGCTCCAGGGCACAAGCAAACAAAGCAAAGCAACAAAAAACCCAGTATCTCATTATAAGGTTTGATTATCCACAGTGCCTGTTCAGCACGAGTTTTTCCAAACTACTTTCTAAATTTTTCAATCCTTTCAATCACTTATGTCTAAAATAAAATGCTCAGCAAATAAAGTACAAACGTTAAAACCTTATTGCAGTGATACTTCATTAGTATTAAAATAACATGTTCTCATTCAAATCCTCATTACGTGTTCATCACAGGGTCTGTGTGTCAATAGGAACACTTACAGGTATACTGTGTACACAAACATCAATTTGTACCTTTTATCCACTGTACAGAATTTGAGCTGGATGATTAATACCAGATTTTTGGCTCCTCAGATATGGGATGTAGAATGACAGATGCTTTGAAGGAAGTGATTTTAACTCGTGGCTCGGCTCTTCATGAAAATCAGGTCCCTTATTTGTATAATCATTTCTCTCTTTGCATACCTCAAATTCAAAGATCCAAAAGCACAGAGTTTTGTTACCCAGCACTGTTAAGCAGTGAAAATATCAGCTGCTGTCACATCCCGTTAAAATCAGTTAAGTTCGACACGCTATACTTCATCCAGAATACCTGCATTCTTTTCCACCTTAAATGAAAACATACCACAAATATCCAGGTGAGAGAAAATAATGCACTGAAATAAACTGAATTTTCTTTAAGCTCTATTGTGCACAGCTGGGAAGTTTCTTGAAGATCATTTCAAAAGTCTTCAATGACTTTCAACTTCTTCAAAATCCTTGATACTAAAATATTTATTTATACCAGGGCAAAAATCCCCAGATTTATTATTTAATCAGAAGAACATAAAGGGAAGTTTGTAGAAGATCAAAGAAATACAGATACAGCAAGGAAAGCAGTAAGCTACGTAAATGGGATAAACACTTTAAAATATGCATTACATGCCTGTATGTTTGTGTGTATCCAATTATAACATCCAAAAACCCAACCAAACCCCTGAGAGCATGTAAGTATTTCATCTAAATCTTATGATCTGTTCAGTAGAGCACAAATGACTCTGATTTTGACTTCCTGGTTTATGCGATTAAAAAAAAATAAAATTCAATACAAATAGAAAAAAAGAAAGCTAAATTTAATTAGAGGCATGATTCTCCTACATAAGATTGATGAGGCTTTGCCCCTTCAGTAAATAAAGGACATAATTCAAGCCATTTAGCATAAGCCACAAAACTTCACTGTGAAATCCAGTGACCAACTGTGAGCAAGGTTAGCCCATGATTCACCTACTTGATAACTCGGAGACAGCAAACATAAGAGAATCTGCTACTTAGAAGAAATGAAAGGAGATGAGATTAATTAGCATGATGGGTATTTCTAAGATGCCTCTGGCATCCCAGCACCAGTTATCCTCACATGTACCAGTTTGACATGCCATCTTCCAGAGAAATTATGTAATTCAGAAGCTCAAGTTATGTTAAGCTCCCTTCATGTCAGGTTAGAAATAACCCTCTAACATAGAGGATCTCTTTCACTAGGTTGGACACGCATTTATACTAAAACACATCATTTAGGATTCCACATTTTACTTGGGATACTCTTATCAGAGCTTCAGTATTTCTACTTGATTAACAGCTGCCAAGTAGTTTCTGTTACTTTCTCTCCTTACCCTGCCTCTCTGCAGGTCAGCACCTAACTACGTGTTTGTGTGCATACAGGAGTACGTGAGCATGCATACATAAATATATATATACACATTGTATCTATATACACTATATTATATATCTCTTATAAGGTCTGACATGAGGAAAACTTCATCAGCGTCACAAGAATTTTTCTGAAAGATCAGAGAACAGCATGCCTTCCTAAGCACCAAAGCATTCAACCTCCTACTGCACTCCCCAAAGCAAGTGTGATGAAGGCTTTAGCTATTATTCCATGCCATTATGACTCTTTGCTATTGCTCCTTTTCCCTCCACTTCCACTTCCTGTTTTCTTTCCTAATGCAGCAATTCACTCCACAACGCTCAGTGGCTGCGCAAAGGTCCTCACGTGGGGCTCTGTGCTGACACATCCAGAAGGGCCGTCATGGCAACTGATGCAATCCTTGTTGCTCAGTGCTCCCAGCAGGGCAGATGTGTGCCCACTAAAATCCACCTTATCTTACATTAGGCCAAACTAGGCAGCAATGAATCCCATTTCACTTCATATTTTCAGCTGTTGCTAACAGAAAAGCAACCATGAAGGTCTCATTACAGCACTGCCTCCTGCAAATAAATTTCACTTTTGCAAAACACACATTAACTCAATTATTGCTCAGAACGTACTGCCTCTGTTATATTTACACCCGGATGAATTTCAAGTCATTAAGCAGCAGAAAAAATTATTTTTTTCCCAAACAGAACTGAATGCTCCAAATTAAGAGGGTTTTTTTTTTCTTTTCCTTTCTTTTCTTTTTTTTTCAGATTTCCAATTATTTTTTCCAGCAAAATTCTCAACCAGAGTTAATTAAAAATCATCTGCCTCCCTTAAGGCTTTCCACCACTCTTCTGTGTATCAGTGCCTTATTTTTTATTGACTGCAGAGCATCTGATATTGTTAATTGCCGAGAGACCAAAAAATTTACCATCATATTACAACAGTGTCAGATCTCCTAGCAAAGCAATTTATTGTACACAATAAATAAATTAATCACTGTACTTCTGTAATAAACCATATCTTTTCCATGCCAGCCCCATGCATTCTTCTAAAGACCTACAGACCACTTATTGCACACTGCGCTCTTAGTGTTGTAATTCAGCAATGCTATGAATTTCTCTATTCTTTGGGGTCCCTAAATGGCCCTCAGAATGAAGATTTTTGCATTTGTTGAACTGCAAGGGCTTTTAAGTATACTAAAAACTGTTTTTCCTTGTTTGGTGAACTGTTTAAACAACAGCTAGCAATTTATCTGAACAGCTTCTCTGTCAAGCCTTCACTTAAAAACTCAATCTCAGAATTAAATTTCACTCACCCTATTATTTTGAAATGCACACAATCCAAACCTGCTATCAAGCACTACAATAGTTTCTCATGGCAGCATCCTGTGCTGTAACAGATTTTGAAGATTATATATATATCCATTTTTGCTCGCTCTGATCACTCTTCTTCGTACTGCTTCCTCTTCTAACAGCTGTGAAATAATGGACTTTGGCCTTGCAAAGTAAATTCCAAAAGAACCAGGAAGGATTATGGTCCAAGTAACACTTGAGACAGATGTCTAACCAGAAAGGCAGGAGTGACTGGAACACAAAAGGCTTATTTCTAGCTTCTCTGCCTGCTGAAATATCTTCATTCCACAAAGAGTGAACACTGTTATTGAGCTCCTGAAAGTCCACAATGGAGTTGTTCCATAAAGATGCTGTAATGTGGAATTTCATTGCTTGCTTCTTCGGTTTAAAATTCTGTTACATGTGAAACTCAATATTATTTGAAAAACTAATTCCTTAGTCTAACTTTGCAAAAATAATTGGTATATTTTGTGTAAATTTGATGATGTTTTGATTGACATAAAAAAATAACTGCAAGATCACTTGATTCTATGAATCTGTACTTTCACAGTGTCCTCTTGTCTGCTTTCTAAGTTTAACTCTTCAACACGAAAGCTTCTAACAAAAGCTCTCAATTATCTGTGTACTGCTTTTCTGATCAGAAGCAATGGCTGCCTTTGGCAAGAAGGTACATCCAGTCTGCACAATGGAATTATCACTGGTGTTGCCTTCCACCTTGTGTTCTCCAAAACTTGTGCACGAATTGAGTTTTTGCCTCGGCATCTTCCTACCCAACTATTTACCATGAGTTTTCAAACTCAGTACAGCAGACCAGTTCCTCTACTCAAGGGGCATTGCCCAACGTAAGATCAAAGATGGAGAGAGAACCATCCCCAATCCACAGTCAGAAATAAACGTTTCACCTACACACTTGCAGGCACTTCTGGTTTTACCTAATCTAAATCCTTCTGTTTCTTCTAAACACCTTGTCATCCGTTTCCAAATCACCGATAAATAAGCTAAAGAAGTCCTTTAATATGAAGCCCCACATGCCTCTTGCCAAAGCTGAAAACTCATTATTTGTTTCTACTTGATAATTTCAGCTGCAGTTTGTAATCTACAAACTTTTCATTTCTAGCCTCCTGATAGCATCATGACCTTTTCTTTATCTCTTCTTATGGGATTTTTTTCTAACGCTTTTAGAAATCAAAGTAATCCTAAGGAGTTAGGCACAGCAAGTAGTAAAATGAGTCAAGATTAGAAACTTTCTCTGGCTCCTGGAGTTTATAAGTTAAGTCTGCTGTGTGTGTTTTTTAAAATATTTTAATAAACACGAATGGCTTTATTAAAATCAAACACAAGTCGGCAGTTCATTAATAATACAATTATTTAGAGACCAAGAGCTCTTTACTCACAAAATGGAGATGAGCATCATACCTACAAGAGAAAACTGCTCTAAGAAATATACAAACTGGATGTCTTCTAATTTGATTTGCTGCTAGAGATAATGCCATTACAGATTTGAATATAAACATACTTTATAAAATATAAAATATAAAATATAAACATACTTTAGTTTTAATGTAAAGTGTTTCCAACCCTTATTATTTCTCATTTTACTAATTAATGGCTAATACAACAAACATCTAAAAACAACTTTTTAGTACATTCTCAACAGCACTGAAATACTCTTCCCAAATAACAATAAAGTACACAAAACACGAGGCCTTGCAGTACATCAGAACACGAATGCCATACATTACTTGCAGTCAAACTTCACTGCACATCAAAATGTTTTGCTGAAAATGATTACAAGACTTATCTGCTGAACCATGAGCATCCTCATCACACGCCCAAGTAACTTTTGTTCAAGTTCCTTGGACATGTCTAAGAAAACCATCTCTCTCAGAGCAGAAGACAAATGTTTCCTATGCTCATGGAAGCTTCTATGGAAGAAAACAGTTCTTGTCATCAGAACTATTCTAAAACCTGAAACTTTGGAAGCTTCATTTTGTGCCTCTGCGTAGCCCTAAATACATAGTTTTGTACTTGTAAAAAAGTCCTATTTTTCATCCTGCCATGGAGCCTGTGAACTTCTACTCAGCAAAACCAGCTACGAACATTTGGGCAAAACAGCAGGAAAAGAATGCTCCAACTGCCTCTGGGAGTGACTGAAATTACCTTCCAAATGCACAACAATGACAGGAAGCACGTAAGCTGGGCCCCAGTTCTTCAAGTAGATACACACAAGGTAAGAAGAATTTTGCATCTTTGCAAAGCCTTACTGGTATCAGTGAAAGGCTGCAGATGGATCCAAAAAAACTTCAGGAGAGGCTCAGCTTGAGGCACAAAGGCTTGCACTAAAATGCGACACTGCTTAATGCATGCTGTTTTCATTAACATTTATAGCATCCTTAAGGCTGTGTGTGTTTGCTGTGTTTTCCTAAAATCAAGAACACAAACATGATTTCTTTTTTAGAATAAAGGATGTTTAAGAATATAAAATCAAAACAATTAATACTAATCAGTGAAATAAGCTCCTTTTAAATGTTAAGGAGAGAGAGAACAATCTTCTCTTCCACTACAGCAAAGACATTAGGACCATAGCTTGGGAAGCAAAATGGCCCAAGCGCAAGTTAGCTTTTCTACTACTTGCGAAGAAAATTTAAGGAACGAGGATGCAGGAAGGAGGTATTTCGTAAGAGCAGGAATTTGGAAAATAACATTGTTTGTTTGCACAGTAACTGAATCATATGTTAATTATCAAGGTAACACAGGATGGGAAGAGCTCTTCCAACCAGTATAAGCCAGAATAATTACATTAACTGCATTTTGTTCTATTTTTTTTTCCCTTTCCCATTTTTACAAAATGAGAGGTTAATCTATTAAATATATTCTCTCATGTTGCTCAACAGCTTTGTTTCCTTAAGCTTTCAGCAAGGGAACTCACTGAGAGAGTTTTAAATCCCACTAGTGGTACAGCAGCTTGATGGCCCTAATTCACACGCTTCATGGCTCCCTCATTGCTCCACTACATTTTCAAAGAGTGCCTTAGCTCTCCAAAATCATGTCAATTCCTCTCCAGCATTCCTGGTGTGAGAGTGACTAGCTACTTTCTTTATTAACTTTGCCATTCATTCAGTATAGAAACCAGACTTCCTAGTCAGCAGCTTCCCATTTACTGCATCCCTTTCTAGAAACTGGCATCTCATAGCAAATTCATCCATTCTACTGGTACCAAGAGCAATTTAGTAGATCTAGTGGTACCAAGAGCAATTTAGGAGATTGCCTTCATATCACAATTCAACAAGTTCCTTTTTCAGTTTCTCTGGAACCCGTGAGCAATTGCCGTCTGGTCCAGGAAACTGACCTCTGTTCCTGTAGTAGCTTTGTTTCCTTTAGTCTCAAACTAAACTTGACGCTTCCAGCTAAGGCACATTCTCATGGAGTGGGAGACCAACATGGAAACTGCCTAACTTTCCCAAAGAAGAAAGAACACAAAATACATATTTTGCAGTCATTAACAGATTGTCCTCCTGGATTGCTCCTTTTCCATCTTCTTCTTCAGACAGCAGACTCACAGACTCTCCAGAAAGCTTGCTCCTGATCTCTGCACAAAATTTCACTTACTTCTATTAATTTTTCTCCCCCACCATTAAGATGTGCTTTAAATCTCCTAATACACAAGAAAATTCTCTCACTCATATTATAGAACTGCAAAACAAGTGATCAAAATGCCACGACAGGTCCATTCTACAGTGAAACTCCATGAATTAGAATCACAGAGTCACGAAGGGTGGAAAAGACCCCTAAGATCATTTAGTCCATCATCAACCCATACCCATTATGCCCCAAATTCATGCTCCTCAGTGCCACATCTACACATTTCTGTTTCAGTGAAGATTCTTCTTCACAGCCTCCAAGCGCAGTGACTCCAGTACCTCCCTGGGCAGCCTGTGCCACTGCCTCAACACTCCTCCAGAGAACTGTTTCCTATATCCAATCTGAGATAGGCTGGGTGCTCAGACAATTCTAGGAATAGGCTACTTCTTCTACTTTCCTGCACATTTTCATGACCAAAGAAATCATTAATAGTGATAGCATCATTACTGCTGTCTGAATTGGTGTGAGACTTGAGTAGTCTAAACCTCCAAACTATCATTTCTGTTTTTGCTTTTTGTTGTTTTTTGGGTTTTTTCGTTTGCTTATTTTTTGTTTTTTTTTTTTTAAAGTCAGGCAAATGCTAACAAATTGGTTAGGTACTAATCAAGTTTTCTAAAGCCTCCTCCATTAAGCAGCCAGCTTTGTTCTTCCCATAACAGTAAGAACTACTGAGCCGGCATCAAAATGTTTTACTCAGATTTTCAAAATCAAAGGTGACATGCCTGCAGGAAATTCTTTTAAGAAAATAATCACATTCTAATACAATGACAAAAGTATTTCAAAAATAAGCATTCTAGTATCACTGACTTACTCAGGAGCTGCCAAAGACTGGAATAAAATACGACCGTGTATTTGTGGAACATCCTGAAGTCTTCCAGAACTGATGATAAGATGAATAATAGCAATAATGAACAATGCACAGCTATTTTTCCATTACTGAGTAATTCACTTTAGAAGTCATTAGGCAATTTCAGATTGTTTAAAATGAGATGCTGAGCTGCTGCTGCTGTTTTGCAAGCTTCTGATTCCTGACTTCAGCCTGTAGAAACGCAATTCTGCAAAAGCAGATGTCTCTGGTTTCCAAGAATAGTTTTACTGAGTATACAATTAACTAGGCAAGAACCCAGAGGTTCTGCAAATGATGCACTGCTGTTTATTATTTCACCTGTAAACCTGATAATTTCACCAATAAACCTCATTTGCTGAGGTCCTGCAGAACACCAAGAAAACAGAGACTGTAACCAATGCCTTGCTTGAGCTCTTGATTGTGTACTGTAATGTTCTGCTATATTACCCACTGCAGAAAATTAAATTACATGCTTGCTCTACGAATTTTCTCACCTGCCAGCACTGGAAAGAAGGCTGTTATATGAAAGAAGTTCATTTATACCAAAGGTTATCATCAAGCACAAACTGGCAAAAGATATTGCAATTACTGCTTTACTGGCTCTCACTGGCGAAAGAAAATAGCAAGAATACATGCACAGCATAGGCAGCAGCTCACCTAACAGGGATGAAGCTGGGGGAATGTGCAAGCAAGTTCTATGTGAAAACTCTCAGAGCATCCTCCATAACAGGATTATTCCCTTGTAACATAATTGACCTGAAATTCTTATATGATAACTAAGTGAATCAAATTAGAAATGTAGAAGTCTGAATTACAAAGATCTGCGTAAGCTCACAGTAAGAAGGCAGAGAAACTGAGAAATCATGTGTCAACTCAGGACAGAACTGCTTCAGTTGGTAAGCATGGAAAATTATGAGTGCAAGTACAATAAGGTCTGGGCAGACAGAGCTGCACTGAAGAGGCTGCAGGAGTTTACACAAGTAGTTTACTCGTACCTTCTTTCTAAACACACAGACTGTTAGGAATTAGCATCTCAGCGATGCCTGGGCATGGCATTCAGTCACTGCACACGAAAACTGCTTCTCAACCACATTTTTGAGTTTGTCATTTTTTCAAGGAGGAGGTTTTTGAGTGTGTAATAAACAGCTCCACCTACTGTTCCAGAAACAAGAAAAACATTTCCCAAGTCTTCCTTTCCAGGCTGTAGAAACTATAACAGTCTTCTCATAATCCACTCTTCATTGCGCCTTTTGGAAGTAAGGGCTGCATCTATACAACTTTAGTATCAAAGCAAAAAAAAGAAAAAAAAAAGAAAAAAAAAAAAAAAAAAAAAAAAAAAGAAAAAAGTACCAGTCCTGTAATCCTGTAATACCTCACTTTGAAATTCTTCAGATCTCCTCTGGACAGCTGAAGGTCCATCCCAACCAGAAAAAACATAAGGAGCCAACTGAGAAGCAAACCCTCCTGCCCCACTCCTGACATAGCACCTAAAAGGGAAAGCAGACACACTCCCAGCAGGTCTCGCCTTCTTGATGTCTTGCAAGAGAACAGCAGTGTCTCACAGCCACCGGCTGTCTCCCAGAGAGAAAAAAAACCTAGCTGAAAAAAACTAAAGCACTACCCAGGCCAAATCAAAGCTTGACACAATCTGTTGGGAATTCTGAACACGTAAGCTCCTCAAGTGCAATGGCAAGCACATCTAGAAACACAAAGAGACAGCCAGCTTGAGCTCACAGCTTCTGTATGAGGTGAGGAGCAACACTGCACCAAACCCCTAGGGATCAAAGGGCAAAATTCATCAGTTCCCACACTCTCATAGTAGCTTAGTTGCACTGGTCAGACCTTTACTCACGCCAAACATTGAGTGAAGCTCTCCCTCTACCTTATCTAAAAATGGGGAGGTTGGAGCAGATGGTCTCCAGAGGTCCCTACCAACCTCAACCCTTTCATGTGGCTGTGAAATGGAAAAAAAGTTAAGACTATACCCTTTGTTTTCAAGTATCTGAGAAGTGTTAAAATACTACAGTGATGTGGCATTCCGAAAAATGCAACTTTGAGACTGTGCTCCAAATTCTGGTTTGTATCTCACAAGATTCCTCTGAATATCTTCGCATAAAGAAAAACAACTGTTTATATGTGCTTTTAAAACAGATTCTTACTTTAAGTAACCAGTAGCTTAATATATACAAAATTAAACAAGATGCTACTTACATGGTGTGTAGGACAGACAGGCACTTTATGGTCCAAAATCCACAGTTACAGTCTACTCGTAACTCCTACTCTAACAGCAGACTTCAGCAGGTTTGAAAAAAGCTGATGAATAAAAGAAGAGCACAGTGTGCCTGGCTGATTATTTGGGAACCCTCATGACACTCCTCTGTTGCCGCGTCCTGGCAGCATTTACCACCAGCACCCCTGGATAGGATGACACCACTTCATTTGTAACTACCACCAATTCTTTGAGATCACTGTGACTCTTAAGATGGAAAAAATGTCTGTTAAGCAGAAAATAAAAATACGCGGCCAGTTTTTTAGTTTGGTTTTCTTCAGCTATCTAAATGACATAAAATGAGGATGATTCAAATGAATTACACTGAATTTACCTTTGCTGAGAGTCACGTTTGCTCATGTGACAGCCAACTGTCAGGAACTGATAACAATACACCTACATTAGTAGGAAGAGCTGTGCTGGGAATTTGAGAAGCCAGGTTTGTTTGCTTGCACTGGGCTACCATGAAGTAATGATGCTAAAGCAGAGGTGTGCAGAGCAGCAGTCACTGTAGCAGCACACAGCTCCTCCTTCAAGCAGCCCTGCTACCTTCCCTGGAGCCTCAGGTTAGATCAGTCCCACTACTTTACTCTGACTTTCAGTGCTTCTGTAAATGCCATCTGCTGAATTTAAAGCCACCCAATGCAAAGCTTCCAGCCCACACTGCAAACCTGCAAGGATCCTTAGCAATACTCCCGTCTCGCTCTGCCTAGACTGTTTTTTAGCTCCTACACTGAGGATCTGTCACTGTATCAAGTAGGTGGCACTACAAGCTTTGGCTGAGTAGCGATGGAGCACACGCTCAGTAAATATTCTAAGATATGCAGAAGGATGTGTGAACTAACACAACATGACCCAACTATTTCAAAGAAAAGCAGCAACACCTTCACTTCTGCAAGAGAAAGCAGCCAGATCGGTAGGTGAGGTGGCCGGCTTTCAAAAACAGAAGGTTGCAAGATTAAGACTCACTTTTCATAAATGAAGACTTGCCCAATAAATATGAAAGCAACTTCTATAAGAAGGAATTTACATTAAATTGTCTGGTATCGTAACCTCTTGTTCCTTAATTAATGGACAACTCTGAGGAATGCGTCCATTTCAAAGATGATCCAACTTTTCCCATTCCTCAGCAGTGAAAAGCATGGCTAGTTGAAGGATGGCTTCACCTCAAGCTCTTGCGAGGATCACTCCAACTCAGGTGATGTTTTGCCATGACAGCACATCCCTCAGCCATCATTATTTACCCTCTGTGAAGAGCAATGGGACGAAAAAGCATTGAGCATGGTGGAAGAAAAACAATTTAACAATTCAGCTCTCAGGAAAGCAGAACAGAGTTTGGACATTTGCATCTGGCCTGAGACTTTTACATGTCACTGCATGTGGGCTTAAGTTCCTTTAGTATGTGCTGTGAATCTATAAACTATAGCCTCTGCTACAGCAGGGTGAGCCAATGAAAAGACAGCCAGAAAACACAGAAGAGCACTGAGCATCCTATCAGTTTCAAGCAAGAGAGTTCACTGAGCTCTCTCACAGCCCTTTGATCCTGTGATAAATGCAGTCCCAGGCAAAGTTTTAGCATCGCTGTTATGAGAGCATTCACTGCAATGAAAAATAATGCTAGTAGTCACGTCTCTTGGTGTGCATAAATTGTTTTCCAATGGATAAACTAGGTAAATCCTATATTTCTTCACAGGGATAAATGACAAAATACCATTAAATCCTGGAAAACATAAATCGTCTATAAGTCATTGAAATAGACCAATTCACAACATATCATTAAAAATTGTATTAATTCCCCTATTTTCTGTAGTGTTTTCCTTTGCTCGGTGCAATAGAGCAACTCAGTAAAGGTGTCTTCACACTGAACTCAAGTTAGTTTTCTATGAGAGATTTTCATATAATTTTATCACGAAGAACACACTATCATAGTCTGAAATACATTTAGTATTTACATTTACAATATGGTTTTACTCTCATACATTGTAATGTGATTAACAGCATACTTCTAACATTCTCAGAAAAAAAGGCAAAAAATGTGGGAGAAAGAACACATACAAAGCACTGAGAGCAATGCGTGTAGAAGTTTGGGCTGCTATTGGCATCTTTATTATGAAGACACCCTTGTGCTCAGAAAAGTAGCATTAGCTGTTCAGATGCCAAGCCTCAAGGGCTCCGTGTGTCTAATCACCTAAAAATCCTGAGTTCATTAACTTCCAGAGGAAGAAATACAAATTTACAGCTAAGAATAAGCTGTAAACTTCTTTTCAACTTCTTTTAAAACAGTGCCTTTGGCTCATTTAAACTATATTCAACATAAAATATGGATTAAAAGGGGGAAAAAAAAATAACAACAACAAAAAAAAGCCACAACCAAAGCCAACGTATGAGCATGGGAAGATGAGATATGTATCCTAAGAAGAACCAGAGTACAGGCTGATCAGATGTTCAGATTAAGTTTGCAGGAGCGTCAGGGTGAACTTCTCACCATTTCCCCAACAAAAGTCACTCCTGATTCAGAAAAATATAACTCCCCCAATTCCTTAGAAATACAATGGGGAGATTTCAGAAAGCATTTAGGAAATTCCATTTGCTGCATTCATACCCAGACAGAATGGGAATTTGGGCCATTAGAGCATTTGAGCTAAAAATTCAGGCGAGTGAGTTAATATTGAGAGAACTAGTTTTCCCTGCACACTTTTGATATTATTTATAATCTGATGGTGCTAGGAGTTTGGATAAAAGCATATCCTCAGAGAAACTCCAACTGTAAGCAGGGTAAGTTTCCACACTGTCCATTTACAAGTGAAGAAGGTTTGAGCAAAGAGAAGGATGCCCAGCCATTACTAACTCACAGCTTTGTTTCTGTTAGCAGCAAGACATCCAGCAACACCTGCATCTGCTTTAGATTAAGAACCACCGCTGAGAAGCAATGCTCTGGAATCTTTCCTCCCATAGTTTGAATCCCCATCTGGCACGGCTGAAATGAGGACAGAGCACTCATATTTTGCACACTACGCTTGCAGATCCTAGCAAGTTTCTAAGGGCCACGGCCTTCAGGCTCTCTTTTAGGCCTATGAAGACTCAGGCATCACACATCCTTCAGAGCAAATCTGCAACAAACAGAGCATAATTTGTACCACGTGCAAAAAATAAACAGAATGCATGATGAACAGCTCTTGAGGAGAAGGGCAAAGTCAAACTGCTTCCATCTTCCTCATGATTTTAGCCCTGTATTTCTTTGGGCTGGCCGGCAGGTTCCAGCACAGCAGGATTCCGACTGCTTGTTTAGTTGGAGCAAGTAAAGCTGAGAAAATTAGGAAAGAATGTTCTCCCATGAAACACAGCTTGTCAAGGGCCTCATATCTTGTTTTGTTCTGCTTCTGCTTCCCCCGACAGTAGAGAAGCATGTTTAACAGACATCAGGATTACAAGCCTGACAGACATGCTTGTAAAGCTACCCATCAACAAGTACCAAAGCAAACTCCTAGCAAGCAGTCCCCAAGGAGGGGAGAACCTGATGTCGTTTCCAAAAAAGATCTCAAACATTTTCCCTTCCCTTTCAAACACAAAAGATACAGGTGATTAAAATGGAGAAGAACAAGTCTTTGGCACGGCTGAAACGCCCATTAACTCCTGCAGTTAAATGCTGTCAGTGAGGTTGCAGCTCTTTGCTTTCACATGCTTCCTCTTTGCACTCCATTCACACAACTGCCCAGAATAAATACTTGGACCTACAAAGCATTTGACTCAGAATGTCAGTTACAAATCCTGGAATGCAACGTACACAAACAAGCAATCGAGAATTGTCAAGTATAATATCTTTCCTGAAATTACATGTAGATTCTTCAAAATATTGTTTTGTTCTAAATTAGTTCCGCACAAAAATAAAAAACAGAACACAGATGAGATGTAGGAATTGGATTAAAAAAACCTAACATACATAACACTAATTTTCTTTTTTATTTGTGATATAAAATAGGGGATACTTTAAACACCATGATGATGCTGTCTTTCTAAGTGCTGCTCATCTGGAAAAAAATAAGTGAATTGTGAGACAGTGGAAACATTCAGCGGGAATGCAGCGCTACAAGTGCCTACAAGCAGCCAGACAACAACCTCCACGAGCTCTTTGCCTGAACAAAGCAGACCAACTGCCTGGGAAAGGCCATTCCACAGGTTACTAACAGTCTTCGTGACAGATGATCACAGCTACAAAATTATATCACGAAACTAATATGATTTACATCCTAACAGCGTATTTCAGAACACAGCCAAACCCTGCTCGTGCTTCAGCGTTTAAACAAACAGTATGAACAACTCAAGGCCTGTTTCTGTTTCTCACAAAAGTTAGGTGAGCAAACATTGCTATCAATTTGATGCTGGATACCCCAAAGCATCACTCAGTTTTCAAAGATATCTCACCTTGGCTGCTACTGATGCTTTATGAATGTGAAGATAATGAAGAAACAACAGACTGAATTCAAATGTTTCCTAAAACATTTATAGATCTTGGTATTTCATTAAACTAAACTTTTCACCTTCTTGGCTGACAGAAAAAAAAAAAAAAAAAAGTAATATTAAGTATAAAGAATAGATACTTATGGTCAAAATGTGGTACTGTTTTTAATTTGCTCATATGGCCAACCACGAGCAGGGCACTTGGGAGTCAGCCCCATTTTTTTTTTTATTTTTTTTTAATACTGAAAGATTTTGCTCAAAATTTGAAGCAACTTTTAAATAATAATATTCTTCAGCATCCTACTTACTGTTTCAGTAAGAGCCCAGGTGACTAAAAGTGCTTCAAGCAACTGAAGCACAGATCAATCCAGGCACCAGAGACATCTCCCTTGGTCATTCACATCACACATCAAGAGACAAATTTCTGCTTTCCGAGGAATGTCACAGAGGTGACCAAGCACTCAAATGCAAGCATGTAGGAGGACATAGGAAGATCAGACATTTATAGCTTAATACACTCTGACCTTTATTCTTTAGCCCACCTATTTCTCATGTGACTCCAAAGGATCATTCATCCTTTCTGAGAGTTTTAGGGCCTGCCTTTCACACTTTATTTCAGTACCAGCTAAAACAAGCTTTATACTGATTTTTAAAACCCATGCCACTAGCAGCTTGTATGATATCATAATTATGAGTTCCCCAGTCAAGCTTAATTCACAATATCTATCTGCTTTCCATATTTTTGGAAGTATTACAACCAGATCCATAACATCCACATCCCATCCCTTCTTTCTTCCCCACAACACATGGTGAATCTCAGTGCAAAGGTAAACCCACAATAACAAGAGCTCCCTTATTTTCCATCCAAAGACTAGTAGTATGGGATAAACATTCTAATGAGCTTGGTATTAGGACGGTTTAATTTCTTTGAATCAAGCCTATATTATACCTATATAACCCTATATTATACCCATACACTTTGCAGATTAACAGCAAGTATAATTTTTTTGAACTAGACATGGACATGAGAAGGTCTTCTAAAAATGATATACAACATGAAGTATTCTGAAATCCAGCAAATCTTTCTATGACTTCATTACTTCTGCTGTTCTACAGCACTAACCACGAAAGTAGCCTTTGTCCTATTTTTATGTACTCCAAGGATGTTGCTTTCTACTTTGTCCTATGCACTCCACTGACTTGCTTATGTGATCAACTTCTGAGCATGAAAACATTCCCTGAGTAGATTACACAAATTGGATTATTCCGGGGCAATTTTATCCAAGCTTAAACCATTTTACCACAGATGTGTAAAGAAAGGAGGCTCCACTTAAAAAAAAAAAAAAAAAAAAGTATATGTGAAAACTTTTCCTTAAGTAAAAAACAGTCGAGAGCTAACAAAATGAGCAAGACCACCCACAAGATATTGAAGTCTTACTGAAGCTGCAGAACTGAATCACAGAATGGCTTGGGTTAGAAAGGACCTTAAAGATCATCCAATTCCAACCCCACTGCAACCAATCATTTCTATTTAGGACAGTGATGTTATCCATCCTGCAGAGACAGAGTACTCATAACCACCATCAATCTTAAAACAGTCACAAATCATAATTTATATCCATACTATCCATAGTTTATGGAAAAGGGCTGTGGCATCTTAACAAATTGAAGTAAAAAATGAAGATGCAGTGACATTATGTTGCTACCTTCACACAATGTCTCAATCCCTTTGGGGTACAGATCATCTTTTCCTCTCCTTCTCTTCCAAACAGAGTCATAATTTTCACCTGATTATTTAGAATACAGAAGATTCTGAAAGCAACAGCACAACTGTTGTATCCCACAACTGTAACTCAATACAAAACCAAAATGCCTTGTGAGAAGTTAGGCTGTATGCAGATTTAAATGATAGCTTTGGCAAACAACGTGAAAATTCCTATTTAGAAAAATAAATCCAGAACAATACAGCATCAGAAATGGGAGAGATAACAGGATCTCATAACAGGAAGCTGCAATCTATTTACATCTCATGTGCATGAGCGTGCGCTTCCATGATTTCACTTTAGAAGACACTTCTTCAGCTGATTTTGGGTTATTCTCAATTACATTGCATCCAGACAGACCCCTAATGTTCATTTTGATCTGACATGGCAACACAGTGACAGCACCACCTGGAATTAGGCTTTACTACTGGGATGGACAAAAATCTCATCTCTGATTCTTTGTAACTCATGATTCCCTTACTCTCTGTTGGTCTTCTCAGCTTGAATACACTTTAATGGTCTTAATGCTACCTAAATCATTCTTGCACAACAGAACTACATAATGTAAATCAAAATAAATATCTTTTGCTTTTGAGAGAGATAAAATGCCTGATTACAGATGGTCAAAAATGAAATCCTTCATTTCTTAGCTACCTCTAATTACTCATGACAGATTCAGTTAAGTGAATTTCAACAAAGAAGGTCAAACTCAAAAGCCTAATTAATTTTACAAATACTCAGCAGGATAAAGCATGATTCCCTTGGGGAATTACAGAACCAGAAAGGACTAATTAAGAATGAGAATAAGACATGTTAGTCTAAATTGATGGAATTTTTGCATACATCATCAACCAACTGACCAAGAGTGTCGAAAACTGCAAAGAATTTGCCCCAATTCTTTTATTTCTATTTCTAATTCAAGGGAAATTCTCAATATTTTACTAATAAATGCAGAAAAGAGCTACAGTTTTGTTTTGAACTAATATTCAATTTTTTTGTTCTTACAACACAGTACAGTTCACCTCTACTACAGGTTCCAACAGTAAATGCCTATATGAAATTCAGAGCTTTGTGAAGTAATAAACAAGAAAGGAATATAATCGACAGCCACTTCTAAATTTTTAAATTTTATACATTTTCTTTTAAATTCTTTTAAATTTTATACATTTTCAATATCATCTGATTGGCTGATTTCAAGAGACTCTTCTTCTGCTTTCATCCAAGTCTTATGAAAAATGAAAAGTGTCTGCATATATATTCAGAGTACATGTTCAAAGCTCACAACAGTACACACAAAATTCTGGCCATCCTGAATTAGAGTAAAGCTTGAGGGACAAGCAAATCTCAGCAGAAAACTGAAGTGACAAAAGCCATTTGGTTGAGGTACAAAAAAACCACCTGGAGTTGTACAACAGGATTACAGGTTGATGACTGCCAACAATTCAGGTCAACTACACAAAGAAAATTTTTTAATATCAACTTCCAGTGAATAAAGTGAGATAAAAACAATGCATTTATTCAGCCATCATCTGTTTTACAGTGGAAAAAAAGTGAATAGGACTGTATGATCTATATAGTTGTACTTTGTGTGGAAAGGATACATGCTATGATGTGGCACTGCTCCGTCAAAGGAGACAGACTATGCAGTGATTATAGTTACTGCATATTTTATATTGGACGGATTTCTACTCCCCTACCAGTAATAAATAAATAAATAAGTGAAATTTATTGTGATATGTTAGCATACCATGCCTTAGAAGCAGAGTAAAAAAAGTTACCGCTTAAGTAATAGCAGAGTTTGGAACGTCAGGGTATTTTTGTTTGATCGGTTTTGCTTTGGAAGAACCTAACATGATTTCCTACATCCCAGAAACACGCATCCCAGCTCAAGGATGCACAGCACTACTGGAAACACAGCACATACAAGGTAACCACAGTCAGTGCCAGAAACAACTGCACACCCTTGTTCAACATGCATGCAGGCATTAAAAACACAGCACAAGCTGCAGTGGTTCCTTTACACACAGGTGCACATACTGCACATAACATCAATATCATACAATCATAGAATCACCAAGGTTGGAAAAGACCTACAAGATCACCCAGTCCAATTTCAAATTGCTTGGACAAAAGGAATGTCTCATTTTACTGCCAACAGCCACTCTGCAGACAGCCTTCCCACAACCACCAAAACCAGACGGTGCATTTTCAAGGAATGCTATGTTTTGCTTTTAACAAATCTTAGGACTTGCATTGATTATCTAACAGTTAGATAGTCAGACAGATAGACAGACAGTTTTTACATTGTTCCTTTATTAAATGCCTCACAAACGCGCACAAATAATTTTTTCTCCTGAAAAACTTTATTCAAAATATGCACTTTTAATAAAAATACTTTCAAGCCCTGGTTCTCAGGCTATTTGGGGTTGACAAACAGAGCTTTTCAGTTCCATGCAAATGAACACAGAATCAACAGCTCTGGGCAAAGAATACGAATCTCTTATAGAAATAAACTCTTACCATTGATTACTGGACCATTAAAATGGTTCTATTCACATGTTCAAACAGCCAATGAGTCCAAGGAATATCTTCAGCTATATTTACAAAGGCATACAAGTGTAAAAATTTACCCAACTTTGTAACAAAATGTAAAGCAATCATCTTCAATTCTTATACTTGAATGTTGTTTGGACAGGTAGAAGTGTTTGCATTTCTGTTTTTTATAGTTACATACATTTTTGTCCAGTATCAAGTAGGGCAGAAATCAGTTTTAAGAATCCCTCTGGACAGAAAATAGCAAAAAGATCCATCAGGGCAGTGCTTGAGGCCATAACTTGAACAAGACAAGGACAGGACAGCATTTACCTCATCTGGGCTATCAGAGAACGAACATTAGCACTTGCTCAGGTTCTCCAGTACTACATGTAAAACCAAAAGAGAGAATTGAGAATTATTTAAAAGGCAGAGTCACTCACTGACAAAATCAGTCTTGAAAAAGAACACCTAACTAATCTACTCTTGATAATATTAGAGCTTCCTGCAGTCAAAATAAAGCACTGTTGCTGCATTTTGCTTAATCGGTCAAGACTTCAGTAATTTCATCCTTCTGAGCACGTTATGTAAGTGCACATAAACTGGGAGGAATGTTGAGTAGTTCAGCATGGAACACTATCCAGTGCCACACACATATCAACCAGCTTCCATTTTTCATCAAAATCTCCCATTCCTGGCATAAGGAATAATCACATATAATTAGCACGTGGTATTAACCTGCTTACCTTTGCTAACTAGTCCAGAAGAAAGAAAAAGTTAGCATACTGATTACTGTGTAGAGCCAGGAGTTGGACATGATTATCCTCGTGGATCCCTTCCAAGCCAGGACATTCTCCAATTCTATTCTACATGACATACTCATTGTCTTTGTATTCCAAGAAAACTAAGAAGCATTTCCACTATCATTTACCATTACTCCATTTCAGCATTAATGAGGCGTGTTGACCTCTTCACAAATGTTATCTTAATAATACAAACCCAGTAATTCTAAATTGGGGTGTTACTTTGGGAGAAAAGTGGGAGTTCTCATGACCTTCAAGAATATGTTCTTATACAGTATAAATTAGGAGTAGATAATAGCTTGTTTTTGTTTTGCTCAGACAATATACTATGCAATTAAAACTTAGCTCCATGTTCCTCTATGCTTCCATTACTTAATGTGGAAAGAGAGCTGGCTTGGTGGATATAAAACGTTCGCATAGTCAATGTAAGCACCAGAGAAGATACATAAGATGTGATCTTATATGGAAAAGAATTAGGTCAAAAATTCTGTGTGTAATTAATCAAGTTATTTT
This sequence comes from Tetrao urogallus, assembly GCF_951394365.1. NCBI lineage: Eukaryota > Metazoa > Chordata > Aves > Galliformes > Phasianidae > Tetrao > Tetrao urogallus. Next base: position 8,377,328 of record NC_136820.1, on the reverse strand, counting down.
CCTGAATTAATGTAACATCTGTTCAACTTGTGAGATCTCCCCTTGAATGTTCCAAAAGTGTCTACTTCCCCCTTGAGCTTTTCTCAACAACAAAAAGCCAAAATGCACGATTATTTGGAAACAAACAACACTCAGGAAAAAGAAAAAAATAAACTATGGAAATGTCATTATGCATATTCAACAGTGCTGTTACATTAGGTACACAATATGCATTTTTCAATATTGCTTAATTACAGTTTCAGTCTCCTGGGTAATTAAAAAACAAAAACCGTGGAAAAAAACTCATGCAAAACGTTGCACATTCTTTACAAGATTTATCTAGCTAACTTACTGCCCCTTTCTGCTACAGGAGAATAATATCCAGGAAGCAGTGGCAATGAGATCAAAATTTTGAAACCAAACTCGTGGAGTTTTTTTTTATTCAACCACTTTAATTGTTGATTTTCCAATTTGTTGTTGTCCCACACCAATCTTTCCAGAAAGCACTGTCTGAATCCAGCTACTATTACACACAATAATCATACTTTTGCTTAAAGCCAACAGAAACTGCATTACTTAATAACTATCACAGTACATACCATCTAATCCATCTTTATATATATATGTATATATATAGGTATATATAGGTATACATATATACATATATAGGTATACATATATACATAGGTATATATGTATGTATGTATGAATGTATTTTATTAGATAGCAATACCACCTCAGCTACTTCTCAGCTGTTCCTACTTTATTTTTTCAGCCCAAGGCATACAAGCACAGGCTTTAGTCCAGCCTTCAACATCCAAATTGAACTCTACTACTTCCCTAAGGTATACATAAGGAATATGATTGAGTACGAGAAGAAAAGAAAGAGCACTTGTCATGGAGATGGGTAAAAAATCCCCAGGCTGGTCTCAGGCAGGGAAAACAAGGATGCAGGTCCAGAAAAACTGGGCTGAATTGCTGCTGAGTGAGCTGTAGGGCAGGTAAGAGATGGGAATAATTCTGAGACTGATGGCCAGCAGCTCCTGTTTACGACATGCAGTGGTGCTGTGCTTCCCAACTGCTGCCCAGCAACTGCTCCAGAGCCATGGTCTATCGAGTGATGGATTAAGGCTGTAAAAGCAGCTTAAGCACCCTTCATATTTCAGGAAACATCCCACTAAGATCTGGATCACCACACAGTGCTGGTTTCCCTGTCAAGGTCTGCCAGCAGAATTTGCCCCCATGGCACAGCAAGGGTTGTATTATCATAGAATTTCAGTATATGGATAACCAAAACTAGGAACTACAGCAGTGAAAAGCAGAATCAATATCTGACCAACAATCCATTGCTCCAAGTCATTTCACACTGCTTTATAGAATAACAGAATCACAGAATGGCTTGGGTTGGGAGGGACCTTGAAGACCATCCAGTTCCAACCCCTTGCCATGGGCAGGGACACCTTCCACTAGGTCAGGCTGCCCAGGGCCCCAACCAACCTGGCCTTCACCACCTCCAGGGATGAGGCATCCACAGCTTCTCACGGCAGCCTGTGCCAGTGCCTCACCATCCTTCAAGTAAAAACTCCTAACATCAAATCCAAAAAAAGCTAGAAGAGACCCACCAGTGCACTCTCATCCCTGCCCCAGCACTAACTTATTAATTTTGTGCCCCAAGTGCTCCCCTGCCAGCTAGGCATTTCTGCAGGCTTGGATCAAGCTAACAGCAATGAAAAACTGCCCTGAATGAGGCAATGTATTAAAACTTAGACTGTGTTGAAAGAAAGAAATCTGGTCAGCTAACTGCATTTTGGGGGGATTTTCAGCACACAATATTTTGCACAGCTTACAGTTTGCATGAGTCCTGGCACCAAAGCCTCTTATGGCTAGGGACATGCTGTACAAGGCACTATACAAATGTACAATACGAAACATTAAATGTGCCAGTAACTGGCCCTGACTGCTCTGCCTAGTTAGGCAAAGCTCTGTAGAACAAAGAGGAGAATTAATTAACTTGCCAAGCCTCACACTAGAGGGTAGCAGAGCTCACAATGTTTCTGGGTCACACTGTCCCCCTCTCACAAAGATCGTCTTCCCCCAGGAAGATGCATTATGAATGAAGTAGGTGCCCCAAACTCAAGCCTGCAAGCACTGTAAGGCTTGCCAGTATTTGGCAAGCAGTTGGGATCCTGTCGCCCCCAAAATTTTTTCTCAACTTCTGCCTGAGTCCTTATCTCTTAAGTTTAATGAGAAAGCAGCTCCTTTTCCAAGTCTCTTTGATCTTAGGATTACGTATGTGCTGGCTGCCTGCCATTATGTAAGGTCTGAATAATGTATATTGATACTAGATAGTTCCAAGTACATTACGTACTGAGGAACAGCTAACTTTCTGTAACAGGCATCTCAGAAGTGGTTCAAAAAGCTTGGGAAGGAGAGGAGGGATAAACAAAGCTGGCAAGAAGGTGCTTCCATGCTTGCCCCATGCCCTGCATAGCTCTAAACCATGTCAGGACGTACGGGGGTAAAACAAACAAGAATTAAGAGCAAAATGTGGTGGAGCAATTTTGACATTATTTCCAGACTGCAGATACCTTCATATCTGAGACCTAATTCTTCTAACTTTGCTATCTCTCCCTATACATGCAACTTACCTTTACACTAGGGCGTAATAAACTTATAACTATAGTGCACAAACCCAGCTCTGCTCTGCCTGTCTTTGCCTCTGTGTCTGGAACAAACAGAAAGGATACAAATTTTGTGTTAGAAAATTCTACCCCCTTTGGCTTCGCTGTATTAGTCAGCTGATTTGCATTTTGCCTTGTACCACACACTTCTGAAGAGATGAGAAATACACTCACATTGAACATATCTATACAGCAGGGCATGAGGCAAAGGACTAAAACATTCACTACTTTTTATTTAAACCAGTGTATCCACCCCATACTCATTTCATACTTGTATCACATTGTTTTTTTCTTTTAATCAAGCCAATGGCTTCCCCCACTATTAGCTGATGTGGTCCTTCAGCTTTCAAGGCAAAGCTGCTCTACAACAAATACAGAGTAATAAACTGCCTTTTTGTCAGTGCTGCAAGATGATTGCAGACTTAAGTTAAATCCTGGCAGTACTTACCTTCCTAGTAACATCAAAATTGGATCCTGCTTCTCTCTATCCACATTAATACACTCAAGTCAAGCCTCGGTCAATTTACAACGGAACCTGAAGTACATCATGACCGTGTTAAAAAGTCTTGTGGAAAGATTTTGAATAAACCATGGTGCTAGAGTTGGAAAACATTACAATTATATTGGTTTCTAAAGCTTTAATGTAAACGCTCAATATAATTTGGGTGTTTGCCATTTGCAATTCTGTATTAGAAAGCAATGGCAAAAATCTTACAGGACACAAAAACATTAAAAGACACGATTGGACCTATTTGGGCAGAAGGGGTTTCTAAAAATAATCAAATACATTTTCATTATTGCTTAAACAACACATTTTGATCATTGCTTAAAGGCTGACAAAATGTTTGCTGCTTTTTCCAATTTCAGTAAGACAGCTGGGAGTCGAGGGAAGAACTGGGGGTCACCACATTTCCCTGCTGCTTGGGCCAGACAACGGTGAACTGCCCAGACTCAATCTGAAAATGAAAATGACTTAAAGAAGAAAGCAGAAATCTGCAGCTAAAATGACCACAAGCCCTAAAAAGAAGCAATTCTGCAGTTCTTTCAGCTTGAATAATCCTTTTGCCACCATGTTCCTTTTTATGTTTCATAACTCCCAAATAAATTCAGAACAGAACAAATCAGAATACTAAACATTAATTTACAAAATAACTATTATTCCACTGTCAGGTGAGTCCGGTTAAGATATTTTATATGATAATATGAAGGTGAAAAAGCTACAAGTCAAAATGTAAAGAAAAGTTAGCTTTTATTTCTCAGTATATAAGCACCACACATTATACCACAAATTCTTACATTCTACGCTTGTCTCTCCTTGGCTTTTACATTCATAATGTGCCAGGTCTCTAAAGGATGCCTGTTTGTGACACTTTCATCAGGAAGGGTACGAACAGCTTTGCTACAAGTGTGAGACTTGGGATATGCACAATTCCATGAGCAAGTAATGCTATTCAGGACCTCGAAGAGACACACACACAAGAATCACACAAGAATCACAAGGTTGGAAACGACCTATAAGATCATCCAGTCCAACCGTCTCCTCATCACCATTGCCACCACTAGTACTAAACCATATCACGCAGCACATCATCCAGACGCGTCTTGAACACTGCCAGGGACGGTGACTCCACCACCTCCCTGGGCAGCCATTCCAGTGCCTGACTACTCTCTGAGAGAAGAAGTTCTTCCTTATGTCCAACCTGAACCTCCTCTGATATAACTTGCGGCCATTGCCCCGTGTCCTGCTCATTGCCTGGGAGAAGAGGCCAAATCCCTCTTCACCACAACCTCCCTTCAGGAGGTTGTAAAGTGCAATGAGGTCTCCCCTGAGCCTCCTCTTCTCCAGACTAAACAATCCCAGCTCCCTCAGCCGTTCCTCATAAGACTTGTGCTCCAGACCCCTCACCAGTTTCGTTGCCCTTCTCTGGACACGCTCCAGGATCTCAACATCTTTCCTGTAGTGAGGGGCCCAAAACTGAACACAATACTCGAGATGCGGCCTCACCAGTGCTGAGTACAGGGGGATGATCACCTCCCTGCTTCTGCAGGCCACACTATTTCTGATGCAGGCCAGGATGCCGTTGGCCCTCTTGGCCACCTGAGCACACTGTCAGCTCATGTTCAGCCGAGCATCAACCAACACCCCCAGGTCCTTCTCTTCTTCACACTCATCCAGCCACTCATCCCCAAGACTGTAACGCTGCATGGGGTTGTTATGGCCAAAATGGAGGACCCGACACTTGGCCTTGTTGAACCTCATCCCATTCACCTCAGCCCAGCGGTTCAGCCTGTCTAAATCCCTCTGAAGGGCCTCCCTACCCTCAGGCAGATCAACACCACCTCCCAGCTTGGTATCATCTGCAAACTTGCTGAGGGTACGAGACAGCTGCATGTAAAAATAATCCAAAACACAGACAGGCAAAACAGGCCACTTCTGTAAGTGATCTGTGCTGCAATTTCTCTGTACATACAGAATGCTCATTTAAAATGTGGCCTGTATCAGTTACTGAAATAACTTATTGGTAGCACTCTTGAAGACCAAAGGACTGGCCTGCTCTTATAGTCACGCATCTCTCAGCTGTGTATTCTGCAGTCTGCTCCACGCCATGGAAATCACAATACTTTGGAATCGGATGGTTTGTAAATGTTATGCAGAGAAAGAACAACTGTGATCTGGGGCTGAGAGGTGGGTGGCAGAGGTAGTGACCTGCGCTGTGGGAACGTGCTGCAGCATCTGCCAAGTTACTTCTTGGCTTCTAACATCACTCATCCTCTCAGTTTAACCTGGATATAGTACAGACCTGAGGATGCGTAACAGCTTACACAGACTCAAGTATCCAGATGCTACTGTAATTACAGATCAATTAAAAACTAAAGAGAAAGAGAGATGTTGAAATCATTGCTGCTTATCAATGAATGAAACTCTTATTAGAAACCATGAAAACGTACTGCAGTCAGGGGCACAGGTGCTACAACAGATTGGAGCAAAGTCCCTGCACAAACAGCACACAGCCAGCTCTTGATGCTCATAAAGCATTCCTGCATTTCTCTACTATTTGCATTTCTGATCTGTATACATCCACTCAAATCATTCTCCTTGAGCCCCCATCACTCCCTTGAAAAACATCCATCATCTTCAGCAGGAAGGGAAACGTGCTTCAAAGTCTAGCAGAAAGGCAAGGCTGCTGAAAACAGAAAATTGCTCTTTTCTCCTGAGGCTATCAGTGCTAACGTGTCAGATGTGAGGAGCCGTTTAGACACAAATGCAGTTGCATAACGTTACGATTAGAGATTCTAATATAATTAACTATTAATTAAATCATACAGATGAGTAGAATTGTGCTTGCAGCAAGCTAGCTTATCTTGCATTTTAATCAACTAAAATGTTAGTGAATAAACACTGCAGAAACAGTGATCTGTGCTTGATGCTGTTTCTCTTAGACATACAGGTGTGATTCAAAATTACATCATATTAATTACGAGTACGGTGGTATAGGAAGAAGTCGCATGTTGCAAAGGCATTTCTAAATACCATACAGGAAAGAAGTTACAAAATACAATGGATCCATTCAACAGAGTGGACCGAAGAGAACCTCACAAGGTCCAACAAAGCCAAGTGCAAGGTCTTACACCTGCTTCATGGCAACTCCACTATCTGTACAAGCTGGAGGATGTACGGATGGAGCACAGCTCTGCTGGAAGGGACCTGAAGGTACTGGTGGGTGGGAAGCTGGATATGAAGCAGCAATGTGCCCTCACAGCCTAACAAGCCAACTGCATCTTGGGCTGCATCCAAAGAAGCATGGCCAGCAGGGCGAGGGAGGTGATCCTGCCCCTCTGCTCTGTGCTGGTGAGGCCTCACCTGGAGTACTGCATCCAGATGTGGAGTCCTTGGTACAAGAGAGACATGGACCTGCTGGAGCGCATCCAGAGGAGGGCCACAAAAATGATCCAAGGGATGGAACACCTCTCCTGTGAGATCTGGGGCTGTTCAGACTGGAGAAGAGAAGGATCTGGGGAGACCTCAGTGTAGTTTTTCAGTAACTAGAGTGAGGCTATAAGAAAGAAAGGGACAGACTCTTTAGCAGGATCTGTTGTGATAGAAGAAAGGGAAACAGTTTCAAACTAAAAGAGGGAGATTTAGGCAGGATATAAAAAAATGTTTTTAAGGGTGGTGAAGCACTGGAACAGGCTGCCCAGAGTGGCAGTGGATGTCCTGTCCTTGGAAACATTCAAAGTCAGGCAGGAATGGGCTCTGAGCAATCTGATCTCACTACAGGTGTCCCAGACCATTGCAGGGGGACCATTACGGGTCTCCTCCATTGCAAACAATTCTATGATTCTATCAAAAGAATGATAGAATGAAGATTAGAAGATAAAAGGAGAGAAAGAAAAAGAAATATGTCCAGGTCTTCATCCTCTTTTTTTTTTTTTTTTTTTTTTTTTTTTTGAGTGGAATATATAGAAATAAATATATATTCATGGCAGGAGACACGCAGCTTCAAGAGAAAGGATTCTTCTAGGAATCTCTGAAAATATTGAATATTGAATAAAATATTTGAAATAGTTTGTATAATTTGTGAAACTTATTGCTAGAACACAACCCAAGCATAATCATTCTTTAATCCTCATGATGAAGGTAACAGCCAACACAACAGGGAAAGGATTGTGAAGGAAGGCAAAGAGGAGTTATGCTGTTCAGACTGGCATTGCGACAGTCTTCTACAACCAAACATGATGACTACTCCCACACTTCCCCACCAACAGTAACAACAAAAACCCACGACCTACAACCAACTTTTGAAGTCTGACTATAGACTGAGAAAAAGTAACTGCTTCTCTATCCAAAGATTCCCAAAGAGATTTTGAAAGAAACGCAGGAAGGACAAAAAACTTTGTAGGAAGTATGAAAGCAAGCATAGCTGATTTTCAATATTGTAAAGAAGAGTATATAGATATAGCTTACACTTTTCTTAGCAGGTTTTTTAAAAAAGAAAAATGTACATTTAACTCAAGGGAATCGATAGACCGATAGAAGAATTTGAATACTTTCAAAGTCATGGGTCTAAAAGATTTACCCAAGCTCACTCAGCAAAGTCCAAAAATCTCTGGTCACAGGATTTTCCTTTTTTTTTTTCCTGTCAAAACGTGTGCATAAACCAGGCTGGCTGAAGTGTATGCAGTAACTGAGGAGTTTTTGTCAGAGCAAGGAACACAGGGAAAGAATGACTTCAGTCCCTAAGGCCTTCCATAGACAGTTCATTTAAGAACTGCAGGATCTCACCTATGCGAATGAAAGTGTTGATGGAAATAAGCCGTTCAGTTTACAAACAGCACATTCGAGTAGCAGGTAACCTTGCTTCTAGCAGAAACAGAGAAGTTGTGGCAAGTTTCATTATCTTAGGACATGCTATTTAAGCTCAATCACTACAAGAAAACAACCTAAATGCCTGCCATATGCAACTGCACCTGCCAGAAAAAAAACCAACAGTTTTTAAATGAAATTTTTTTTAAAGAAAAAACAAGCTTTCAAGCTTTTCAATCGTTTGAAAAATGTTGCTCATTTATTTCTCAAAGAAAAACTTTCAAGTTAGGTATTCAAATGTTCAAAAATAAAGAAGAATTAATCTGTGCTGCATGACATAATACATACAAAATGGATCAGATAACTACAGACGAGGAGGAACCACCAATGGACCACTCCCAGAATGGAAAGACACTGTTAATGGCACTGGCAGCTGTCCCAGTTAGTCATGTAATTAATGACACTGACAAAAATACACACTTACTTGCAAATGACAAAGGTAGCCAAAAGAAACCCAAAACGATCTAGAAGATTGATAAACTGCCAGAAAAGAAAGCTCTGAAACGCAGTAAGGGACAAACCAAGGTTGTATGGGTATCAGAATCAGCTGTGCTGCTATGGGTGAAGGAGCAGTGGGGCAGCAGCTGAGCAAGGCTGTATTCTGCCAGGAAAGGATCGCAAGCAGAGCACAAAGCAACTGCGTGTCCAAAATGGTGGCAAAGAAAGCAGACAGCAAAACAAGCTGAAAAACCAGGTGCAATCACCCTCCAGCCTGTTTCATAGGGGTAGGACAGGGTTAGGGATTGCTTTCCAGTAAGCTAGGGAAGAGCTGAACAGTCTGCAGCAGCAACCAGGATGATCTGAGATAAAGAAATAAAGCAAATAAAAAAGAAAATCTACAGAATTAAGATTATTAAGCCTGGAATAAAGAGTGACTTCCTAAGGTCCTGTATAACTCCACTTGCTAATTCTTATGTATTTAATGAAAGGCTCGTTGTATGCATTTGGATGGTTCTAAAAGACTGAAAGTGATAGGCAGAGGAGGATGTAAACAGCAAAGGAGAGAAAGGGCAGCACAACAACAAGCAAACCAGATCAGGGAAATTAAAGAGAATCCCGACTCAAGAGACTGTCACCTATCAATAACCTTTTCCTGATTTAAATGAGAGCATTTTCATATTAGCTCCTTTATATGCTGTGGTAACAGCAGTATATACACATAGATTAAGTCTGCCTGGTCTCCAAAAGGCTGGTTTAGCTCCAGGAATTAATTCCACCTGGGAAACTGCTAACAGCCAAGGCGCTGCTAACTGTGATATTATCTGCCTTGGCTTTAGCATCCAGCTTTGCTTGACAGAGATTGTATTTTGCACAGCAATAGACTGCAGCACAGCTGCAGCAAATGCTGCAATACACACAGCAGCATGGTCTAAAAATGCTGTACTGGCTTCTTAAATAAAATATTGCAAAGGTCACAATGATCCTTTGAAGACACAGCTGGAATAAGGCTCCTTAACCCTTTGAGCAACCACCTTCATCCTCCACCTCCTCACTGGAAATAAAGGGTTATGAAAAATAATAAGAGTAATTTTTCAAGCAAGATTCACCGTCCTGGATTTTGGCCAAACTGTAATAAGTGTGGGATGCAAGAGCAAAGGGTGAGCAAACTGACTGTTCACCTCCCTGCAGCTGCAGGCACCACGTACAGCAACTCCCAGCTTCTGCATATTACAAGTTGTACACCACACAAGCTTGGAGTAAGGCAGCAGCCAACCTATGAGCCACTAAGAGCTGATACAGCCCCAAGATACTCTTAGATTGGAGGATATGGATGTCATCTGCTGCAGCTGCTCTGAAAGTGCAGGATAGCAGGTGGGCAAGACCGTCCAACATGCAGAAGGTCCTGAAGCTCTCCAAAGAGCTGCAATCTTGGTAGAAAAAACAGTGAATTACAGGGGATTCTGCTCCTCTTTTAATTAATAAAAAGGAGACAGTGTTTAATCCAATTGCAACAAAGCATCTCAGCTCTTTAGCTGGAAATCAACGCTAAGACTCCTATTTTGATCATAATATGAGACAATGAGCAGCTTTTGCCTTTTGGGTCCCTCTGGACAACTGAGGTTTTGGGAGTAGCTACAGGAAGATTACAAGTACAAAAAAGAAACAAGCATTAAAAAGTGTTAGCATCTGATAAACTTAACCAGATAAGTTCCTGAAATGCACCAAAACTTCACAGGCTTTGCCTGAATGCTTAAGTCCACAACTGTACTGATATGAGGTCAATTTTGTATTGCAGAAGGGATAACTTCTCTGCTGTATACATCAAAACAAACCATGCATATTTCATCAACCTCCTAAAAGCAGATTCAGCTGCCTATGGAAAAAATTACAAAAACACCAAGTAAAGATCTAAGATTCCCACATATTTCATGGCATAACTAATTGCTGCTTTAAAAACTGGACAATCTATAATAATTTATGTGCTAGCTTGGGGTGAGCCGACTCGACTAAGTCACTGTAATTTATGTCTGCCTTAACTAAAAACAAAGTGAATGAGAAATATCTGCTTAATCCTGCAAGGAAAACCCATGCCTACTATCATCTTAAAGCACAGTCAGATCAGATGATTTTTTTCCAGAAACCTCAATTCATAATAGTTCAGGCATCTTTATTAAAAAAAGTTAATAATTTATATGCTTATTAACTCAAAGTCTCCAAGTCTCTACAGTCATCCTGTCCAGAAAATGAAACAAAGCCACAAACAGGCAATTTTTATTATTATTCATTCCCTGGCCTACTGATGAACATATATATTACCTAATTGCTAAAAAAAGATAAAGAACTTTCAAAATATATTTTGAAATAAGCATGGTTATTTCTTGCTAACAGGATAACAGGCCCGTGCTTTTGAGTACATTACTCTTCAGAATTAGAACTGTACATCCAAATACACCTCATCACAATGGGTTGTTTTTTTTATCTTGGACACCTTTAAAGGGTATCAATTTTCAAGGTGAAGGAAATTGAGTTGTGGAATAAACGTAGCTGCTCTTACCTGCTAGCAGGCAAGAAAGGAGTTGAGCAACACACATATGTAAGGTATCCGAAGGATTCTGCCTCTCACCGCACCTCAGCCATATGCTGACCTCTCCACTTGGCTGGTTTTCCACCTTTCAAACTTAAACACCCTGGTGCTTAAGTAGGCCTTAATGAGGCCTCTACCTCATTTCAAAAGTTAACAGTTGAACATCCAAGCATGTGTACTAGGGACAAAGAACAGATACGAAAGAAACCATCTCACTACTACAGGCAATATCTCACATAGAGATAAACTGAGAAACGGTAAATTTTGTCCAATTTGGTGCCTTGGAACAGCAGTGCCAAACCTTGGGCATCCTCCACAAAAAGTGAATGCAGTGAAACAATGACACGTACTTACAGCTGAAAAGCAACCCCTGTTTTGAAAAGGTAATATAAGAAGTTGGTTAATTATGTTTCATAGCATTAACAGTGAAGGGATATTGAAAACAAACAGGAGCACAGTCTTCCTTATGCTGGCCATAAGATTCTCTCTGCTTTTCAAATCCCATGCTATATAACTGCAATGTACTTTGCTTTCATTTCAGAGGCTTTGTAGTCAATATGCTACATTGACAAAAGATACAGTTGATCACCTTCAAATAACGCTCCTAGACAATCTAATTCAGAGTATTTTAAAGATTATATTCTGAACCCCTTCCAGATTTCAAAACACGAATGACTTCTGGGATGACTGGACTCATCACCAAAGATTCTTTCACAGTAGTTTGTGAGTGGTTGTTAATAGTCTTTACTGTGGTTAACTTAATAATCATGTGGATTAAGCAGGTGGATGAAGAACCAATTTGTTCAGAAGTACATTTTCCTACTTGGTCACTATTATCTTTGTGGTCATAAAAGCTATCCCTACTTCAAAGCAAGTAAATGAAGCATAATTTGTTCCTACAGTGAGTTACGAGCAAAGGAAAACAAACAAACAATCTCACTAATAAGCTGAAAAGCCAAACAAAAGATGAATTCAAATTGCCAGACTAGGAAACTTTGAATTTTGGTGTATTCTGTCTTCATTGGTTGCAAAGATCAAATAGCATCATAAACAACCTAGTTACTGTAATAAAATAATCATATTAAATTAAAGGATTCAACTGAGGCCCAGCAGCAAATTTATCTTAGAAAAGAGGCACACCTTAAAATCAGTCTAGGCTCAGCCCCGACAAATCAAATAATAAAAGTTCAGCATGCCATAATAACAAGTCTCTGCTATTTCACCTCTCTTTCTTTCACTATTCTCTAATGAGCAATGCTGAAAATCTCCCCTGAAAATAACTGGTACTAAAGCACATGCATTAAGAAGCTATTGCTTTTGTGCACAACAAGCAGTTCCTTTGCTGAATAAACTATTTCACTTGGAGTTCTTTGTTCTAGCATGTTTTTTTTCTCAATAAATTAATCCCCTACATACACAGAACTTCTACCCACTATTGCCAGTGTTTTAGAAGCCTGGTGGTATGAGAAAAAACAACTTCCACATTCTTAATTTCTGCTAATTTTCTTTCCTCACTTGTTCCGTCTAGTTCCAACAAAACTGCCAAAAATTTCATCAGCAAAAAAGCATCCATCTCTACACTTAAAGCCTTATATATCACAAGTTTGCCCACAGTGGTTTATTTTCTTTTTTCTGTATTGGAATAGTCCATAATGTTGAATGAGAATAACTTCCATCTCAGCATGGATAAAGCTCAAAGCAAAAAAAGGAGCACAATCCAGTGGGGCCTTTAGAATCAGCGTTTAGAACAGAACACTGGCATCAATTTCAAAGGGTTAGAACAACTCTTCTCTCCAGGATCTATGCATGCTTGTTTACCATACAAAAGCATACTATAAACTGCTGCTTAAAGAAGAAAAAAGAAAAAAAGAGAAATACTTTATCCTGAAAAACAGGACTTCCACAAAAGCATTGGGAAAGAAACACGATGTTTACAATAAGAAGTTATCTGATCACTGGAAATTGTTTTGTTTTAATGATAAGATTCAGAAAGAGCGTTAAGAATATTGTGCTGATAACAGTGGTTAAAAGGCATGAGAGTGCCAGAATCACCAAATTATGGGCATCACGTACCCAATCTGCAGAGCAAAGTACTACATTTGGAGTAGTCCAGGGAAGCATTCACTCCTGGCATGAAGCCTGCCTCCCTGCACAGCTCTGAGCTAGATGAGCCTTCAAGAGGATGTGCAGCCTCCCAGCTGCCTCCCACACTCCACAGCCACAGACGTTCAGGAGGAAAACAGAACAAGACAAGACAGCAAACAAGCCTGGATCTGCGGATGACCAGAAGGAGATTAACACAATAGATACAAAATGCAGTCAGCAAACAAATTTTGTGAATTTCAAACCCTTCCATGAGCAAAGGCAATACACCCAGCACCTCCAATTCAGGGCAAAGGGTCAGACTGCTCTGGGAGGATACGTACAGCATATTTCCTACAGAGGTTTAAGAAGAGGCTGAAGAAATGAAGCCTAGCATAATTGGCAGAGTTAGAACAGGAATCAATCTTCGTTATTCACAAGTAACAGGAGACACTAAAAATGAAGGACAAGGAATCTGACTTGGGTGAGCGTAGAAAATCAGGCTGGTGAAGGAAGCGACAAGCCAAGAAGGCAGCTGAAAGCTTTAAGTATGCAAGGCAACAGGCTCTGAGGTTGAGCAGACTGGAATTCTAATGGATATAATGACTATGGCAAGGTCCACAAGTTTGAAGGTAGACAGAAAAAAAGAGACCAAGTTTGGCAATTCAACCAGCTAGTATCATATGCCAGTATCTACTGACACAGCCCAGGGACCAGGCCCTATAAGGAAGCAGCAGCCAAGTATGCCACTCAGCTAAGGGTTAAGGTTACAGGGTCAAAGGGATGGATGGATGGATGGATGGATGGATGGATGGATGGATGGATGGATGGATGGATGGATGGATGGATGAAATCCTTGAAACACAGGTAAGGACTAAATAGCAACAGCATTACCCTTGGTAATAAATAGCAGAAACAATTAGCTCTGCATATATTAGAAGGTCTTCTTCCAATGAAAGTTTGAAACACAGGCAAGAAGAGGCACAAAAATATCTTTTAATTTTATTTTTTAAGGTTTTAATTGTAGTACTAAAAGGCAATTTTAAAACTGTTTTTTTTTCTCCTGTGGGTCACAATCATGCCAAATATTTTTGACAGACTAAGAGGTATATGAGGCATTTAAGACAACTCACTTTGGTCGTAAAATAATAGTTATAGGAAAGGGCTGACCAAAGCAAAAAGGTGTCTTCATTTATTCTTTTAAAGGAAAAAAATCTCATCTCCCATCCAAACTATTATTTCTTTCTGGCTGTTTTTGTTTTGTTTTTAATTTATGCATAATAATGAATAGGACATTTTATTTGTGGATAAGAGGCAGTACAACTCCACAGCTGACATTACTAGAGATGGTCTGTTCAAGTAATCCACATGAAAAATTAATCCTCCCTAAATATAACTTGTTTAATACATCGATTTGTACATTATATTAAACTAGCATGCACAAATATCTGAGCTTGTGCTCACAGCACGTCTGAACTTCAGAAATATTTAGGACAAAGAAAACGCTCAGAGGCAACCCATTTGGATTTGACTGCTGTCTGACCGCATATCTGTAAAATAAATAACTAAATAAATAAAGATGCTCTGTAGGAGTTGGGGAATAATTAAGCATCCAGATGCCCACTCAATTCTTATCCTCTGGCAAGCTTGATCACTCCCATGCCATTTGCTACAAGGGCACATTTCTACAAAGCTCTAGGCTAGGACCAGCAAGTCATTGCATGAGCAAAGGGCAACTACTCTGTCACTGCCAGTTATATCTGCATTTGAACTTGTGATCTCAAGGAGAAAAGCTTCCTATCATGTCAATGTACTAAAAATCAGTGTTCCTGTGTGTAAAAAACTAAATAATATAAATCACACAGACTGGGGAAAAAAAAAAAATAAGGAAGGAGTCTGTGAAGTCATTACCACAACACTTCTGGCACAGTGAACACAATAGTACCTTTCTGTTTTTCTACTCCTTTGCTGTTAATTCTTGTGATCCCGGCTGCTCTTATCTTACAGTAACAGAGATGATGTATGCAATCTGTATTTTTCAGCTTGAAAGACTAAAGAGCATATATGCCTCACTTTACAAATTGTCACAGAGTGCAATTGTGCCTGATTAAAGTGAGAGGTTTTTTAACCATTGTACAGTATTGTACCAGCAGTTTAATTCTTTGTTACTAGTTTCATTCTTAAAGAGTGACAAATCTATGTTACTCTTGTACATTTTGCAATTAATTTTAATGAGTCAGTGTTCTTAATTATGAAGTGTTTCACGTAATTAAATTATCAGAATCATAGAATGACTTGGATTGGAAGGGACCTCAAAGATCATCTAGTTCCAACCCCACCCTGCCACCAGCAGCGTTGTCAGCCACTAAATCAGGCACCAGACCAGGCTGCCCAGGGCCCCATCCAACCCGGCCTTGAACACCATCAGGGATGGGGCGTCCACAGCTTCCCCATACAGCCTGTGCCAGTGCCTCACTATCCTCTCTGTGAAAAATTTCCCTGACATCTAATCTAAATCTCGCTCCTCTTTTAGCTTAAAACCATTCCCCCTTGTATTATCACTTATCTACCCGTGTAAAAAGTTGACTTCCTTGCTGCTTAAAAGTTCCTTTTAAGTGACATGTCTTCCCAGAGCCTTTCCTCGGTCATGGTGAACAAACACAGCTCCCTAACTGAATGAGCAAACATATCTAATACATTCCCCCCATATGTTACCATATTTTATTCTACCACAGCACACACAACAGTATTACAGTACGATGCTACCCCTAGATTTTGTACTTTCCCAAGATACTTATCTAGAATGTAACATAATGCAGCTATTTAATCCTGCTGCTTGACTTCTATTACAGTACATTTCAAAAAATACAAAATACAGAGGTTCTTAACATGGGTGCAAATTCTTGTGTTCAATTACTACTTAGCACTGCAACAATTCTGTGCAAGAAATACTACTGCCTTTACACACAGCCATAGGAAAACACTTCTGCACTTTGTGGGCAACAGAGCACTGGCAGAGGCTGCCCAGGGAGAACGTGGGTCTCCTTGAAGGTCACAAAGCAGCCTGGACGTGGGCCTGCTCCCCTGGCTCTGCTCCAAAGTTCCCTTCCATC
Organism: Tetrao urogallus; assembly: GCF_951394365.1. NCBI lineage: Eukaryota > Metazoa > Chordata > Aves > Galliformes > Phasianidae > Tetrao > Tetrao urogallus. The sequence continues at coordinate 8,361,083 of NC_136820.1, read as the reverse complement.
CTCCGCCATCCTGTGATTCTGGCATCAGGCCGGGGTCTTGAATATCTCCATAGAAGAAGAATAAAAGAAATTCACCTCTGAACTGAGGATAATACACATGGTATGCATTGCAAATGTCTGAAAAAAATGGTATTTTCACTTCCTTCAAAAGCATTTCTCACCCAAACCTCTTTCCACAAGGTCCATTAACTTCCACTCTCTTTCCAAAGAAGAGGCATTCACAGAATCACAGAATGGCCAGGGTTGGAAGGGACCTCGAGAATCATGAATTTCCAACCCCCCTGCCACATGCAGGGCCACCAACCTCCCCATTAAATACTAGACCAGGCTGCCCAGAGCCCCATCCAACCTGGCCTTTAGGAGTGCCTCCAGAGTTGGAGCATAGATTAATGTTTGTAAATATCTAAGGGGAGATGGGAGGCAAACGGATGAGGCCAGGCTCTTCTCGGTGGTGTATAGCAACAGGACAAAGAGCAATGGCCTAAAACTTGAACAAAGGAAGATCTGTACCAACATGTGTAAGAACTTCTTTACAATGAGGTTGACAGAGCACTGGAATGGGCTGCCCAGAGAGGCTGTGGAGCCTCCTTCCACGCAGATATTCAAGAGCCATCTGGATGCCTAATTAACTTTCATTTCTCTCAGAACCTCAAGATACTTTACAGAACTGCCATAATGACCTATTACTTCGCAATGTAAGATTATACACTTCTCTAGACAGATAAACAGAAAAATTACATTGTTTGTCTGATGTGCCTAATGAGTAACTAAGAAAATGTCACTGCTTCTAGTTAAAAAAAAAAATTAACGAGCATGAAAAAAATATGCAAATACATTTTAAGTTTATTCTCTGTGCATGGAATACTGAAGTTAGTCTTTTTGTTCCTACCTTCCTTTAAAATTCAGAAAAGATTTTAGCAAATACTCAATTAGACCAGTAAACTTCTGTCAAAAGAATCAGTGGGGAGGCACGAGACACAAAGGATAAATGTCTGCAAACCACAGAATCATTAAGGTTGGAAAAGGCCTCTAAGATCATCCTGTCTGGCCATTCACCTGCCATCAGTACTGTCCATTAACCACATCTCTCAGTGCCACATCTCCACATTTCTTAAACCTCTCCAGGAATGGTGTCCACCACCTCCCTGGGCAGCCTGTTCCAGTACCCGACCACTCTTGCAGAGAAGTCTTTCCTAACATCCAACCAGTTCTTAACGCAGGCAGCATAATCCCTAGACTGTGTTGAGTATCTGAATTCTCTTATTTATGGGAAACAACTTGGATCAGTCTTCATTTATTGATCAGTGCAAGGTAGTTTTGAAATATTTTTGTCATGTGGCTTGAGCCAGTTGGCAAATTTCAAGGTAATATAAGGAAGAGGTAAAGCCTCACAATTGCAACCTTTCCTGCAGTTAAGCAATACGAAGAGTTAGACCCCCCTCCCCCCCCCCCCCCCGATAGAGCATTAGTTTTGCTCAGCCAAGAGGGAAAGGGTTGGCTGTTGTGCAGGTGGTTGGTGATGCACACATAAGCACAGAACAGCCCCCAGGCCACAGGCAGAACAGCAGGTCCTATGCATACCAGGATGGAGGCCTTCAAGCAAGCTGCCTCTGTTCACAGAACACCACCCAGACACACTCCACTGTGACTGTACATGAAATTGCTTTGATGCTATTTTTAACCGAAAATCCAAAATAGTATTGAATGAGCTGGAGTAAATGGAAGTGAAAAACAGAGCAGTTAGCCTCAAAACACATTCACATGGGCACTCCACTGCAGTGGGCCATGCTTCTCTGCTCCCCTGAGCACGCATAAGGCCAAGCTGCAAGGCCGAGAGCAGTTATTGCTGCTCAAAGCAGTACAGAATGCTCTCTGTTACAAGTCACACTGGCCACATGTGCACATTTCCTTTCCTCATGCAATGGTCTAATCACTGGAGTAACCATACCAGCACCAAGCAGCTCACCTAAGCTTACCTCCCCACGCATGTGTTCGCATACCAAAGTAACTCATTTCCTGGTGCATCTCCTTACCAGTTCTCAACACCACACTGTTCCCCTTGAAGCAGCTTTCATCTTAAAGAAAAAAGCAAGCGTGCAAGCCTCAGAAGAGGCCTAGTAAAAGATTAATAAGTGTTAGCAACCCTTCGCTCACAGTAGACTGCAAAGTCAAAACATAAGCGCCTGCTCCAGCACCAGGTGTATCGTGGTGGGAACCTCAGTGCCTAGCTTCATTTGATCCTAAATGCAGCAAAAATTCCATCTTAGGAAAAAAAAAAAACAACAAAATAAACAAAAAAAGAAACTGTTCATTATAGTGCATACTGCACTGCAAAAAAACTCCAAACATTTTGAGTCAACAGCAGTCCAAATACACTAGTTTAATTAGGGAAGTAAGAAGAAACAAAAATCAGAAGCTTTGATTTTCATGAGAACCGTGGAAAATACCAGGATACTGCAGAAAGCATGTGATTTGCATTCATTAAATATCAAAATACTAATGAATTTGCTACTGTAAACCTGGGAAATGTGTTCCCTGTAAGTCTAAAAGAAATGGAAGCTAGTAGAGAATTTGCCAAGCAAATTCTAATTACCACTCTTCAAAACTCACACTAGCAAATTCCCACTATTACTGTGGAATCAGCTACCTTTTTTCTTATTTTTCTCTTCATAAACAGCATTTTGCATGCTGCAATACTAAATCACTTTAAAAGAAAACGCTCTTATCTAGAAGGGCTTTTCATCATAGGTTCTAACATTCATGTTTGCATTTTCTCATGCAAATACTCAGACATTTCACCTCACGTATGACACAGATCCCTCAATCTGCTTATTTGTTCTTAGCAACTTCCTTTCATTTCCATAATGTCACCTGCTCAAATTCATATTGTCTGCAAAGAGTCAAAAATAATCTGATATCCCAGCTATGACAGCACCACCTGGACGTCCCACTTGTGCCTTGACAGCAAAATTGTAGACTGATTACATGGGCAGCAAGGTGTTGAAAAGACAACATAGCATAGGCTGGCACACAAACCAGCATATCACAGCTAAGCCAGCTGACTCAGAAATATAAATGTATTGGGAAATATATTTGTGGGAGTTGTGATAGAAAGCAAGAGTATTTACTTGGATCACGCTTACTACCAGAGCTAACTTTGTTACCTAGCCCAGTGACCATGGGTCAAACCCTGACTGCAAGAGAGAGTATCTATTAGTAACATCTGAAAGGAATGTCACAGGACTTTTTCCCCCATTGAAGGGTCAACTTGACAGAAGCTTGCCAAGCCTTGGGAAGGAGAGGCAATGGAGAGCAGGCCACACACCTACATTCAGCACTGCTTATCAGCTGCAAAAGCAGGAGCCAATTTCTGCCTTTTCCCTCCTTACGAACATGCTCCTTGTGGGGTTTTCAAGGGAGCAGGTCTGTGCTCCAGCAGCAGCTGCTCCACTTCAATCGCCCCTTAGTGACTGATTTTACTTCTTTCCTCTCAAGCATCAGTCTGCCTGTAATATTTTAACCCAAGACAGAAGATGTCAGAAAGGTTCCATCTCTGGAGGCAGGGACACGAAGAGCACTACCGCATACTCTCAGCTATGCCACCACCCAAAGGCCCCTGAAGTTCTTTTAAGCATTATGGTCATCTAGCTAAAGACCATCAGCATTCAGCAGCCTAATTATTCCAGTCCTGAAATAAAGTTGCAGTGTGAGAAAGAGTAAAATAGGTTGTTCTTATAATGACAGTGTATTTTCAAATTAAAATTTAAGTCAAGCATTAGTGCGCACTTTGTTCCTTCTCCTTTAGAAAAAGGCAGACAAAGTTGCTTCATTATTTATATTTAATCAATCATTTAAAGACACCCATTGTGCCTATTTATAATTCCAGTGTTTAAAACTAAATATAGTGCACTGATTGCTTCTTGTCTTTTTCAAGCACCATACAATAACATCTGAAAGTTTATTTTTGAAACAAATCAATGGAATCTATCAACCAGAAACCAAGTGCCTTGTAATTGAGCACAGTGACGATGGCTGCTAGGGTGTCCGATCTCATTTTAAGCCAACTGTGACTCTTTCAGCAGTGCCTGGGAATTGTACAGCACGGAGAAGCAGAAAAGAAGCTCCAGGGAGCACATGGGGCTGAGGACAGAAAAGATAACCAGTGAGAGACCAGTTTTTTTCCAAGAGAGAACCAGACACAGTGAAATCAAAGTGAGCAACAAATAAAACTAGACATAACACTGGATTTTCTGTACCTCAATTAAAAAAAAAATAATAATCAGCTAAAATTAGTTTGCTTTTTCCAATTACTTTAATAACAGCAAAAATCCCTTTTGGCCTTAGTTAAAGCATCTCCATATCCAGACAGTCATCTCCAAAGAGCATCGCAGGCCATCTGCACCCCGAGATCAAGAGATCATCTGAATGCTGTGTGTTAAAGCATAACTCATCTCCTACCACCTCAACAGCTTACTGAGAAGAGCAATAGATTGAAACAGTTTTGTTAACTAAATACTATGGTGAAGCTGGATATGGTGCATGAGAAAAGGAGGATTCTGGCTACGCTGCATGTCTCCTTGGCAGCATGTCTCCTTGGCAGCACTGACCATCCAGTATAACGGTACCCATCTAACAGTGGGGTTCACCCTTCTTCCTGATGAGCAACACTAAACTGCCTTTAAGCAGTTATGGCCACCCAACTCAATTAGAAAGATAGACTCCATGTCACTAGATGATCAGCTCTTAACGTTCTGGCTGTGTACCAAAACAGTGCTTCACACACTCCTGTTCTGCTCCTTACTCTTCTGCCCTTCTGGTGTAGTGCATGTTATTTGCTACACTCTTCTGAATCACCAAAATGGTAGGTTGCAATTAGGGCTGGGGAAAAAATGGGTTAAATCCGCACATTTCTTCTCTCAAACTGTAAGACTGCTTATTTAAGTGCATTTTTCCAGATAGAACAAGGATGTTGTCAACTGTTTGTATTTCAGTAAGGACAAACAAATCTTAAAGATTTTGTAAACTCAGAATTACTGCTGGTGTCATCTTCCAACCTCAGTAATATTGGTAACTATGATGGTCTGTGACCGAGTAGGAGGGTCAAGTAGGTTCCCCGTTGAAATTTTCTTTCCTTCTCGATGAGGTCAGCAACAATTGGAGGAAGGAAATGCTTAGGCACAGTAACTGAAGTCAGATGCTGTTCTCGTAAGGTAGAAGAACAGCACAATTCAGAACAAGAAAACCATACACAATTACAGATCAAAATCTGAAAAGATTAAGGGAAAAACTGAAAATATTAACAGCCTTGAAGGCCAACAAAATAACAGAAACAATTAGAACTAAACCTGAGAAGAAGTAGAAAAATGTACCTTACTGAAATTTGACAGGGCATCAAAACACCAGGATAAAGGGACATAACGAGTACTGAAACAGCCTTGTTTTCTTTTCTAGGCAATACGTTGGTCAGATTTTAACTCAAAAAAGGAAAAACAGAAGAAATTTGCTGTCCCTTTCTTGAGCAGCATTCATGTTTAATGAATAGATGTCGGCAAGCCAGTGGGCTATGTACTCAAATCAGCAGTTCACTAAACAAGACTACTCTAATTGTTCTTACAAATATCACTGCCATTTTTCTATATTAAAAAGATGTAACAGTGGAAAGCATTATCACATCCAGACTACCTGAAGGATTACAGAACAGGTATCGAAGATTTCAGGAACAGTAGAAAGAAAATAAATATTAAGTCATTCAGCCTTATTTACAAGAAAGAAAGGTTTGACTGCAAGATATTCACATCCATAAAGAAGAGTGCAGATCCTCCTGCCATTTGATACCAAGAGAGCTTTTATGTCTGGAATAAAGGCTAGATAACTCAGACACCCAACTCAACTTACTTCCAGGTCTCCTTTAGCTCTCCTCCAGAATAGCTTGGTAATTTCAAATGAGCATGTCAACTAGACTGTTTTTCCATTTCCTTCTCCTGTTTAGCTTCCCTGTTTAGCAACTCATCTAGCAACTTTTCAGTGAATATCAACCAACATACTTAAAACTAAAAATGACCACTTGAAAATATGCTGAGGTTATGCTACGCAGAAAACAAAACTATTATCAGAAGTCTAGACTTGAGACTAGACTGCAGTTCTTTTCAGAGAAAACATGCGAACAAACCAAAAGGCATCTGAGCTTTTCCCAGACCATGCTGTGCTTCAAATAAGGACCTGCATCTGGTACAAACTGTACAAAACACTAACTTTTGCAAAATTATGCACGGTCAGAACACACAGGCTTCATCAGTAACTAGGGCATACCTGGAGGAATAGAATCACAGAATCATAGAACAGCTTGGGTTTGAAGGGATCTTGAAGATCATCTAGTTCCAACCCCTCTTCTGCGGGCAACTGCCAGATCAGCAACCGATCAAGCCTGGCCTTGAACGTCTCCTCTGATGGGCCATTCACAGGTCCTCTGAGCAGCCTGTGCCAGTGCCTCACCACCCTCAGAGTGAAGAATTTCCTCCTAACATGTAACCTAAAGCTCCCCTCTTTCAGTTTAAAACCACTCCTCCTTGTCCTAACACTATCTACCTGCATAAAAAGTCGGTCCCCCTCCTGCTTATAAGCTCCTTTCAAAGACAGCTCTGAGGTCTCCCCAGAGCCTTCTCCAAGCTACATAATCCCAACTCTCTCAGCCTTTCATCACAGGAGAGCTGCTCCAGCCCACTGATCATCTCTGTGGTTCTCCTCTGAACCTGCTCCAACAGCTCCACCTCCTCCAAAGAGATTATCAATTCAAAGTAAGACTTTAAAATACATTATTCACATAGTGGCTGCCACAAATTAAAAAACAAAAACAAACAAACAAACAAAAAAAAACAAAAAAACCAAGCAAACAAAAACCCAGAATGAAACAGTTGGGCCTTTGACACAATCACATCAATCTGTACTTCCTACCATGGAGGGTGACAAGTTATTAGAAGAACCAAGTATAAAAGCAAGAACGTCTGCATTCAAATTAATGCTTTTCTTTTGTCTGAGCTACAATGCTATAAGCAATTTATATGATTATTTGATGAATGGCAGTTTTCCCCAACTTGGCTATTTGAGCAGCTGATGAAGCAGTGAAGATGAAAAGGGAAGACACGCTCTTCAGCACATGGGTTTTTCTTCAGAATATTTTGATTTTTATAACTGTGTCTCTTGAGTTAATTAACAGTCCTTCTTCCTACAGACTCCACTTTCTTTTTACCATTGACAATCTTAGCTGCACTGCCAATTCAACCAGAGTAAGGACTCCAACAGAGAAGATGCTTTTCATTTGCTCTTACAAACAAACAATTTCCTCCCTAACTATGTACCCTACCTCACAGCATTAATGTGAAACAGTGAACAAAAAAGTCTGTATTCATGTTTTTTTTAATGACAGTAAGGATTTAAAAGAGCACATATTTATCTTTTTTACAGTTGCTTGTTTTCTAAACGGAGAAGTTTTACTGCTCAGACTAGAAAATATTCCACACATTTGATCAAACCTAACAACCTTCCCTATGCATTTATTACTGCTACAATAAAGATGAGAAACCTATAGCATTAGAAAAGCATTAGAAAAATAGCGAGAAGTGGATGTGGTACAGACTTTCACATTGGCACAAGTGGTTTTTGATTTGCTCTCGCTTCCTTTGCTACTATATTGTCAATTTCCTTACATTTTTAATTACCTCATACTCAAATAAAGGAAGCACTCTTGATTTCTTCTGATGTGAACTCCAGAGCAAAAATATTTAACTGTGCTGCAAATATATGATTCTTCAGTAGTGCCCCCTTCTTAATCCTAAGTATTACTAGCTTTGCTGACTCCCTGGCAACTTGTTTCTCATTCTTATCTATCAGAATACAGAGAGAATTTGAGTTTTCTGTTTTCTTTGGTGGACACGGCTTTCAATTTTTGAAGGATGCCTTCAATTTTGGTTTGGTTGGTTGGCTGGGGTCTTTTCAGTCTTCTTCCTTTACCTGGTGGGACATTAACTCAAGTCTATAGCTTTCATCTTGCATCCAAACACTTCCCTTTTTAGCTGTTCCCCTCTCTTTTGTAAATTAAAATCACTTTTTGTCATTCAAAACGCTAATATACAAGACAAAGGTAAGACAAGGGGGTACAACAGTACCATCATCTCTTCTGATGAAATTTTTTTGCAGATAAAAAGAGGCCTTTCTATTCAACAGCTATCCTGATTCAGTCTCCAGCAAGGGATGACATTGTGATAGCTGTAAATAAACAAAGCAGCCATGCTTAAATCAGTAACATAGCTAACACTACAAAACTTGCTTAGTGTTACTGCCGAGTGCAAGCTAAACATAAGCTAAACATAATTCTGTATTCTGTATTCATTATACAACAATCTCAGGATTACATATGGATTTAACAATGCCAACTCTGTTTAATTAAGAAGAATTAGAAGAAATTTCAAGCATCAATTTTCCTTTCAAAAGCATATTATACCGTGTTTCTCAACAGCTTAATTTGGTAAGTCATCCTCTCAAAAGCCTGGAAAACTTTTATATTATTGCAAATTGGGAGTCACTCTACAGAAAAAAAAATAAGCATGTAAGCCAAACATATGTAGGCTTGGTACTGTTCTGCTAAATTAGGTAAAACACAGATCACAGAATGTCTTCGGTTGGAAGGAACCTTAAAGACTACTGCATTAGATCAGTATTCTAAAAAGGATGAAGTTATGGTTTGTAATTTGTTTTAGCAGTAGTAGGTCAACAAATCTCCCATTTCCTACTGCGTTTGGATATCGAACAATAAGCATAGTAGTTAATAAACCTCCAGCAAGGTTAATGAACAAGGTAATATCAATGGAATATGAAATTCCCATCAGGCAATTGTTACCCACTCTAAAATAGAGAACACAAAGAAGCAGACATCCACTCAAAACTAACAGGTGAACAAAGACCAGGTTGCTTTCAGAATGAGACTCTACCCAGACAGGACCAGGACAAAAACAAAGTTACAATATGGTACTCTAATGCATCTAAACCAGTAATTCTAATGCATTGGTTTTCATATTGAACTTCATCTTTATGAAGCCATCCATCTCAATTGGAGAGTTCTGAGTATTATGATTCCCTCATCTGTAAATTAAAAAAGTTAAAAATCAACTTTTTTTTTATGGAATGAAAACCTGGAAACAAGTATACATCAATTGTATACAAAATCAAGTATAGCAAGTATCAATCAAGTATACAAAAAGGCATTCAATCAAAGCTTTTGGAGCAGCCACACAACAGGTTTAGAGGAAGGCTTCACATGAAGTTAACGAGTTCAGTACAATCACCCAAAACACATTCCTTATGGTCAAACTCATCAGCTCTAACATACAACTCAATTTGTACAAGATACACTATTCTACAAGTGCTATCTGTACATAAAGCCCAAGATTTTTAGGAAAAAAAAATTCTGAAGTCTCAGATTTTGCATTTACTGATCCATCTCTTCTGAGCCAGTGTCACACACCAGACCTGTTGCACAGGCATTGTGTGTTTTCAACTCTCAGGAAAAGAATAAGAGCTAGGGACACTACATACTTCTCTGAATCAATCTCTTAATGAGGCAGGACTAGGGAGTATCTCTGGCTTCATTTACTGAGTGTAGTGCATGGAAAAGATGATGATGAGAAAATTGCTCCCAACAATGAAATTCATTTTTTACTCCCAATTAAATACAAATGAAAGTTACACTGAAAAAAGTAGCACTGCAGAATGTTATGCTTACACAGTTAAAAAGGTGTCAGGAAGTACATGAATTTATACAGAAAGTGTCAAATTAATACTGCATTAAGAGTCTGCTTTTCATTACAGTATCCCATGCTGTGATTTCAACATGCTCCTGAGACCTCTCACATATTTAGAGCCATCCTGACCTTCCTGGTATTTTTAACTTCTGATATTTCCATTGTGAAGCTTTCTTTACTTTCCATACTGTTGTCAGGAGTTATTGCTACCAGAAGCCTGAATTCAAGGAAAAGACCAAAGTCTATAAAGAGTAGATTAAAATATAAACACCAGGCTATCAGTATTGCTCATAAGCGAAGTGTTCCCAATACTCATTAGTTTAAAAAGATAGTTTAAGCCTGAACTAAAGATCTCCTTCAAGGACCTGAGAAGGAAACTTGTCCTCTCAAGTTAGCTAACCACCTCACGCTGCCTTCACTTCACTTTCTGGATGCCTCCCACCATCTGGAAGGTTGAAGAACAAAAGATACTTTATATTGTGGACGGGCTCTAGCTAAATAAATAAGTAAATAAATAATAGCTGGAAACAAAGAGAAAACCTGCAATAAGAGAGTTATTGTTCATGACCAGTGCCCCAGGAACATGAAGAACCTGCACCTCATAAATTCTATGTTATCTGAGGAGAATTATCTTTAATAAAACCAATCTAGCCTTTACAAATAACACGTCAGCTTCAGACAGACCAAAAGAACAGCTACTCACTGAAAAATTACTTCTAGGAGGGGGAAGAAAAAAGTGCACTCAAGAGATCTGCTTCCTGATAATACTTTCAGTCAAAAGGATATCCATTCACTCATATATTTAAAAATGGGAAGAAAAAAAAAAAAAGAAACCATTTATTCCTGTCATGCCTGTGCTGCTAAGAAGTAGCACAAGGCATAGCACACTGCTTTTGCTGCCAAAGCTACTCTTCACAGGCTCGGAACGGTGCAGGTCCTACCGACCACATCAGTGAGTCCCATGCACATGGCGTGAGGGCTTCTGTGGGACAATGTACTCAAATGGGCCTCAAGCTGGTATTGCTATACCACACAAGCAACTGGTCAAGGATGCTGTGAATTAAGACAGAAAGAATCAAAGAAACATACAAACAGCTAGGTTTCATTTAAACCATAAGAGTAGCTTTAGCCACTACCATGTCAAGAAGTTCAACATTGGAACCCACTCAGCACAAAGGTGGCTGGAAACGACTCTGCCAGCAGCTGCCTTGGGAAGCACACCACAAACTGGGCTGTTGTTGAGGAGGTTAAGGAATCTCACATCGTCAAAACACTTGTTACTCTTGTGGCCTTTGTGCAACGAGGCTGAAGTTCTTAAAGTGTCAGATAATAGTTCTACTGGATGTGTTCAAAGGTTGAATGCCCATCAAATACATTACTGTACCTCTGCCAGCTGTGAATTACCGTAGTGCTCACTTTACTAGAAAGACTTCAAATTATTTTGATAGTGCTTGCTATCCTTCAAAGCATTTCCCAAACATTCTGTTAAAATAAAAAGTACAAAGTTTAGTGGAAGAGCTACAGAGCAAATTCAAAACTCATGTCCTCCATCCATTGGTCAGCTCTCTGAGTTGTAATTATTTCTCACGGACGTAGTTGTACCAGGGCATTGAACCTGTTCCAAGCAGATTTTAAAGGAACAACCTATATACTTACGGACAGCCTGTCACTCATAATATATCTGCTCTGAAAACAAGACCTGGATGCTTCAAGTTCACAGACATCAGTGAAGCACTACATGTCAAGCCCAGAGAACACTGTATTTGAAAGCTGTTAGCTGGGGGTGGAGGCTGTCAAACACCAATGATAAGGCAGTCCTGAACGTGTCAAGATTTTAATCAATACTTCACAGAAAACAATGCTGGAACCCAGTTTGAAGTGAACTTGTGCCAGAAACTAACTTCAAACCTTAGTAACACAACATGAAAAACATAACATACCAAACAGAAGCACAGAGGATGTGAACTTAAAATACATTTTATAAGCACATACACATATCACTTCATTTCAAAAAGAATACTACAATTAGTATGTGGTAAAGGGCAAGTTCAATGCGGTGACAGCTTAGAATCACAGAATCATTAAGGTTGGAAAAGATTTCTAGGATCATCTAGTCCAACCATCCACCTACCACCAATATTGCCCACTAAACCATAATTCCAAAGCACTGCATCTACCCTTTCCTTAAGAACCTGCAGGTGACCCCATCACTTCCCTAGGCAACTTCCTCCAGTGCCTCACCACTCTTTTGGAGAAGAAGTTCTTCATAATATCCAACCTCAACCTCCCCTGGTGCAACTTGAGGCCACAACCTCTTGTCCTATCGCTGTTACCTGGGAGAAGAGGCCAACCCCCACCTCACCACAAATTCCTTTCAGATCACTGAAGAGAGCGATAAGGACTCCCCAAGCTTCCTCCTCACCAGACTGAACAATCCCAGTTCCCTCAGCTGTTCCTCGTAAGACTTGTGCTCCAGACTCTTCACAGCTTCACTGCCCTTCTCTGGACATGCTCCGGGGCCTTGATGTTATTCTCATAGCGAATGGCCCAAAACTGAACACAGCATTGGAGATGCAGCCTCACCAGAGTTGAATATAGGTGGACAATCACCTCCCTGCTCCTGCTGGTCATGCTACTGACACAAGTCAGGATGTCATTGACCTTCCTGGCCACCTGACACACAGTTTGCTTGTGTTCTGCTGGCTGTCGACTAGCACCCCCAGACCATTTTCCTCCATATAGCTTTCCAGTCACTCTACTTCAAGCCTGTAGCGTTACCTGTGGTTGTTGCGACCAAAGAACAGGACCTGTCATTTGATCTTGTTAAACTTCATCCCAGTGGCCCTGAACTATCCTGAATGGATTGAAGTCTACCCTCCAGAAGTCCAAGGCAGCAGATATGCTGACCAAAACAACTTCAGTTGTGTAAAGCGTGATAAAAACACTTTATGAACATCAGAGGCACACATACACAGAAACACCCCCAAAAGACGTAACACCTTCAAATTTCAGACCTCTTTACCGCATAGTGGAAACTATATAATGCATGATCTGTTTCAGTCAGGATTTTCCTTTTTTTTTTTCCCCCACAGGACAGCATGTTGATGCAGTAAATGTTGAAACAGGAAAAAGAAAGAACCTTCAATACAGAGATTTTTGAGTGAGAGATGATACAAGTCATCACAATAGCAAAACAGGACAGAACTAAAGAAGGTAGAAAAACAGAGATTAAAAATTACTTTCAGTTAAAGTCAGTTGCAGCAGCACTACCTGATCCCCCTCAAAAAAAGCAACACCTGAACAGAAAAAAAAAGCAACACAAAAAAACCTCACACTGTCTTATGAAAATAATCCCAATTTTTTGTCTCATTTTCTAACTGTTAGCACCTGCATTAAGTGTGCCAAAGCTAGACATGCAGGACATCCCAGAAGAATACATTTGTATGCACCATGAACCTCACTTCCCTTGTTCTTCCTTTCTGCAGTCTTAACACAGCCAAACTTACTTGTCATTCTTTGCCCAATATCTCAAAGAAATGGTTCTGGCTTGACAATTTCTCCCTTTCTGCCAGATGCCTCCACTGCAACTTAAGCTGAGTATTCCTAATGTGGAGGGTGGCAATCCACACAAAAACACTCGTATTCATATTATAAAAATAGAAATAGAGGTGATTGATAGTTTATTGACACATATTTCTTTAATACATAAAGAAAAATCCCAAGTTCAAAAGCACTGTGCCCACTGTTTTAACACAAGAACAGCATTAGCCAAGGCAGGAACAGTAATCATCTCGTGCTTTGCTGAGAAGGGCCCGCACAGGATTAAAGCTGACTAATCACCCACGGGTGCACAGTTCCAGAGAGATCATGCCTCCAAATTCTAGCTTTATTAATGCTACAAACAGCAAACAGAAGAACAAACCTCTGTTAAACCAGACACACAAGCTTATTTAAAAAAAAAAAAAAAAAAAAAAAAAAAAAGTGTTCTAACTCAAATCCATGAAGCTAAAAAAACAATCCCAGGAAGGCTGAGGCTTCAGTCCAGGTCACCATACCCTGTTAATCCTTGCTAAGCAGAGGTCTCTGCCTTGCACAGTCTTTGTACACCCAGAATTGCAGTGCTTTCCTCAGATCAAGCATGCATTCAGCTAAGTTTACAAGTCTATTAGAAAAGGATCAGTGTTATTACCCACGGTGCTTAAATTGGTTCTCAGTTTCTTCTCAGAATCACAGAATCGTAGGGGTTGGAAGGAACCTCTGGACATCGTCTAGTCCAACTCCCTACTTCTCTACAGTAGGTTATACAAGAAAGCATCCAGGTGGCTACTGAATATCTCCAAAGATGGCAACTCACAACCGCTCTGGGCAGTCTGCCACCCTCACAGTAAAGAAGCTCTTCCTCATATTCACCTGAAATTTCTTATGTTACAGCTTGTGCCCATTGCCCTTTTTCTGTCACGAGGCACCACTGAAAAGAGCCTGTCCCATCCACTTGACTCCTGCTGATCAGATATTTAAAAGCATTGATAGGATCCCTCTCAGCCTTCTCTCCTCCAGGCTGAACAGTGCCAGGTCTCTCAGCCTTTCCTCCAGGCCCTCAATCACCTTTGTGGCCCTCCACTGGACACCTAGGAGATCTCTGTCTTTTTCGAACTGGGAAGCGCAGAACTTGGGACAGTATTCTCAACATGGCCTCACCACGGCAGAGCAGGGGGGAGGATCACCTCCCTCAATCTGCTGACCACGCTCCTTTTAATGTGCTATGGGGTACCTTTGGTCCTCTTGGGACGTGAGAGACGGTGTCAAAAGCCTTGCTGAAGTCAAGATAGAGAGCATTCACTGCTCTCCTTCATCTACCTTGCCAGTCATGACATCTTGGAAGGCTATCAGGTTGGTCAAGTATGATTTCTCCTTGGTGAATCCACGTTTACTACCTCTGATAACATTTTCTTCCACTTGCTTGGAGATGACATCCAGAGTAAGTTATTCCATCACCTTCCTAAGGTCAGGCTGACCGGCCTGTAGTTTCCTGGGACCCCCTTCTGTCCCTTTTCTGAAGACCTGCAATAACACTGGTTTTCCTCTAGTCCTCAGTCATCTTTCCCATTCTCTATGACTTTTCAGACATGATAGACAGCAGGTTGGCAATCACTTCTGCCTGCTCCCTCAGCACTCGTAGGTTCACCCCACCAAGGCCCATCATATGTACTGAATTTGCCTAGATGATCTCTACCTAGATCTTCTTTGACCAATGGGAAATCTTCTTTTCTCCAGATTCTCTCTTTTATCTCCACAGTTTTGGATTCCCAAGGCCAGTCTTAGTAGTAAAGACTGAAGTAAAGAAGGCATTTAGTAATTTTGCCTTTTCAGCATCCCGTTACCAGTGCACCCACCTCACTCAGCAGCATGCCCAATTTTCCCTACTCTTCCTTATGATGCTTATGTACTTAAAGAGGCCCTTCTTGTTGTCCTTGATCTCCCTTTCCAGATTTAGTTCCAAATGAGCCTTGGCCTTCCTCATTGCACCCTTGCTTGCCCAGACAACATTCCTCCAAGTGACCAGATCCTTTTTCCACATTTCACTAACTTCTTTATTCCATTTCAGTTTCTCTGTTATCTCCTTGCTTACTCATGAAGGTCTTCTGCCACCTTCTCCTTAACCTACTACAATCTTGTCCTGCTTGAAATTCTTGTATAAATGGTCAGTAACTAGTGGGAGACCTCCAAAGAGCAGCACAGTTCAGAGCCAGACTGGGCTTCAGAGCACAACTGATGTTCTGTTAGTTTCAGAGTGTGCCTAAAGACACTCAAAAGTAAACCAGTTCCTCTGCCTCAGATGCCCCTCAGGCAGAGTAAAATTAAAGCCATGCTGGATTGGTGCAATAAACATGAAAGCAAAGAGGATAGCCAACTTCACACTGAAATGAAACACCACTTTTATGCTGTATCACAGAGCTGTCCTTGGGCTACAGTAGGAAAGGTACATCTAGCTCTTAGGCTCAGCCTCTTTCTGCTCCTTCAGTCACGTCAAAAAGCACCACAAAGAAAGCTGCAAAATCACAAGCAAGTAGAGAGGTAGACAGATCCAGAAATAGGAAAGAATGAGACATACATAGCACACATGACTTTTCTGAAGAATTTTTGAGTATCTGAAGATGTGAGGTCAAAGCAGCACTGCTGTAGTAACAGACAGAAATTGAAATAAAAGGAATTACACTGACATCTCTGAAGTGTGCAAATTGCCTTTATCCTGTGAAATATTGTATGGTGGTAACCACAAAACTCTCCTAGAAAAATCTTTTACAGGAATAGGTGGTGTAAAAAAATCTGGTTTAAAAAAAAAAAAAAAAAAAAACAAAAAAAAGTTGCAGGGAATGATTAAGGTCATTGTCCCAAAACAATGTATCCTTTTGAAATTCCCTCTGATCAATGCCTCTGTCACCTATGGTCCCACAAGCGCCATTAAACCTGTTACAGGGGATTTTACAAACCTTAAGTAACACAGGGAGATTGAACTGGGCACCTGGCTGCTGTAACATACTTGCTAGCTTAATGTACTGGACACAATTTATCATCACATTACTTTGATTTTACCTCATGACAAGTCCACCAAACTAAAATGACGTTCCTAATATGCTGTAGAAGCCAGACACTTTAGTTAAAGGAGTGGTCTACAGCTGTCAGATTTAATTGTGCTAAAGCAATCAACAGAAATTTGCATATGCTGATTGCAAAAATAAACATTTTTTAAAACATCAGCCGTGTTTTTGTGACTACATTCTCAACAACAAAGTTCCCTTGTATTAAATCAGAAGTCGGTTGTTTAAAACTGTGACACACTGCAGCTTTCATAGGAACAAGATTACACAAATAAAACGGGAAATTTGCACTATATTTTCATATTCTCTGAGTATTTTTGAAAGATGATATACGAATTCCTAAGACACCAAGTCCTACTTGCCCAGAGACCAATAACATACACCTCCAAGGGACAAGTAATACAGGTTGTACATACACAGTAGAGAATGCTACCTTACGAATTAAGGAGAAAGATAAATAACTCTAAGAAAACAAATAAAAGGATCTCTGCACCTACCATTTTAATCAAAGGCCTTTGAGAACAGGCAGCAGCTTCAATACCTGGGCTGACGACACTACATGATTGAACTTCTTTTAATATATCTATGGGGAAACACCACAGAAGCAAGTGGCCGGCTCTCAGTTGCAAGGCCAAATTTTCCATGTACTTTGCACGTGTTCCTGACAGGCCTGTATCTACACTGGAGCACACTGAGAGGCACAGCATGTCTGCCTGACTACAGAAGCAACACAATCACATCCGTACTGCTCCCCAAGGACACATACACTGCTTTCAGCCTTGAGATTGCATGTCAGCTTGGTAGAGCCTGATGCTACTTATGGACTCCAGGCTTGGCTGCCTTCAGTGCCTACAGTAGGTATTCTCCCAAACAAAAGTATGCTACTACACTTACAGAACACCACCTACATCCTCCACTCATTGCAACCACAACTTAACCTGCAAAGAAAACCAAAAGCTTTGAAAGAAAGGCCTCTCTTCTGCAAGGGGTCTCAACATCACATCGCTGATGAGACAGACAGGCAAGAGGTTCTCCTTCATTATTGCAAACTATTTTCTCAAATTCTTTATGACTGTTTGTTCTCTTGAGTGTTGAGGGTTAAAGAAACAATGCCAGACCAGCTGGCACAAACTACAGGAAGACATGTTTGACTGAACAGAGCTGCGATTTCCTTCTGGAACAGCATTTTGGACTAGAGATTGGTTGCTCTCCTCTTCCTGTCAGGATGGAAAATTGACCATGGCAATGTTTCAAGAGCATTCAAGTGGATGCCTTTGCACTGCCAGAGCAATAAGAGGATTTTACCTACCTTGTGCAGAGCTGTAAACCATTTCTTTACATAAGCAGATAAACTTCAAAAGTCCATTTGCTGGTGACGATAAAGACTTCAGCCATCTAAAGTTGCTTTCACATATTTCCTTTTCACATGAGCAATAAAGCTGTTACAATATTAACCCCTAGACAGGTAAGAACCCTTGCATCTATCAATAGGGGACAACAACTACACAGAACGTTGAAATGCTGCCTCAGCATCAGATGTCAATACAATTACACTGCATTGCTATGTTCAGTAAGTAAATAACAAGCACTTTGTTTTTTCTGGAATGGGTACAGGTATACTCCAGATGTATAAATACTACATTTGTCCATACTAGGAATATAGGAAGCTTCCAACTGCAAACAGCAGAGAAGGAAGCAACGTCATCCTTGTGCATCTAGGAGAGAGTGGAAGGAAAAAGGAAGGAGCAGTGCACTCTTTGGTCTACAAAAATAAGACCTCCAAAAACATCACTTTCTCTTACTACATCTTCCAAAAAATTTGATTTTTATAGGCTATATTTAATCATAAAATAAACCTTTATGATGAAATGAGAAATTCCCACAGTTAACAGAGACACTCTAAACTCGAACAAGCCAGTAGTTGTGATTTTCATTCCGAAAACATTGCAAATTGTATAGACGTTTTATTGTGGACATAATATTACCAATCGCAGCCAAAAGCCAGTGTTCAGAAATACAAAAAGCAGAAGCCACATTTTACATATTTGCTTACCAAACTCTCTCAGGATGAGTTCACAAATAGGAAAGCATTTATAGTACAATCTGTAGTGTCAGATGGGTCTGTATTCTTTGTTCATCTGTTTGCTACTAGCACAAAGATGAACATCAGCAGGTAAAATCCTTCCAAGCTTAATTCATTTGAACAACTTCATAACAGAAGCTAATGACAGATTCTGCATCAACACTACTGTAAACCAGGCTAAAATAGGGGAAAAACTGAGTACTGCCCACCATTTGCATTCAATCCATTATTATTAACCTTCAATTTGTCAACTGAAAATAGATGAGCAAGTGATAATCCAGTGTAATTCCAAATTCCTCCAACTACTAATGATGCAAGTCACTAATTAACGCTCAACACTTAGACATGGTTGGTTTCATTTTAGCTACCAGACACAGAAAACTGTATTTGATTTGTATTTAACTCAGGGAAAACAAAAACAAAGTCAACTGTAACAAAGAGCTCAAATAAAACATTCAGCATGCCTAAAATGTGAAAGTTCTGGCATTACAGATGTGTTTGTGGGATGATGGCTTCAAAAATGCTAACTTGAACTGAAACAAGTCTCCACTGTTTTATTTATTTTAAGCTGCAGACTCTCTCCTAGTCACACTTGTTTGATGAAAATCAGTATATAACTTGTTATCCCTCAGAAGCCCCGAAGACACAACACTGCTAGATTGAAACACAGATGGTTTTATTACTTCTTGTGCAGTATCTTAAAAAAAAATAAAATAAAATAAAATAAATCTAATTACAATCATGCAACCCTACTAGCAATGAAAGGCTGCACAGGCAATACTTCCCATCTCTCCAAGGCTGCAGGGACTTTAAGAGAGCAGTAAGGCATGAAATTAGAAGACTTCCACTCAACTTTTGCAGCAATGGCCAAGTTTGTAGAGTTGGCATTAAGGGGACAAGAACACATTTGGTAAGAGAACACCAACAAACAGTAACTTCACATAAGCATTTTTACATTTACACTTTTTGAAGCAGGAGAATACTAAAGGGTCCCCTTTAGCTGAACAGGATCATACTTGCTGCACGTTGCAATTTCTCATTCACAGGCTGTTAAGCTACCTTCCTCTCTTCCCCAGACTGGGACACTCAGGAATTCGGGATTGTATCTTGGCCCCTGACGTAGGAGCTTCAAGACTCCACCTCATATTATCTATGCAGACACAACAACTCACATCAGTGAAGTAAATACACATTTTCTCCTCCCACTATACGCCCCATGAGCCAAAGAAGCAGCAGAATACCAGAGGTACAGCAACAAGTTTCATGCATCAGATTGCTTCCCTGCCTAAAAAATAAATTCCTACAGCCTCTGCTCTGTGTGCCAGTGGCAACTGGGGTCTGGTTTTCAGGAGACATCAATCATGTCTGTTTTTCATGATGGCTGCTCACCATACGAGTATCTTTGCAGAGTGGCACTGTGCTAGGCTCCTCTTCCAGGGAGTTTTTGGGGGTAATTCCACTAGATTTCACAAAAACATGTGAGTAAATTGGTAACCTGCCATAGTGTTCTTGCCATGAAACCAATCTGCTTTTTATTAACCTACCATCAGTGCAAAGTACGAGCTTTGTTTAAAAATAATGACTACATTGCCCATCCTGAGATCAGAAATGGAAACACTAATGACATAACCAAATGTTCTGTAATGAACTACAATGTGGTTTAGTATGGCCACAGAAATAGATTATTTATTGTCTCAAACTCCAGAACTGCAATAATGTGCAATCTTTTAAGTATTTCATTACAAATTAAACTGAACCTTAAATACAATTTCAAGGAAAGATATTAGGTATGATCAAACCTAAATTCATCAATAAATAATAGCTTACACATCAGATAGGAAAATGAAAGAAGAGGAGTTGAAAAAGACAACTCTTATAGCATGTATATTCATGTATGTATCAGGAGGCAGATCTATTCAGCACTTGAATCAAATGGAAAAACCTCCTCCAAAATCTTCTCTAGAGAAATACGTTCCTTAAAAACAGATCTTCCAAAGCATTAGTGACATATATCACAGTACCTTCATTTTGAAAGCTACCTACATAACCCCATGCAACGAAAGATGATAGGCAAATCATCCCAGTCTGATTCTCTGTTTCAGGCTTATTTTTAACTCAGCTTTCTAATTCAGGTTATTCTCTCCACTGCAGAGAAATCTTAAATGGAAGTAATGGTGGAAATGAACCCATGATGTCTATTATGCAGCCAAAGGGTTTATTATTAACACAGAAAAAGGCTGTCCTCCACCTCTACCAGTTACCTCTCAAGTCAGTACAGCTCATTAGAAGGCACAGTGCAAATAACGTGGGCCCTTCTTAAATAGCATTCAAGATTACAATACAGTTTTTGAACTATACTACAACTATTAAAGGATATAAAGGAATCAAAGGTGTTATTTAATCATCCCTTTATTAAATTCCACATGTTTTCAGGGAAGACCAGAACCTTCACCAGTAATAGAGGACCAGAATTAATCTGCCCCCTACGTAAATTACTCGAATTGAAATAGAGAGGCCTGGGAAGTTATTATGCCTTCAAACTTCCTTCAGCATTCCTAAATCCAAAAAAAAACCAAGTCATAATCATAACTGGGTTTAACACAAAGTATTTGATGTTTTACTTGGGAAATGGCAACGTTAAAATCTAACTTCTGTTAATCCATGACATATTTTCTAGTCACAAGTTAACTGTGAAGGCTCTGTTTTCTCAAAACTGGTGGCACACACAGTGACACAGTGCTTATGATTTCTGTCACCTAGTTGCTACCCGCTTCACAAAAGTTCATTTCAATTAGCATCTCTAAGGCAAGATGTTTCAGTCTGGTTCACTATACATTCAGCATCTACCAGTTTAGTGTGATATGCCCAGATTCCCAAAATGCAAAGACCTAAACACCGATGTATCCTGGCAGTCACAGTGCCCTGTTATTTGGTTTTTACTATGCAGAAAGACAAAGCACATCCTGCCTTGTAATCCTCTACACTATCTACTGTTAGCTAAAATGAAAGCATTTGCTTGAGTGACCAAAAACTCCAAAGACTAAAGAGGTGTTTTGTCCATGCAAAGCCAACTGAGCTAGATTCATAAAGCCATGAAATCGTAAGCAAGAAAAAAAGAAAAATCAGCCTCTGATTTCACTGGATACTAGTGGTTTCTGTGATGTTTGTTCACTTCCTCCTCCTTCCCTCCTCTCCTAATCTCCCTTGTCTCAGATAACCCCAATCACCATTACAAAGTGTTGTAAAATGCTGAGGCAAACAAATCAAAGGAAAATCCCACCACACTGAGCGAGTTAAATGCAAACACATCAAAGATGTACCTGCCATGTTCTGTAAAACCTCTGAAGTTACTCTTCTGCAGCAATCGGCAAATACTGGGATTACAAGAGTCTTTTCCCACTGAATCAAAAGAAGCATCACAGTTGCTTCCAGAACACCTGACTGTTCACACACGCTACAACAATGTATTGCTGATTTACTAGGATTAGCATTAATTACTGCAGCGTGAGGAGTAACTGATGCTACAACACCAATTCCTGCAATACCAGGACAAGGCATTAAGATCATCATTTCTGCTCAAAGTGATGATATCAGCCACGCTCCCCTGCTGCAACGTTACCTCCTCTGCCAATTGATTCAGAGGCAGTGCTGAGGAATTCCCTGCCAAATAGTCTCTGAAAAGACAGCATAACAGCTGAGTCCCAGTAGCTCCAGTTGCTATTCCCAGCAGAAGTCACTGCTGCCTCTGAGGTGCACCTTATTTATACCACAGCTACAGCACACCTGGCACTGGGGAGAATTTTCAGACCACTCACACAGTCATAAAGTGCCAATGCCAACAGCTTAACCAGGGACACGTGGGTCAAAACGCCGTCCTCCTGTGAAGGACGTCTCCTGAGAAGTGAAGCTGAGTTCTATGTTGACTAAAGGAGCTTCTGCATCTTTTTACATTACCCGAGGGCAGAAAGGCTTCGCCCCAGTGCCTGAACTGCTTCCTCAACTGATTAAAGACAAATGAAATTTGAGAGAACTGCTGTCCAGATGAATGCTTTCAGAGCCTCATGGACTGTGCTAAGGACTAGAATAGTATTTGGTTGGATTTGAAGAACAATTATTCTCTCCTGCGCTAACGTGTCTTCTGTCTTCATTTTTATTCAGAAAGCAACAGGATAAAAATAACAGTCTGCAACTAAATTAGGAGTTTGGCAAATATGAATTTAAAGACTGTGCCCTCTTAGACCCACTAAGAACATTAAGAGGACGTTTTCCAGCAATTCGATGGACAACTAACTTACTCTAAGCCACGAAAATCTCTATTGCAGCTGGCTGACAGGCCTGCCACCTAAAAGATAGCCTTTTAATCTGTTCTAGACGCACAAATAGTAATTCAGTCTAGTTGTCCAGTCTCCCTGAAATTGGGCCACTTGAGAGACTCCAAGCTAAGCGTCCAGATCTCCAGTTTTATCTCTCCAAAATGAAAAGTTGGGCCCATGTTCATGTAACACAAGGATAGGCATGCTTAACTTGCTATAAATCTCTTACTCCCAAGGCTGTCCTCCAGTTCTTACCTGCTCTGGCACTCTGAAGCCAGCATGGTTGTGCTGATTCAATAGAGTTGCAGAGGACACCAGAAGTGACATTTTAAAAGGCAGAAGAAATGAATGCCCAAATGATGGAAGGAAAAGCAACGGTCAGGATACTGTACTGTCCCTGCTGAGGCACAGATAGTCCACCAGTCCTGGACTGACACGCAGACTGCTTCAGAGTTTCCTTTCACACTTAAATCCACTCTCAGTTTCACACTGACTCATCACCTATCATTGAAGAAAGCTGCTCACTGGCCAACTAGGTTTATGTCAGCACCACAGAACAGTTCACAAGAGACTGAGTGAGTAAAACATGACAAGTTCACACTGCTTGTAATTAATGAGAAAGTGATTTTTTTAAATCTAGAGGATTGAGTATAACTGAAATACAAGCCCATGTTCCACTCAGACTAACTGCTCATACCTGTAATATCAGAGCAGTCCAATCAATTGACAGTATTTACAAACAATATATTATGGAATTCAGAGATCTTTCTCAGTGACAATACTATTCAGATTACAGCCTCCTATCTAAAAGGAGATGTTATGTATCTGTCATACAGGTTATTTGTCTATAACCCATTAAAATAAAGTTTTCAAGAGATATTACACCTAATATCTTTCCACCAACTGAAGCAACACCACTTCCAAAGACAGTTCCAATCCAGAATGATTGCTTAAGATAGTAATCCTGTTGTAAACCAGCTTTACAGAGATTTATATATTTTTCTTCATGAAATTTAGACAGAAGTCAAGAGTAAAAACATAAAATAATTTTAAAGTTTAATAAGTACCATAGAATGAAAAAGAAAGTACATTTACACTCGTCTGCATTCAGGAAAACTTTACATGAGGGCTGCTCCAAAAGTAATGGCTCCTGTTCTATTACATTGGCTCATAATGTTGGAGGAGGATGTTGGTGGTATGGTAGTAGAGACTGAACCTTCCCATCAGTATTCCATTACACGTTGTTGTCATGTGACAGATGGCAGCAGAGGAGCAGTCTGACAGAATGGTGCCTGACATGAAAGCACAGATGAAGCAAGGATGTGGAACTGAATTTCTCCATGCAGGAAAAATGGCACCCACTGACTTCCATCAACACTTGCTGAATGTTTAAGGAGACCAAACAGTGGTGTACCAGTGAGTGGTGCGTTTCAGCAGTGGTGACACTGACTGGAAAGACAAGCTATGTTCCAGACAGCCATGGAGATTTTTACAAGCATGGCCTCCTGTTCATTGCTAGTGAAAACACATAGCAAATAGTGGTGACTTTATTGAAAAAAAAAGTCTTTAGCTCAGAACTTGCCCATACCAAATAGTGCCGTTGTGCTCTTTGTACTTCTTGTAGTTTCCACAGAAGTCAGTAGGAGGCATTACTTTTGGAGCAACCTACATACAAGTCATAACATAAGAGTAAAAGAACTAAAGCAACAAAGCAAGAGAAGAATAAGCAAATATACTGACCAACATGAATTTGCTCCAATCAAAAATGAAGGAACAGGCTGCTACAGGCTTATCTGGGGTAAAGCTCAAAGACTTCCATTAACCTCAGAAACAGAGTCAAATACACACTGGCTTCAAATGTGGGCACCAGTAACTCCAAGTTACCTCATGTTCGAGTACAATGAGAAGGATCACTCTCTAATAACTGCCCACATTCATACTGCTATTCTGAAGTAAACATGAAGCTCCTTACCTTACCCCACAGTCATGATAAGTAAGGTAGAAGCATATACTGAGGTAGCACCCATTATGACAGTGATTTGTGGAACGTTAATTGCTGTACCACTGTCTGTTGAGGCAGCAACTGATGTTAGCACATTCCAAATATTGCAAATGCAAAAGATATACGTGTTAGTTTATATTACTTTCTAAAATTATTTTCATAAAGGTAAGAAAAGTCAACCCATTTTATTCCATATGTGCAACCAACAAGTGTACCCACAGTTAGAAAGCATGTTCAAAGACATTTCTGAAACAATATTTTGAAAGTGTTAACAAAGTGTTTTGACATCTCTGTAGCTCTCCCACACATGTAAATCCCATTATCATTTAGCTGAAAATATTCAGCAGTTTCATTTAGAAAGAAAAATGCTGAGCTCTCTCCAACATACCCCTTACTCTAGTTAAGTTTGTTTTCTTCCCAAGGTTACGTAGCAGTCCTTTGAACTCACAAAATGAACATGCTCATAAATACCAAAAATTGAACTTGCCTCTAGGCAAACGCTGTGACGTTTCTAAAAAGAAAGTAGTTCACAATTGCCAACTCTGAATTCAGCAGGCAACGGGAGAGACCAAACTCAAGAGGTCTGTAACACTCATTCTCATGTCCAAAACAGGTTCCAGAAATTGATGGCATTCAGACAAACTGAAACAGACCATCCTAAAAGCCTGCAAGACATGTGAATTCCTTTTCCTCATGAGATTCCCTGTATCAATTCATGGACATTTGTACATTCTTCCCATGAACTAGCACTCAGGTTGGATATTTGTGGTCAGGCACTGGCACAGGCTGCCATGGGAGGTGGTGGAGTCACAGCAGGAAGTCATCAAGAAACCACTCGGATGTGGCACTGAGGAACATGCTTTCATGGGCAACGTTGATGGTGGTGGGCAGTTGGACTAGATGATCTTAGAGGTCATTTCTAAACTTAATAATTACATGATTAGCACTAAGAGATTTCCAATAAATTAATAGTGAGTAACATATATAATAAGATTAGTATCTACTTTCTTCTTCAGAAAAAAGAAAAAGCTGAAGCACTTCCCATGCAAAGCACACAAAAGAAATAGCATTTTCAGCAACTATTTTCATTGCGATTCCTGTAGAGCCAGAAATCCACACTCAAGAGTGCATCTCTGCCTCCTGCAGCAGGGCTACTCAGGTGAGATATTATTCCAACAAGTCACGTTTAACACCTTAGACTCCTCATACAGAACACATCTGAGATTAAATATTGATTTTACATTATAGCTATTCATTATCACTAGACACGCACACTCCTTTTAGTGAAACTATGGTCGTTAATTTGACTAGTCATAACCTGTGATGAAGGCCAAATTACCACAAAAAGCATGTAATAATTTTACGTCTCAGCAACCTCACGGTCCCTTCTTTATTAAATGCATGCCCACAGACCATTCCAGTTCACAACAGACCATACAGATTTCTCGCTGGAATTTTTTCCTTTTTGCATTTCTTCATAAGCATAATGTCTTGTATTAATTGACACTTGGTTCACCAGCATTCTCCCTCAGTTAAGGCTGCATTGCAACCACACTTAGAAGCCACTGTTGCACCAGGACTATGGAGTGTTAGCACAGAGAGTGTGAGGCAAACCTCAGAAAGAACAGATGCAGACTCCAAACCAAACACTGCAGCACTGCACATGAATAGCTGCGTTGCACCACTGCTGAGACACCTACTTCTTTGCATATCTTCAAGCACAGCACTTATTTGGCAGCAAACAGCACACTCAGATCACTGTTTCTGGAAATTAATGGCAAGCAGCAGTTTCTAAATGCATTTGAAAGTGCATCCTTACTGACTTTGGAGCCAAGGTAAGCATTAGCTACTTGGCTTTTGTTCAGAATTCATCCAGGTCACTAGTTGAATATTTTTTCCTAAGTAACTTAACCTGAACCAAGAATACTGTTGAAGGATTTCTGTCAAAATATGAAGCATCGTTATTTAGAGAGGGCTACAAAATAACAGCACCGAGTAACCAGTAATAGATGAAATAATTGACAACCCAACACTGACATTCTATATTAGCTAAGAAATAGATTTCCTTTCCTACCTTGAAGCATTACGCAGTAAAATTGGTGATAATCCAGAAACAAGATTAAGAGCAAGACAGCTCTGTTAACATACCCTTAAAGTGGTACCATTCCATTTAACATTGTCTTAAAAACGAAAGCAGTAGCAAGATAACATGAAGTTGCAGCTACAGTTCTGATGAATCAATCATTTATAGTACTCAAAAATAAATTTAGACAGATGAGTACTAAACTTATGACATCTCAGCACTGCACTGGAGAAGTATGCAGCTGTGTTAACATGGGAATACCAAAGAACATCCTCCCTCAGAGGATTAAGTCACTCTCAGCTTTTTTCTTTTTTAAATCATGGGGAAGAGAAAGTAAGTGTTAGCACAGCTCATAAATAAGTGCTAACCATTTTTTTTAGTGCTGTGTGTGGCCTTGTTCTCAGAGCCAATGAGCAGAAAGTGGTATATCACAGCCTCACTCTGCAGATCCCTCGAGGGGTTAATGAGCAGGCACAGGAACCAACACTGTGCCTATCTGCTAGGAGATATCAAAGCAATGGACAGAAGCCTCCATGTGCTCTCCCCAGGCTCTTCAGGAGGAAAGGGCAGGGAGACTGATCTTAGGAAAATGCTTTGACCAAGGTATTGATCAGAATTTCACCCACTGAAACTCTGGAGCCTGTGGAGGAAACCAATCTCCGTCACCAGGAAAACTGCTTTAAAACAGCTCTGTTTGAACTGGAGGAGAAGTGGGAAAAAGGATAGCTTTATTTTGTTTTATTCAAGTATTTAAGACATCTGCCACAGGAAGGGAAGAAGAACTGATAAGCAGAATCAACAGATAGCTACCCAAATGTCTGCTTGGTGTCTTGCCAGTTTGATATGACTCATACAGACAACACTTCAATTGACAGGTTACAAGGAGTTTTATATTTTATCTACTACAAGACCCATGACACATACTGTGCATACACCTAAGCCTACAGTAGTCTCACAAGAAATAGAATCCCAACTGGTTTCACAATATGGCCAGGTATGAGAATTTGTTTCTTAGGAAGCCTCTTCTCAAGTCTAATTCGTACTCCAAGGAGCTGCAGTGTGAAAGGAACAGAAGGATGAAAACAGGCAAAAAACAACTCTTAATTTTAAATGCTTAATCTTGTTCTACACAGAACAAAAGGCTCTATTTTAATTCCTCCCCAAATTTCTGGATGTGAGAAAATAGCAACAATCAGAATGCAGGAGGCCCTCTGGTGAGCACATGCATTCATATTCTCTACAAAAAAAGCAAGCAAGCCAACCAGTGCTGGTGACTTGATTGGGAATCAGTGAAGTTCTTTACCACAGCTGAAAACACAACTGCGTAAGTGAAGACAGCAAAGCTAATCTTTACCAGCTAGCTAAAAAGTAGACCGTATCAGGCAAGCCATGCAGATGTTCTCAGCCTGTGGATAACAGACAACTCGCAACACCTCCCTAATGCTTTTCCAGTCGCTCCATGCAAGTATACTAAGTGAATAACACCTTGTGATGACATGCCCACATGGTACCAGAAGGTCAGTAATTTTTCCTCACAAATCCATTTTCCCAGGTGATTAACAGCAATGGTTTAAATAAGACAAAACCATGTCCCCACCACCACAGAAATGCTTTTTAAACCAGTCCAGCGCAAGTTTCCAAGGCTTACCACAAAACTACCACCAAACAAATGACTTACTCAGCATTCAGTACAGTGATGGCCAGTGCTTATAAAAAGACAATTTACGTGGCTTAGGCCACAGCCTTCTAAAAGCAAAGGAGCTACTGACAGAAAAGCCCTTGCTCAGCACCCAGAGGTTCTTCTCTCACTGAACCTCACCTATGCCTGTTCCTTTTCTACCCCTCTGCCTTTTCTCATTTTATACTTGTTTTGAATATTCAATTCAGTATTAGTGCAGCTGACCTTCAATCCGTCTGCATGGACTATTGTTTTCATAAGCAGCTTGGGAACACCCATCATTTTTCTTCTGGTAAAATGATAATCTTATTTCACATTTAAAACTTACCTAATCTTACTTGCTTCACAGCAGTCCTAATCTGAAACAACCAGACAGCACATTTATAACAAATATAACACAACCTGTAAAGACAAAACCAGAGGAGAAATGTGTTTTGTGACAAGGGAGAAGACCAATACACACTTCCATGATCCTGAAGACTGAATACACCGACAGTAAATGGCAACAGATAAAAGGTGGCAATCTCTTTTACACATCTATTTGTGCAAAGAAGCCTGTCTCACAAATAAACACTCAGCCTTACAGACCCTTGTAAGCTCTCCTCTACTGTCTCTGTTAAAAAAAGCAAAGTGCAGACATAACACAGAAATTACAAAGAAACATGAGAAATTCAAATCTCAGAACAGTCCAATCTTCCCCTTGACTGACAAACTGCAGGAATGCAAAGTCTGAAATTAAAGACTAAAAACAGATTGTCCAGGAGAAAACAAACCAGTAGTGTGTCCAGTAAGTTTACCCTAAAAGGAATCTCCAGTAACTAATATCCCAACAGCCAACAGACAGCCTGAGTAGTTTGTATAACAGAGGTGAAGTACACAAGGCTGTACCATCACAGCCCAGTGCTCAGAGTACTTGCTAAGCAACTCAAACTAATCATCTTCCTATTTATGCCAGACCTTCCTTGTTTATCTGCGTCAATTGGTTCACAGAGAACTAAGACTGCCTATTTAGAAGTCAGTGCTGTAATTTTAGCCTAAATGGCTCTGAATGATTATACCAACACTGGAATAAATAAAAATATAACACTACTGCCAAAGAACAGAACCAACACAATCAAAATAGAAAGATTACGGGTGAACAAGCAAGAAAGAACAGTAAATATTATTAATCTGATATCAGACAGAGCCATAGCAAAAAAAAAAAAAAAAAAAAGAAAAGGAAACTGCACTGATAGGGAGCAGCAAAGCATGACAAATCAACCACACTAATCGCTAGCTATTTATATGCAGTTATCTTACTGTTAGCTTACTATTTTTACCCAACTGATTTTTCACAAAACATACAAGAGCCTGTCTGATAAGTGGGAAGAAAGATATAAGTTTGAGAACTGCAGCTAGAATTCCTCACTGCAGAGAGACTCAACACAGCTTTGCATTAAAAAAAAAAAAAAAAAAAAAAAAAAAAAAAAAAATGCAGATGATCAGTATGGCTTCTTAGATGTGTTACATTTCACTTTAGTATTTACATAGCACCCATGTAAAATACGACAAAACTATATTACTGGGAAGAGGACAGTATGCACACAAGTTCTACCCTAGAATACTAAAAAAAATAATAATAAGGGCCTTTGACTCCCCCCAAACACATCCTTGAACTGGTGGCTCGTAGTGTTACAACCCTTCTCAAAAGATACATCAAGTCAAATTTTGCCAGCAGTTGAACTGCTATCTATTGTTTAAGGTCACACATTTTATTTGAAACAGATCTATGGAACTATCCAGACAAAAATACAGAACTTTTCTCCACACATTCATTATGTCATTTTGTTTAGAGAAATGTGTGAAACTAATTTAACATGCAACCAATTGCAATACTGTAAAAAACACTGGTACATTAGCTCTGAAACAGTTGCCACTTTTCTACCATAAGAACATTCATCAGGAGCTAAGACAAACTTCAGTTCTTGTAGCATCTTACTGAAGTTTTCATCTCGGGCTAGAAGAGTAAAATCTTTCTGATCAATTTTCTGTGGGCACCCTACATCATCTTTCCCCTTCCTCCTCTTCTTGCTATAAGATCCAGTTGTACAGAACAGGCAACGTGCCCAGAACTTGCTAACTGTGGTGTGCTTACCTGGTAGAATAAATCCAGCCACACAAATGAGTCAGAGAAAGCCCCTCTATCCACCCTTCTCAAGCTCTGTCTATAACCCCTCTTGGCTTTATTGTGAAGGGTAACCAAAAAAATGATCAGTACAACCAATGTCAAAAAAGATAAAAAACACTTCTGTGTACCATCCTCCTCTAGTCTTTTTTCCCCCTGAAGAAGTACAATCCAAGCAAGAAGCTGCATTGCATGCAAGAAATGAATGAGGCCTATGCTGCAAGTCTCCTTTCTTGTTCCTGATGTTCCAAATAGTTTCAGAAACTATTAACAGAAAATATGCGACAAAGAAGGGACTCTGCTCAGCTCCCCACTGCACTTAAATATGAAACTAAATGCATTTTTGCTTTGCTGACTTCAGCTTGGTGCCAAATGATAAAGAAACATCTGTGATAGTAGTGGTGTAAGGAAATGTGCATTTGCTAACTATAAATAGGGACTTCAGACTATCCTGGATGGAGAAAAAAAAAAGTGTTTAAAGGAAGTATTAAAAAAATAAGAATTCAAGGAAATATAACTGAAGCTACAAGAAAAGTAGTGCATTTATGAATTCATGCCTCTGCCATTAGCCCTCCTTGTCACATACAGAAGCCCCAGGGCTGAGAAAGCTACCTCACAACTAGTCTCATTTGCTTTATTCTGGGTTGTTTCTGCTTGCAATCATTTTTTTTGTCAGTAACCTGAACACAAAGCTTCTCAACACAATGGATAGTGTGTCAGTGCTCATTCTGGGGAAAGAGATGGATAGAGCTTCTTCATCTTCAGATATCAACATGTAGACAATGTATCTGAATAAAGGACAGACAACTATGAACTTCAACTATAGAAAACAAATAACTTTCTTAACATGAACAGAAGTTGATGGTCACATTCAAGGCAACCACTACTTAGACATACAGAGATTAAGAGACTATTCCTGTGGATTAGGCCTGGACAGACTAAACACATCAACAAATTACTACGCAATAATTGGATCTATGTGAAGAAGGTAGGACGTTTACTGCCTCTCTGAAGGAATGATTATTAATGCACAGAACACCACAAAATTGCACAGACGTGGTCATCTCTACTCTTCCTTTCTTTGCAAACAGGAGCTGCATGTAGTCAGGAGGAGTAATGTGTGTGAAGTGTGTTGACTGGGGCTGTGTGAGCTTTGTCTGGGGTGTCCTGGGCTCCCCCACAGTCAGACATCCTTGAGCACGAAGTTGCGCCATGCCCACTCAGAACAAAGGAACAGAACACTGCTGTATGAGGCAGTGAGCATCTTCCAACCTGGTTGAAATTTAATAGTACATAGACTGCTCCAAGCTATTGCTCCTTGATTGCTTCAGCAACTTCCCAGGTAAATATTGGTGTAGTAGCTTAACTCTGCTATTTCTGGCAGTCAAACAGCTGTTAGAGCACAACCAAGCCTTTTGTTTTTTCCCCCCACAGAAGTTACATCCTTAACAACTACAGGTCAAACTGCGGACCTCTGATATCAGCCCAGTTATTCAAAGTATACCCAGACAACAAACCAAAGCACCTTTGTTTCTCAGCTTCCCCAAAACCAGCTTGCAGTGATCCAAAAATACCAATGTTTTCAACAGTGTTTTTAATCTTACCTCAGCCTTTCTTCTTCTTTCTTACGAAGGCTGAAATCTCGCTGAACCACCTGAAGCACATGCTCTGCTTCTTCATCAGTCAAGCCAGAAAGATCCAGTTTTCTGCCCATTGTACACTCTGTCCTGGATACGAACAGTTATGAAGGAATACCTGAAATCAGAAACAGTAAAAAAAAAAAAAAAAAAAAGTGAAATACATTGAAAGAACTTTTACTTTTCCCCACGAGCTGAAATCACATCTCTTCAACAAAGAGAAAACATCTATCATCAATACTGGAGAAGAAATTTTTCAAGTTATATGCATTGAAGGCAATTGCCTTCAGTTTTGAGAAGAAATGCAAAAGGTAAGTATTTGTGGTATGAAATGTTGAGGGAAGACTGCAATGTTGTCCTCCACAAGAAATGCATTAAAATTACTAAACTGAAGCAAGGTTTAGGAATTTCTTGAGATTTTATGCCAGCGGTTTGCAAAATGCGACCTCCAAGACTGTGCATGAACCAAGAACTTGGTTTGGTTTGTTTTGTTTTAATAATAACCCCAAATGGTTTCTACTAGCAACTACGGATCAGGAATTATTTTAAGATGTCTTCAAAAAAGTGAGCATATACATTTCAAATGCATTTCCCAGAATAACTGGGAAGTCACTACTATCACAATATCATTACTTCCCCTTCCTGTAAAAGGCAATGGAGAAAAAAAAAGAAAAGTAGCAAAGTTTCCATGCAAACTGAAGGCACTATAAAGCCTGAGCTAAAGGAACACAGTACCTTTATTTCATTAATAGCCGCTCTGTTCTGAGTTGTTTCCTCATGACCTCATTGTGTCTAATGTTAGTAAACTCAGCTATCAGTATTAATTTCTACAATTTGATTTATAGAGTTATTTGGGCAATCATAAAGCTGCCCCTCACCACATTAAGTTACAGTTTCAGAAAGAGTACATCATTTTGGAAAGTCTGTTATGAGCTCCTCACAACGTATATAATAATTAGGGACAAGCAGAAGTTCTTATACTGTATCAAGGAGATAAATACTACTTAGCATCAAGGGTTCCAGACAGTACTGCAGCATACACAAACTGTGTGCTTCCTGTACATCCCTTCAATTCAGCTGCTGACTGTGAGCGTACATTAGAAGGGGGAAATTTACCCTAAACCCTGGGCTATGTGGGCAGCCCCCTACCTCTTGTGGGCTGGCAAAGAATTCATGTCTATTTACTTTTAGAGTCACCAGATACAGTATGTAAACCAAACCATGAAAATAAAAACATAGGGAACTCGCTGTCTGTATTCCAATATCCTATTAACCTCCAAGGAACTTGGGTTTGGTTTTGTTTTCCCTCAGGAAATCATTTTTCTTCACTTTGCTAAATCACCTCTGATCTGGGAGTATCAGAGGAGTATATAAATATTTATAAACAGTGCTTAAATGTCTTTTTTCAGTAGATCCACATTAAGCACACTGGAAATTTACAACAGCAAATTCTCTAGAGAAGGAGCAGCGTGGAAAAAAAAGAAAAAAAAAAAAGACACCAAAACATTTTACCAGCCTAAAATAACTTCCATCCTTAGCTGAAATAACTTACACAAGGCAGTTTGCCTTCATTCCTAACACTTCTTTACTAAATATCAAACTGAATGTGAAATTTAAGCTCTCAGAGACATCAGTGACTGATGTAATTCCTTAGAAAACTTTTTCTCAGCAAATCAACACATTGTAACAGGAAAGCTTAGGCTTATAATATGAATGGGTATTGTTTGAATAATACACTAATCTTAATACTACTTACAGCCTGGTCTAAATCTAATTAAAACAACCATATTGAAAAAAAAAAATATTGAATTTAACAGTTTAAAAAAAAACAAACACACACAAAAAGAAACAGAAACAACTGACAAAATGAAATGCTTCTCAAGAACTGCCAGCAACGTTTCTGCACTTTATAGCAGACAAGAGCACCAACAGAAGAAAGAGGATGAGCAGTACATTTCCCAGTCACTCACATGAAACCTAAGCTGCTTGCACTTGCAGCCTCAGCAGAAGATTAGCATTACACGAGGGTGGGAGAAAAACCCAAACTTTTTTATTTTTTTCCTTTAAGTACCACTTTAAACAGATCCTACGCTTGACACAGAGCTCCAATGCAAAGTGTGTTTTGCAAATGGTCACACTGGGTATTGTACAACAAATATGTATCAGAGTTTGATGCTGCAGTGAAAGCCTCACTAGGAAGGCTGCATTGAAAGTCCTGTATCTACTCCCGGTCCACCAGCAGAAACCAGGCAAGAACTTCCTGGGCAAACTCTTCATAGGCAGGGCTACAGAGATGAAGAAGGGTTGGAGGATCCTTCAAGCAAGGCAAGGTCAGAGCAGTAGGACTGCTCAGCCTGAAGGAGAGATGCGCTGCAGGCCTACCAAGTGCACATCAGGAAGAAATCCCACCAACACCTTTGTCGAGGCAGTAAGAATGTTCTACGTGTCTTCCCACTTAGGCACAAGTTGCCACTGTGGTATCACACAATTCCACAATGCTCTACTGTTTTGGCTTTGAAATACTACTCCTATGCACTAATGAAATGGGATAGAGAAAGAGTCATATTCTTTCAGCTGCAAGTAGCTGCGTTGAAGTGTTTCACACCTTCCCTTCGCCTGTTCTCAGCTTTAGAAGCACCAGACTCAACAGTAGAGCTTTTCCACCTTGCACAGCTACTGCATCATTTCCAGTATTTCTTTTGTTGTGCCACCAAATAAGTCGTCTTTATGAGCCTTACTGCCAGCAGACCCACGCAACCTATGTTATGACCTACATAATCCTGCTCAGTGTCCTGCAGTTATAGCTGGGCATTATACCAGCTTTTGCAGAAGTCTTCTAGCACCATAAGAAATTCTTTATCTAACCCTACAGTGAAGATTTTGCCCTTTTAACACATACAAGGTGAAAGACAAGGCCTTCCTCCACTGCAGAGCTCCTTCACTGTATTCCATACTTAAAGAAAAAGTTGTTTCATGAATGTCCCAAAGAAATAATCACATTGCCACATTGTTTTTCCAATTTAAATGCCACACAATAGGTAATATCTGAAGTATATGATGGCACACACCTTACTTGCTGACAAAACTAAATCCCAAGTGCAGAGAGAATCATCTCAAGACAGTTGAGCAACACAGACCTTATCCAAAATAAATCATTTAAAGATTTTCTGGATTTATTTATTTATTTTAAGAATTTCAGTGTGAAGTCTACATGCTGCAATAAGCAGCACCAAGGATATTCTTCCCTTTTCACTGGAAATAAAGTGGATTCCCAAAATAATGAGAGGGAAAATAAACTCATGGGAAATACAAAACCTCCTCTTCCAATGAAAAATCAATCACAGTCCAGCTGCCTCTGACATGAGGACTTACATCTGGTATGCAATATCTTCAAATCAGACATAGAACAAGACCTCATGAAAGAGCTTACTGCTCACTAAGCCCAAGCCAATTTTAACTGAGATTTACTGCACGTATTTCCTGGTCTACCACCAAAGCAGAAAATGATCCTCCTCTCAGACTCACAGTCATCTTAGGTCAGAAAACTGAAGAGCTTGCAAGATTCTGAGCAGCATTAGGTTTGTTGAGCTGAAGGTGGGGTGAAGCTGCAGGTTCAAAACAAAATTTATTCAGTCCCTTCTGGAAGAAGCATTCCCCCTTTATTTTATCACTTTAACTTCAAGTACTGGAAGGCCACAATGAGGTCTTCCTGGAGCCTTCTCTTCTCCAAGCTAAACAAGCCCAGTTTCCTCAACCTTTCCTCATAGGAGAGGTGCTCCAGCCCTCTGACCATCTTAGCAGCCCTCCTCTGGTCTCGCTCCAGGAGTTCCACATCAAGTGTTCTTTTTACAGGACAAAGGCCAAAAATTACATTGGAAAACTTCAATTCTGTCACTTACATTTGACAAAATAAAAGTGAATGCCATATTTAAAAAACAAAAAACTGAAATCCACTTTCCCAAATCCGTATTTGAGCAGGGGATTGGACCAGATGACCTCCAGAGGTCTCTTCCAACTTCAACCATTCTGCGATTCCATGAGATTATGATCACTTTATACTTATGTACCAAGCCTACAGCTGATACACAAGCATAAGCCCTAGTGGGAATTCAAAATGTGCTATAAAAGCCAAACTCGTTGACCAGAACTACCTCTTCACCGTCAACAGCAAACTCCTAAAAGAAAGGCTGATCCAGAATCTGGTGATTGTGAAGTAAACTAAAGATCACAGGTCTCCCAATATAAACTTATAGCACGTGTTTCATTATAATTGATTTCCTAATTGATGTAAAATGAGAGTATACAGGAGTCTCATCTCCTACTATTTGTGTTGGATTTAGACAAACCATGTTCTATTTTCTCTAGTCAGCAGCAACTGCATTATGAAGGAGACGATCAGTCTGACAGCGCTCTGACTGTGAGAGACTGATGATTACTTCTGCCAGAGTGAGGAAGACAGCTTGGCAAGAAAGACAAAACTAGAGCAGTAACGTGCTGAGATGTGATCGTACCGTGGATGGCTGGCCTCTCCTCCACGTGCCTTCCATCCAAAGCACAAAGTGCAGCTCATTACTGTGACGGGTTGTCAATGAGCGCCAAGTGAATCATCACAGGTCAGAGAGAAACCAAAACATGGAGCTGGGCCATGCAAGCGACAAACGGAGAGCAGCAAACAGCCAGCAGGGCTTTCCTTCCTTCTTCTGCCCACCAAAACCCAGGAAACAGCACACAGAAACACAAAGACCTCACTGCGGCCTTCCAGTACTTGAAAGTAGCTTACATGCAGCAGGGGAACTGACGTTTTACATGGTCTCACAGTGACAGGACAAGGGAAAACAGCTTTAAAACAAAAGAGGAGAGATTTAGGCTAGATGTTAAGAAGAATTTCTTTACTCAGAGGGTGGTAAGGCACTGGAACAGCTTTCCCAGAGAAGCTGTAGGTACCCCATCCCTGGAGGCGCTCAAGGCCTGGTTGAACTGGACCTTTGGCAGCCTGATCTGGTGGGCAGCAGCCCTGCCCACGGCAGAAGCTTGGAAATGGATTAACTTTAAGATCCCCTCCTCCAAACTAAGCCATGCTGTCATTCCATGATTTGCCCAACTGGGCTGCACTGGCCTCAGCCTTCTCCCAGCACTTCTGTCAGCCCCAGCTCCAAAC
Organism: Tetrao urogallus; assembly: GCF_951394365.1. Classification (NCBI taxonomy): domain Eukaryota; kingdom Metazoa; phylum Chordata; class Aves; order Galliformes; family Phasianidae; genus Tetrao; species Tetrao urogallus. The sequence goes on along the minus strand of NC_136820.1, from coordinate 8,323,572 downwards.
ATCAGCCCTGTAGTCAGATGGAAGCCCACAGGGAGATGGAAGAAACAGCAGCTCCTCCTCTGTTCCTTCAAAAGATCCATGGCAGCTCACATCTCATTGTAAAAGGCAGACAGAGAAAACAGGAGTACTTAGAAAAGGGCTCAAGCTCAGCTGAGCCCAGGAAGGCTCAAGAATCTCTCTCCTGCCCTGTGGCAAACTATCTATCTCCTTTGTCAAGGTTAAGAAGAAGCATTTTCCACCTTGCTTTCTAACTCTGCAGAAAGAAATAAAGAATTCAGACACAAGGAAAAGCATGTTAGAGAATAAGTCAGGATCTCCCATTTTTTTTGTAAGGCATGAAGGATGGCAGATAAGGGCCATCACCATGCGAGCTGCTGAGCATCATGTAACAAAAAATGTCCTCCTCCAGTACCACAGTGATCACTATTTGAAAGAGTAGATACATAGGAGCATACCACAGATAAGATTCAACAAACTAGCCAAGAAAACTTAGATCCACTGAGATAATTCTCCCAAAGCCAAGATACCAAAGCATCACTACTGTATAAAGCAGTGATAAGACCTCTCATCCAAGTAATTTCTATCTTTAGCTTCCAGAAGGTAACATGGACACAAAAAGAAAAGTTTTTGGAATATCTCAAGCAATCTGGAAGCACCGCATTTCACCACTGCGTAGGAACTTAATTTTGCATTTCATTAAAGAGGAAAATGATTATGAAAATTTTTTAAGCTTCTCATCATAACTTGAAAGCCATACTGTGATCAAGCAATACAAGCTACAAAAGCAAACAGCTGAATGTATTGTTTGACTGCTATCAAAAAAATCTACACCAACCAGTATATAAACATACCACAGGCACACTTAAAACACTCTACACAATAAAAAGGATTTTGCCTCCACACCATACGGTGTATTAACTGACACCCTACACCCTTTTTACTAAATATCACCCATCCAAATACCCCTACATTTGATCCAAGAACTTACATTTGATTGTGACAACGTTTCTGTGGGAGCAGAACACAGAATCAGAAACTTGGACTTCTGGAGGTAAGGAAATGCTTCCAACAGTAGTTGCCGCATTAAGACTGCCTTGTCTATGTAGCACCAGATGTGAAAACAAATTTAATACAGTGAATCACTGCTAATTCAAACCACTAACAGGAAGATCCACTGCAAATTACTGCATTTTACAGATTAGCAAGTAAATGAACAGCATAAAAAAAGCACAAATGCGTCATAAGACTGTGCCTTCTGCATTCAACCTGACACCTGTGAACTGTTTCTAGCCCTGATTTATGCTAGAGCAAACAAGAATCATAAGGGATACAAGAGAAAAAGTAACATCTGTAAAGCCACATGTCCCAACTCACTGAGACTTGGGAATGAGCTGCAGTTGGTTGACACATAACTTAAGCATCATGAATGGAAAAAGGGTTTCAGAAGCAGGCTGTTTTGGAATTTTTCAGATAAACATTTCTTAAGAGACATAAAACGGGAGCAAAATACAGACAAACCTGTAAAAAGCCTCTGAAAATCGAACTGAGGGCTTGGGTTACCAGTTGTAGGGAAGAAGAGGCACTGGGTTGGATACAAGCTTGATTACCTTTCGATATCAGCATGGCACAACATAGAGCCAACCTGAGATCCCAACAATAAACATAAGCCTGAACTTCACAAGTTTATACAAACAAAAACATTTGCGTTCAAGCATAAAACCCAGTTAGGTATTTTCTGGAGTCTGACTTCACTGTCATGTCGTGACTTCTGGCTCACTTGTATTTGGCTCCAAACTGCAGCACCCTCCCTGCTCCTTTAGATAAGGGAACCGGAGCAGTTCATCTTCTTGAACACTTAGAGAGTCATCCAGATACCTTTGTTCCTGATTCTTATTGGGTCTCACAGTAACTATCACTTAGTCAACTTGATTGTTAAGCCACCATCTTCAGGACATAGCTAGGACAACTGTGTAACCAATATATATATATACATATATATACTTATACACACACACACATTTTTTATATATATAATAATAATATATATATTAATAATATATATATTATATATATAATAATATATTATTATATATACATACACACTTTTTTTTTTAATGCAATTCCCTTCTACAGGGCCCACTCTCAAAGTTGTGAGCAGCATTAGCAGCACGCTGAAAGAGCATCCTCCTTTGATGGATCTCCATGATCAACAACATCAGCTTTTTAGATAGAAAGACAACTTCAGTTTCCATTTTGGTACAGCACCTTTCCCTAACTTTTAGGTATTGATTATCCTTCACAGGTCCTATGGACCTCAATACAACACTGAAGCAACTTTTCAATTGAAAGCAGAATTTTAGGTATTTTTCACCTACCACAGCTACACAGTGGGTGCATTTCCATGGAGGAGGAGCAGACCACTTGGGTTCTACTCATGATCAAGTCTACACCACTTCCTCCATTGACTGTCCTCTTTGATCTGCAATGCTAACTACAAACATGGAACAAGAATCTGAAGCCTCATTATTAAACATCAGAAGAAAAAAGGGAGAATAATCAGGTTGATCTTCCCCTAGAGCTGAATTGGTTTCTTCTTGTTCAGTACTCAGTGACTTCTATGCTTGCATAGAACAACACACAAACGTCCATGCTGCCTTTTAGATTGAATCCAAAATAGATGGTAGAAACCAACACCACCAGGGTAAATCCTTTAGAATCTTCCCCAAAGCTCTTGCAACAGTTTCTAAGAATTGGTATCCCAGGCAAGGAACACCAAGCAGTGTGGGGGACAAGAAGTGTGGTGTGCAGGGATCTGCTCTCTTATGGGAAAAAATGAGATAACCTCTTGCAAGATAACCAATAATTAGAATAATGCACACACTGTACAACGTGAGGTATCCCAGGCCAGTATTAGCTATATCTCAGCCAAGAGCACTTGAACCATATGCTAACTCTCCATGCCACAGCAATTAGTGATAATGATAAAAATCAGCACTTTGTTATACAGATTGCACTGTGACAGAACATACAGCCCAAAAAGGGACAGAAGAAAATCATGCTAAAAGTCCTTCTGTGTTAGAGGTAACACCCAATAAGCAAAGAAGCCCTTCTAGTATTAGTTTCAGAAGAGATAAGGCATTCGTTTGCAAAAACAGAACAGAAGATTCATTCCTCAAATTGTTACCACGTTTTGCTTGCTTTCCTTTCTAGAAGGAAAATAGATTACGTACAAACTTCCTCCAAGACCTGAGACTCAGTTTACAATGACAGATCCACGCACTATTCTATGGGGTGAGGGTATTGGGTAAGGAACTGTTTTGTTATCAAAAAAGAAAAGCACACAAAAACTTCAGGCTGTTTTCTGGCTTCAAAACTCATTCAAGCCAGTGGGAACGCCATGGACTTCAGCAGCCTTTGAACAAGACCCTACAGATCGCAATCACAAGCTACTGCAATCAATTTTCTATATTAAACTCCCTCAACACCCTTTAGACAGACTCGGCCCAGAAAATTATGGCTACGTGAAATCAGTCGTCTGCTTATTCTTCTCCATCAATAAGCAGCACACATTGCAGGGAAGAGTCCAGAAAGCGAAGATTCCTGGAACTGCTGCCCAGTAGAATTGGAGCTTGGGATTTCAGCAGGTAGGGCAAGCCTGCATCAGCATAACTCAGGAAAGCCACTTAATTGATCACCATGAGTCAACTTGAGACAATGCCATCTAAAACATCTCACCCAAAAGATTGATCTCCGCAGTGCTTTGTTCCTCCACTTCAGCAAGCAATACGTTATTTGAAGGCGTACTTTGCCCTGGACAACCCAAAATTTATTTCCTATTGCAGTGCTTTATCTTAAAACAACCAGGAGATAGATATGACTGCAGTAATTTGAATAGCAAATACTAGAATTAGTTTTTATTTACCTGTTGATGGTCATGAAAGAAACTAAGAGGAAGCAGAAGGAGGTTTCTACTTTAATCTTCTCGAAGAGTAGCAAGACAATAAAATCCCGCAAGATGAAGGCTTTTGTTAGCATAACATTGTTTAAAAATAGGAAAAAAAAATAACCTTGAATTGCTTTGCTGTTGAAATTTAAATTTGTGGGCCAATATGCATTAATGTGTTCCTGTTCCTAGAACAGTATCTGTAAGATCTAAAAATCTGTGCTTGCAACAACACTGACAATAACTTCTGACCAGTCCAACCTTTGCAATCCTTATACTTTACTCACACCATGCCAGCATTGATCAGTGATTCGCTGCTGCTTTCCACTATTATGTTCATTCATTTATTTTCTGGAAATGCAGTATTTTTCAATAAGCATTCTTAAAAATAAAAAAATAATATTAAAAAAGAAAGCTGGTAGCACCAATTTCTACTGAAGTTTAAACTGCAAACAGGTTGTTATCACTAATCATTTACCACATAAATGATGGATCTTAATAGAGTGGGTATCACACATGAAGGCAAACTGAGACCTAGTCGTGGCTTGAAATCTTACTTTGCTCTTCTACAAAATATCCAGTTCATACTGTACATGGGCCAAGTTCCTTTGACAATCTGAACAACAGTACAGTGTGCTTTCCTCCATGCTGAAATACAGCACTTACCTCTTTTTATTCTAGCACAAATACAAGGAGCTTCGTCTGAATGTACACTGATCCAAATCTCTAAATATAACAAACTTGGGGTTGGAGGTAGCTTATCTTCTGCCTGTCAGTGGCTCACAATAAGCCACATGTATTTATTATCTCTATATATCCATCTAGTAATTAACCTACCAGGACCTAAAAAGCAAATAAAACATTCCACAGAAGGTTGAGTTAGGCCACTCAAATAATGGTTTTCCCCAAAGAACAAAAAAGTCCCTACAGCTCTCATGGATCTGTTTGACTACTTCCTTTCAACTTACCCAGCTCTCCAAGGGCAAGTTAGGGTAGTTTACATTGCCAAACAGCAGCTTCTGGTCTGACAATAGGTCATATCAATGTTGGCAGCAACACAAAGGAGTCCCATTTTCAAGCAGTTGTACTATTAATGAACAATAGCACATTTGGGACATACAGCCTTTCTTCAGCATCATCCATGCATAATTTGAGGATTTTTTTCTTTGCGTACAAGTTCTTCAAGTAGCCTGTTTGCTGCAATTACAAAGTGAAAAAGATGAACCCCTACCACGTTCATGCACATGGGTACATCCTATACAATCCCAAAATCTGGTTTAGCAATGCAGTGCGTTCAGCTCCACTCATCATGTTAGGGTGGAAACGGGAAACAAACTTAGGCGAATTAACAGAAGTTTCAGCTTTGGTTTTGCTGTGGAGCGTGACTGGGATCCATGCTAGGCAGCGCTGGGCAGGATGAGGGCAGCCTGTTAAGCAGCACGTCTGGGAGGGCAGCACTGTGTCACACACACCAGAAGCCGTTTCCAGATGCAAGCCCTGGCACGGGGGCAGAGCTCTTCAGGAAGTCTCACACTGCCGTGCGGGTAATAAGGGTGGGTACCGGCATCAGGGAGCTCCCACAGGCAATCAGTGCGTCGCAGATGTGGAAGTGATGCCCTCCTGTTTGCGTCTGCCTTAGGCGCTGCACTAAGTTACCTAACAGATCCCACAAGAGGGCTATAGATTTGCTGCATGCCTTTTGGATGGCGCACGTGCTCTGATTTAAACCGGTACCTAAGCAGCTAACGGATAACACCACAGCTGGAGGGATCTGGCATAAGGTAACTTTCTTAAGCAAAAGATGCTGTGACAGAGCTGTGTAATAGACTGGAAGCGGCCAGCACTGACAGTCAGCTGCAGGGACAGTCAGTGCTTTCAGCGCAGTTTCAGCAAACCGCTACAACCAAGAAGCGAAAGGAAAACCTCCCAAGCCTGAGTCAGAAAAACGCCTGCTAATGCATCAACCCTTCCCTCCTTTCCCTCTCCAGCCTTTCAGAAAAGGGCTGTCAGAGCAATGAGTAAAAGCTTTCCCTGCCAAATCCCGGCTGTGCTTGTGAAGAACTCCAGGCGCCACAGCACGACAGCTGCCCACATCTCCAGGAACGCAGAGAGCAGCGAGACGGTCGGTGCAAGGCAAACGGCACCGCCGGTCAGTAAGGACTGCTGGATTTCGATAACGCTCCGGCAGGGATGCACACCTGCTCTGAGGCGTTTGGGGATCTACTGTGCTTGCGTTAAGCTACAGCACAACACAAAGCGCAGCACGCCGCACAGCCCTGCTTAATTAGCCTTCCCAAGAAAAGTCAGCCGGAGCCATATGGTATTTTCCTCAGCACTTACGATAAACTGACCTTGATACTAGCAAAACGCACGCTTCTGTGACTGAGGCAGGAATCACACGCGCGGAGCCCCGCGATGCGCTGGCAGAAAGGCGGCAGAGGAGGCGGACGCGCTATCCCCAAACCCCCGGCGCTCCCAGAGAAGTTAATCAAGAGTAAAACACCCCATTAAAGCCACCGCGAGGAAGCGCCGCAGCGAACAACCGCGGCGCGCTCAGCCCCAGCCCCGCGCCGAGCCGGCGGCCGGGCACCGCCGCCCGCAGGGAGGGCCGCAGCGCGGCGCCGGGCGCGGCGCGGCCCCAGAGGTGCGGACCCGGCGCGGCCGGGCCCCGCGGGACGCCCCCGGCCCGCGGCACTCACCTCGCCTCGGCCGCACCGACGCAGGAGGAAGGCGGGGGACAGGCGCCCCGCGCTCGGGGCACAGCGGCGGCCGAGCACGCCCCGTCGCTCAGCGCGTAGAGCCCCGCTCCGCAGCGGCGCGAGCACGCAGCCGCCTCCCCGCGCCGCCGCCTGCCGCTGCGGTGCCGACGACGGCAGCTCCCGCCGCGCCCCCGCCGCTCACCGGCACCTGCCCGGGCGCCGGCGGCCAATCGGAGAGCAGGGGCCGGCCGCGGGGCGGGCCGAGCCGGGAAGGCGGGGGCCCGGAGGGTCGGGGTGCTGCTCGCTGCCTCCCGCCTCGCGCCCGTCTCGGGGTCGGCTCGTCCCCCGGCCTCCCTTCGTTTCGCTGTGGGGAGCCGTGGCGGCGCGAGGACGAAGAGCGCCTGTCCCGGTGTCAGTGACGGCCGCAGGATGTAGGCCACCAGTGCACGAAATGGAGTTGGGACGAGCCCAGAAAGTCGCGCAGCGCCAGAGAGGGTTAATGTGCTGCATCACTGTCGGCGGCTGTTCCAGTCACCGCGGAACAGAATCACAGAACGGAATCACTCTGCCTTTCTATGTCTGAATGTTTTAGATGCTTGGTGCTCATTCCTAAAAATGTGCTTGGTGTGCAACCCATTCACCTTTGGTTGTCCCCCACTAAAGGTTCCCTCGAGCTCCACGTGCCCATGGGCAAGCAGTGATTCTGGCCGTGCTACGGTCTCTCAAACCATGTTATCCCACCACAAACGTGCCTTCAAGGTGACTGCATGCTGGGCCGCATCCAAAGAGGGGTGGCCATCAGGGCGAGGGAGGAGATTGTCCTCTTCTGCTCAGTCCTTGTGAGGCCTCATCTGGAGTACTGCGTCCAGGTCTGGAGCCCCCAGTGCAGGCAGGATGCAGAGATGCTGCAAAAGGGACCAGAGGAGGGCCATGGAGACGATCAGAAGGCTGGAGCACCTCTCCTAGGAAGAAAGGGTGAGGAAACTGTGCTTGTTTAGCTTAGAGAAGAAAAGGCTCCAGGCAGACATCATTGCGGTCTTCCAGTACTTGAAGGGAGCTCGTGATCAGAAGGGAAACTGACTTTTTATGCGGTCTGATAGTGATAGGACAAGGGGGAATAGCTCTAACTGAAAGGAAAGATTTAGACTAGACGTCAGGAGGAAAACCTTTATGAAAGGGGTGGTGAGGCACTGGCACAGCTGCCCAGAGAAGCTATGGTGCCTCATCCCTGGGGGTACTCAAGACCAGACTGGATGGGGCCATGGGCAGCCTCATCCAGTGAATGGCAACCCTGTCCATGGCAGGGGGTTGGAAATGGAGGGTCTTTAAGGTCCCTTCCAGCTAAGCTATTAAGTGGTTCTATGATTCTATGAATATTGGTGGCTTGTGCACAACAAAAATGCTCCTTAGCCAGAAGCAGCAGATCGGAGCTGCCTAGTGGTACTGCTCCATACACCTCTGTGGGTGCTGCACACAGCCACGTGCAGAGGTGTCTCATGCTGAACGTGAGGCCAGGTGGTGTGCAATAATGGAGGTGTGGCATGGTCATTCATTCCAGCCATCAGTGAGTCACTGCTGTAATGTGAAACTGCTTTTTATCCACCTTGTATCACTGCAGCTTGTACTGTATCGGACTAATTACTTTTCCCCTGGTGTTATTTTTCATCCTTGTTTCTCATGCTTGTTTAACTTCATTTTAAAATAGCTGCAGCTGTTCACTGCAAGGTACCTTTTTATTTGATCTCAGTTGAAGTGCTCTGTCAAGACAGATGTACTCAATAAATCTTGGCAGATTTTCAAGGAAAATGTTGTCTAGGATTATATTTTTGTTTACATTAATGTCATGGTATTACAAATAAACTGGTTTATCAAACATTTAGTTCTCTGCTAACCTACACGTGTCTATGTTGGTGAAATGGGTGCCACTCCACAAGACAAACAGAACTCTGCAAGGCAAACGACTCCTATTTCCAAAGCATTTGTAAAAAGACTTACATTTTCTGAATCAGCTATTTTGTATTTCCCAAAAGCATACAGAAGTATGTATTTGGGTATTTTCCAAGCAGACAAAAACTTGTTACTTCTTTAAGTAAGAGCAAGAAAGGAGACCGGCCATCTTCAGAAGAAACGTTTTTCATGAACAACATGACACGGCAACAAATCAGGACTGACTAAATATAAAGGTCACTCACGGCCTGGTTTGGGATAGTAATCAATAACAAGCACTGAGCATTTCTGAATAATTGAAAAAATACCTGGGCAGAAATCCATCTCCAATCTCATATTTCTAAGCTGGATCACTGAAATAACAATATGGTTTGGAATCAGCCATCAATATCAATTATATATAATGCTTATGATTATACAACTGCTAGATCAAACAGAGGAAACTGTTTTGCACACTCAAGCTAATAAACTACTATGAGTTGAATAACGAATAATGTTTCATTCAAATAATTAGACACACAGAGATCTTACAGCTTTCTCTATAACATTTCTGCTGCAGTGAAGATGAAGTGTTGGGCTAGAGGCTCTTCTGTGCCCACTGCTGTAGCAATCAGTATGTTTTCAGTTTGCCCCATTACTCCATGGGGTAGGTACTAACACTACACTTAAACCAGCTGTTAATTACTGCGAGAGTAACTAAGAGAGGAGGAAGAGAAAATCCATGCATAAGGGAAGAAATACTGGAGTGGCCTTCTGGATTGTATGCTGGGCTTCTCGCTTTGCCTGCCTCTCATTCCTATTGGATGTCCTGTTGGTCTTCACCAACTGCTTTTGATGTCTAACTTCAGAAAAAAACACTGCATCAGCTGTGAGTATTTTCTAGTGGATATCACCTTTTTTTAAAAAAAAGAAAGAAAAAAAAAGACAAGAATGAGTAAAATCATCTTTTCACGTTTACAAGCAAAATCAGCTTTCTGCTCTGTATTCCTTTCAGCGAGGCAAGGGCCAGATTTCTGACTTTCCCGATATTGCATGTTTCTTCTTAATAAACGAGGGTCTTAAGCTTGCTAAGTTTGCTTCCTGAGTTTCCTCAGCCTTAGTGAAAGAAGTAGGGTTTTTTAGGCTGAAAGAAGGAAATTAGGTTTGGAAAGTGTGAGTACCTGTTAGAAGGACGCATGTTAGCCACAGGGAGCAATTATGAATTTATGTCAGCCCATTGCTATCTCAAGGCAGAATATAAAGTCATAAGTAATTAAATCTCTCTTGCTTTCAATAGATCTGTTAAGACCTCAAAGTGTTTCCATAAGATGCAGTGAACAGTAAGTTGATAGTAATTCCCTGGAAGTCATTGTAACCTATTTATTACTTTATGGTCTCAAAGAACTTCATAAATACAAATCACTTTATAAAGTGTGTATGTAACAGAGTGTATTATGATCATTCAGTTAAGCCAATTAAGTAACTCATAGCCATAAGCAAATAGGAAAGAAGTGAAAGAGCTGAGAATAATAGGCACATTTCTAATAGTCTATAATATGTGCAGCGTATGCTGTGATATGGCACTTTGCCATGACTTTTCTTCAGAAATGCCAACAGCCTCATTCCCTGCCCCATGAGCCTCATAATGAGGGAGTGAAAAGAGAAAAAGAAAAGAGTGGAGAAGACAGAATTAGGATTATGGACATAAATTAGTAAAGAAGACAGCTTGAAGAAGTTTGCCCATTGAACTGGCAGCAGAACTTAGGCGAGCCAACACTTTGAAGCATTCCTCAGTCTCAAAACTGGGAACACAGTTCCCAGACATGCTGTAACTGATGCAGGAAAATGATTTCTTGTGACCAGCAGGGAGTAGCGAGGGGGAGTGGTGGTGGGAGATGTCTTTTTTTTTTCCCCGTTGTGGTCAGTTAAAAGGTAACAGCAAGGATAGAAGTTACCAAGAGGGTTGGCAAAGCAACAAAAATGGTGGTTAAGTGCTATGAGCTTCCTATCATTGCTAAGGAAAATAATCAGAACAGGAAGAAAAGTCTCAGGAGAGAGCGTGGTGCTGATAGTACCTATGTTACTGCGGATTTCCTCATTCATACAGGCTGTCTAAATGAAATCTTGAAGCTGTCCAAGGAAAGTGATGCATGCAGTGAAATGAAGGCTCCTCCCTTATGCCTGCCAGCAAATACATATGCATGAAGACAAGACTCAGCTCTTACATTTCTGCAAGTGGAAAACTCTTTGAAAGACACAGTGAGTTCTCCGGTTGCTGTAAAGAACATACTTCTTGCCTGTGGCTGAAACACACAAGGCAAGTGTCCCTCATCCTTGGTTGTGCTACAGCCATCCTTACCTGCAGCTGGCCCCACCTTTCAGGCAGTAAATCCTCCTTTCTCAACAACAAGCAGTAGCATCAGGGATGGGGATACTGAAGTTCTTTGGAGCTGAACATGCATCCTGTGCAAAGCAGCATTGAGGGTGTGCCATCTCTTGTACGGTTCAGTGCTGCTATGTCCACAGATTAAGAAAAGAGAGAGAGAGAGAGAGAAATCTGCACAGGACTCAGAAGAGGAATGAGAAGAAGCACACGAGTCTAGCCACCAGGAGAATGTTCATCCTAAGTCAGCTTTGATTTCACAGATTCAAACATCCTGTTTATTTAAACAGGAGCCAGCATTGGTTTTGGCTCGACTTGTTCCTCTTGTGCTTAGAGGCATTTTCTTTTAGCCTCTTTTGTTTCTTTGGACCAGAATCAACAGGTGGCTCTGGGAAGTTTTGGGTCAACACAGAAAGGTCTAAAACCTCCTTCCCTGACTGTCTAGCTTCCTGGTTAAATTCTCCAGCAGTGTCAAAAATTGTTCATTTGCTTTTAGACGTAGCTTTTACCACCTTTGATGCTCAGAGCCAGACTACAGTCAAGTAGGTTATTCTTCATAGAAAGACCTATTAAACGTCCTTCTGATTCAAAGAAATGGAACTTTTTCATTACTTGAACTTATTAAAAATTAATTTTTAGAATCTGTCATCATCTCAACTGCCTTGGGCTAAAGCTGCCAAATGTAGGTGGTGTTCTTCAGAGGTTTTTTTCCCCCCTTATGATAACTCTATACAAACTACCCTCAGATGCAAAGATTATGCACTATCTAATCCCCTGCTTGTATTTTACAAGCAAAATCACAGCAATAATGTAACGAGTCTTAAAATCCTAGGCAGTACAAAAAACAGTGAATTCCCTCAAGCAAGATTAGTCAAAATTAAAATACTTCATATTAACTTCTTAGATTTTAGTACATTCTGAATAAAGTAGTTATAAAGTAGTTTTACATTTATGAAACTTGAACGTAACCATTTTACATCTAAGTCCCTACTTTGATAACATTCATCTTTTCAGAATTATTACCACATAGCTGAGGAATAAATGAGTGTGGTGAACAGTCAGATCACCTGCTGACACCAAGACAAGCTTTTTGCAAACAACACTGTCTAGTTTATCAACACTTCTGAGCCAGCTTACAGACTGTATGAAGTAGAGGCCCTGACCAGTAAGATTTACTCAGCTGTGGCAGCAACACATACTGCGAGAATTATGAGCATTGACCAGAAATAGATATTAAAACAGAAATTGTCACAGAAAAAAATATTTCTGTGATGGCTTTTTCCTTGAATTATTTTCCTGTCCCCAAAGCTGAAGTTTGGAGATGAACACACAGCAGCAATAGCCATGGCGGTTGAAAGACGGTTGCGTAAGGTTGCCCGTACCTCTTTGCTGGAAAGAACTGAGTCAAAGCAAATGTGTCAGAAGCTGGCACATCCAATGCCATTATTGTTTGCCATTTTCTTGCACAACTGCTCACATGCTTTGATTATGCTCAGTATGCTTTGAGCTGCGCTCTGCATAAGCCCATAGGAAATACATCATGCTTGTTTCAAGGAGCTTACCCTATGAATGCTCTAATTCCCCTCCCTGGATTTGGTATAATCAGTTTGTTCCTTGGTGTTTTCTCACACATGTAATTAAATTATTCTTTCTTAACTTATCCCTAAAATAGCATGGGATGTACTGGAACAGGACTGTATCTGTTGCAAGCTGACAAAGTCATTGTGTGGTTTTATGCAAATAGTCCAGGGATTGTTCCAGATCCACAGGAGGTTCCTCTGTTTTTCTGTCTGTCTTGGAACCTTGCATTAACTGTTGCACTTTCCCTCCTTGCTTTACAGGTACCGTGACTGACAAGATCACAACAGTTATTTCACCCTAGCTAAGTCCTTGCTGAGGGCTGCAGACATGGCACAAATGCATCATTGTGCCAAGGCCAGAAACAGCTCTGCAAGGTTTGTTCCTCCTTCAGCTCTGTCAAAATTAAGCATCTTACTGCAAACCAGATTTCAGGAGTTTCTCATTTCTATAACTCATAAGAGAACCACCTTTCCAGTTTGGAAACTGGAACAGCAATTCAGTATACCAGGAATAATTGCAACGTCCCCCTTTCCTGCTCAGCTCTAAAGCTAACAGGGTGTGACATTCCAGACAAATATTTATGTAATGTGCTTCACTTCCTTGTGCAAGTTCCTGGTGAATGTATACAAACACAGTCACAGTGATTTTAAAATCTAAAATACCCACATCTATTAATTAACTTGGAATTGAAGGGAAGAGACTGGTCTCTAATTGCACAGCTCAAATGGCTTGATTTCCTACGGGTGACAATTATTATTGTTCTCCTCAGTGACATCTATGCTGTAGGCCATGGGGTAATGAGGAAAGCTGAGTAAATAGTGTAAATAAGATATCTGTGCATCATTAGTAAAGTCATTAAAGCAATTATAGATGATTTGTACTGAAAGAGGGTCTAGCACAGAGAATGTTTTCTCACTTTCCAATTGCAGTCTGTGGTGTCAGAACTAGAATGCTCTGCAGCCAAGTCTTAATTCAATGAGCTTTCTGGTAACACCATTCTTTCTTTCCAGCCATCTGCTTTGTAAACTGTTTTCTTGTACCATCCTTACAAGAGACTGTCCAGGTATTTTGGCTGCTGCTGAGAAGAGAACTCCAGGACCAGAAAGATGCCCGTGTCCCCTTATGGCAAAGCAGAGGAAGCTGACAGCCTGGTCATCCCGTGAGAGAAAGAGCACAGACTCTAACAGTAAAACAAATCTAAACTTTCAAAATGGTGTTGAGTGCTTTAAATATATGTGGGCAACAGCAAGGCCACTTCTGGCAGCCTGTTGCAAGTGGCCTTCCTGGGCGGGTGTGTTTTCCTTGAGTCAGTACCAACATGCTGCGCGTTTACTACTACCCAGCGTGTGACAAGCTGTGGTTGCCTGGATTCTCACTGAATGCAAACCCATTCAGATAGGGCTCCATGGGCACGAACCATCAAGCTGTTACAGCTCAATTGCTTGATGGCTTGGTTTCCAGAACAGCAAATTGCTGCAGCTTGTACTGGAAATTTCAGCCCTTTGGATTTTGCCGTTTCTGTCTGTATGAATGTATGAGCTCACGTCAGAATATCGAAGCTGGAGTGGTCCTGGCGTGCAATCTGAAGTGCAGCCCCAAACTCCTGTTCCTAACTCTGGTGCAGAAAAGTAAGGAATTCTCTTTAATTATGCTGCCTTACGTAAAGATCATTAAATTTTCTTTTTCTTTGAAAGTGAAATGGAACATTAAAAAACAAAAAAAAAAACCAATCTACAATTTCTATGGTTTTCTACTGCTAAGTTAGAAGAGACAATAAGGTTTCCACAGCAACTATTCATGGTGACCCTGTGCACATCCTAAGTATGATATGACTTCATTACTTCTAAACTATTCGATGGTCTATTTTAAAAAACATTAATGGGAATAGATTCAGTTGCAGTTTTAATACCAAACCCCAGTTGATGTACTCGGTGTAAATAGCTTTACTGCAAGCTATAATTCTTTCAAGAACTAACAGAGAAATAAACAGCACAGCAGATAAATTGTCAGACCAACGTTGCTGTAAGACTTCAGCTTTTACATATGATGTTCATACATTTCACTTGAAGCAATGCGTCCCTTTCTTGCAACTTAATCCTACCTCTACTGGATTCATAAACAACAACAAAAAAATCCACATTGAGTACCAAGGAATGGAAAGCGTTCTATCCTTCAAGGTGTTATCAAGGGTTTTCACTTATGGGAGGGGGATAATTTGCCAATTTGAGAAGTGAAAGGGGAAAGCAAGGGGATAAGCAGAGAAGATTCAGGTAGCACGCAAGACAGGCTTACCAGTGAAGTGAGGTTCCCTGAATGGATACTGATAAGAATCATCATATGGAATTCATAAGGATGAATTCTCTATGAGGAGCAAGACAGAAAGATAGGATTTTACCATCTCCATGAATAATAAAAATAAAATTCCTTCACCATGTTGTGAATTCAGGAGTGAGGCATCCGTACCAGCTTCTCTGGTCAGGTCTTGTACCTGAATATCCTTCCCTACCTGTAGGCAGAACTATAGAACACCAGCTGCGCACACTTGTGGAAGCTGATGATATCTCAAACTAGGACAAATCTGGTGCAAGGAAAGGCCAAAAGAGACATGTTGTTACATGGCACTTTGTAATAAGTGATGGGAGAGAAAACATTGAAGAAAGAAAGTAAACTCCCACCTTTCCAATTTCCCTCTGTGTGGCTGTGCTTGTTACTTTGCAGGACTACTCTTAACTTTCAGGATTACTTAAGCTTATTATTTAATGTAAAAGCTAAGTGAATGGTTGGCTTTACCAGTGCAGGATCAAAGCTGTCAGTTGCAGTTGTAATACCAAACCCCAGTTGATGTCCATGATGTAAATAGCTTTATTGCAAGTGAAGTCTCGTTTCACAGTGAACTCTCATTTCACAGGAGTCACACATCAATTTTGGTGAGCTCTTATTGTTGTTTAGGAGCAAGCTCTGATTCTTCTTTGCTATTTAACTCCAACACCATTGAATCTGTCTTTTGCTAAGAGACTCCCTCCCAGTGCAGTGAACAGTGTCCTGGTCTTTTTACAGAAACTCCAACAGCATCAGAACACTGCAGTGCAGCTCATCAGCCTTGGCACAGCCTTGGTATGACCAAGTTGCATAGAATGGGGTGGGAAGTTCAGTCTGTCTTTTCTTCCAGGTGCGTAGTGACCCCATCTCACCACATCAGAATGCCCTCTGTGCCTCTGGGGATGATGGCAAGGCTGATCTACTTCCTGAGACTCTTCATCTGCTCTCAGTTCAGAGTTGTGGGGTTCAGAGCCTTCTGAAGGCATCAGTCACACGTGGAGTCAGTTCTTAGAGAAACCACACAGTCAAAAACAAAATGCCGGCTGCTGTGAAGATGCTTCTTTCTTCTTCTTAACGTTTGATATGATTTGAGCTTTAAAATAAATGCAGTCACATCCAGACAGTTTGCACTGCATTCTACAGACCAAGGGAAGGATAGGATTAACTTAATATTGAAAATGTCAGTCACAGTATTTTCTACAAGAAAACGAGAAGAGACTGTGTAATATGATCAATATCTGGATCTGTATGAGGGAGATTACATGTGAAGCAGAGAGCCCTGTTACTCTGTGGGTGTGCTTTCTTCCTTGTTCTCCTCCTAACTGCCCACTGCGTGTCTTGCACCATCAGTTTGTGCAAATGATTCTACCTCACTCTGCCTATCCTGTACTGATTGTATTATAAACGAGCCTGCTAAGTTTAAGGCAAAAATAATTTCCTAAGGAAATACAAGTCAATTGCTTTCCAGAGGTTTTATATAACTATGTTTAATATTTTGATTATTACTGTTTTATTATTTTGAAGATTTTTAAAGTCTCATGTGACACTGTATCTTACATATATATCCAGAGGATTAGTGTAGTCAAATTGCACTATTTCATACATACAAATATTTTCTTTTTACTTACCCAAATTCAAGTGTACTTTTTGTTAACTGACTACTAAAACCCTGCTCCTCAAATGAAATTATCCTTTTTACTCTTCCAGAATAGGAAAATATATACCTACTACTCACTAGCTTTGTAATAAATGAAATAATAAAGTATATCAGCAAAGATTCCAGCAGCACTTCGAGCAACTGTTCTTGCATTCTAACTATGAGGATAAATTTGATTTTTTTTCCACAATAAATCTTCATGAAAACCAGTAATTTATGTCTTCAGCCTGCTCTCTCCCTCTACTGGTCTGAAATAGAATCTTTCCTAAAGGAAATTTCAAGACCTTTCATATTAAAATTTGACCTTTGTATTTGTAGTACAGCACAGTATGCACGGTGCCCCTGGAGCTCATTCTTTGCAGTACTGATGAGTCACGTACCACTCTAGTTAATGAACAAAAGACAAAAACAATAGACATCCTCAACACCCTGGCCAAATTTAAGCTATTTCTTCTTCAGATACCTTCCCTCCGTGGGGATTTGAGCTTAATTAGCTACACGATAGCACAAGAGTTAATCACAAATCCATGATTAATATATCATCTTAATCCTCATTTAAGTGATAAGCACAGCTGTTATTTGAAGTTTCCTCTCTGCTAAGCAAAATGAAACCTATGAATGAAAAAAAGATGGGGGGCAGTTTTCATGAATTTGCCATAATGTACGTGTGATATGAGATGCCAGTCTGAGTGAAGGCTGCATGCAAATGATGTTGCCACTATGTTCCTCCTTGGTCACGTTCCCCTCTCCTTGGGTAGCCACATAATAAGCTGTCTCAGAAAACTTGTCTGTCCAAAAATTGCCTTCTTAAATACCTCTCAAAGAGTTCATATTTAGCTTACTTCTAGAACAAATCACCACCTGACGTTCCAAAACTTTCAAGTTCTCCATTTTTCCTTAATATGGCTTTAATTTGACTTACCAGTTTTCCTGTGCTCTTGTTCCAGGAGGAGGTGGTCACTCTGTCACTGGTTTGCTATCTCTGCCCCGTGCCTATGAGATTTCCTTTAACAGTGCCAACACAGACATAAGCGTGCAGACATCAATGCATGCCTACCTGTTCTGCTGGGTCAGGCATCCATGTATTCCCACTGGGCATTTGGGGTGCAGGCCAGTACAGAACGTGCTCGGATAAACACACCCTGGACATCCACTTTCCCTGTGATCTTTTCCTCTAACTTACAAAAGAAATTCTGATTTTTAGCATGGGTCATTGACAAGTTGCAGCCGCTGAAGGTTTGGATTACAGTCTTCTTCTGTCCACAGCAAGATAAGCAGATGATTTCCTTCAGAGCTGAGCGCTCTAGGGATTGGATTGGGCCTCTGCTATGCCCCAGCTAAGCTGACAGCAGCAATATACATTTAGTCTGCACGCGGCTGCTGAGGTTTGTGTTCTTGGAGCAGGAACCCACTGAGTTTGCACAAACAGCAGTTCAGTGAAAGAAGAGCCACAGGGGAAGGTTCTGAAATCCAGGAACATTGTGGATTTGCTTGTATTGACCGCCCAGATTCACTTCTGCACTGCAGATGGCTTTACTTTTACTGGTGCTATCTCAGCAAGCCCAGTTATTTAGGGCCTGTAAAATTAATGGCTTTTTTTTTTTTTTTTTTTTAAAAAAAACCCACAGGCTGGCAGTCCAATGCTTGAAGTGCAGGAGAAGGGAAAAATAAAGAGATTATCAAAAGTAAACGTAAAAAAATCCCAGTCTGTAAGCACCATTAGGTTTGATGGCAATGTGAAATATTTGCTGAGGAGCTCAAAGAAGAGGAAGAGAACAGGAATAGATACTTGACAGTGTGTAAAAGTATATAACCTTGCTGTCAAAGGAAGTGAACCTGTTAAGGCAGAAGAAAGAAGCCCAGCTCAGCGTCAAGGATGACTGAGCAAGTGTTTAAAAGCTAATCACAATTTGGAAAGGTGTCTGGGAGTTGAAAGGTAGGAAAAAAAAAAAAAAAAAAAAAAAAAAAGAGAGAAATCCAAAACCATGGGCCAAGGAAAGGAGTGAAACACTGTGGGAACAACTTACTAGAAATAGGAGGTAGGAGAGCAGATCTTGACGCTGATTACTCTTAAGTTTCTGTTGTTGCATTAAAAAGAATTAATTAAACCTGGCCAGAAGTCATCACCCCCTCCTGGTCTAACCTCCCCACTGTACAATAAAATGTACCCACAAAGAGGCTGTCCAGATTGAGTAAAAGAAAAACAAAAAAAGCATTAGTAGCTCCTGCATTCTTTCTCATATACTTAGTTTGAAGAAGACATGACATCTCCCAAAAAGTGCCAAGACCATGTAGGGAAACTCTCAGCTTCCTTAACTCTTCAACACAATTAGATGTCACATCATCTCCTTCTGCATGGTGAGATGGACGGATCACTCACTGCACAAAGAACTGGCTGGATGGTCGCACTCAGAGTTGCAGCGAACAGCTGTGCTGTATGTCCAAGTAGAGACCGGTGATGAGCGGTGTTCCTCAGGAATTGGTGCTGGGACCAGTGCTACTTAAATCTTTGTAGGTGACATGGACAGTGGGATCGAGTGCACCCTTAAGGGGAATTGGCTTTAAACTGTAAGAGGGTAGATTTAGACTAGATTTTAGGAAGAAATTCTTTACTATGAGAGTGGTGAGACACTGGAACAGGTTGCTCAGAGAGGTTGTGGATGCCCCCTCCATGGAGGCATTCAAGGCCAGGCTGGATGGGGCTTTGAGCAACCTAGTCTAGTGGGAGATGTCCCTGCCTATAGCAAGGAGTTGGAATTAGATGTTCTTAAAGGTCTCTTCCAACCTAAACCATTCATTCTATGATGAAATAAGTAAGAAAGCAAGAGCAGCAGGCTCCAAATAGAATTCCCCAAATAGGGCAGTTTTTCAGTCTGTTAGCAATGGACGTGGCTTTGCAGTGAAGCAGGACTGTATTGGTTACCAAATACTTCTTTAGCCCTGCAGACAATCAGGCACATTTTTGATTTCTAGACTGGCATTAGCCATGTTAAAGCAGCAGCATCACTGCCACTGCTGTCGCTGCCCCAGCATGTGTATGCACACAGCAGGTCTGGTAAGAAGCCAGCTGGGAGCAGAAAAGGGGAATGTCAGAGCTGGCGTGCCCAGGGAGCACACTGTGACCAGAAATGGACATGCTGAGGAATCTGTGGGAGCAAGAGGAGCAACAAGCTGCTGAGCCACAGGAGTGGTAATTGCAAGCATGGCTCAGACAACCTGGAATATGATAAAATGCGCTATTTCTGGTTAGCTGCCATTTGTTCATTCCTCTTCATCCTATTAAAGACATTTAATCCAGTCATTTTAAAGACCCTATTTGATTTCTGGCAGCTGGAAGAACCACGCCCTCTCACCAACCTTAGCACTGACCACCATTTGACAGCTTGGCCTGGACAAACTTCTTGCACTGCACACTTCCAGCCCGCACCACGCAGCGTATTCAGACTCTGTGCCTGCCATGAGTTTCAACACCCTCTGCACCAGCACCAAGCAGGAACAGGAAAGCAATGAACCACTTCCACAATTCACATCCATGTGCTCCTTTTCCAGAGGTTGCACCAACCCTCGGACCAGGCCCTCACCTTGGCATGGGCCTGGTGCCCACGGTGTGCTGCAGCTGCTCCTCACTTCATTTCCTCCAACTCCCCCTAAGGCAAATACTGAGAGCCTTAAAAAAAACAAAAACAAACAAACAAACAAAAAAAAAAACCACAAAGAAAAAAACAGGGCAAGCAGAGGGAGGAAGAAATAAAACCGATCCTGCTTCAGAGTATGGCTTATTGCTGCTTGCTATCAGCCCCTGATGGTGCACATGTCATGTCTGCTGTCTTACTTCTCAAATTCTCCCTACAAGTTATTCCAGTCAGAGAAAAACAGAAGTGATGAGCAACGCTGACAGGCTCATGCTCTGAAGAGTGCAGGGGCAAAGTCCTCTGTCAGGTGTTAAAAATAGATGTGCTGCAAAGGGTATAGAAAGGTACAAGCTGAATTTCTTTCCCCCACATGCTGCTTCTGCACGTTGAATGCTGGCAGTGTCACCTCACAATTCGCTGTATATATTTAAAGAGTATGGTGAGGCACACTGCTACACAGCTGTCAAAAATGCAAGGATTTCATGCTTTGGGATCATTATCTAATCCGCTCCTCCAGCACAGCACAGAAAAAAAAATCCATACAGCTTTGCTTAATCACTTACACACAAGCACACAATTAATAGGAATTTATGCCTTTTTTTAATTACAGTTTTCCTCAATGGTGTAAGTTTAGTGCTGGCTTTTGCACAGTCTAGGCTTGGTTAGAAAGATCATATTTGTTAGAACAGTTGCAATTAGTTGTAAGGTGTCCCTATTACTTCTAAAGCTGCTGAAAAGAGATTACATACTCATCTCTGCCTGCTAGGAAAGAGGCATTCACGATTATATGTAAATGATATCCAATCCATTTAAATACAATTTTTGTGGTGGGTTAGTAGAAGGCCAAATAATTTTTTTTAGAAGCATTAACTCAGAGACATCCGTTACGGTAGGAATTCAAAAGCATTATATTTGGATAGTTATTTTGCAGTGAAAATGTCAGCAGAAAATGGAAAAGGCTCCAGGTACCAGCCAACTGATGCATGCTACACATGAGAAACATACCCAGGAAATTTAGGATGTTACTTTAAAAATGCACGCTGGATTCAGTAATTCTCAGCAGTTACCATTGCATTATACTGTAAACAGAATTTTGATTTCAGCACCTTAATTTTAGACTGCAAAGGAAGTGCTTGCATACTGAGAAACCCCACCAGCACTAGCAGTGGCAGAAGCCAACAGGAATGTTCTTCTCAGAACTTCAGTAGTCCCAAAACAATTTACTCAGCATTGAAATTGTCCTACCTGCATACCACACCCACACCTGGACTGGTTTGAATGGATCTCAGGTATTCACATTATTTTCTAAAGTAGTACATTTGTTGTATTGCTTGTAGGCTTATTTCACATTCTGTTAAAAAAACAAAAACAAAACAAAACAAAAAAAAAAAACGACAAGGTATATGGAATCCAAAAGTAATCTAACTTTCTAACAGTAAAAAGCAGAATTGACAAAGACACTCAAAGAAACATTTGCTTGCTTTAAGAGCAATTATATTTTGCTGAATCCTCTCTAAGTTGTTTTGCATTCCATTTCTTAGTGAAACCTAGAAAGAATAAAAGAATAAGATAGCGTGTTCTATAGACCAGATCCCTACCCACATGTTGATCCAGCATTTCAGTGAAGTTAAACTGGTTTAAGCAAGAGGAACGTCTTCTACTTTAGTGCAACAAAGACCCTGAAGAAATGATCCAAGTTTCCTCACCTGCTTCATGTTAGAAATGAACCACATCCTTGGATGCCAGAGAACATCTTCCAGATGACATCTAGAAGAGAAAATTAACAGTTACTGTTATCAGTGCCCAGAACAACTGCAGAAAGGTCTGTTTCCATACACTTTTGCAGGAAATACACAGATGCTCAAGATGTGCCTGCACTAACTCTAATGGAAACTCTCCCAATCTCCCTACCTTGTGAGACCCCACCTGCAGTACTACATTCAGCTCATGGCCCCAGCATAAGGAGGACACAGAGCTGTCGTAGTGGGTCCAGAGGAGGCCATGAGGATGATCAAAGTGCTGGAGAACCTCTCTTATGGAGACAGACAAGAGAGCTATGTTCTGCTTGTAGAAGAGAAGGCTCCCAAGTGGCCTCAATGCAGCCTTCCCATACTTCAAAGGGCCTACAGGAAAGCTGGAAGAGTTTATCAGGGAGCGTAGCAACAGGACAAGGGGTAAGGGCTTTAGCCTAGAAAAGTGTAAGCTCAGATAAGAAACAAAAAATAAATTCTTTACTCAGAGGGTGCTGAGACACTGAAACAGGTTGTCCAAAGAACATGCAGGTGCCCCATCCCTAGAGATGTTTAAGGCTAAGTTGGATGGAACTTTCACAGAATCACAGAATTGTAGGGGTTGGAAGGGACCTCCAGAGATCATCGAGTCCAACCCCCCTGCCAAAGCAGGTTCCCTACACCAGGTCGCACAGGTCGGCATCCAGGCAGGTCTTGAACATCTCCAGAGAAGGAGACTCCACCACCTCCCTGGGCAGCCTGTTCCAGTGCTCCGTCACCTCACTGTAAAGAAGTTCTTGTGCACATTGGTGCAGAACTTCCTATGCTGCAGTTTCCAGCCGTTTCCCCTTGTCCTGTCTCCACTCACCACTGAAAACAGTCTGGCCTCACCATTCTGCCCCCCACACCTTAGATATTTATAGACCTGGATCAGGTCCCCTCTCAGTCTTCTTTTCTCAAGGCTGAACAGACCCAGTTCACTCAGCCTTTCTTCATAGGAGAGATGCTCCAGGCCCTTCACCATCTTTGTGGCCCTCCGCTGGACTCTTTCCAAGAGATCCCTGTCTTTTTTGTCCTGGGGAGCTCAGAACTGGACGCAGTACTCCAGATGAGGTCTTACCAGGGCAGAGTAGAGGGGGAGGATCACCTCCCTCGACCTGAAACACGTGGGGTTACAGCTAGAAAAAATATTGTGGTGAAAATAGAAAAAAGAACAAACAGGAAAGGAATGCTGACCTGTACCTGAAGATCAAAGTTCACAGAAAAGACTACACAGAGGAAGGAACTCCAGCAGGAGACCCTTCCCCTGTGGCAGTCAGCCCTTAAATGAAGTCTAAGAGAGGCGCAGCCAGGCTCCAGCCCTTCCATCACACAGCTGAATTGCCTTCACCTGTGCTCCAGGGCTGACTCAGTGCTTGCCTCAGGTGGTCAATCAGTGCTTCAGGCTGTGACACAACAGTTCCCATACAGGTGGTCTTTAAGATCCCTCTGAACCCAAACCATTCTATGATTCTATGATCATCTATTTATTGGATGAAATAAGACATTAATTTTGCTCAGAGCCATTTACAATCCAGAAGAAATAGTGGCACTGTACATCACATACCAGCACCATGACCAATCTGGAAAAGGAAGTGAAATTACCCAATGTCAGACTGAAACCAGTGCTTTTTATGTTTTGTATAATACCACAAAACCCTTTCTAGCAACAATTCCTAGCTGAAATACCTTCAATACCATGTTTTTTCCTAGCTACATCTTATTCTCCCTTTGTGCTTTTCCTTGATAAACTTCTTCTTGTTATTCAGAGGCATTTTAATAACCAAATATTATTGAACATACTTTCCCTAAAATTGTGACAATAAATTCCCAGTTTAATCTATTATGTAGTTTATTTTTGGTGCAGGAACACACATCCTTTATTTCTCTTCCAAGTCATACCTTTACAAATTTCTCCTTCACTCCTTCAGAGAAACTTACCCCCCCCCCCCCAGATTATATTTTTCCTGCAGGAACACGTTCTGCTGTTTGTTCAGTTGTAACTGATTCAGTCTTAGCAGAGACCTGTTTCTTAGAAGGAGTCTTTCAGTCCCTCCAAAGCTAACCTCAAAGCCCATGTGCAGCCCTTTCCAAAACAGCAGGGTTGCTGCTGCCCTAAGTTATTAGTAGATCAGGGTAAGAATGGAGGAGGGAACTTCAGCCTGGCTATCAGGAACCCTTTTCTCAGCTTCTTGCTTTGTGTTTTCTCTTTCTCTCAGGAAGCAGTGAATGAGAAGAACAGAGGACCAGGAGCTCCCTGCTCAGGTGAGATCCACAAATCTGTTTCTTGTTTCACTGGCACTGGGAAAACTACTGCAGCTGCTAGATGGGTCAACGTTTTACTCTAGTTATTGATGACAATTTAACTTTGCTCATCCCAAAATTACAGGTTATTTTGTTGGAAGTATACTGTAATCTAATAAACCTTTTCCTGAGTGTTTATTGTTCAGGAAAAGTGCTTTGCTATTTATCTTTTTTTTGCCCTGTGTGGAACAGAGACATATAGGCAACACCAGTGAGAGCTTGCTCGTCCTGCCTAGCACCTTCTCCATGGGGACACCACTGGCACCAGCAGGACTGGTACTTCTGCTCCACCTTCCTTTTGGTAGTAGCAGACTCCAAACTGAGAGGTGAAGCTGAATGTTTGGTCTTACCAGTAAAATCTCCTGCACGTTTTGAGATGCAGATTTCCAGTCTTTCTTCAGAGCAGAGCTCCTGGGAGCTGGAGGGCTCTTCAGGACCTGCAGATCTCTGATTTTGTTTACAGAGGGCATTTCTGGAAAGACTGTGATCACTGCCTATGCAGCATGTCTACAGATGCCTGCATTACAAGCTCCTTTTGGCTAAGTGTTTCACATCTATATTCTTCTAGACAGAAGAGGTATCAGGTGAAACCACGGTTAAGAGCGTGCAGGTTTGTATTAAGCAGCCCTGAAACCTGTCAGACCCTGCCTGGCCCAAGTGTAGATTTGGTTCCTCTTGTAGCATCATTCTAATGACCAGGTAGGTAACTACTATCTACCTACACAGCAGTGTAATGTTGTGTGATGCAACACCTGTTGTTACACAGATTTTGTAACTGATAACAGTAATTATTGTTTGTAGGATAATAAAATATGATGCAGCTTTGAGAAATACCAGCTCAGGTTGGTAAGGGAGGTCCAGGTCTACAAATGGCTCATTAATGGCCTACTACTGGCCATCAGAAAAATGCAACCTGGAGAACTCAGTGTAAACTATTTCGAGGTGGGAAGTGGTAAGAGGAAAGAACATAAATCCAACATACATGAAATACACCATGGGTAGTAAATTTGGGTGTAATGTGAATATGCAGGTCAACAAACGAAGGGAAATGTGGAGAGTTTGCTAGCAAACATAGAAAACACAACCCCAGCACAACCATCCTAAATTGAGAAGAAAAAAAACATAAAGAGCACACTCCTCTAGATGAAGGATCTGGTGTACATGTCCTCTCCAGAAACTGTCAAAGCTAACATCCAGACAGTGGAAAAATGCAGATGGCTCCATCGAGAGTAGCAGAAAGCTGGCATAAGTGTCACTTTGACAATCTTTCTGCAACCTGGGTGCAGCAAATTGGGAACTATTGCCTGGTTTTATAGATAAGGAAAATAGATGCATGAAGCATCTCAAAATACTTGCTTGAGGAAACACTCCTTGTTTTTTTATGTCAGTCTGGTTCTTCAAATGCATCTTTTTTTTCCACACCAGGCAACCTCAGTTTTGAAGTTTCTTTGTCCCTAAAAGCTTAACTGAATGTTTTATCCTTTCTTCTGCCAAAGTTCCTCTTTGGCAAGCTTTACTCCATGGGAAACGAGATAGGGACTCAGATTTTGTTGTGAGACACTCCTGTACTGGGTCATGTGGAAACTCCAAATCCAAGTACTTCAACCATGATTGAATTCAGATTTAGATCAGATGATCAAAATTGGTCTTCCATCACAGCATGCTTAAGAGTGCCTTCATCACTTTGTTTCAAGGTGACAAGTGTGCAAAGCAACCAGAGTCAAGTAATTGAACTATACAGCTGTAGAACAGGAAGGAACATTCAGCATAAAAGCACTCCAACATGAGGTTAGTGTTCCACATTCAAATGACATAACAGGTGCAGAAGGGCCTCTCAATTTTTCAGTCACCCTTGACCTGTTATAGTTCTATGCACAGCTTCAGTTTTAGAAGACAGAACAATTCCCAGCTTCCTCTCAACTGTGACATGCCCAGAGCTCCTGCTCTGAAGTCATGTTAGAAGTAATAGCAGATGCCTCTCCCAGTGTGCTCCAAACCATCCATACCACCGTGTGACCAAACGGCATGACTGCGGGCAGATGTCAGATGGAATACTTTGGGATGGGGACAAGGCCTTATTGCACTCAAAATCTCAAGACAAAAATTACAGAGGATGCAAACTCTTTTCTCCCTCAAACAGTGAAAGGTGCCTCTGAAAGGTCAGAGAAAATGTCAGGTTCACAGAGCATCTTGAAATGCATCACATATCTGCATACATGAAACTCACCATTTTAATTGTCCCAGCTTTGCTGTCTGTCTGCCTGAAACAGCCACTAGATGAGGGTGTTGGTGACCATGGTCAGAACCAGCCTTTTGGGGCTCAAGGCTTGATCTCATTTGCTTTCTACTGCAAAAACTTGTTTTGTTTTTAATGAGAAAAGACTATGCCTAACAGCTTTGGTGCACTAGGGGCCAGGCAATCACTACAGGTCTTAGACTGCAAAGGGAGGCTAGTCTAATCCTCTCCCTTCATGCTTAAAGTTCAACACTCAGAGTGGCCATTCATTTCCTTGCTTAAAGGGGAACTAGAAAGAAGAGCTCAAGGTATGGTTTCTATGGAAATGAATGGCTCACATAGCCTCAGTGGGCCCAGGTTTGTTTTAAATCCTGGAAACTAAAAGCTTCACTGTGTCAAAGCAGCCAGTAATTTTAGTTCAATGTGAATGGACATGAAATCTTACATCTGTGCCAGAGCCTTAAACCTTCACCTTAGCAACATCATTTCTCATTATTCTTACATGAAACACATGATTGTGCTCTCCTGTGTGAAGAAGGAGGAGGTGATCTGGCCTGAAGGAGCCTGTTTGTCATGTAAAGGTATTCATTTATACGTTGTGCAAACACAAGTACAAAACATAGTGGGGTCAACTGGTGTCCATCCACAGTCTGTACAGAATGACTTCCATACTTCCCCCAGCTCCTCTTTAAAGCATTCCATCTGTCCCTTTTTTGGCCCAGTGCTCAGCTGATGGAAACCTCCTTGCAAATACAGAATATCAGCCTGCTGCCATTCAGGCCATTCAAACAAATCCACAAGCTACAGGATGCAGTCAGGGCACCTTCCTGGGGCCAGGCTGTCACCAAACATCCCACAAGCTGGTCATGTTGCTGCAGCCTGGCGAAGGCTTTCCCCTAGTCTATCTCCCCAGACAACTCAGAGCAAGAGCTGCCGAAGGCCACTATGGCAGGCACACATAGCATTTCCCACGCAATGCTTTCTTCCAGGAAACATTTCTCTTGATATCTGGATGTTGTGCAGGCTGTTCAGCTTGGTAGAAAAGTGGTGGCCTATTAAAACTGAATATCAGACTAGGTTTGAAAAAAATAACTGAAGGTCTTTAGTAGATAATGGATTATGTCAGAGTAACCTTTTCATGGGTTACATTTCAAATCAGTTTTTCCTTTAAGATAAAAAGGAATCATATTTTCCCATTTTGCCAGTACTGGATTTCAAGAATGCTACATTTACCACTTTAAGTGTTGACAAATGAAGCTATTTCCCTTCAGCCCAGCAATTCTTAGCAAATTGCAAAAACCTAAAACTTCATGCTGCCTTGAATTTCAAATGTAATATTTACTTCCTAAAAAAGCACAAGAACAGGTGGCCCTGACTCAACCAGAGCTTGGGCCATGCCAGGGTCCTGTTAGACCACAACTGCCGGCAGTTGCTTGAGGAAGGGTTCAATAAGACAGCATACATCTGTAAGCCACAAGAGCTCGAGTCAGCTGTTTGAATGGGCCAATAACTGCTTATAAATGTTTGTTTTTCTAAGGGGTAATAAGGAAGGGGAAGATAGCAAACATGCTCTTGTAACACAACAGAAGGTTCAGATTCATCATTCTGGACAAAATAGCATTGTTACTTGGAAAAACAGAATATCTGAGCCTAGCACTACTAACATATGTTTTAAAATTAAACCTAGACTGGGGCTTGAATAGAGTTTTGACATCTTCATAGATTGCCTGCCAAAATAAATGTAAGGTTGTACACAATCTCATCTTATGTGACCTTTTTTTTTACCAGGACCATTTTAGGATTAAAGTAGACAGTTTGTACTCCACTATATAGGTGTGTCTGCACGCTACAGAGCCCAGTTTTATGGGACTGCTCACAGGCATCACAAAGGGCCAGAAATGCTCTCTGTGGCTTGACTTGGTTCTCACATCAGGTTGATCGGAGAAACCAGTCCAACCTACAGAAAACTTTCTTGCCATGGCAGGTCCAAAGCACTGTGTGTTGCCAGCAGGACGATGCTTGGTGCTACAGGCTGTTCCCCATGAGCTGGTCACAGTGTCAAAACCCATTCCCCCCACTCCCTCCAACTCTCAGGTCGGAGCTTTATATGAAATATCACCAGCCTTGGTTTCTACACTGCATAAGTGAATCCACTGTGTTTCTGGGATAGACTGATAAACATATAACAGCACTTACCAGAGCTCAGCTTAAACAATTTTTAGTACGCCAAAAAATAAACAATATAAATACATATAAATAAGACATTTGATGAATGACCACATATTCTATTTAAAACATGTATTTAACCTATGTATGGATTTTTTCTGACCCCGCTAAGATCTTTAATAATAATATAACTCTTCAATAATGTAAGATAATAATATTCTCAGTTCTGTCTAGCTAGCAGTCAAGTCAGAGCAAATGGCTGACCACATAAACTCTTTGGTTTGTTTTTCACACTGCACAAGCACAGAGTTGTGAGGCTTCTCCCAGCCCTGAGAGGGCAGTTTCCTCTCAAGAAACTTCCTTAATGACCCATGAACATGCATCAGCTGAGACATGCAGCAATACTGATGAAGAGCAGATCTTTACTTCTGACTTGGCAAGGCTGCTTGAAACACCAGATGGATCAAAAAATAATAATAATTGGAAGAAAAGCGGTATCTTATTCCACTGGTTCCCCACAATCTTTTTCCTGTCTCCCACACACCTACACTTTTCCAGTCACGTGCTGAACACTGCTCCCAGCAGGGCCAGGAAGCACCGAGTGCTTCCTACAAAACATGCCCAGCAATGCGCTTTGCAGCGATCCTCCTTCACCAGCTCACTGTCCCCACATCCATTTCCCAGCTTCTCTGACAAAGTCATGCAGAGTTGGGCCTGCCAAAGCAAACTGACGGTAATGGCACTCATCTTAAATAGCATATCCCCTTCTAGCCTTCCTATTTTGATAAATGCCACATTTTCCGTGTGGCTGACCTTTTCCCTTTCTGAAGTTTCTGTGGGGTTTGGCATGGGGGGAAATGAGGTCCCAGAGATGGAGGAGTGCTGTGTGGTGGCTCTGCAATGACCCGTGCTGTGGCAATGCAGCACAGCTGCCACTCTGTGCTCCTGACTGCTGGGTGAGATTGTGACTTCACCTGGCAGAGCAATGCCAGGGGATGGCACAGCCAAAAAGGCTGAGGGAAATGGGTGCATTTAGATTGCTTGGTGTCCTTTACACAGTTTGCAGATCCTGCTAAGCAAGGAAACAGTGATTAAAAGCTCTCAAAACAAACAAGATGTGATTTTTTTTTTTCTTAGCAGCAAATCTCTCTGAGCATCTCCCACTGGGACTTAAGCTGATGGAGCTGCACAAAGCCTGTGGGTCACTGCACAGAAAGCCCCATTCAGCCATGTCTCCTGAGAGCCTTTCAGCATCTCTGTGTCCCACTGGAACAGTAGGGCAGGTGGTTACAGAACAGCACTGCTGCTTTTCCTTGCTGAGGGCCGTTTCCCCACAGTTAGAGTATAGAAGAACAGAATTCTTTATTGCTTGAGCCCAGAGATAATAACTACGTTGGCCAGCTAAGTCAGTACTTTCAAGTGCTTTGTGCTGTTTTAATTCAACACAAATGACTCTTCAGCTCCTCTTCATCGCCACTGCAGTGACAATCTGCTCTGAGCATTGCACACAGTATGCCTCACCTTGTGTTGCGCTAGATAGTGGTTAGAAAATTGTCCTTGCTGCTTAGGCAGTGGTTTTAGACAACACCATTCTGGTATTTCCCTTGAGGATCAAGATAAACACATTTTCTAGTGATTTCCCTAAGAAACTTTATGTGCTGAAGCTATTCCTTGGGCAGCATTTCTGCTTAACAAGTAACCCAGAGGCTTTGGGGCAGGAAATTAAGACACAAAGAAGCTTTACTTTAAATAGTTCTTTACAACACAAGTAGTAACACTGGGGTCTTAGACTATTCTTCCTATGCTTTCAGGTTCTTCCACCATCACACACCAAAAGGCATTCACTGTTTTCACTTTCCTACTGTTGTTTTTGAAAACATAATCCAAATTTTCTTTTCTGAATTAGAAGGTTCCCATAGAATAATGGCTTCTTTAATTTCCACTGTGTCACACAACGTAAGTGATAGGTCATAGTGGACAAATATAGCCAAAGGCATTCTTCTAAAAAGTAAATCTTGTAAAATAACCCAATTCAGAGGTCTGAGGCAAAGAAGGGAGAGTTAAGTGGGGATTTCCAGCACCCCTAGATGTACACCCTGAGCCCTGTGCCATCCATGCACAAACAATTCTGCAAAGCAACCATTTGACTTCCTTTGACTCAACACCTGGAAACAAACAGCTTCTTTCTGGGAAGAACAGTGTGTTTTGCTGGGCACAGAGAACATTTTTTTCCACTTCCATTCCAGTGAAAGCCTCTCACTTGCATCCACACACAGAAGATGGGTTTGATCCAGACGGAATTTCCTATTGTTTTTGTTCTGCCTTTAAATAACGCAACCCCCACCAGAATATGGGTGTCTGGCTGTCTCTTCCATCCATCTCCTCTTCTTGAAGCTGCTCAGCACTGGAACCAGCCCCAGAGGTCCCTTCCAACCTCTGTAATTCTGTGATATCATACTTTATCACAATGATATGAAAAGAAAAGGCATATAATAGCAAAAGAGTAGCTTGCTGTAGCAGTCAGAGATCAAGACACGGAATCACATCCTCACGTGTGGTGCATTAGCAGTCCATGTGGGTAACTCGTGTGACGCTGCCTCATTGTGCAACTCCATTTTATCATAAAACAACACTCCAGTCAGTTTATTAACAAACCCTCACAGAAGTGTATATTCTATAATTATATTTCAGACTCTGCATACATTACAGCCAGAGCTTTTTTCATGCCTTCAATGCAAATGCTTTATGCTGCTGGCCAGTGACACACTCACATCCTTTTTTTTTTTTTCTTCAAGAAAAGCAGGTATGAAATGGTCTTATCTGTCTGTAAGTACCCACATAATTACCTTGAATAAGTAGAACAATTTCAGCCACATCTCAAGGAAGAGGAAATGCCTCCAAGCCTGTGAAAAGGTACAGATGTGTGAGAGGGAGAGGCAGTGGAGCACATCCAGGGAAAGAGAGGAGAGATGTCCTACACTTGACATCACAGTGACAGCTCTGCAAAGGCACTTAGAGAAGAAAACAAAGGCAAAAATACAGATCTGTAGGAAACCAGGCTTCCCTGAGTCTGTAACCAACAAAACAGCTTAAATTCCTGAGGGGTGATCATTGTGCTGTTGTAAAAGAAATTAATCAAAAGGGCACGCAGAGCTTTCTGAACTCTGGGCTTCAGGGAGAGTTGGCTGCTCTTCAGCTATCAGCCATAGACTACATATTTCTTTTTTATTTTCTCTCTAGAGGTAGATGTCATCTCAGGAAGAATATACTTGAACCTTAGAGGACTGAAAACTGTCCAGCAGAAATACAGCATTTGCAAAACTATCTAGATGAGGGAGGGGAAAAAAATCCCAAACCTTACTGAGCTGATTTCCAAGTGCTTGTTTTCTTTCCCCCCACTTAAATGCAAAAATCTTTTTTAGGAGAAGTAAGACCTTAAGAAAATTGGCAAGAATCGAAAAGCACCATGAGAGACTGCAAAAATATTTATCATTTTCTCAAGAATGAATAAAAAGCAAAATGAAAAAGATAATGTAAGAGATCTAGAATGAAAAAACCCTGCATACAACCACCCATCAAATAGTGGACTGCTCAGCATCATCACAGCATGCACCCTCCTGCCACTGGTCCAACCCCACTTGGCTCCAAGGATGGATGGATGCAGAAAAGCATGAAGCCAGGACTTGCAGTAAGCTTGGATCTGTCTTTGCCATGCCACGTGAGCTGGGGAAGGGTCACAAGAAGCCCTCCCTGGGGCTGTACTTCAGCACATGCTGAAGTACAGCCATTCTCCTGGAGGCTTGTAGTAGCAGAACTCCTCCTGAACTGGCAATAACTCCATCATGCCATGGCCATATTCCAAAATCCTGGCCTACAAGCAAAGCCTGACAGCTCATTAGAGGCTCTGCTGGCTTTCTCCACTGCTGGTCCTTGTGATCTAGCTTATTGAGTGTGAAAAAATCAGCATAGCAATAACAGGGCAAGGAAGCTAAGAACAATGTGCATCTCCATCATGCTGTGAAGCAAGAACTCAGCTGCCAGTCATTGGAAAGAAGATGATCCCTCTCACATGGCCTCTTCCCAGACTCTTTATCAAAGGCCTCCTATGCAGCTTCACAGTGCTTTGAGAACAACTGCTGATGAGCCAGTTTTCTCCTCTGAAGCCATTATTAAGCCATGTCTCTGAGCAGAGACATGGTGTCACCCCATGATACAACACATCTGTTGAAGTAGTCTCTGTCTCAGGCTGCCTACATCTTCTGAAGTGGTGATATAAATTAGGTAAACTGAAAAATGCTTTTTATTATTAAACCAGAATGCTGAATCAATGGGGAAATCAACATTTTGATACCCAGAAATGAGTAGGCCTATCTTATATTTCATCCTGAGGCTAAAACAAGTTTTTCTTGCCAATGAAACTGCTGAGATTTTATACACTTTAGTATATCAGCACATAACACACAGAACTGATTTGGGCACAAAAGTTGTTTCCTCATTCAGAGAGTATGTAGAGATGAGAAACAGGCCAAGGACCTCTGCTGGCTTTCCTTTTCATGAGATCCAGAGATCCTTCTACCAGAATTGCTCTGCAAGAACAGCTTGATACCTGAGTTTTTACTGCCACCTTCTATGGCCCAGAAGATTCCAGGTATAGTTGACTGGAGAGAGGCACACAGGCCTGGCACTGACACACATGGAAAAAATGACATTTTTAAACTGCCAGTTGCAACCCTTCCTAATTCCAGAGCTGATTTAATCATCTGAGCCAATGGTTTTAGGGCGAAATTAAATGACAAAGGTGACAGAAAGGCCCATTGCTGCTTCCTTAAATAGAACAAATTGTTCTGATCTGTCACAGTAGATCAGAATGAAGGCTTTAGGCTAACCATAAAGATCAAACAGGGATGAGGGTAGGGGAGAACTGATGTATATTTAATCCCAGGAACTCTACTGTGATAAAACCTTTAAATTTCAATTCCTAAAGTTCTTTGATGTGATATTAGATGAGGGAGTAGCTCTGCAATCTTGCCCAAAGCCCTTCACCATGCACATAGGCCAGAAGCTAGGCAATGACTACAAGACCAGTAACCTTCCCCTTTCTCTGTCCTGTCTCAAAAGGAGTCCTTGGAGCAGGAATGGGACAGTGTTACCCCAGGGCACTGCCAAGACAGGAGACAGAAGGATCCTCCATAGCAAGGCCAAGGCTGTGCACTTCCCTCCTTCCATCCATCGCCCCACCAGATGCCATTCCACAAGCAAGTCTGAGGAAATGTGGAAACTGAAAGACTAAAAGAATGCAAGAAGGAAATAGTGCAGAAAATACTGTTGCCCGTAACGATGCAGTATTCGGGACACAGATTGAGGCTGTGTGTGCTGAGCTCAGGATGAAGGTTGTTTTCTTCTGCTTCTCCAAGGCCGCCTAGCCCAGGGCACACGTGAACATCTCACATCTTCCTCTGTTGCCTGACAGTTCTTTTACAAACCCCCTTTCTCCACTAACTCCAGCCGGTGCATCTTAATGTTTAGAGGAAATCTCAATTCTATTAACAAATAACAATAATAACTGCTGTCGCTATTTGGAAGACTGCTTCTGCGCCCACAAAGAGTAGCCTTTGCAGATCACTGAATGAAGGCTTTGCAATTATCCTCTGAACAAATCAAAATGAAAAACAGAGCTCGAATCCTCAGCATGTTGTATTTACGTAAATATCCAAATAAAACAATCAGCAGCACCGTTCAATGAAGTGAGCGGGATGTGTTGGGGCGCACTGCTGGCAAGACTTCCAGAAACCTCAGAGCCAGAAGCTGAAAACACTGAAGTGCCATGAGAAGGATGGATTTGGGTTCTCCAGTCGCTTCAAATTCCATTGAACATTACATTTCTGCTTTGTATTTTTGAATAGAGGAGGAAAAGTCCCTCCACCTTCCCTCTTCAGTTTGCTTTTGGATCTTTCTTCTCCTGCTCACTCTGTCCCAGGGACCCGCAGCCTAATCCCGTGGTCAGGAAGGAGCTCCTTACTCCAATTTGATACTATCTAACTTTGCTTATGGCTGAAGAGAACAAGGACATGAATGCCCTGCCCTTAGTTAAAGGCAAGAAATGGGACACCTTTTCCTATGCAAGCAAAGTCAATCAGGATCATTTTCCTGGATTTATGGTGAGAAAGGGCATAATATCACTTTGGAAGTCACACACCCTGACCTCAGCTTGCAGAGGTTACCTAAGAAGCCCATTTATCCAACCTGCTGCCTCAGAGTGATGCCATTGCTGAGCCCTGCTATAGAGTCAACTAAACCGGCCCATGTGAAACCACATGGTAATGCTCTGGACAATTTGGGAAGTTCAAAAATTAAGTTATCATCATTTAGCATCTAGTTATTTATGCTCCTAAGGGAAAAGCTTTATTAGTACGGAGTGAATGTATTCACATTTTAAAGACAAAAGAACAAGTGACTCAACTAATAATTCATAAAATAATCTTCCCAGCTTGCCTTGAGCAGTGGTGCAGAAATAACATGGTTGAAAAAAGTATTACAGAACCTTGGTCAAACACGATCCTTTGGAGCTAAGGAACTTCATTTTCATGCACACAGATGTCATTCATTCAGCCCTGCAAGATTTCATACTACATGAAGACTACTCTACTTACTGGGGAATTAAGCAAAGCAGTTAGTTACTCTCCTGCTGCAACACAGAAAAACAGATTGGACAGGATTGTTTCATTGGGATAGCCAGTCTGCCACTAGTCAAGGATCATCTAGACCTATGGCACACTTGCTGTGAACAAGTATTTCCCTTTGCAACAGTCCAGGTTGCTAGCATGGCATTGTTACACCTAGGTCAGGCTTTCAAACCCCTTTACTTGTGTTTCTTTTTTCTCTTTGAAAACCAAACCACTTTCATTTTTCAACCATTTGTTAGGGGACAGCAACAACACAGTGGTTTAACAAAAAAAACAGAGCAACTAAATTCACTCACAGATAGTCTTAGGTTACTTTTGAGCTCCCAATATGAAGGAAGTTGCTCTCCAGCCACACTCAACTAGTGTCACCCACAGACTCTGGAGAAATGCCTGTTGTGCAGTCTGTGTGAATGCTTAGAGCTGAGACATACAGCATTATGGGAAAGATGTAGTATAGCAAAGAGAGGAAAAGAACAGATCCTCCCGAAAACTCCCTACCTGCTGTGACTAATACGTGTCTTTCAAAGCATCTGTACATGATGTGCAGGACAGATAGTGACAGATACGCTTAGATTTGTCACTGTACAGATATGGTTCAGTTGTCCACTCTATTGGCTTGTTACAGTTTTGTGGCCAGGTCCAG
This sequence comes from Tetrao urogallus, assembly GCF_951394365.1. Classification (NCBI taxonomy): domain Eukaryota; kingdom Metazoa; phylum Chordata; class Aves; order Galliformes; family Phasianidae; genus Tetrao; species Tetrao urogallus. Next base: position 8,287,631 of record NC_136820.1, on the reverse strand, counting down.
AGAGCAGACCTGTGTGCAGCAGGTTGGTGGTGGTGGGATGCTCTGCAGAGAAGAAGCACGTCTGGTCTGCTGCATGCAGTGCAAGCTGAATGCAGATAACCTACATGCAGAGGAGTCAGAGAGAAATAAATCTGCTATATGACCTTCCTGCAGTGTAAAGCCTAGGTGGACAGTTCTATAAATCCTGATCAAGAGAAGATTTTACATCCATTTAGATAGACTAAGCAACTCGAATATTAAAAAAAATTATGATGGTGCAAAGCCAATGGCCAACATCTCTGAAGATTTGGTGCTTTGGCCACCACTAGGTGCTGACACAATGCAACTTCCACCCATTTGTTATCTGCTGAGGTTATTACTACTTCACAGTTCACAGAGCAGTTCAATTACTTTCCCAGAGTCACATAGCTCATCTCTGTTAGAAGTGAGAAGTCAGGTGCTCACACTGCCACCCCAGACTACAGACTTCAGTAGTTAGATTTTGTGTTACCCAGCCCTTTGCCATCTTCAGCAAGAAGAAATTTGAGAGCGCTTCATCCAGCATCATATGCAAGAAAGAAAGCAGAAATTTGAATAGTTGCCATCTGCTAAGTTGCTTTGATTTATTGCTTTCCAGTCTCAGCTGAAGATCAAACATGCTCTAGAGAGAAATACTTCCTTAATTTGTTGTACCGTGTGCATCTCTGCTCAGCGCTAAACTGAGTCATGGGGACACAGTCAGGGGATGTTCTCTTTCCTCACCAGAATAATTTATACCTTTAATTCAGTACTTAAAACTAACAACACAAAAGGTGCTGTTTCTTCCATAGGCTGATGGCAAATTTTCATTCAACCAGCAGCAAATTCAAAATTGAATAAAACAATTACTTTTATTGTTCCCTGTATAGCTTGCTGTACTTTCTTAGAAAGAAACTCCCTATCCATTAGAAGCATACTCATATCTTTTTTCAAAATGTCACACAGACAACAGTAATTTTATGGCATTTCACCCCATCTGTCTACATTTTTCAGAAATAAGTCTTGCACTTCCTTTATTTCCATTTCCTATCCAAGTCCAAATCCATGTAATTCTTCAGATAATTACTGTTACAGTTTCCTTCCCATCATATAATCATTTCCCACGTCTATCTATCTGCCCCTTCATTTTCTGTTTTAATTTTGGCTAAAGAGAAATGTGCTACGCTACTGCTATTTTTACTTCAAACAGGGATTTTCACACCAGGGGAAAATAATTTTAAAAAACAAACAAAAATGGCACAAATATCCACTCAAAGTCATTATTTTGTCATTAATTACTTTTCCCTTAATTTTCTTTACTCCCTCAACTCCTTCAGTGTTTCTGATGATTTTTTTTTTCTGTTTGAATTAACTCTATTAGTTTGCTCCCAGATTAATCTTTGGCTCAGGTCCCAACCACTGGTAGTATCTGAGAAAAGTAATTAATGGTACTAACGACAGTTTCTAGCGGACTCTTACCTGAAAGGGCAGCATCTGTCCTACCAAGCATGCAAAAAAATATATCAGTTGTTGTGTCAGAAAGTGTTCAAAACTTACGCTGCTTGCCTGTACTCTCTGTCAGTCTACACTGGGAAAGAAAAAAATACTTCTTCCAAAACAAATAAGAGGCAGCAATAATAATAAACTTACAATAATAACCAGTAAGAAGATAGTCCTTCAAATATTCAGATAAATGCTTTGCCAGCTATCGCCTTTTTTTTTTTAGTGTGTGAAAACATAATACATAGCTGTATGCTACCTGTGCAAGCAGTCAGCAATTTCACCAACCTGAACAGAACTACAAACAGATATACGAGAGACAGAAAAGGTTTAACAGCTCCCACTGCTACTACCCAGAAGTTCCTCACAAGCTTATTTACCTAGCAGCTTTCCATCCTTTAGCAGAGATTTGGGCTAAGTCCTCCCAGCTACCATTCCATCTCTCCATCTTTGAGTCAGGGACTCCACATGCTCTTGCAAGCTGAGATCCCCTATCTTCACGAACTTCTGTGTGGGCATCCAAAGAAGAGTCTGGCAGGTGGAAGACTGACCTTCCTTGCCTCTGTGCAGCCAGCTAGCCATGCCTTCAAAGCAATCTCATCTTTTCCTTATATTAAATCATTTTACAGTGATAACTACGCAGATCACTAATTCAACTTCCCACATGCATAGCTGTAACGCCAAGGAGCACCATACCAGATGGCTGTTTTGCAAGGAACTGTGCTAACATGGAGTGCAAAGAGTTCCTGTCCTCAAACATGTCAAGAAATAAGACATCAGGATGGAAGGATGTTGGTCCAGACAATAATCTTGGCACTCCAGCAGGCTAGCTGTTGACAGGTTCAGATACCTTACACACTTGCGTGCAATATGGGAGGAGATCTGTTTACGGGGGGGATTTGAAAGATGATGCTGTTTATGGCTTTTAGGTATCACAAAGGCAGAACAAGACAGACCACACCAGAAGGCCTCATTCTCCCCCTCCTTTAGTTAGGACTGCTCAGAAAACTTAGGGCTCAAGACACTGGACTTAATGGGAATCATAGAATCATCTAGGCTAGAAAAGACCTTCAAGATCACAAAATCCAACCATCAGCCTTAACTACCAACTCCCATCATCAAACCATGTCCCTGGTCTCACTGAATTGTTCTTGACCCATATATATATTTAAAAAAAAAAGAATTGAAGAGTAATGATTTTGAACTTTCTACATCCATTTGTAATACTCTGTCAGAACTTCACTGACTACAGGAGAAGCTCAGCAGTACATGTATGTAAACTGCAGCTGTGTCCAGTAAGACTAAAGCAATGGAGAGATTTAAAATCAGAATCAAGCTTCTAATTCACTTCAGTTAACCTAAAAGAAAGGGCCCTAACTTCATTCCTTCCAAACCAGAATCTGAACTCATATGTCTTCATGACAAATTCCAACTTCCATCTCTTTTCTTGGCTCTTTCCTCATGCATATCACTGTCTTTGGGGTAACAGGTGTCACATCATTTCTCAGAATTCTTAGACCCCTTAGAAGAGTCAGATTTCTTACATTAAAGGCATCAACAAAGCCTGAAACACAGTGCTCCTTGCTGCCAAAATCATGCACTAAAAGAAGAACGAAACAACTCCAAAGGCAGACTCAGGATAAAAATATTCAACCTTATCTTTCAATAAAAACCCTATGTATTCCATTCTCTCCTCCAAAATAATTTCAGGGCAGCAATGCCATTACACTGTACCAAACACAGCCATGACAAAGCCTATTTGTGTAGAGAATAAACTTCGGGACACAGGGCAAATTCTGTAAGACATTCTTGCTTAGTACTTGCCTTAAATTTCCACTTTCTCTGGCAGATTTAAACCTACCATGAATGATTACAATAACTTAGAGGTATTCAGCAGCTTCATCAGCACTAAATTCCCAGAAGGATATATGGCAGAACTGCAGCAAAAACGGGGATATGGTGTGGGTGAACAACAACGAGCCGTCCACGTACTACACGTACAAGCTAATTTCACATTCTGAGAGAAAATCTGATCAAAGCATTAACGATGAGCAATTTAAATATTATAATTAAATCATTATTTTTCTTCTCTTGTGAAGTGGGAAACTGTTGTAGCTTCAAATCTCTCATTTTGCGCAGGAGATTTCTGGTAGAAATCAGTCTGGGATGTTAATGTTTGCATTTGTATTCACCCTACAAACACCTAAAATGTTCCAAAATGTTCGCCTCCTATGAATACTCAGTTTATAAAAATCCAGACAACATTTTTCACTTGCAGGTCAATAATTGCAATAACTTATTCACCAGAAGAGCTGAAATATGTATTGTTGAGCAAATATCTGTCTGTCCATCCATTCATCCACTTGAACAACTCATTTTAACTGCAAATAAAGCTTGTGGGAAATGTCTTAAAGCATTTGATCTAGAATGAACTTCTATCAGGACTGGTAGAGGTGAAATATTGCAGAAAACAGCAGTCAGTAGATAACAGGCTACTAAAGACGTCACATTCCCCTAGAAAGGAACCCAGTAATGCCATGCTTGCACTTTAACGCTTATGAAAATGTGAAAATTTGTAAGTACACATAAAAAAGTGGTGGCAAATCACAGAGGAGAGAAGGGTAGCCTTGTAGTGGTACGCAACAAAACTGCTTCTAGCATGGGGTTATAGCAGGTATGAAAGCTGGTAGGCCAATTATGTTTCTAAACCACCTGAGGGCAATAGAGAGAGTATCTTTCAATGCTAATTCTGCTGATATCGCTACCACAAGTATTTGCTTTCTTGCAGCTACCAGCATCTGTGCTATCAGGCTTTGGGTTCTGCTCTGTTGCTGTCTGCAGTTAAGAAGACCCAAACCACTCCCACAGCTTAGTTCTGCAGCTGTATTACCAAAAATCAGGTATAATTGTAATTCATGTTACCAACCTACACTTATTGGCAAAATGCTTGAATTACACTTCCTAAGATACAATAATTCACTCTAATTTAACAAGGTGGATTTTTCCATAGCGTAGCATGGTGTCCAAAGCTATCTGGAGGTCACTTGGAGCACTTGGAGCTGGTGGCCCCTAGATGCAGTAAAAGGCAGAAGTATATGCTGATAAAGAAGCTGACAAAGCAGAAGCCAAATGCAATTAATATGCATCAGAAAAGGCATTTCCAGGAGGAATAGGGAACTATTAATGTTACTGCACAAGCAATTGCTGCTGTCTTATCTAAAGAACAGTCCACATCTCTGAACACTTGGAAATGTCTAAGAGAATTCAAACCAAGTTGGAAGAAAAACCATGAGGGTAACATTTTTATTGGGGATTTGAAAAATCTGTGCTAAACTGGCCTAGAGAAAGGAAAGGTGGGGAGAAACATCCCAGTGGCTTCTCATACTGTGTTTGACCAGCAAGAACACTCCAACATGATTGCCTGCTATAATAAGAGGGTGAGATGCTGTGATCCCAGAGCATTTCTTCCAATCCCGTCTCTCAGTATCCATCTGAAGCAGCATCTCAGTGACAGAAATAAATAATTCTTATGAATGAGATGACAAATGCTAACACTGAACTGTGTTGGAAACAATACTTCCTTCTCAGAAGCACATCTTTTTTATACAAAACTCAGAGACTTCAAAGATGGTACAAGAAATGCTGGAGGAAATGACTCTGCTGTTCCCCTAGGATTGCCTGAGTAGAGAGAAGCCCCAAGTACAAATTCACACAATAATGCATTATTCAGATGCAAAATACAGCTCCACTAATAAACTTTTTAACATCAAAGGGCAACGCTACAGTAGAATGCAAACAGTTGCTGTGATTACAGAGCAATTTTCTTGTGAAGCAAATGACTTTAAAGAAAAAAAGAATTCAAAGCTATTTTTTAGGGCGGCCAAATTTGTTCCCATTTTGCAAGCTGTAGTAAATTCTAGCAAGCAAGATGAGGAACAAATGACAAGACAAGCCGTGTTTCTTAATTATGAGCTGCGACATGATCCCTCACTCTCCAAAATGGCTGTACCAGTGCGTGAGGACAAGCTTCTTAATTGTCAGAGACATCTACAACTATCGGCTATTGAATTCTGATGCTGCCACGCACAGATGGGAACACTCTGTTGGGAAGGGCCCACTCAGATCACAGACAGAAGGATCTTCGTGTACAAACAATTGGGAAATTCCTCCCAAAGTAGGTGGAATGGAAATTAAAGTATAAATAGCAAATCCCTCCAGATAAAATGTTTAAGGTCAGCACAGCTGGAATTAGTTTGCATTTCCTATTTATGTGAAGGACTGCAATGAGATGGGGGGGACCACCCTTCCTGAGCCAAACAAAGCGCTCTATTCTCACGCCTCAGGGTCTGCACTCTGATATATGGCAGTGCTCCCATGAGTGAAGTCTTTTCATATGAAAATGCAAAAAAGGCAACAAGAGAAAGCAATCTGTCACAGCTACTGATCTGTACAAAGAGGAAAAAAAGCTCTTGGAGAACTACAGATAGAGCAACTACTTTGGTTTCCTTTCCAACACTTCTCGCAACTCTGAGCTCTGGCTTTTTTGAAGATATCAGCGACAATGACCACACGCAGTTAGCTACTCTTGGATCCAGTCCTCGAACACATCCATGCTTCTTTTTGAACTCTGCTATGTTCAGCCTATATAACATCATATGCTGGGAGTTACCACATTTATTAATTTATCTAGAAAAAGGTGTCATCAAAATGAACAAGAAATAACAGGCTCTTTTCCCAGTGACCAGAAGCGACACTGTTCCATGATACTGCAACTATCTTTCTCTGTTAGCTAAATTCCCACAACCTACAATATATAGATTTCTTCAACACAGGTAAATATGCCACTGTGCGCCCTTTTCATGAATATTTCTAGAACAAAAGCAAGCAAATAAATATTTTAAGAGGGTTTTTGATGTATTGCAATTTCCCTGATGTGGTTGTAGGCAGAAACATCTGCGTTTCTTATAGTCAATACACAAACTAATAATGAAGAGTAGATGGTACAGCTAGACCTGAGATACACTTTGTTAAGCACTTAACATGTCAGATGAAATATGATTTGAGATATCAAACCAGACAGAAGAGCTCAAAGGAGATTCCCACATGAATTGAGAAGAGTAAACAGATGGACCCAGGGAACCTGACATATGAAGAGCCCATTTATTGCCTTAAGATTGCTTTTCTGCTGAAGTACCTTTTTCTTCAGCATCCACTATAATAAAGGAACAGAACAGAAGGTCCACCCTCAAACCTCTCAAGAGCAACCATGGATTAAAGTCTGATCTAGGGGATGGCAATCCTGCCCACAGCAAGGAGGTTTGGAAGTAGGTGATCTTAAACAGCCCTGTCAAGGCAAGCCATTGATGATTCGACAATTCTAAGAATTGAATAAAAGCCTAAGAGTAAACATTTCAGATTTGAAAGGAAAGTATTTGACTGATCAGGACCAGATGTGCACAATAACTGAGATCTCTCTGGTTCACCAGAGACTTCATTTCAAACACCAGTTCCCTCGTCTGTGCCATTCACATTATTGTAATATCATAATGGAAGCTCTCTAATATTAAAGTTTAGCTTTCTCCGTATTTTTTGTTCAAAGCTAAAAATTATCTGAAGGCCCATACTCTTTCCTCATTATTATCTTCTGTTACATTCAGACTAATAGACTGACATTATGTTACAGTTGCTAGCAAATTTTATAATGTTTGAACATACAAGGTTTAAATAACCAATCTTGAAGTGGGAGAAAGTCTGTTAAAAAAAAATCCCAGCAAGCGCTCACCTATCTGTCATTTTGCACACTTCTCACATCTGACATGATTTTGTTTTTCAGTTGCATGTATATTGTTGCATTTGTGAGATTTTTGCCTGTGCTTTTGTCCCTTATTACTATGAAGGAAAAATCAGTCCATTCAGCCCTCAGAAAAGCTTCCTTGCTGATAATAATGGAAAACGATGCAAGTGGACTCTCCTGTAGTATGGGCTTGCTAATGTAATTAAATACCACTCTGCAAGGACGCTGTCTAGATGTGAGAAAAGAGAAGAGAGGAGAGTAGGTAGTCCAGACATTGGCCTGTCTGCTTCATCTGCCAAGAAATCAAGATTTATTGCTGACCTTGCTCACTGGGACAAATCAATGGAGCTGCTAGTAATGAGCATGAACGAGCTTTCATCACAAAAGGCTGAAAGCTTTTGTGTGAATATAGTTTTCCCACTGAACTATCGGCCATTGAATTCTGATGCTGCCAACAGCACATCATGGATACAAACGTGCAGAGAGCCCTGAAGATATCCTACATCCTAGTTCTGCAAACAATGCTGGCACATTGCTGGCTACAGGAAAACAGGGTCAGCTGAAAACTCATCAAGATGTTGGCTTCCATGCCTGAGCCCAACATGGGGAGAGGGATTTGCATTTCAACATTAGTATTAATGCATGGTAAAACGCTTGACAGATAGTTTAGCAGTAACCCTTCATCAGAATAGTCAGTAGCTTCCTTCTTGCCTCCTTAAGAAGCTGCTCATCCTATCTTGGCTACGGAGAAGTTGTTACCAAGACATCATTCTTGCAAGTCACCTCACTGAATCACTAAGAAGAGTAACTGGGAAATTGTAAATCAATTTGCTTCCTGTTCAGTTCAGTTTCACTCAATTAAATGACTTCAACAAGTAACAATACAAAAAAAAAAAAAGTCCACCCCATTTAAATATAACTGCCCCCTTTAATGCTAAAGGTCATGGGTTAAATTCTTGGAATAGACCTAGTATGGCTATGCCTAAGTCCTGTGTTTTGGTAGCCACCAGAGATGCAAAACTGTGGTTTAAAATGATGTTTCCAAAAAACAATATTTTGCCCTGCAGCAAACATTCAAGGAACATTTGGATTTTGTTGAGGGAATGGTTTAGTGAGTACTACTGGTGATAGATGGATGGTTGGACTGGATGATCTTGAAGGCCTTTTCCAACCTCGGCAATTCTGTGAATGCAGTGCTGCCCTGCACCTATGGTCACATTTCATTTACAATTTTTAGATACTCAAAGAACGAGCTGGAGCCATATGCTCAATAATAAGATTATTATTATTTATGCCCAGTTTCAGGATGTGGGTATGTCATTAATAGAACAGGGAACAAGAAAAGCTATATCAGCAACAGTACAACCAAAACAAAAATGTTTCTGTGACCGTGTCATCTGGCACAGCAGAGTCATAAGACACCTGGCCCCTTCTTTCAATGAATAGATTTACAAAGCCTTAAATCATGTGAAAAGATTCACTTTTGCAGCCCGTTCCATGGAAATACTGGTTGATTTCAGAATTCAGTGAAATAATCCTCATTAAATCATGAGCTCATGAGTTAGGATTTCATTGGAGAACCAGAAAGCTGCTTGATGAAGTTTACGATTCAGGCCAAAACCAAGTTCATCTCTATTTTTAAATCTTGTGCTAGTATGTATTCCTGGATTTAGAGCAAAGTTTAGATTACAGTTGCAGGAGGAAGAGGAGATGAGGGATCCTACCATCAGCCTTATTCCTTTGGATGCCTGTCATTTCATCCTGCAGACTTGTACGTGCTTTAGAGCGAGCTCTAAACCCATCAGCACCGCGCCAAGCACATCTGCCCCTTCCAGTCAGAGCCTCACAATCATCCCTCACAAAGATGAGTTGAAGAAAGACAGGGATGATGGCATGGTAAAAGCTGCAGTTGGCAGCTTTAGAGGTTTTCATGTACTGCAGTGCTGCCAGGCAGATGCAGCTGCAAAAGCATTTTCCTGCTTTTTACACACTGCCCCTTGCCATGCCAAGTGACCAACCTGACCACCACCTGCTCTGCTTTGCCTCTGCTCTGCCTTTTGCAAATTCCCAAGATAAAGCACGCCTGCATGAGTCTGTAAGCCACTTCAAAAGGACATCACCTAAAAATTTGTTCAGGGGAAGAAAAAGTAGTGCCTGACTCACAGGTAGGCTGACAAACCTTGGGAAGGTTTTCTCTCAAGAACTGAAATTCCTGGTTTTGTTTCTTGCCAGTTGAAATTAACGTCAGCTATAACTGCCCATGAGTCATTCATCCAGCTCTGCGTTGTGGTCACTTGGGTGCATTTGGCCTGTTTTAGCCATTGCAGTTTTCTTTTGTTAAGTATGAGATGGCTTTTATATCATCTAGTGATGCACTGTTATCACTGGAAAAGGCTCGGGAACTCAGCGCTACAAAGTGCCTACAATCATGTCTTTTTTTTTTTCCCCCTTTCCTTTTTTTTTTTTTTAAAAAAAACATCAGAGCTATTTTTTGAGCTGAAGAGAGAGATGAATGCTTCCCTGCTGTGAATACACCACTTATTTGATTACTGAAATGTGCAATAAAGTATGCCCCCCTCCAATAATTTTACATAGCTTGCTGAAGATGCAGCACAGAAAATGGACCGCAATTACAATAGGAAGATTACAACAAAAATAGTTTACTTCAAGATATTTTCTGGTCTTTTTTGCATTTATTTTTTTAATATGAGCAGAATGTTATTATCCTCACTTTAGTTCCATTACTCACTTTTCAGAAATTACAACTATGTGTATCTATATATACACAAGACACAAAGCTCTGCAGATGTCTGTATTTTCTTCTTTTATCATTGAACAGGGCAGCAAGTAAGACCAACTAAAGCTGATCAGTCCTCAGCTAAGATTTGATCTCAAGTTGGGCAGAACGTGAGGTAGCTCTTTGACCCCTCTTGCATGTTCCTGCTTTGATCTCAGATGAGGCTTAAATCACTTTCCCATTTGCTGGCTCCTAAGGGTAGAATTAGGATTATATACGGTGGGATCAACATGCTCTGTTCACAGGTGTTGCAATCCCAAATCTTTGATGCCAAAATATCTCTATCCTTTCACTGATTAAATCCATCTAGAATGAGAGCAGAGACCTGTCATGAGCTTGGGGCATGGCTACAGAGCTCCTGTACCAGAGCTGGTAGCTTGGCATGGTTTGTCATTGCCTTATGTGGTATTATCATGGAGGGATGAAACTGCCTGAGGGATCTCTACACAAGAGCAGATATCTCCAAAGTCCCTTCAGATGACAGTCACCCACCTTAGAAGGGACAGTACTGTCACAAGACAGGCAAAGAGCTGAACAGGTAGAGTGCAAGTCTGTCCACCTTAAACAGGAAAAAAAAAAAATCACTTAAAACTTTCAAACAGAGAGAAGGTCACCTTCAGTTGATAAAATGGCTGCCACAAACATTTCATCCATCACCACAGTGGGAATCCTTTCAGAAATTTTTAGTGGTACTTGTAAACACTGTCTTTTGTGATATTAAAATGACTGTAAGTATCCCTTACTAATTACTGAACTTCTGAGAGAGCAGAAAATACCAGCCAAAAAAAAAGCAAGGACTACCAGGTGCTTAGAAATTCAAACACTGAAGAGCAATAATTAGATGAGTGCTGCCATTTATGATTTTAAATATTATGAGCTAATTCAGCCACATCCTGATAAATGGTAACTGCTTTGCCTCATTCTAGCAGTACTCAAGCTTGCCCATCCTTGGGGAGGACTTAATGCTGACTGTGGAAAACAGATACAAGGCAGGAGTATGAATTCAAAGCATGGTTTAGAGCAACTGAATAAAGATCACCATAAAGCTGAGCCTCACAGTGGTGTGTTTCAAGGAGAGTCTGAGCATTTCCCCTACTTCTACAAAGACATGCACCCATGGCAAGATCTCAGACCTTTGCTGCTGTGTTGCAGGATGAGAAGCAGCCAAGAGAATTATGTCAAACAGATTCATGGCCATATAGATCACAGAGTGAAGTCCACAGCAGCATTTCCACAAGCGTGATGACTCTGTGCCAGAAACCAACGTCATTAGTAGTGCTTATCTCTCAAAGCAGCTCTATGTATCAATTTGTATTTCAGGCACTATCTTGCCATTAAATTTCTAGCTAAAAACGCCTCTTTTCTACTCCCTCCCTCCTTCCAGTTCTCTGTCCTCCAAGATTAACAAAAACTCCTCTGTGCCTGTGTATCAATCACACCACAGAACTAAACCACAGATTGGAGCTGCAGCACATTACAACTGCCATTAAAAACTCAATACTGCTATTTTCCATCTTTAATTTTGTGAGGCTGTTGGCATTAATCTCTCCTCTAAGTATATGCAACACCACAACAAATACCCTGATAAATCCTGAACTCTGGTAGGTGCCATCAGCTTGCTGTGCGTTACAAGAACAGAACCCTTGTCTGGTAACTTGTTGGTGTCTACAAGGTGCAAATACACATACACAGGCTCACACAGGATTCAACTGAAGTGTCCTGCCAGCACATATTGACTGATGCTTTACTGCAGAGAAACAGCAGGGAATATGGCCTGATGCACCTAAGGGTATGGTTGCCCCTTTTAGATGTTAGGGCATGATGCTGACTAGAATTTGGAACAAATAAAAATTTTTTTTCCAGACCCTATTTTAAACTTAACTTGTTACCTGTAAAGGTAACACTGTAGAGTAAGAGACAACCTCTCCTTGCGCTTTGTGTAGAAGCAAGACAGCATCCTGTGCTTAGATAGAAAATAAAGGAAGCAAAACTGGACAAAAATACAGATTGTGTACACACTACTTTACAACCAAAAGTTGAGCTCCTTTACCCTAGTTTGGTAGCAGAGAGATACGCCATGGCACCCTGCTCTAAATGTCTAATTTCACATTCAACAGAGAAACAAAACAAGAAAGGAGAACTGCAGCTCTTGAACAAAACATAAACATCGACTCTCTCAAGGACTAGTGAGGTCCCCTGGGAGTCCACAAGAAAAGACAGCAACTCTGTCAGCAAATTTCTTCAAACCCTGTAGACACTGAGTCAGCTATTATATTAAGCACTTCAAAAAGCCCTTAGGCTCACGCACCCCTGACTTGGAACTGAATTATGCATGACTTTAAGCATGCACAATGACCCCCGGCCACATTAAGAACTCCTTTATGTTCTTCAGCTTAAGCAACAGGGTCTTAACCTGCAGGCAGCAAAGCTTTGAACCAAATCCCTCTATAGGCACCTCAGCTGATGCAGGCTGTGGCCCTGGCCTGGTGAAGTCAACGAAGGCACAACTTTGCTGCAGGACTCTCTACCACACCCTGCTCTCATCTCGAGGCCCAGCAGGTAGATTAAAGGCACAGCAGGAGGTGCAGCCCTGAGGATCCATCTCTCTTCTTGGGAACTGTGGGAAACCTCCAGGACTCAGGCAAACTGAGCATTCCTGCAGGAAAAGTATCTGCCACGTCACCTAGAAGTACCTTCTTGCCTTGCATCGCTCCTCACCTAAGCATACAAAGGGAAAGATGATGAAATTGCCAATGAAACTTGCTTTTCTAGCACACACAGATCTCTATGACTTGTTTGCAATGCATTTGTGACAATAACATTGAAGCTATTTTGCTCACATAGTACAGAATAGCAAATCAACCCAAGCTTTCAGATCGGACATACAGTCCCCAGCACTCAATTGCTCTAATTAATTATATATACATCAACTGTGTTCATCCATTACCAGCAACCCTAACTGCTACACGAAACACTTTTCCTTGCACAGTCTACCTGCACATCCTGATGTTGTGCCTGTGTGCGATATATTGGGTTGTGCAGTACCAGGGCTTGGCCTAACAACTGTGTTTCCTTTGGTGATATGTGTGATCATGCAAATTTTTTTCTAAATGTCAATTAAAAAAGTATCAGCAGAGCAACAAGGTTTTATCTCAGATCATACTTGTTTGCTTGTGAACTCGTACTTGTGCGTGTCTATCTGCAACAAGAAAAATAGCGAAGCAAGTTAGTTGACTGTTACCTTCAATCTCTGTGCACACGTACGTATTTTTATGTATAGACCTTCTTCAGATACCTGGTACTGCACAGAAACAGAATCTGAAGCCAAAATCCCAGTCTGTTGGCAGCAGCAGACTAACTACACAAAGAAGCTAACAGCTGCATACTACATTTCTTCAGAATTTATAGGTTGCTATTAAACCAGCACTGTCATGGTGCTGGTGGCTAAAAGTTTAGAGCTTTCATTATTTATTTTCATTGCTTTAAACTTTGCAGATTCATTTTCATTATTCCCTGAGGAGCCACATTTTAAATCTCTCTCGAGCTACGATGCAAAACTGGAGTCATTCCTCAACAAGACAATAACTTTTTCTCTGACCCTGCTTCTTCAGCTCCTTGGTGCATGTCTCCACCTTCGTTCCCCTGCCTACACTTCAGGTTTGCTTTGATGCTCTTGCTGTAGGCACCAGTACTTAAAGGTACCCAAATCTGAAGCTGTTTGGGGATCAAGGCAAGGACAGGTGAATGTATTGGTTTGTCCAGAACTGAAGTCTTAATCCCCTCACTCTCTGCTCTTCTGCTACCCCTTGCAGGGCAGGCAAACTCATGCTAGTGGTACCATGCTTATTGTTCTCCAGACTCCCAGTACTTGTCTTCCCCTGGGATTTTGAGAAGTGAGGCTATGTTGGTAAAACAGGGAGCACTTATGCCTCTGTTCCTCATGCCATTGACAAGGTGGCGTAGGATCAAGTCATAGCCTTATCTCTAGATTTTCTCTAAATGAGATTTAGTTCAGATTCTTCTAAAAACCCAAAGGTGGCTAACAGGAATTCTCTTTTTTGCCCTGAAGTAATTCAAGAAGGGTTCCCCCGCAACAAAATAAATACTGCCAGTTGAACAGTTCCCACACTACTGTAGAAAACACTGTTCAGAGCTCCTGAAGACCAGAAAGTATTACTTACTGACAGTTCAGTTTTAGGAGAGGAAGCACTACAAAGTTATTCCACTAAATCAGGATATCATAAACACGTATCATTTCAATCTCTATGAAGCCTGTCCACAAGTGGATGAGTCACTGATCAGCTGGGGTCTGGTTCTTTGCTCCTGGCCTCCCAGCGGATATGCAATTTTCAGATGTAAAATACTCCTGATTAGCATGTCTTTTTCTGTGAGCACGATGATTTTTTAGTGGGACCTTATGCTTGTTTGCTTAGGCACTGTCATCTATTCACGTCATCTCTCAATCAATCAGGTGGAAATTGTTTGAAACAAGAACTTGAACTTAAACACAGCAACATACTGCTACCCAACCAGCAAATTCCACTTAATGGCTGTATACTCCCAGGTGATTTCTAGTCTATATTTGAAGCAACCCATTGACTGGGTTTAACATAACATTTTATCATAGCTGAAGTTCGCTCTTTCTGCATCCTGAAGGAATTATACCTAAGCTTCCCAGATGTTTGAAAGTTCAGCTGAGCTAAAAATGGTTAAGATCAACACTAAGATGTTAGAAATAAGCCTTCTTAGGGCGGTAGGTAACATTAGAGGTCATCCTTGTTTAAACTCTGGTGATGAGGATTACTCAGCCCTTTTCCCTGAAGTCATTTCAAATTCTTGCATCCTATCAGCGTTGAGGGACATGCTGCCTATCTATTTTGCTTTACATATGGATAAGTCATTTGGTTTAATGTTGCAAAGTGTAAATATGCAGGAGTTACTGTGCAGAAAAGCACAGGACTATGTTCTGCTCAAGCTCTGTGCCAGCCAGAAACTCCAGCTAAACTAGTGCCAAACTAGAGACTCTGTGGCTGTGTCAGGATGAACCAAGCTCAAATGCTCTTCTACTGAACCAGCATTTGATGTAGGACCTCAGAGTACAACCGCAACAAGTAGCAAGTCAGTGAAGAGTTTCATCTGAGGCCATGCAGGCAGACTAATACATGCCAGCCAGTTACCTCAGGCCTGAAAAACCAAACGTGGGCAAGACCTTCAAACCCACAGCTCAAATACCATCCTACTGCTCACAAAAAAGATTTCAAGGTCAGTAAAAATGTTCCATCTTTTAATTTCATGACTACACAATCTGCTTTCCTGTCCCATTAAATATCAGGATAAGATTTCTACTAACAGCTTCAGTACACATCTTGTTCTGTGAGTCCTCTAAAACGCAGAGTTGAGCAGTGGTATATCCCTCTGTTATTTACTGCTATCAATTTAAAGTGCTTTTGTGATACCTTAGAGAACTCATTTTTACAGCTTCTTCCTCTACCTGAATAGCAATTGGTTTGTCTCATTACTTAGGAAAACACTTGCCAGGCCAAATATACTACTACAAAGCAAGGTTAAGTGAACTCAAAATTACACTTCTCTGTCCCGATTAACACTAACATACGCTGAGAGAAAATTGCATTACTTTAGTATTACTAACATAAAACGGTATTACGTGTATTGAGAGCTATATTTACACAAGCAGTTGGATAAGGCTTAACCTCACATGATTTTGTGCAGAAATCAAATCCTGGTGTGGAAAAATACTCTATTTTGCATTTAGAAAACAGTATTTGGCAGCAGATGAAATGCAGTTTTGTTTCGTAAGCAGAAGTTATTAATTATCAGACCTGCCCACGGCTATTTCACTGGAAGTAGGGATATGAATATATTCATATTTACTGGAACTTTGTAGGGATTTACAGGCCATGCTAACACATTAATTAAGCTTATTTTTGAATTAATTGCTACAAACACAGACAATGTTCTACAAAATTCTCAAGTTACCTATCATGTAAATGTATGGACACAGCCTCCCTTCAGGCTCTCTTTGCTTCTCCTAGCAGCAACATGTGCAGCCTCTCACAGCTATGCCGGAAGGCAGTTGGTGGTGGCTCACCTTTGAGTGCCAAGTGTGCAGCCTTTGTCTCTAACGGGATGCCCACAGAAAAATTCAGGAGAGTGAAGCTAATAAGACACCTTGGAGATGGAGAAGCAAAAAGAACTCCTGTGGGTTCAAATGGTACCTTCCACACTGGGAATTCCAAGGAAATCAATAAAGAGAGACCTATGCCTTGATACACCCACATCCAAGGAAGCTTCGCATAATATTAGTGCAGTGCTTGGTGCTCAATGAAGGCTTTAGGGACTCCAAAGAAATAAATATTCAGGTAGTATTTATCACATCTGCATCTTTGCTAAGGAAACGCAGATGAGATTTTTCCCTGCACATTTAAATACCAGAGCAAAGATTTCACTGTTAGCTACAAGAGGAAATACAGTGACAAGATCCAGAGGGATTTTTATTTTAATAATCCTTTTTTTCTTTCATTATTCCTCCTCATTTTCAACCTTTATTCTTAGGTTAGGACTTCAGTCAAAGCACAGAGGTAGACGGTGCTGTATTTCCTTTGGCCAATTCCGAAAGCAAGAAAGCTTTAGAAAGTTAAAGTAAAAAACATGAAAGGGAAACTTGAAGAAAAAAAATGAAAAAGAACAAACCTACTCCTATTCTTTTGTATGGGATTTAATGATAGAAATGAAAAAGAGGCACACCTGACTTTTTGATAGAAAACCTAGAGGTGAAAAAATATTGTTCTTTTTTAAATACTTTTGAAGGGGTATTTTTTACTGCTGCTAAAGCAACACACTTGTACAACTCACGTTCCAGGTAAATGTGCCCACTTCAGCTGCAGGATAAAGGTGTGACCGGGGCTGCCCAAGGACTTTGCTCTTCGAATTGGCAATACTATTAAACCACACTTGTGCTTTCAAAGAATAAAGAAAAAAACAGAAATGAGAAGTCTACAGGATATATGCCTGGTGTACAGCACTTTCCAATGCCAGGAAAAAAGCTATTTTCACAAGGGCATTAAATAATCCTGAGTCTTTTTACTAGCAGCAGGGAAGGTATTGGGATGAAGAGCAGGTTAAATACAAGCTATTAGGTACTCCATTCTCCTATTCCTCACACTCTATAACTGTTTTTGCCCTCCATTTCCTACTAGCAGACAGTTTGAGGTCTAGCAGCCTCCACAGTATCACTCTCCTGCTGCTACAGACAATAAGAAAAAAACGTAAGTGAGGGATAAGCCTTGCTAAAAGCGAGAAACATAGCACCTGTTAAAGTTGGTGTTACAGCTGGAAAGATTATAAAGATGAAAATGGGAAAAGAAACAAATAGGAAAGGAATGCTCACCTATATTTGAAGATCCAGGTTCACAGGAAAGACTCCACAAAGGAGGGAACTCCAGCAAGAGACCTTTCCCCACTGGCAGTCAGCCCTTAAATGGGTTTAGGAGAGGTGCAGCCAGGCTCCATCCCTTTGGTCACACAGCTGAATCTCCTTCACCTGTGCTCCCAGGGCTGACTCAGTGCTCGCCTCAGGTGATCAATCAGTGGTTCAGGCTGTGACTCAACAGTTCCCATGCAGCACCAAAACAGCCTTACCTGATGCAAGGAAATACTACACAATGACTATTTCTCAGCTACTGTTAGCTGGATGTGAGGGGAAGGTGTTTGGCTGAAAGTAGAGAATCGTAGCATGTCTTGGGTTGAAAGGGACCTAAAAGATCATCTAGTAGCAATCCTTCTGCTCGGGTCCTAGATCAGGCTGCCCAGGGCCCAGACAACTTGGCCTTGAACATCTCCTTGGATGGGGCATTTACAGCTTTTCTGGACAACCTGTTCAGTGCCTCACCACTCTTTCAGTAAAAAGTTTCCTTCTAATATCTAATCTAAATCTCCCCTCTTTTAGTTTACAACCATTCCCTCCTGTCCTATCACTATCAGACCATGTAAAAATCTGTCTCCCTCCTGCTTATAAGTATCCCTGAAGTAATGGAAAGCCTTAATGAAGCATCTGCAGAGCCTTCTCCAAGCTGAACAAGACAACTGCCTCAGCCTTTCTTCATAAGAGCCCTTTGACCATCTTCATGGCCTTCTTCTGAACCTGCTCCAACAGTTCCATGTCTTTATTGTACGAGGGGCCCCAGACCTGGATGCAGTACTCCAGATGAAGCCTCATGAGGGCAGAGTAGGGGGGATAATCATCTACTTTTCTCTCCCTGCTGGCTATCCCTCTTCTGATGCAGCCCAGGAAACAGGTGACCTTCCAGGCTGCAAGTGCACACTGCTGGCTCATGTCAACATTATTGTCCACCAGAACCCTAAGTCCTTGTTGGCAGAGTTGCTCTCTGTGAGTTCTCCCTGTCTGTACACATATCTGGGACTGCCCAGATTTTCAAGCCTGTCCAGGTTCCTCTGGATGGCATCCCTTCCTTCTACTGTATCAACTACCACTCAGATTGGTGTCACATGAGGGACACCACTTGTGATTCATCTCCACCTGGACAGAGCCACTGACTACAACTCTCTGTCTGTGACTATCCAACCAATTACTTGTTCAGAATAATCCAGCCTTCAAATCCATATCTCTACAAGATGTGGATGCAATAGGCTTTGCACAAGTCTAGGTAGACAACATCAGTTGACCTTCCTTTGTCCACAGATGTCATCACTGTGTTGTCTTTGAAATACAGCATCAATATTCACATTAAGAAAGAAGCTCCTGTAAATAAAGGCAAGCAAACAAACTGTCTTCAAGCAGAAGAGGATTGGAATGTATCTATAAAGCCAGAAAGAAGCACGAAGTGGAGAACTGTTGCTGCAGATCAGAACAGCAGGAATCTGCAGATGTTTGCAAACACTCAGTAAATCTCCTGCTTCCAAAATAGAGGAGAAGAAGGTGGGAGGGAAGGAAGTATAAGGGCTACTCTGAAAGTAATGCCTCCTATTTTGTTATGTTCACTCATGATGTCAAAGGCAGATGTTGCTGGCATGACAGTAGAAACTGTGTCTTTCTACCAATATTCCACTGAATTTTGTTGTCATGTGACAGATGGCAGCAGAGGGGCAGGCTGACATAAAGGCATCAAAACCTGCCTGGATGCATTTCTGTGTGACCTGATATAAGTGTCCCTGCTCCAGCAGGGAGATTGGACTAAATGATCTTTCAGTGTCCCTTCCAGTCCCTGATATTCAGTGATTCTGTGATTCCGTGATCTGACATGGAATTGCACCTGAAGAAAAAAAGTGTAAATGAATTCCTCCATGTGGAAAAAATGGCATGTATTGACACTGATCGATGCTTGCTGAATGTTTATGGACATCAAACAGATATGAGTGCAGCAAGGCAGTGGGTGGTACATTTCAACAGTGGCAACAGTGACAGAGGAACCCCTTTGCTGGTGCAGCGTGAGGGAGAGGCCTCTGCTTTGCTTTGAGAAGGCCCAGGAAGGATCTGAGTATTGACTACAGCTGCCTACTGAGAGCATGGGAACACAGAGCATGACACTGCTCCCAGATACTCAGTGGTGAAAGGACCAGAGGCACTGGGCTCATGTTGGAGCATGGACAACTGCCAGTCAGGCAAAAAGAAAGGACTGCCACCGCAAGGGTGCTCAGATGTGGAACCAGCATCCAGACAGACTGCAGGTTTCCATCCTTCCCAGCGTGCTCAAACTTAACTGAGCTTGGCTGAATCAAGCCCACAGCACCAACAGCGAATTCTCTAAAGGTGCAATCTGCACCAGCAGCCTTCACAAAAAGGGATGAGGAGAAAAGAAGGAGAAGAAGAAGGAGAAAAGCTACGAATTGGCTGAGAGGAGACACTGCCCCTGTGAGTCCACTGGGCAGTTTAATAGTTTCTACTGCCTCTTGTCAGTCATCTAGACAAGGCATGAAAGCAAAACACTGCAAACATCCAGGAGAAAGGGGCACACTGGGATCACCTGGTTCCACGTCAGCATAAGCACAGCAAGCCATCGCCTGACATGTGAATACAACTGGCTTTGGTCTTAGTTCAGCAACAATCTGTATATGCTCTTGGCACACTGTTGGCAGTTTAGTCATTGCAAACACCTCCCTTTCCTCTTCACCTGATGGTAGGGGCTGAACACTTTCATGTTGGTTGAGGTACATTGGGGTCAACTGATGGGGACCTACATACCTGTGCCCATAAGCTCTGAAGAGCACTATAGCAGAGACTGCAGAGAATGAACCAGTCCAAATTACTTAGAAGGGATGACTGACAGCCAGCTATTCACTGTGCACTGCCGTGGACGGCCTGGCTTCACCTCCAACCATTCATTTTGTGGCCAAGGAGAGAACAGGACAGCAATCACCAAATTGGTGTCTCATCCCCCAGGTGCAAAACCCCAGCACCAGGCCCCAAGGAGCTCACAGGCCCTCCAACGCACCCCCTGCAGTCCCAGGGCGGCCACCCAGAAGACGCCAGGCCCTCTCCTCCACACCCCTCTCCTTTGGCATCAGGGCAGAAGAGATGCCACCTTCTCATGCTCTGGGGCCAGAGCTGAGGGATGGCAAAGGATGGCCGATACAAACACAGCAACTCCACTGCTTTTAATGACTGCCTCTCCCTCGGCTGCCTGTGGGGTGTCAGCATGCTTTGCTCCTCCTCCACCCCAGGCAGCTGCAGGGTGCTGCAGAAGCCCCTGCCCCACTGACCCTCTTGCTACATTCTTGCCACTGCCTCCCAGAAATGGCCGCAGGCCCCAACTGCCAGCCGCCATGTTTGGGCCTGCAGTGGCACTCAGAATCCTGTCGCCATGGGCACCCAACTGCCCTCAACCGCAGTCCCTCAGCTGACACTGCAGGAGACAGCAGCACTCCAGACTCTCTCCAAGAGATACTTGGTACTTCTTGTTATTTTCGAGGAGGGGATGGAGCAGCCATCTTTAAAGAAGAGGTGGCTGCTGGAAGAGGCTGATGACATTGAGCCCATGGAGGTGGACCCGCCTGGCAGCGAAGAGGAGCCCATGGAGGTGGATCCACCCGTGGCAGAAGAGCTGATGGAAGTGGATCCACCTCCATCGGGGCAGACCGGCCATCTCTCTGCTGCTGCCAGGCCAACCAGGAAAAGGTCGCGCCCCAAATTTCATCGCAGGGGCGCCAGGATCCGTCCACCTCCCGCGAAACGGCCGCCTCGACGCCGGCGCTGATCCTCCCGTCCTGTAAGTTTGCCCTTACCCGCAAGAGCCCCAGCTCACGGCCATCCTGCGGGCTCACGCGGAGCCTCTGTTGCCTGGTCCTTCTTCTGTTCACAGCCAAGGCTCCTACGAGCCCTTCCTTCCCGACCCCCTCCCTCGTCCCTTCCCAAGTCCTCTCATCTCTTCTTCACCAAGTCCTGAGCAAGAGGGCAGGGTAGGGACTGCCATCCTCGGAGCTGCTGTGCCGGGGCAGCGGGACGAGTCTGACAGAGGGACCTCAAAAACATCGCAGGGCTGCGAGGATCCCGTAAGTTCACACCTTAATCTTAAGTTTGCCAGGAGGGACAGCACCAAATCAGGGCCATCCCATGGGCTCACACAGAGCCTCCATTTCCTGATCATTCTTGTCTTTTGACAGCCAAAGCTCCCATGAGCCCATCCTTCCTGTCCTCCCTCACTCCTGCCCAGGATGGAAGAAGTCAAAGAAGGGACAGAGGCAGCTGATCCTGCAGAGAACCACACTTTGGTTTGGACAGGAAGAAGTGCTGAGGTGCAGCAAGAAGGTCCAGTCCAGGTGCTTTCCTTTTTGGAAAGTTTAGACTTTCCTTTCAAGACTGGACAATCAACAATTTAAAACAACAATACAAAATAATAAAAAAGTAAAAACTGCGATATAAAACACATTTTCATTTTTAAAAGAAAAGCACTGATTGTGTCTGTGCTTTAGGAACCTTATAGTTTGCACGTAGGTTCCCGCGTCCCCTCCTTGCCTCCACACACAGAACGTACCCCGCAGCAGGACACCTGCCCTCATTGCCAGCCCGAGGAACAGCACCGCACTGCACACACGCTGGGGCTGCCCCTTGCCCTGCCTCAGCACCCTCTGCTACAGGGCAGAGATATTTCACACACATATGATCAAAAAAACAGAAAAGAGCCTCTTTTTACTCTTGAATGACAGAATCAGAAAACTCACAGTATTCCACATCCTCTCAACAACTGACCGGTTAATGAACAGAGATGCTTGAGCTGAATACAAGAATTGGCATTTGTTGGGACAAATGCAGAACTAAAGCAAAACATTTTGGTTTCAATTAATGACAGCCCCCCCCCCAGGTGGCAGTCAGAAGTCCCCTGCCCTGTGCCATCATGGCAGCAGCTCTGTCCCACCAAATAGCCTGGCCCAACTGCAGCCACACAGAGGTGTGCAGTCAGTAGCAGATGGGCTGTCACCAGGACCTGGGGAGGGCACAGCACTGTGCTAACTCAGGTGATGGCAAATAACCGTGTGCAGTTTGATAACTTCAGTTTCTGTGCAGTTTCTTAACACAGTCTGTGAACAGTGGAAAATTCACAGCCATGCTTTCTGTTTTGATTCAGGAATTTGAGAACAGGTTTCAAGATTGCCAGGAAAATGATCAGTTTTTTAATCTAATTGCGACTCCTTTTTCAGTCGGCTTAAGTAGGTTCTCTGCAAGTTTTCAAATGGAATATTTGCAGTCAGACACTCAGCTCAATAAAACTGACCATGTCTCTTTCTACCAGACTTCTATAAGCCCCATCTGACCAAAGAAAAATACCCCTCACTTCACAGTCATGTCTTATACATGTAATTGCTTTCTGCCAGTACATACTTTCGTGATTGACTGTTTTCAAGGATGAATCACAGGAAGAGTCATATTTCATCAAAGATCTCTGACAAACACCTTTTGAGCTTACTGAGAATTGTGGCCACTGCCACTGAACTAGATTGATGCGTAAGCATCACAAAAACAAAATCAGATATTAGTTCCATTTTTCTTGTTCTCTCTTTATTTTTTAAATTAAAATATAGAAAATAATAAAATATTCTATACAGAAAATAATAAAATATAGGAGGGCTGATCCAAAAGTTATGCCTTCTATTTTGTTATGTTTGTTCATGGCATCAGAGGCAGACACTGGTGGTATGGCAGTTGAGGTTAAGCTCTCCCACTAGTATTCCATTACATTTTGTTGTTATATGACAGGTGGCTGCAAAGGGGCAGTCTGACAAGTTGGCACCCGATGTGGAAGTGCACCTGAAACTAAGGTATGTCACTGAACTACTCCATGTGGAAAAGATGGCACACATTGCCATTCACTGACACTTGCTGAATGTTTATGGAGACCACACAGGGTTTGTGACCAAAGTGAGGTGGTGAGTGGGGTGTTTCTGCACTGGCGACAGTGGGTCAACTCTGCTAGTACAGATTTTTCTGAGCGTAGCATGCAGTATTCTGCTCATTGCTAGTGAAAATGCATAGCTGATGGTGAGGTCTATGTTGAAAAATAACATCTTGTAACTGAGAATGCACTCTATCAAATAGTGTGGTTGTGCTCTTTGTTGTAGCTCCTGTTAAAATAAAAAAGGAGGCAGTACTTTTGGAGCAACCTATGTAATCTTAGGTGGATCTAATATGAGGTGAATTGAGACTTTTCCACCATGGAGGCACTCACAGCTAGTTAAACAAGTGCACACAGTCTTGGCCAGAGAGCTGGCTTTTGTCTTTGGGTTGGCAGTTGCTTTTGAGGCCACAAATCTATCTCGGTTGAGAGAATTATATTTGGGTATCAAAAGGCACAACAGATTGACTCAAAACCAAAGAAAAAGCAGGAAATAAAACACAGTGATGTAGTAAAAAGTGAAGAAAAAAAAGTTCTGCAAGATGGTGGGTGATGCACCACTCTTGAGATGTAAAGCCACCACTGCACCATGAAAACTAATTGCATTGTCGGTTTGTCACACACATCATACCAGCCTTCAAACCTTCTACCTCCATATGCAGGCACAGCACCACAGAATTCCCAGGACATGCTTCACAGCTGCTGCTTCCATTTGCAGTGATTCTGAGCAACACCAACTTCACACAGGATAGGTGCTTTTTATTCCCAGAAAATCACAGACACATGTAACTGGAGCAGGAGTTCCACAGTCTGCAGTCCAACCCTGTTCCATCATCCAATCGCCCTGGCTCAAAGAGTTTTCTCTAATGAAATCTTCTTCCTTACAGCTAATCTATATCTCTTTTTCCAGCTTGTGCCTGCTGATGAATATTAGGTAAAAAAGTCCATCTTCTCTCAAATGCCAGAATTTCACTCTGAGTACATGGCCCATTTTTTAATTTTAATTTTGAGCATGATCACTTGAGAAAATGGAAAGTACAGTAACTAAGATTACATAGTGTAGAAAGGAACAGAAGAAAATAAATACAGGCTATGTAACAAAAGAGGATAAAATCACTCTCCAGGGGACATGGAATGAATCTCTTTCAGGAATCCCAATAATGAAATCCAAAAATGTAAGACAGGATTAGGAATACTAGATGCAGGATCTGAAACAAGGGCCTGGAGGTTACAACAGAAGCGTTAAGAATTAAGAAGCAGCAAGAAGAATTTTAAAAAGATAAACTCTTAAATAGGAGGCACAGAATCCAGAAGTCTTAAAAAATCTTTTAAATTTGCAGTTATGGAAGTTATTCAGAAATATCAGGCAGCCTGAATAATCTGGTCTTCCTCACACTTCCCTAAAACAATTCAGGAGCAAATGGCAGTGAGCAATTCAGGGGTGTCTTTTGCTACAAATAAAATGTTCTCTCTTTGTTGTTTTGTAGTATCTCTGTGTCACTGGGAAATCACAATAGAAGTTACTGCACAAAAACATTAATGCACTAAGCAGATGAGTTAAGAGACCAGTCAAAACTTTCAAATGTCAGCTCAAAAAATGGACTTTTACTATAAATATTAAATGAAAAACTTGCAAAGTGAACATCTCTTGCCATTTCTCATCACGATTCCTTTCCCTTAACTGGAGTAAATATTTCATTGTAATAAAACTGAACTCTCGTTCTTCAGTAATGGATTTGCTGAGATTTAGATGAAAGTGTTTCTAAAGCCAGAACAAGCATGTTGCTCTTTAACCCAAAAGTTCAGTTGTGAAATAAAAACAAGAAGTGTTTTCACAACAAACCCTCACAAGGTCTCAGATGCTCCAACTGCTCTGCTTTCATTGCAGAAATCCCACAAAAGTCTCTTCCCTAAACCACTCCAGTTCATAAAGTGAGAGCTCATAGAGAGATAGTTCTCCGTTCTCAGGTCCCTTTACCTATTTAACAATTTACTTATTTAATGGTTCTGGAAATAAAATATTTGAATAACAAACCTTTTCAGTTGTCATGCTTTTTTTGCCATTCATTCATTCAGTCACTGGTGAAATCTCAGATTGAATCAGTGTTTTGTCTCTCGAAAGGAAGCAGAAGCAATGGTTGTAACATCAATTTGATGGTAAGAAATCTTGGTTCTGTAAGAACCAAGCTCTAGATTCTTAGCTATAGAGATATGTTAATAATAACAGAATACTGTTAATTTCAAGAGATAGTTTCCCTTATGAAGTTTTCCTACACAGCTATCAAGCATGAGTTGCACTATGGCAGAGTCAATCGCGCCCTATGGCAGTCTTCAATATATGAAAAAGTAACAAAGATGCAAGACTGGGCTGAGCCTTTACTGATCCCAAGAAACCTGAGTCTCTTAAAACTTCATAGCTACCAAGTGGCTCGGTTTCAAATGACCTGCCCTGCAATGACCCATTCCCACATAACACCAATATATATTTTTTTTCCTTTTAAGCTGCGTATTATAATGTATGTCCCATTACTGCAGCCATTTCAGGCAAAGCTGCAGTTAGGTGTGCTACCTATGGGCCTTTCCGTGTGTCACCTTTTGTGTAAGCAGATGATGAATACTGATGAAACATACTGTAGCTCCACTCATTATTCAAGCCAAGGCTGCCTGTGCCTCCCTAAAATAAAACTTATAACAGCCGCTTGCCATCTGCTGCGGTGCAAAATACCTTTAGGATAAAACAACCCTTTCTAATAAGAAGAGAGCACAGCATTTCACTTATCATCAGCAAATGTAATAATAACAGCTACTGACCTGTGGCCACAAACACGTCACTGTTCACAAATACAGAGAAAGGCAATTAAAATCTGAGGTGATCAAATACTGAAAGCAAACTACAAGGACACGTAAATCGGAGTAAAGGAGTCATTTCAGAGAGGATTGGTTCAGTGGTGGGAGAAGATGAGTGAATATACAAAATATACATGAGTAAACAGTAA
This sequence comes from Tetrao urogallus, assembly GCF_951394365.1. Lineage (NCBI taxonomy): Eukaryota > Metazoa > Chordata > Aves > Galliformes > Phasianidae > Tetrao > Tetrao urogallus. The sequence continues at coordinate 8,261,183 of NC_136820.1, read as the reverse complement.
ATATACATTTCTTTACACAATGAATTAGGTGAATAGGTCTCGTAGCCATGCCTTGTTACATTAATTTCCTTTAAAATGTCATTCCCCAAGCTGTAAAACCAGAGGCTTTTAAAAATGCAGTCAAAACATGTCCAAGGAAGAGAAATCACACATAAAACAAGGCCCAACTTGCCACGCTGCTTTTATCAGTTCCCCATCCTCCAAAACCTGCACTCCCCTCTGGCTTCACCAACCCCCTGCTACAGTCAGTGCACCTCCACCCAAACCTAATGGGAAGAGGAGAGTTGCTAGACTCCATAATAAGAAAATGCCTGTAATTTAATGCCCAATAAGACAATTTTGCTACACCTGAAGCAGCCATTCCTGTTCTTCTGGTTGCCATCAGCTAACATATCTTAAATTCATTGCCACTGCTCTTTCACCTATGCAGTGAGCTGCTGTGCAGCAACTCAGTAAGGCCAAACAAATTGTAAAAAAAACCACCTTGATGACCAGGTGGTTTTTTTTTTCCTCTTTACATTTTGCCAGAGTTCTTGCATGCTATTAAGACACTGTTGGGCACTTGCCCAGCCAGTCACTGCTTCAGTATTAATTCTGAGTCTGGATACCACAGGCAGCATCCCCAGCTATTTGCTGGAGTCCGATCAGCCAGATTCATACAGTCTTGTAGGGGGAAGCAGATTGTATCCATTCATTATCTCTAACTCTAAAGAGAAGTAACAGATGTTTTAGATTCTAATCTTTACAATAAATAATAAAAGCAAAGTAAGTTTTTCCAGGCAGAAGAAAGCAAAGGGGTATATTTCCTGACCTGTGCTAAGTGAAAGTGAAATGAGTGAGGTTTATGATCTTCAAAAGTATCACTGCAGTGGAATGAGTATAAGTGATAAAATTGTTTCATTCTTACAGCAAAATTGAAGTTGGAAACTTAGAGTAGATATTATTCCCAGTTTTGTACTACTAGCAAACCTGTTTTATATAAATAAGTTAAAGAATGACAGTCTAAGTGGATTTCAGAAAATTCTCTGTACTCTTCTGGACGATTATGAAATAAACTCAACTTTGTCTCTCTGGAGCTCCTATGAAAATACCAACTAAATTCAGTTTACTGAATGCTGAGGCACAGCCCAAGCATGAGTGTTAAATGAATTGATTTGCCTCAAGTAATTATCAAGATCAAATGTTTCCATCACATTTGTATATAACAGCCTGCTGTGCTTCAGATCACTCCTTCAGATCACGAGGTAGGATGTTTCTGCTCTCGTATCTCAGACTCTCATTAGTCTTTACATCAGTAATTTGCCCATGCTCCACATGACCTGGAGCGGTCATTTTCCTGGAAGAACTCCATTTTTCAATTGCTTTTCCTTTTGATTCACGTACCCATGCCTCTGAGGTTGAGGTGGATTTTCCATCCTACTTCCTCTTATTTTCTCCACGGTCACCCAGGTAAAACCACAAGGTTACACATGGTGTGCATCCATTATATCCCTGTTCTAGAGCAGAGGAATGCTTACTTCCAATAGCTGAAATTCTGGTCCATACAGCTGGGAAGTAGGACATATTGTCTTTGAATTGCTGGAACTCCTGGGACAGTTTCTCCACAGGAAAAGCCCAGAGGAAAGAACAGAGATTTTCTTCATACTGACGAAGTAGGCTACCCACTGTATCCACCGTTGGTATTTTATCATCTTTTCTAACTATTACTGTTAGCCTGTTGGCATACAACGATGGTGCACTCCATACAGATTTTCGCCATGTAGGTCACAGGCACTTTATGTCATTTAGACTTTGGGATAACCACTCTCTGTCTGGGTCAATATTATACATCATCTCCAGCACAGTAATTCCTTTAGGTATGGGACACATTTCTCCATGGTGACCATTTACCTGGGTATCATGCCAGATCTTCCTTAAAGGGCCTTCTTTCCTTCACAGTTGACAATAGCCAGGATGAAGTTACAAAATCCTGGAGGTGTTCTAGATACCATTCTAGGTATCTGCCCTTATCTTCCCACACTCCCTACTGCTCGTAATTGTCCAACCTTGGGGCAGATCTTTGTATGGTATTCCTAAATAGTTGTTTAACTTTAAACTAAACCTGAAACACATACAGGAGGCATAGCAATAGGATCATGGTGGTTTGAACAGTGCCCATTTTCTCCCCTATAACTTGACTCTCTGAGGAGACAAAATAAAGAAGGCAATTATTAATAGTTTTTAAGATATGATTCACAAAGAATAAAGATGACTGCAATACTGAGTACAAATTAGACCAGATTAGTCTCCCAATCACTGTGACACAGTACAGAAAATTGATAACCTTAATCTAGCCCCTAGACATGGCGAACAGCACAACAGGGAAAATATATACCAAGTAAAGTTGTAAATAATAACATTGTGATTAACAAATGTTAAACTACTATAACATTTATAACAATTAAGTTTAAGCATTCTCTGGTCAGATCTGTTGTTACGTCAACCCTTTGAGATCTGTGTTGGATTCCAGAAAGGGCTCCTGTGGTTTAATCCAACAGGTAGCTAAGCGCTGCACAGCCATTCACTCATCCTGCCCACCCAGTGGGAAGGTGAGAGAACTGGAAACAAAATAAAACCCATGGGTTGAAATAAAACTATTTACTAAAACAGGAGAGGAGAAGAAAAAAAAAAAAAACAAAAAAACACTGATAACTATGTAAGTATTTATTGTTATAAACTTCTACAATGCAACTATTCACCATCCATCAATTGAAACCCAACTAACACCTGCTTGCCACCTGCTGACTGACATTCAGCTAGCAACACAATGACTCACCATCCACCCAGCTTATCCCTGAGTAGTAGCTTCCCACACTGGCCAGCTCCCCGAGCTTTCTAGCCTTCCACAGGTGGCATGTGATAACACAGATACCAATCCAGGCCAGCTATCCTGGCTCTGCCCCCCCTTCTGCCCTGTCATGGTGCTGCAGTGGCCTGGCCCAGGTGCCTACCCATTGCTCAGCAACAACCAAACATCAGTGTGCTGTTAACAGCATTTCAGTGGAAAACTGAACACCTTTAAAGAACACCTTTAGATATGTGTAAGTGCTGATAAGATCTCCTCTCCATCTTATCTTCTCCAAGGCTGAAGAATTCCAGTCACTCCGTCTTGTCTTTCCTCGTAAGGCAGGTACTCCAACCCCTAATCACCGATGCAGACCTCCATTGGACTCTTTCTAGTAGTTGTCTTTCTTGGAGCTCTCCTGCTGTTACTGAGTTCTCAGGTCTTATGTTGCTTATGGAGCTATCATGGAACAGAGTCCCTGCATATTCGCTGCACTCCACCTTGGGAGCTTCCTCGGTGCTGTACCTTCTTTTAAGAGGTGGATATCACAGTAAGTCACCTGCAACAATTATTCCATATAATCCACCTCCAGACTATATTCACTCAAGAATATAGAGATATTCACAATACAGAGAAGGAACTGGTGAGATCACATGCAGTCTTATGAGGATTAGAGCTCAAGAAGCTCACTGGCTGCTCATTATTTCTAGGGTGATTGGCTCATAGTCACAATGTTAGCAGGATAGTTTTATCAGTCCTGAGCACAGCTTTGGGCCAGGCTGAAGGAGAGGAAGAGCACACCATCACAACAAGCTCTCCTTCCATAGAGACCCTATTTCTCCCACTCATCTGCAACTCTCATCTCTCTAGATCATGATTTGCATTTTTCAGAGTTGAAAAGACCTCTAGTAGCATCACAACAAGGTTTTTTAAGATACACAACATTTTTCATGGCAGCTGCCTGACATTATGTGGAATCTTGATGAATTAAAAATAATGTGTAATTGTTGTTGTTTAAAAACAAACAAACAAAAACCTCCAACAAGAACAACCAAAGTCAGGAACCATACATGTACTTCCAGGTTTGCTAGAGATGCCAGGGCCATGTGAAGGGAGCTGCAGATACCCTCCTTTCCCTCTGCTGCTGGCTGTGAAGTTCTTCCTCAGCTATGCTATTCTTTCTCTTGTACTTGTACTATTCTTGTACTTAACAAGGTTAACTAGAAATTAATAGTGGCTTGACAACAGGGTGAGAGATAATATAATTTTACTGGCACTGAATGTAAATACCCAAAATACACGCATATGTGCTCCGAGAAACTGGTAACTCAAACCACAAATGATGAAGAGAATTAGTTTCTGATATGACATCCAAGAAAGATTAATACTGAATTGATGCTTGACATGGGAAACACATCAGTCAGTACATCACTGTACTTCTTGGACACCCTGTTTTTGATAACTTGTTTTTGAAATGCCACTTTTTGGATAACTTCTGGATGAGGATCTGATTATCCTTCTCAGTCCTTTGGATTCACTGAGAGAAAGAAGGGAGTTAATTACTTTTCAGTTTTATTTAAAAATAAGATTACCATGGGCAGCATGAAACCAAAGCATATCAGCTATGGTAAGGAACAGGATTTAATACAGAATTTTAAAAATCTCTACCTTACGTGATAAAAAAAAAGCAGTAAGTGATGCAAACTCCTAAAGCAGGCAGACGTTTACTAATTTTGTTTAATTTAAGTCTCCCTTCTAAATGTCTGTCTGCCAATGTGATATGAATATCTAAACCAGTAAAAACTGCAGCTAGATACTATATAAAAAGATGAGTACACCTCGCTACCTAGTGCTTTTCGCACCAGAAGGGTTGCACAAAATTTACAGTCTGTGGCTGGAGTACAGTACATAAAAACGCAATGCACCATCCATCACTGAAATGCAGAACTGGTTCAGACAAGAAACAGGACAGTTTTTTAACAGCAGCCAATGCACCAGAGTTAAGACAAGAAGTGACTGAATTCTATAATGGATATTTGGATAGGTATAATGTCATTGAAAGGAAACTTTTCTATTTTCTGCTCTTCTCACAAGGCAAATGAACTACTGAGAGAGAGCAGGACACAAGTGGTCAAGAGCTCAATTTGAATCTTACCCTGAAAATTAAAATTTCAAATATCAGGTAAGTAATCTCAAAGGGTGAAACCTGTAGTAGCTGTGATGCTTGTGTTGAGCTTGCTTCTCAGCATTTCTGAATGTTTCCCATTCCCCTTATGGTGGGATCCTACCCAATCTTGAGAGCTGGGGAGGAAGGCAGGATGGATACCAAAATGCTTAGGAATGCAGCAAAATTTTGCTGAGACCAAAAGTTTTTATAAACTCAGATTGAGGGGCTACCATACAATACACATATGTCTTTCAAGCTGAGCATGCACTCTTCAGCAGAGGCAGAGCCAATAATCCTCTGAAGGGAAATAAAAATGGAACAGTAAAAATAAACTCATTTTCTGGTACTACTCAAGGACAATCCTAACAACTAATGCTGTGACAAACTAGTATGATGTGTGAAAAGGCAGTGAGGACAGAAGGCAAGTAGTCAAACCAGTATAAATACAGAGATGTCTGTTGATATAGGGCTATGTACAAAAGATCCAGTGACAACCAGAACGACCCCATGCCCATATTTACTCTGTGGCAGGTAAACGTAGGCCAGCAGCATCTCCCAACCTGGCTGCTGAGCTAATGGCTCCTTTGTCACTAGCATTGCATTGCACACTTTTTATGTTACAATCTTGGTAATCACCGTCAACATACACGTGGTAGAGACTTCAAAAGTACTGGGGGACAAAAATCACCTGATTTCTATCCACCTTGACTTATTTGTATGAACGTGGCTTCTAAATCAAACTTTCACATGGCTAAAGCTCTGTTAGAAAGCTGCTTTTAGCTGTCCTGATGCTAGGTGGCACAGCATGGAGCGTCCAGACTGTAGGTTTGGCTAAACTCAGCCTCAGACTCCACAGCTCAAGTTGGAAATATTTTTCAGTGCAGTATCTTTGCAGACATATGGTGGCACTTTGGGGATTTTGAGCACAGCTAAACTATATGCACCACACAGCCTGTGCACACACAGTAAAAACTGCATACATGCACACACAGAGACAAGTAGCAATCTCATACTGGAATCACAACATGTTCTGGCTGTAGGAAGCACTTGCTACATGAATACTGACCACAGCCAGCTCTGGCCTTAACTACAACGCAGAGATGTTTGAAGGATGTCACCTAAGAAAGTAATCTCAGACTGCTTTCATTGTGCCTCAAACACAGCCCATTTGTCTTGTCTTCCAGACTTTGCAGTTGTTAAGGGTGCAGTTCAAGATCATACACAGGCTTCCATTTTCCTGTGAGGGTAGGAAGGTGACATAAGGCCACCTGGGGCCTGGACGTTTCTTTAATCTGAGTGTGGACAGACAGTGGTTGAATGATGAGCCAGCATTGTGTACTTGCAGCTCAGAAAGTCAACCATGTTATGGGTTGTATCAAAAGCATAGCCAGCCAGCAGGGTTAAGGAGATAATTCTCCTGGTGTGGTCCCACCTACAGTACTGCATTGACCTCTAGGGTCCCCAGCATAGGAAGGGCATGGTCCTGTCGGAGAAGGTCCAGAGGAGGCCACAAGGATGCTCAGAGTGCAGAAGCACTTCTCCCTGGACACAGACTGAGAGAACTGGGCTTGTTCAGTCTGGAGAAGAGAAAGCTCTGGGGAGATAATATTGAAGATTCCCAGTACCTAATGGGGCCTACAGGAAAACTGGGGAGGGCTCTTTATCAGGGAGTTCACTGACACAAACAAGGGGCAGTGGCTTTAAACTTCAAAAGGGTAGATTTGGATTAGTTATAAGAAAGAAATTCTTCCACGTGAAAGTAGCGAGGCACTGTCTAAGGCTGGCCAAAGAAGCAGTGGATACCCCATTCCTGGAGGTGTTTAAGACCAGGTTGGATGGGGCCCTGAGCAGCCTGGTCTGGTGGGTGACAATGGCAGAGGGCCTGAAACTAGATGGTCTTTTAGGTCCCTTCCAACTCAAGCTGTGAATCAGAATTGTCAAACCAGTTTTGAAGGAGCCATACACACTTTCATGTTGGATGTGTTCATTCAACAGCATGGGCAAGTCCAGTATGTGAGCCTTGATCTATGTGAAACACAACAGGTTTAAATCAATTTGCAATTGGCTTGATTTTAAATTGATGAGATAACCATGTGCCTGCATATAACTTTCTAAATCTACATGATCTAGGGTGTTATTTTAACTGACAGTCCAGCATTGTCTGTTTTGGGGAAACAGAGAAGTAATTGCAGATTTTAAAATAATTGCACAGATAGCAGTCAGAAAGACCCCAAAATCCTTTGCAAGTTGAATACAGCTGCTCAGAAGATTAAGGTTGCAGGCATGATTGACACGACAGTCAATCACCTTCTTGACCAAAATCATCAGTTCTTGTTGAAATCTTCTTCTTTTATCATTACAGGCACTCGCAGATTTAGGATCACGAATGCATCTACAATACAGAAGATCTGCCTCTAGCAATCATCCTACACTGTGCTACAGTGCCACACGCAATTAGAGCTGCTCCTTCAACACATCAGACAGGTGTACTTCCTGCCCAGAATTATTTTATGTCTGACAGCAGCATGAAAGGAACTGGAAAAGACAAATTGAGAAATGAGCAAAAGCACATGGGGGAAATTCACAATGCCTGGGAAAGTGGAGGAACTGCAGCAAAAGGGGGAAAGAGTAAAGGTAGAGAAAGACTCCTACACCAAACCTGCGAAAGTTGTGAATGGTTTCTTCCAGAAGTGCCACAGATGGGTGCTGAGACAGGCTTTGACAGGGTGTCCAGCATCTCTCTACACAGAAAGGAGCATGGGCATGAAGGCACAGAGGCATCCAGTCACAGTGGTGACATCTCCCTGTATGCAGCCTGCTGCGACTTGATGTTATCTCCAGCCTTCTTCCCCCAGCATAAAGTATAGCTCCACGTTCCTCCTGAGACATACCATAGCTCTGCAAGGCTGTTCACACTCTTCTAAACCCACGTCAGCAGTGTTTGGAGCTTGTGTGGTGTTTTTCAGAGCAATCGGGTGCCCTGCTGGTGTCAGCAGTGTCCTCAAGGAGGACTGCTGGGGGACACCGAGCAGTTGAGTAGAGCTTGGACAGAGCTAGGGAAAGGCAAATTCTTTCCAAACAAGGTAAGACCAAAGACAAAGTCTCAAGTACACTAACACAGAAAATTTATTGTAACTGCTACCTGTACGCTGGGCAGCTATAGTATTTCACAGGCTTCTCCTGATATCAACAAAATTCTGATCAGATTCATAAAGCTTCTTCCAAATGAAAGGATACAGGTTAAAATCAAAACCTCTCTGAACCTGGACTGCATAAAGTACTTTGCAGCCCAAAATACTCTGTTCCCCTTCACCACTTGACACAGCCAGAAGGTCACGTGAATCTTTCCATCTCCCTCAGATAAATGGAAAGAGAATTCTGACTCTATGTGAGAATATCTTTCATTCTAAAGGCCAATTCAAACAATCTTTGACCTCACCCTGGCTTGTCATTTTCAGATAAGAAATAAGAGAAATGCTCAGCTGTCTAGGAGACATCTTCAGTGTTTTCACTACCAGCAGTGCAATGCAAGCGGCATGTAAAGTGAAAATAAAGACCTAATCTGTGATTTTAACAGTTAAAATAACCATGTCTGCATGAAGGAGATGCATGAATTTACACATTAGAATACAACCTGTTTGAGAAATGGGCAAAGAGAGCAAGCCATCTGGTGCATGAGAAGCGTTGTGGTAAATCTGACAGTCTTTCCAGATCCTCGTGAATTGTTTCCCATACCCCAAACAAATGGAATAAAAGTCACAGAAAAGGGAAAGTGCGTGTTTGTGGCTGTTTTTCTTCATTATGCTTTATATGGATACAGAGCTCTTGATGGCAGACTCTCAGGAATACGAATAGCTGCGCTGTCACTCAGATTTAGCAAAACCCCAGATTTCCACGATCTGCTACATTCTTCCTTCTATAAGAAAATATAGTTCTTCAATCATGTAGCCTCGTTCTCATTCAAACAGGAGAAAGTAAATTGGTAACCTGGACTGAGAGGTCTGAGAAAAAGATGCCTGATCCAGATTAAAGGAAATCCTTTTGCTTATTACAGTAAAACAAAATTCTATTGCAATATTAGCATAAGAAAAACGTATAAGCTACAGGGCACTTTGAGGGCAAAATAGACTAGTGGAACTAAATCTGATCTATATCTCAGCCAATGAAGACTTTTGCTTTGCTCTGCTTCAGGATTCTTGTCATCGCTATGCTCTGGATATGTTTTACAGTACATTATGCCAATGAAACATCTTAATTATGAGCATGACTGAGAAGTGGTGCCTTGGGCTCATCTTTCCTCCATTTAAATCAGCAAAACAGAGGAAACTATCACAGTGATGGGTTACTCTCAAAACATGAAAAAAGTCACAGGATTGGATGTAATGACAGGGGAAAAAAAAAAACTTATCCCTTACAGATAGATTTTAAATATTACCAAAGCAGAGTCAATTTGAATATTCCTGTTTGAGCATCGCACCAGGCAGCCTGCACATTACCAGAGAAAACAAAAGGGATGAAGAGCAGATGTAAGCTCCTAAGCTGGGGCAGGCAGGATTCATGACACCTAGGTAAGAGCTCCCCAACCCAGATCCTCACTCCAAGGAGTGGATGAGCAGGGGAGGCTGGGTTTCTCCCCCTGGAATTATAGAGGCTGAGCGAACTTCAGCACAACAGTGAAGATGGTGTCATCTTCTGCTTAAGGCACTGCACAGACTCCTGATGCTAACCTGTTATCAGCCCACTTTGTACTCTTCTTCAAAGTAACATCTTTATTTACATGCTTGTCTACACAGGTTACAGATCTGCCATGGAAATGGATGTTGTCTTGTCTATGGTGATCACACCATGCCCCCAGGACTCTTCCCATTTTGGTCTCCTTCTCATAACAGCATCTAAGAAACCTTCCTTCAGGCTGACCTTCTGCAATTAATCCATCTTCTGATTAAAAGCATAACAACACTGCGTGTACGGTGAAGAAGGCTTTGATGCACCACAGTGCATGTATTCTTGGAGTCACTAATATGCTGGTACCAACTACTGAGTACTAAAGACGGACCATGCAGAGAGGGAGTGTGGAGTACTGCATGAACATCTTGCTTGGATGCAAGCCGCTGTTCCTGCTGCAGCTGCAGACACTTATTTTTCCAGCTTTAGGAAGCCTTCACTAACAGCTCATCTCTTTGGCAAGGCCAGGAACACAAATATGACTCAAAGAATGGTGATTATCTCGGGAAGCTTTCTGACAGAGCAAATGGCTGAGTGAATTTTTAGCCTTCTACACTGAACTAAGAAAAGCTTAGAATGGAAAAGAAATGCTCATTTCATTTTAGATAAAGGCATTAGGTTGCAAAGGAAATAAAAGTATTATAGTCTGCTTAGCTTAAACTATCCATAGAGATGCCATTTATCAATAGAGGATGTGATTTATTCCTCTGACATTTGCAGGTGACCCTCAGGAGCTTTGATAACAAGATCTGTACTGCCAGACTAGCTTTGCTTAAAGTTTGACTGCTTAGTGGAAGTGTGTAAAGCAAGAAGAATTTAGTTCCTAAGTTCCAATTTCAGAAACCTCTTTAAAAACTTTAAAAAGAAATAATATAGTGAAAATAAGTGATGCTGGCTCTAGAAGTGTAGAAAAGTCAGAGAGAATTACACATCCTACGAAACGATTTCTTATCACTGTATACACTTAGAAGATGATGAGCCTGATCTATGAACAATAGGAAACAGTTAGTAACTTGCACACAGCATACAGGCAACAGAGACAAGAAGTTGATGAGGTGAAGGCTGCCTGTGGCTCTTTGCTTGTGCATGGGTCCTCTCTGGAGCCACCTAACAGCTAATGTGTGGGAGCCAGACTGACATTATGCTCATGAGGAGGGCAGCAAAGAGAAGCTTAAAGAAGAAAATGAGATGAGCTCTCATTTCAGACAGCAATATAATTTACTGTGCTATAAATGGTAGAGGGAAGGGAAAAAAAGAAAAGAAAAAAAAAAAGAAAGCATTTGGTATTGCTAGCTGAATTTCATAAAAGCCATAAGAAAGTCAAGCAGACAACCAATCATTCCACATTTGCATTTTAGCTTCAGAAATCTAAGATCTAAACAGCAGGACTGAATTTGACTAAGAGTCAGTTCAGAGCACCTCAGATAACTACTTTTTCAGTTTGAGTGCATCCTTTATCGGCTTCACCCAGACAGAAAATGGGACAGGGATGTAGAGATGGCAAAGCCACACACCGAAGTTGAGAAACAAAAATCCCGAAGTGCTTGCCAATGATACATCCACTTGGATATACTTGCATTTTCTAGTAAATATACACTCATTCGGCATGCCAAGTCAAGGCCCACTCTGCTACCCAGATCATAACTCACACTGAAGCTGACTTGAGGGGAGATCTGGTCCTTTTGATACGCATCCCACTTGGACCAGTTGAAGAAATTAGTATAGGAAAAATGCATGCTGCTGTCACACCTGTGTAATCTAATTAGTGTTGCTTTCTTCTCCGTGAATTACAGATTTCTGTAAAACATCTACAATTCAAAGCTGAATCTTAGGAGCTTTTTCAGTCCCTTTTCACTGTAGGCTTGCTATTTTCTAGCAGATCAAAAAGATGTTTCCATGGCTAGCAAAACCACTCAACAGAACCAATGGAGAATTGCTTTGGGAGACAGCCAAGTCAGTGACCTGATGAAATGCAATTTCATTTGTTGTATTTAGGAAACACAGAGTGTTAGCCATTATAAAGACTTTCCAATTCACTTAGAAAAATACAGTTAAATTTTAAAAAGTGTTTGCTGATAAAAATGGCCAGCAGGGAAAGCAAGGGGGAAAAGCCCCTTTACGCTGCTGAGCCCCTGAAAAAGCTGTGCAGAAAAATAACCACTTCTCTGGGCCAGAAAGAAGTGCTTCCAAATTTACAGAGTGCATAGCACGGTTTGGCTGATGCTTCAGCAGAGACAATGACAAACATTACAGAATTGAAATGAGGACTCAGCATAAAGCTGAATTTGAAGAAGTGTGTTGGAACTATTTGAATTGGGAGGTGCTGGCATGAAAGCTTGAATACAAGAAAAACCATTGTCTCATGTCTCATCTCCATCAGAGAGTGAAATGCCAACAAAACATTTCCATGCCATGGCATCAACATGAAGCTAACCAGCTGCTTTCATTATGCTGTGTGGTACCACACAAAATGGATGGAAAGGATATTTTAACCATCTCATGAGCATTTTACTGAGGAAAGAAGTGGAAGGGAGGATTTGGAATTTCTCTTTTTAAGCATGATCCTTTCTGGCAACATTCATTAGAAAAAAAGTACAGTCTTGTACTTCAGAAACATCTTCATCTTACTTTACAGAATGTTTTGGTCCAATTGCTCGAGAGAAAGTGGATGGTAAACGTTGCTGTTGGCATGTAACAGGCTCTCCAGGGCAGTGGGCATGGCCAAGTTGCCAGAGTTCAGGAGGCATGTGGACAATGCTCTCAGACATATTGTCTCATTTTCAGGTGGTCCTGTGTGCATCTAGGAGTTGGTCTCGATGATCCTTGTGGGTCCCTTTCAACTCAGAGTATTCTCTGATTCTATGGTTAGACAGGAAGCTTGTCTCAGGTCCACTGAATTCTGCTTTGTAATGAATCACTCACAGCAGCTTCGGTGGCTCTTACTAATTATTTGCATTGCAGCAGTGAGAGACTAAGAGGAGAAACTAGGGTACATTGGTCCAGTAAGTGCATATTCTAAATTTCAAAGACAAGACAACGCCTGCCCCAAAGACCTTGAGCTCTTCAAATCAATGCAGAGAGCCTCAAGGAAAATTGTGTTAAGCAGAGGATAACATGATTCTCAGAGCAGGATCCTCATTCAACTCTGACCCACTGGTCCTTGTAAAGGCAGCAAGGAAGCAGCTCAGCAGCTGACAGGGCTTTTAACCTAGAGGGGTTGTTTTTTTCAGCTGCCCCTCTGTGCTGACACTGCATTGCCTTGGAGAGTGCAGAAACCTGCGGCAAACAATGCTAGCAATCCCCTTTGCTGTATTTTTGGCCAAGAGAGGAGTGCCATCCATTCAGCCCAACACTGGCACCCAGCAGTGCAGTGAATTTCTTCTGAGTCCTTTAATCTATTCCAAAGGCTGAAATCACTCTTACAAGGAACCAATTCAGCTGTGATAATGATTCCTGTACGGCACAGCTTAGTATTTAATAGACATATCACCATCTGTTCGAGCTTTAAACAATAAAATCAGAGACAATGGAACCAGCAGCTGCAATCGTTTAAGAGAAGGGAAAAAAAAAAGGAAAGAAAAAAAAAAGAAAACAGAGATGGAGAGGAAGGAGGTACATGAACACGCGTATACAAAACAATTGCAGGAGAAACCTTCCCAAGGTGCTCCGCAAGAGTGGGCTCATTGCTATGTTCTGTATTCTGCACAGCATGCATCCGTCATATTTTTTCTTATGTTTTCAACATAAACCAGTGGGGGAGAGACAGGAGTAGAGCTCTGTGCTGAAACAGTGAGTCCCTATCAAATGATTGCACCACAGCAAACAGGAATTCACAGCAAGACCCTTTTCTGATGCTGGAGAAGTGCTAAGATTAGATGCATTGAGGAGGACAGTATTTTTCTCCATGGGCTGCAAATGGGTCTGAGTTGGTGCTATGGTTTATTTCATGCTAAAGGAAGGAAATGCATTTTCCACAAGTCCTGCATCTACCAGCAGCTCAGCACCCACAGCAGTGCTTCTGGAATCAAGCATATATCGAATAAGTGCGAGTTATGGTCACGTTAAAGCAATAGGCTTTAGACTATATTCTGTCTCAGCAACTTTTTAGACAGTTTCTCTGCCAACAAGTCAAAGCAGTAATTTGGCTGTTTTCACCAATCCTCACACAGCATGTTTCCAGTGAAACAGAGCCTAAAAACTTTACTTCACCTTTTCGAGCACAAGTATGTTTTACGTTTTCCTAAGGAAAAAATTTGAAGCTCAAAAAAGTCAATCCATAAACAATAAATCTGAATGCGTACAAGAACAGTACTATGAAAATAGCTGTAAGAACATGCAAGAGAAGAACTAAAATTTTGAATGTGATTTTAAGCTTATGCCATCTCTATAACCTGATGTGACATCTATTAAAATCAAGAGCAGCACAGCTACTGTCAGGGAGTCGAACCCATGTTAAACAAACACGGCTGGAATCAGGCTCTGTTCCTTATTATCTCACACATTCAAAATTCCTGTTGGTTTTGGTGGTATTTGGTTCTGTTTTTAAAAAATCCCACTGCAAACTGAAAACTTTGCTAAGGGCTTCAGATAAATATCATGAAGGCAATCACAGCAGAAGGGATATCAAGATCAGCTCATCTCTTTAAGAGCAGCTGTGGACAGAATTTGTTGAAATAGTGTCTTAGCGTCAGCTGGGACAGAGTTGCTTTTCATCATAGTGCCCAGTATAATGCGATGTCTTGGTTTTAGGAGGAAAATAATGTTGATAACTCACTGATGTTTCCACGTGTTGCTGAGCAGTGCTGTACAAAGCCAAGGACATTTCACTTTCTGTTTCTCAGGCTGTCCAGCCAGCAAGGGCTGGGAAGGCATAAGGAGCTGAAATGGGGAAAAACCAAGACAGTTGACTTATGTCAACTGGCCAAAGAAATGTTCCATACCACACGGCATCATGCAGAAGCAAAGTTGGAAAAAGTGGGGAGGAGTTTTCTGGGCACCCTTCTGCTGCTTGGGGGCATCAGTTGGCAGGCGGTGAGCAATTACTTGTGCACCACTTCTTACACAGAATCACAGAATTACCAAGGTTGGTAAAAAGACCTACAGGACGATCCAGTCCAACCATCCACCTATCACCAACAGTTCTCACTAAACCATGTTTTTCAACGCAATGTCTAAATGTTCCTTGAACACCTCCAGTGTTGGTGACTCCACCACATCCCTGGGCAATACATACATGAATATATTTGTTATAACTATCATCCTTTTGTTCCCCTCTTCCTTTTCTCTATCTTAGTAAATAGTTTTTAACTCAGCCTACAGGTACTACTTTTTTGTGCTTATTCACCATCCCACTGGGAAGGAGAGGAGTGAACAAATGACTGTGTGGAGCTAAAACCCTGGGAAAAAAAAAAGAGAAAAAAAAAACCACTTGTATGAACAGTGCATTACAAATAAAATGAGTTACTATACAGCACTTAATTTAGAGGTTTCTGTACTGTATTAAGTCCTGTTCTCCATATAAATTGATGTAACAATATTGAACGTCATGCAGCCAAGCCTATTTTTGCTACACAAATGCAATAGAGTTAACCTCGATGCTACTATTCGCTCACTCTAATATATAGTCAAAGAATCACAGCATGGCTGAAGTTGACAGGGACCATGGGTCCACCTGCTCCAATCTCTGCTTCAGCAGAGCCAGGCCACCCAGAACAGGGTGTCCAAGATTGTGTCCAGGTGGCTTTCGGAGATCTCCCAGGAGGGAAACTCCAGAACACCTCCAGTCATTCTGCAGCAGTGCTCTGTCATACATCTCAGTGATGCTTATTTCTTCGTCTTAGCTATCTCAGATGTTTTACTTTAGGATTTACTCTTTCCTTCTGCGCTTTATCTACGAGTCCTTGCTTGCTCCTTGTTTGTAAGTAGGTGTAACAAAGAGTGGATTGGGTCACCCCACCTGCCTATAAGAGGTCATTATAAACGGTAACTGATGATGACCTTTCATACAGATTTAAAGACCAGAAAATACGCATGACTATTTTTTCCTCTGTGCTGTTACTTAACCATATCTATTGCAAGTTCAGATGCTGAAATTAGATTTTGACGAGACATGCATCGTGCATATGTGTTAAACACTTTGTCAGAATAAGTTGCATATTACATCTCTTGACATGATGTTTTTTCAAATCTTTGTTCATTGCACACCTATCCAGGTGGCATCCAGGTGGAGTCCGCTTCAGTAAGATGTAGAGGGAGAACCTGATAAGGTCTGTGAGAAAACAGCTAAGCAATGTCATGAACTGGAAAATAAGAAAGGTTGTGTTAAAAACTGAAAAACTATGCAGTTTGAACTAATGTACCAGAAAGATATTTCTAAAAGTGATACATTTCAGAAGGACTATTGTGGTTAAGCAGCAACATCCAAGGTGGCAAAATTTGAGCTGAACAGGTTTACTTCACTGTTTTAACATGGATTTGTAGATGCAATCATCTTTCCATGTGAATAGCTTGTCTAAGATGGTCGCCAAAAATGAAACTTGGATAGCATGATATTGATTTTGTATGGACATCTGCTGCTACTGCTCTTATTTACATGTTGCTGGTGAATTTTTTGACTTGCTTGCAGTAAACATTATTGTTACTGAAGATTTGGAGCGTATGCGTCACATCTGTGGAGCTAAGCAGTGAACAACACAGAGCTGGTGGATGCACTTGAAAGCAGGCAATAAAAATCAGCTATTTGGATTACATATAGCACCAGAACAAATTGTTATTAGTAAAATTAGATGAGATCCTCCGAATACTGAGACATGAAAGGACATTCAGTGCCTACAAACTACATAGACCCGTCCAAAATAATGCCTCCTATTTATTTCCATGGAAACTTCACTAGATACAAAGAGCACAGTAACACTATTTGACAGAGCAAATCGTCACCTACAGAATGCTATTTTTCAACAGTCACCTCCAGTTACCTATGCCTTTTTGCCTGCAATGAGCAAAAGCCTGCACGTCCCACTCATCAAAAACTGCATCAGCAGAGGTGACCCACAGTTGCTGTCGCCACTGCTGAAATGCACTTCCCACACCAAAATGCACTAGCATTCACTGTTAGGTCACCATAAACATTCAGCAAGCATCAATGAACACCACTGGGTAACATTTCTTCCTCGTGGAGAAATTCAGTGACACACCATTGCTTCATATGCACTTCCATGTCAGACGCCATTTTGTCAGGCTGCCCCTCTGCTGCCATCTGTTGTAGAAAACAAAACATAATGGGATATCGGTGGGAAGGTGCAGCTTCTACTGATGTATCGCCAACATCTGCCTCTGACATCGTAGCCTAATAGAATGAAATAAGAGATATTTCTTTTGGAACAGCCGTCATAGTTTTATTTGTTTGCTTTCCTTCTACGTTTTGAACAGGGTAGATGGAAGGCTCATACTGATTAATCAATATCAATTGCTGTGCTCCTGAAAAACCTTGTTATTCTGCAAGAGGAAAACAAACGTATGCTGTTGAAACATACTTTCTGTCCATGTGTTTTGAAATCATGAATAAAATCAAGACTCCTTGAATACTGGATAGATCAGGACAGAGTGTACATCTTTGTGCTATTTCCACTGGAAAAAAAAAAAAATTCCTCTCCTTGGTGCCCTGCCCTGACTTGTGTGCTGACAGATATATGAGAATGGTAAGTGGTTGAGGTGAGATGTCACACAACTAAAACAACAGCAGAAGCCCAGCCACAGGAGAAACCACTCCACACCACACACGAAGAGCAGGCATTGCTCAGTCCCAAGGAGCAGGGCCTCTCTTGGGACCGTCCTCACCACAGCACACACACCCAGGCAGCCCACTGCCTAGCTGTATGCCTCTTAGCTAAACCATTAGCAAATAAGCTAGTATCTGCTTGGGGATATCCACAAAGATTAAGAAGGTTAATATCCCCAGGTTCACTGCTTGCAACAATCAATGAAAAGCTCATTTCTTGACCATGAAAAAGAGAGTCAGTTCCTTCTACCATCCTTCACACAGAATGAAGATATCTCAAGAAATACACCTCTGTACTGGAGAAATAAGCCTTCTTCACAACCTTACATAGAAGAAGGACAAAGAGCTAACACAACTTACTCAAAATATATTATCATCAATAAATGTAATGGTATGTACTACATTACAACTGGATTAGTAATATCAATACTGAAAGAAATCAAATGCAATAAAAGCCAAAGGCTCACTAAGCTATCTGTGACCATCTGGATTTACCTACAGAACAGAACCTGTACATATACAAATGTACAACTTGGAAACTTACACCAAGAAGAGAGGCTTTGATACTATTAACTTTACTTCTGATTTTAAAAAAACTATCCTACTGCATTTGAAGCAAACAGATATGTTTCGTTATTTGTGTCTGAAGAGACGCAATCACGTTCCTTCTTGCCAAGTCAATAACCATAGTACCCTGCACTGACCCACCAACCAGACAAGGGCAGGATTCTGGGTATGAGGAGTTCTGAGACAATCTGGAGGAGAAGTGCTGTGTTGTCTTAAAGACCTGTTTAGAATAGGATTTGTCTCAGTTGTTTACACTTTCGTTCCATGGATGCCTGCATTTGAGCAAGCACCTGAGGATGCACCTCATGATCTGCAGAGAAAGCAAGACACTGGTGCCAGAACCCCTGGCACACCTGAGATGTCAGCGTGATGGCAAGCTTGAATTCTACTCCTGAAGTATCAGCTCCTCTTTGTTAACTAGAAACGAAGCCAAAAATGACTAGTTCAGGTGTAAACACCAATACTTCAGGCACCAACAGCTCAGAGGGGATGAACTCTGTCCATACAGTTCTACAATTATCTTGCAACACACATCATCCACTTCTGTCACCAGCTTCTGATTGTTTAACTGGAGAGTTGGATTCACTAATTCTCAGTACTTAGAAGTTCTTTTTGACCAGTAAATATTTAAGACTTTACATAAAAACTATATATTCATCATTAACTAGAAAGTTTTGTCATCAAGAATATAGTTACTTCTTATAATCTGTTTCTCGGTAAAGGTTATATAACTACACAAAATCCACAGATACAGAAGCCTTCAGAATGCAACATCAGACCCTGCCAAGTAAAGTGGTGTCAGTAGCTGAAACTTCAGATTATAAATTTGACAAATGGGAGAAAAACTGAGAAGTTATAGCTGACAGATTCAATGAAGCACTGTGTCTGCAAAAAACTACAAGAGAACTCTGTCCTAAAAAGTAAGAGATCCTGGAAGGCAGGGAGGAAGATAATTTGAAGGTAATGACTCCATGATGAATAGTATGACCAGAAACAGCAATGATGATGCAGACTCTCAGAGACCAGATCAACTTGGAGATGTAGCAAAACTGGTGGTGAACAACCCCAGATTAAGTGCTTGTTTACTCTCATGGGGCATGATATCAGGTGAAACGAAAGGAGCAAAGTTACATCTTTAAATATGGGAAGTATCTTAAGGAACACATGAAGAAGAAACTGGTAATCGAATAGTGAGAAAGGGAAAGAGTTTTAAACTATGAGGGGGGAGACTTAGGTTAGATGTCAGGAAGAAATTCTTTACACAGAAGGCAGTGGGGCCCTGGCACAGCAGCCCAGAGAAGATAAGGGTGCCCCATGCAACCTCAGAAGAGCTCACCATCCATGTTTTCAAAGGACATAAAAGTCTGGGGAAGATGTGGAAAAGTCTCTACAAAAGTCCTCCATATGAAAAACTGCTTTTAGGGGAATGTCATCCATAGGCACAGCCACAGACAGGGAGTGACTGGACAACAGCAGGCTTCAAAGTAGGTTTTATCTCTCAAATGAACACAGAAAAGCAGCTATGTGAGTCAAATGCAAATGTTAGCAGCAACAGATCTGTCAGGAGAGTAGCCCATGGTCTAAAGTCAAACACACCCAGGTTCCCCTCCTGTTCCCAGAAAAGTAGACCAGGGGATGCAGGAGCAATGCAGGCACTGAAGCCATATGCTGCAAACCTACACAACTGTTCAAGGTAACAATCACATCAGAGAGGTCCACCATGCTGAACTGAAACCATTGCCTCACCACACGCCAGGTGAGAACCGCTCCAGGAGGTATAACAACATCCCTTCCTACCATCAGTGTTTTACTGAACTCGTAGCAAACAAGGAGGAGGACAGGAGGAAGTGACATTGCAGCCAAGTGCCTTTCTCTTTGCTGGAAGATGAACAGGCAGAGCTTGCATGCCTTGCTGAAGAGGTGGCAGTGGCAGGGAGGGCACACGAGGGCATCAATCTGTCCCCATGCATCAAAACCACTGCGGATTGCAACAAAGGGAAACATCCAGCAAATTTCAGACCCAGGCTTGAAATACTCTGAAACTAGGATTTAGAGTTATTTGATCTTCTTTTCCAGTAGAAACATTTTTTTGTATGACCATAAAAATGCTGCTAAGAGAAATTATTACCTAGGGGCATCAATGTAGAACTAAACTGTTCTGTGAGATTTTCACATAAGGTTGGATGATACCTCTATGAGAACATCATAGAATTCTGCCTTCTTTCTTCCCCCTCTACTAAATGATTTCTGTGCAGAAAATTTTGCACTATAAAAAGAAGCAAAAAGCACACAGAACAAAGTTTCTTGACTTCAGATGCCTCCACCTTTCAGGTACCAAATTCTGACCTACCTTTCAAGGTAGTGGAATGATTTTGAAAAATGATTTTGAGTGTATCTTTTCTGGGAACCAGGTTCCTTTGCAGATTTTGAAATTAAGAATCTAAATACCAGTTCAAATACTTTAAAATAAAACTCCTACTCTTGATCCATCTCTCTGAAGAATGGTCAAAGGACCTCAAGTTAGCAACTCCCTGGAACTGCAGCTTCAGTCAAAGCAAGTCCCGGAGCAAACATAAATTCTTGGTTCATTCTCAGATACTCAGTTACAGAAATGGCAGAAGAGCTACTCTGCAGAAAAATGGACTAGAGCCAGGGCTGCAACCGTGGCTACATGCAGGATCCAGCAGATACGTGGGTGTGTTTTCCATGACTCTTCTGATGAGAAATTCTTCCCTCATAGCATAGAGGATTTCCTTAATTCAATGAGCCAAACTCTCAGCTTAGGGAACAATGTGAGCAAAAATAATTGGTTTTTTTTTGTTTTTTTTTTTTGTTTTGTTTTGTTTTTTGTTTTTTAAACTGAAGATCTTATGCAGCTTTGATCTGGAGTGGGAACAAAGCAGACTGAAAGCATCGACAAGAATTTTCTGAACAGGAGGAGTTCTAGAAAGCATCCACATAGGGATACAGTGCAAGCTGCCTTTGCACATACTTCTATTTCAGAGCAACAGGATGCTTTAGCTTTATAGCATCCTGAAATCTCTTATTTCAGGAGGCTCCAGGAGGAAAGGGAAGAAAAGCAAAAAGACAATTGCACTTTCCCCTTGACACAGAACCTCTTCACAAAGGACCAGTTTTACTGCTGACAGCATGCCCAGTGCTCTGCACAACATGCCTTGACTCCATCATCCAGAAAGCTGCAGTACATGTGCCAGGCTTTCTGTGCCTTTGGAATCACAAGGCATCTGCTTCCTGAAAAGCAGCCAGAGCTGCCTGGAGATGAGAATGCTTTTCTTGTGCTGGAGTGGACCCATCCTTGTGTATGCCATAAGGTACTTAGAATGCAATAAGTATTCATACATCACTGGTAATGCAGAGGACTTTTCAGGAGCGCTCAGCCAACACCAAGTACCCCAGAAGTGAATAGTGTTTTTTGTTCTTAATCACAGAAGAGCTTTGGAAAAATCCAGGTAGCGTACCAAAATTCCCAAGGCAAGTGTAAAAATTACATCTTCTTTCTCACAACTGCTTATAAACCTAAGCAAGGTATATGCAACATGAGACATTCAATTGCAAAGCAGAATTAAATAAACAGATAAAATTAAGTGCTCCAAGCCAAAGTCATAATGAATCAAAATATAATTACATCCACAAATTGCCATAATCTGACAAATTCTACAAGTCATCCTAGACTTCAGTTAATGTTATCGCCTCTACCAAATTACCATAATGATATTTCACAACTTTGGCAGTCTCAAGATAGTTTAACCACTGGTGTTACTTAGCTTCAGCAGCCTTGCCAAGGAGCTGTGACATTTTGTTTACTCATTGCTGGATGTCATCACTGAATTGCCTTATTTCCTGCCCTTAACCTGAGATGCTTTGCTCTGGACAATACCCTCCAATACTCAGCATGGAAAATGATCAGCTACACACACTGCTTTATAACAACTACTTATGACATAATTGCTGTGTCATTGTCCCGTTGAGGACCTGAACATCTGCGATTTTCAAGCTTGGCTGTTGAGCTGAGCACAGTGGTGAAGTTTGCTCCATGTGCTCTTTGTGTTGGAGATGGGGGTCTGAATGTGAGCTGACAGACAACAGACTGCACTGTCATTACAGCCAACAAGAGATGATACTGAATTTTAACTTCCTTTTTTGTCACCTAATGAAGGCAATATAAATGAGCTGCTTCTAGGAAATAGTCTGAGATGGAGAAGTGCTGGGTTAATTCTCAAGAGGATTAAAGAGATAAATCAGTGTTAGTCTGTGGGCACAACAGAGAAATAAAGGGAACTGTTGGAAATACAAGCTGAACAGAAAAACTTCAGCCTTTGAATTGCAAGAGCCTTGACATTTCCACGCATCCAGGGTAAAGAAAGAAGTCCTGCTTGGAGTTTTCAGTCTATGCTGTGGTAGAAAGCTGTGGGAAATGATTCCCAGTGGGAAGAAGAGCAGAGTATTTGACTTGCTAGAAGTAAGAGGCCACAAGGATGAAGAAAAATAGAGGTTCCATCAAACATTTTAAGACAAAATGGTTTTGCCAATTTCTGTCCAGGACAAACACATTAGAGAGGCAAAGGCAGCACAGTTGGCTGGAAGGCTGTCCTGCATGGAAGCACAGAAAACACTGTTTATCAAAAAAGGGAAAGGAGGGATTTGAGGACAACCTCAAGGTGTGACAATCTAGCCTCACAGCACACAGAGGTTCAGAAAAAGTTGTGATGGGGGAAAAGAAAAAAGAAAAAAAAAAGAGTAACTTAAGACATAAAAAGAGACAATATTTAGCATGTAGTTTTCCAATCCCAGTTACATCAGAATAGTCTGTTGTCGTTCTTTGATAAAAAACTTATTTTCTAGAGAAAGGAGATCTGGTACATTGCATCTTCCTTGCACGTCTTTGTGATGCTACCACAGAAGTTTACTAAATGAATTAAGAATTAATGCAGGAAATTTCAAGTGGTTAAAGTGACTGCAACCAGCTGGGCTGAAGAAAGGTTTCATCAGGCCAGAGGAAAATTAGAAGCAGAATTCATTATAGATCAATCTTTTCATTTTTTCTATTCACATTCATCAGTGTTTTAATTAATTACATTGCGTCATCAGCACATTTCCTACCAAGATGTTGAAGTAGAAACTCACTACTAGCATGGAAGAAAATAATAAAATTACCTAAAAAAATTAGGCAGCAGCAAAGACAGGACTAATGGAAATATAATGATAAAGAGCACCAGATTGTGCATTTAAATACACAGAGTCACTGATGGTGGGGATTGCTCAATGTAGTCACTTGTAAAAGCAGAGGCTCGGACCTGTGGTTCTATAAAGTTTTGTTTTGTGTGCTGACTGTATGCAGTTGTAGGTCAGGAGAGGGAAAATAAGACACAGGGGTGGCTACACTGTGCAGGACCAAAAAGCCACTATCCCCAAATGGTTTATTCACTAGCAAGTGTCCAAGACAGTGCAAGAACAGGACAAGTCCTTAGCAAGGCCTCCTTTCACACTGGGGAGCAGGAGCTGAAGCATTCTGTAAAGGTGACAAGAGAGGAAGAATCATCACTTTATGAAAGGTGATCATATTGTACCCTCATGGGAGTCACTGCCTCATCTACCAAGTAAACTGAAAAAGGCCACTGAGCGTGGACTGTGTGTTACAAAGGAGCAATAATGTGTATTGGATTTGCAGTCACGGGATGCTACACCGTGAATTCCCATGTGATTAATTAATCCTGTCCCCAAATATCAGGGATGCTGGTTGCAGAAATTAAGGAAATCCCTGTCAAACTGTGCTACTGCATGATAAATAGT
Source organism: Tetrao urogallus (assembly GCF_951394365.1). Taxonomy (NCBI): domain Eukaryota; kingdom Metazoa; phylum Chordata; class Aves; order Galliformes; family Phasianidae; genus Tetrao; species Tetrao urogallus. Next base: position 8,237,312 of record NC_136820.1, on the reverse strand, counting down.
CACTCAAGTTTCTCTGTTATTCCCATAAGCAAAGGTATTAACAAGTGAACACTGGTTGGCCTTCTTGATAGGTTACCACAGTTTTGTCTGCACCCTGATTTTGCTACATACAGAAAGGCACATCAGGGTACAGATAGTCCTAAATAATAAGACAGTCGATGCGTTAGGATCCCATGCAGGTGTGAAAAAATAGGCCTGCCTGATTCTAGCTTCATCCCCTGCACGAACTTGTATGAGAATCTCTCTAATTTACCACAATGTACTGAAAGCTTGGAAACAACTCAGCAACAAGGATCGTAACGATCCTGATTTGGAGGCTAAAAGATGGCTTTCCATTGTGCAGGCAGTGATTACAGCATATAAAAGGAAAATCAAAGTTAATCACTCCCAGGCTCCAGCCACCAACTCTTTGCTAACAAGACAAAGGAGATGGAAGGTAAATAAATAAATAAAGATCAGTAAATAAAGTAGAAACGAAACTGCAGAAGCATTTTACAGCAAGGCAGGTACATATCCATCATCTGCAGAGTAAACAGGCTTAAGAACAAGAATTACTGTGAATTTCAAGTAGGCAAAAAAAAAAAAAAAAAAAAAAAGGCTCTGAAATGAGCAAGTAGAGTAACATACTTCATCTATCAAAACCCCAGTTACTCCCAGTTAATCAGGGTGGAGGGATGTGGGCACAGTTTAAAGAACAGACCATCACTTGCTTCACATCAGCTTCACGGTTTTGTGTCAGGGAGTTTTGTTTGTCTTCCTGGCAAACCTTCCATAACATACTTTGTTGGCAAAAAAAAGTGATGCTCTGAAGGAAGGTGGACAGGGGACTTGCCATCAAGGACCTGGCACCAGTTTAGGTCAGCTTATCCCCAGACAGGCTCCCAGAAAGTTGGAAACAAGCACGTTTCTGTAAATAACCAAAAAGGAATGGGCAGTCTTAATGTGAAAGTGGAGAAAAAAAGTCACAAAACATGGAGCAGTCCTTTTGTCTTTCTAATTAAGGAGGAGGAAGAAATGAGCTAAAAAACAAATAATCCTTCTGCTCCTATTCACTGAAGAAAGCTGATTTCTGGATATATTTTGCCCACCCAAAATAAGAGCATCTTAAATCATTACTGACTTCATAGGGCTTACAAAGATGGTTCTGACACGGGTTTATCCTAGCTGAAATCTTTGCTGGCTCCCTGCAGATAAGGACTTGTGTCATCTGAAGTTTGATCAGCCATCAATAAGTTGTACAAGAAATCAGAACTCAACTTTCCCCAAAACATGGGTACAACAATGCCCTAAACAACTTAAAACTGTGACTGAGTCACATTCTGGAAGGTAAATTCCAATTTACAAACTTTGCCAGTTCATGAAATAAATGGATTACCTACAATGTGCTAAAATGCAGAGATTATTTTTGTGCCATATTCAGTTGCCTGCTCAGTATGAAGCCGTTTTTCTTGTCTCAGTGCTTTGAAGATAATAAACCTCAAACTCACAAAACTACTTGACATGAATTTAAGAGACCAGAAACAAATTCTTCATAGATTCACTAGCAGTATCCTACAATTGCAGATGTCAAATTGATGACCATCTACAAACTACATTAAATCTGTATGGCAAAAGTGGGACCAGTATGTGCTAAGATATTGAGTGATGACTCACATCAAGTGTTTGGCATGCCCAGAAGATGCCTCAGGAAAACTAGCAATTGGAAGAAGTCTACTGATGCAATTTTTTAGTGGTCTGTTCATCACAACACCTACTTCTGCATTATCAGAATGTCTAGTAGCTCTAATGGCATCCCAGACCTTGACATCTGTGTTTCTCAGACTCCTCATGGTTAAAACAAGAAGAAAATCTGCTCTGTCTTAAAGAGGGGAAAAAAACAAGCAAACAAACAAGAAAAAACACCAAAGGCACTTCAAGAATGAAATGCCCCCCTTAAGATGCATTGCATTCTGGAAGAAAACAAAAAGCTTACCATCAAGTTGTTGGTGATGGGAAGGGAGAATATCCAAGTTGTCTTCCAAACTTTTTTTGTTTATTTTCAAGCTGTTGATGTATTTTGTAAACCAAAGGATTTAATAAGATCCCGGGAGCTCCAAGGCGTGGAAGACCAGCACGATTGAAAGTAGTAGAGGGAGTAAACGGCTCATGAACTATATTCTGTTATAATTAAATCATTTTGCTGAATACATCACATTGCTAAACACAAAAATGGTTACATATAAATCAACATACCCTTTCATGCTTCTGGTACAAATACAAAATACCATTTATTTTGGTATCATGACTATAGATCAGTTGCAATTCTCATGCTGCCCCTAAGAGGAGAGCTACAGCAAGGAAGAGCCTGGATCAGGAGTTCACTCCAAAATTGCCCCATAGGGAGGGATTCAAAGCTATATCTAGTTTCCCTGAGAAACGAGTCAAACACATCATAACTGGGTAGCCCCTACACTTCTCATATCTTAGTCAGATAACATAATCTAACAATGCCAACAACTGCGACCAGTGCCAGTAGCCCTTGTTTAGATTACCATTCCTAAAAGAATGGGTGTTGGGCCCCTAAAACAAAGGCAGGAGTCACAGGATCGCGTCTTTGGCATGGCAGGACAAAGCTTCTATTTAATTTAAGGCATGGCATTAATATATCACTTTACAGCACTTGAGGCAGGCCAGGAATAACACACAGCAGCCGCAGGGATTTTGTTTTCTTTCAGAATCCATTGTATCTTCTCTCACAAAACCTACACGGCAAGAAGGTCCAAACTCCAAACACACAGTGTAGGTTTTCAGCAATTATTGGTTTTGCTATTCAAGTAGAAAGAGAGGTTTCCATGACAACAAGCCCATCACTTTCTACCTATGGCATCACTTGTTCTCATAACATGAGCTCTTCATTTAAAAAAATATATATGCTCCCAAGGCTGTGCCTCAGAGAGCAATTTCCTTTCACTTCACAAAAAGAGGAGCCTGCCTTGTGTCTGACTGCTTGAAAATACAGCAAAGGCTTCCCCAGCTCCTGCAGGGATCTGCTGTCACAGCCCAGTGAGCAGCTATCACGGGGTTGTTGGGCCTGATGCTCTGCCCCACATCCCAGAAGATCTTGCATCACTTTGGAAGAAGATGGATGCTCTGAAGCACTTCCAGAAAAGATACATGAGGGCACATTGGGAGCTCTCATTTTGCAGGTGGTTTGGTTTGCAGTGAAGCCCTGTTCTCTCAATATAAATGCTAAGTAATGGCAGAGGTGCCCCCCAGTTTTTCTTATTTATGCCATGCTAAACTTGACACCTGTGAGAAGCAAATTCACCATCATTCACAAGATTTCCACATACGTCTGTCTAATATTAATTAAGGAAGAATAAATAACTCTCAACGATTATATATTTTAAATATATTTAAGTGATATCTTATCACTACAGAGAAAGTATGACAGCTATGAGGAGAAAAGCATAAAGTCAACCACTTTGAACATTTGCATCACTTAAATAATACACTAGCAGCAGGGGCTGACTCCTCAGGAGTTGCAAGTCAGCATGGTTCCTCGTTACCTTAACAGCAATCAAGTTGCACAAGCTGATGAGCAGGTTTCATATCTCAGGAAAAAAAGTCACTCAAAAATGGGAGATGGAGGGGTGACCAGCAAGGCTATGCTGTGGAGGCTGGAGACACGCTGCTACTCTTACCAAAGGTGGCAGCTGGCTCATGTTGCAGCTCCCCTCCCACACCAGGAGGGGAGAGGAAAAGGTACTGGGACCTGGTGAGGAAGCATGAAAAAGGCCAGCCATGCCAATTCAATCTGGAAGACAAAAGCAAGATCTAGGGGCAGAGAAATATGCAAGGAGAGAAAGCAAGGGAGCACATGCAAGACTCAGCTTGGGAGAAGTAAGGTGTTAAAGCTGAAGAATGGTGGGCTGAGAAGAATAAGTATTAAAAAGCAAGACAGGAGGAAATAAATCAGTTGGAATAACTTGATGTGAAAAGACAAGGAGGATAGTGACTTTACAGCGTGCCACTTGGAGACACGCAACAAAGACCAGGAAGATAATAATGGACGTTAGGAAAAAAAAACAAACAGTGCAAGTCAGAGTGAGATGCCATTTATTAGAAAGGAAGGTGTGAGGACTCAAATCTGGCTATAGAACTGGGAGACAAGGGAAAGTAGCCAGGGGTGCACTGGGGTCAGATAATGTAATACAAAGCTCACAGAGGTAGGAAGCTATTGCACGAGAAGCTCTGAAATGGTGGTAGTATGCATAGTATGCTGTCTCATGCCTGAGCTCATGCTGCCAGATGCTGTAGCAAGAGGAGAGGTTGGGCGTCAGCTGAAGTCTAGCCTTAGAGGTGTAGCTTTAGGCACTAGAACACCCTGCAGCAAACTGGACCCCATCAGCTTCAATCAATCATCAATGATCTAGAGATCATTGCACAGATTTGAGTTAGTTTTATTTGGAAGCTGGATGGACATCAAGTTTATTTGTACATACACAGAGGTGAGAGAGAAAATATATACAGAAAAATGGGAAGACAAGCATCATCCTGCTTGCTTGACATACTTAATAGATCCAGAAAAAGTTGGGAGGGGAGAGTTATTATTGGTTATTTTTTTCTGAAGACAAATAAATACAACTGAACCTGTCAGATGCTCTCAAATAAGATTTTTCTTCAACACCTGTTATTCTGCTCATTCTTAGCTTCCAGGCTGGAAAAACAATACTTGGGTATACCCGTCCTGTCTCCACCATCTGCTTGGATGAATCTGGTTCCTGAAATATCCTTTTTCAGTTTATTGTCTATGGTTGATCTTGACTACTTTTAAAAATAAGAAAGGAGAAAAATCAAAATAAGACAACTTGAATCATAAAATAAACAAATAAAATAAACCAACCTACAGGAGTTTTCTGGCTGGATTTGTTTTCCCCATGCTATTGTCCAGATATGTGAATTCCCAACTCATGGAAGAGAACATCTGTTTCGCTGAGACAACTGAGCACGAGGAAGGATGAAGCACCCCAAAGGGTGACAGAGGGTAGGACGTACACAGCATCAGTCAGCCCACTGCATCAGCAAAAGGAGACAGAAGTAGCTTCCCATTGTTAACTTCCATTTACATCTGCTTATGTAGCTGAACACACAGTCCTCCAGGACACCACATAGTGATTAAGAACAAGACGGTAAAGAAAGTCATTGATATTTTATATCATACACTACTTAGCTAATATTGAAGACTACCAGCAAGATTGCTCATTTGCCCTCAAGGCATAGAAACTTCAGGTTCTTGCTATTCTGCTTCCTTCCCACTTTCTAATTTTCTGCCAATTCTCATCTAATTGAAGGCTGTATATCAGTCATATCTCAGGATCAGTCTATAGAGAGGTATGAAAGTGGTAAGATAAAATTATTTTGTAGCTCTTTCTTATTCTTATCAAAGCATGCTGATTATAATAGAATTTTTCGGAGTCCATTTCTGGATCTGCATGGAAGGGCAAACAATTAGGAATCTGAAATATTCTCTGGGGATAACTGTAGGTAACCAGGTGCTCCACAAGGGAAGGCTGCCTTCCTATCCCCATCACAGAATTGTTGGCTACTGTCATAGAAACAGGACTGTGCAAAATAGGTATCCGTTTTCAAGACTGTCATGAGCTTGATTCAGCCAATGAACTAACGACAAAAGCTCTCTCCCTGCAAATAAGATTGCTGCACTGTTCACAGAAGGAGCTGTTGCATTTTTTTTTTTCTAGTTCACTGCTGAACAAGGCCGGGATGCAATAGGAATGATGCCCTTGGCATGTCATGTACAAGGCCACATAAATATTAAGTCTCTTGTTTACATCTGTTTCCTTAATGCCATTACAGTGTAGTTAAGAAAGACCATTTTACATTAAGAAAATAATACAGGTCCCATGATCACATCCAATAGGATATAAAGGATGGGAGAAAATTAGGATTTCCTGCTATTTAATCTAAGGATAGGAGGTGAACACAGACGGCTGCTTTCCTGTTGAGATTTTGTCATTCAATGTATTAGTCATCAATTAGATGACCCAATTATCCTTAAATATGTAAAGTGCAGCCTTTTAAGTAGACTAATTTATGAGCTTGTTTCATGGCCCTCTGCATCAATTTACCACTTAGTCCCAAACGAGAGGGCTGGATTTGTCTTGATGAGGTGGCACTTCTGAGGGTGCGATCGCAGAGGAGTGCAAAAGCAGCATCCATCCATTCCCTTTCATGTGTCACAGGAAGAGATAACTTAGTTGCCCCTTCTATAGGGCACAGGCTCAAAAAAGGCCCAGTTGTACCCATATTAAGATAAAGAATAAAGAAAGAAAAAAAAAAGAATGAGAGAATGCAAGGATGACATGGAGTTTAAGTTCTAAAATTATGATCACCTCCAAAGTTGCTTCAAGTTCAGTTCATCTTGCAAGAGCAGAACTCAACACAAAGCACTGCAGTCATGGATATGACTGGGATGCTATGCAGCTCATAAAGCAGGTAGCTTGGTCACTCTGCACCACCCACCAATCCTTGTCATCATTAGCAAAAACACAGAGATTATATCAGGACTATATGGAGATTAACACAGGACTACCTGCACAATCATTCAGCCACAATTTGCCATCACAGAGCTCCCAACTCCGCAAAGCTGAAAGTAAGATGGAGAACCACATACACCATAGCACTAATAAAGATAGCAAACACAGATCTGGGTGGGTGAGAAGGAACACCACAAGTAGAAATAAATGCAAATTCACCACCAAAGGAGACAGTGGAAGAGGAAGTTTACCTCTTCCACCCACATTCCAAATAATTATTAATTGACCAAAGTTGGCAAAAACAATAGCTTTGTAAGATGGAGGAAAAAAAAAAAAAAGAGTAATAAAAAAATTGACCTTATAGCTTAAGACAGAGGCAGTTAAACTACAGAACTTATTCAGAATTATACCTAGACTTGAACTGTTTAAGCGTTCTACCATAAAGTGGGGGGGAACAACAAACAAACAAACCTGACAGCAAGATCTATCTGACCAAACACAAATTAAATGGAAGGAACAAATTTCTTTTTATGTTGATCAAGAGAACAAGGTAACTTTCAATGTGCTGGCTCTTACTTAGTCAAAGTCCAGGGCATTTCAAACTTGAGTTGGGTCAAAGATTTCAGGCATGAGCTAATAACAAAAATGAAATTCTGTTACCTACTTGACAGGGAAAGTCAGATTCAAGGATTATAGTGATTCTTTCAACTTTCAACCTACTGGTCCCTGTGTTGCTGCAAGTTGGAATCAGACCCTCTGCCAAGAGGTTCTTCAGGTGTTGGTGGCCCTTAGCCTCCTCCTGCACTTGAAAGCCTCCATGAAGAGATCCAAGGGGATTTTTACTTGTTTAGCATCTCCCTGCTCATTCGTTTTGATTTGCAGCATCCCAGATCTGGAAATCTCTTGCTTCTTAACAAGCTGGGAGCTGCACGGATCCAGAATTTATGTCAATCCCACAGAGACTATTTTTAAAATCTATCATATGCCACATTTATGCATAAATATTCAGCTTTTTCTAGTGGGCCATAGATGTGTCTTTTTTTTTTTTTGGAATACGTAACTACATGTTTAATTATTAACTGGAGTGAAATAAGATGCAAAACTGGATTCAGGTGTCTCCATGAATGAATACCCCAAGAACTCAACTTTTAACCACTGCTCAGAGAAATCCATCGCTTAATTGGGAAGCAGAAGTGAGATTACAAGGAGCAGCATGCAGAACCTCAGAATGAATAGCAGCTTTGGACATGAACCACCAGAAGAGGATAGTGGGGCAGGCAGGAGCCCTCTAGGCTCCATGCATTCTGCCCCTCATGTGGCAGCAGCTGCATGGCACTAATGACTTCAAACCATATTTAACATGGCTAGAGGTAAATATGCAGCCATGCAGCCCAAGGCAAATTAACAAGTGCTCTCTCCACCTTTTCTGAGCCTCCTGGGGCAGGCAGCTTTGGATTTAACTGCTAATAATGCAGTGAATGCTAGTCAGCTGCCAGCTGCTCAGGAAGGCAGCAGAGTTGTCATGAAGACATGTTTGTGGGGGAGGAACAGCAGCTTCTGAGGTACAAAGCATTATCTTCTTCACAATATGAAGCACCAGGAGGCAGTGCAGGTGATGGGTGCTGGAGTGCTGAGGTGATGGATGGAAGCAATCCTGTGTAACTCGGAGTCAAGAGATCTTCCAGAGCCCACTTGGTGCTTACAGTGTTCGTTTAAATGCATGAGTCGTCACATAATTTAAATCCACAGGGATTTTCCCTCCCCTAGGAAATTAATTAAGCTACACAGCATGTTTTGTTAGCTTACAAGAAGCCTATACCTTTTATAAGACTGTGAAAGAAAGCATGAAAGCTGACTATCACAAATACTATACACACAGTGCTGACGTGGCCAGCATATGCTGCTTCTCAAATGTGCTTCCAGCCTTCCACAGGGGAAAAACTTCCCTTTTCAGATTAGCAGCATCTGCATGCAGCCCTGAGCCCATCACTCTCCAAAATTAGCAGCAAATGCCCAATTTACTCTATTTTCTTCAACAATTTCAGTGCTGAGTTTCAAAATTCAAAATGCTGGCTTCACTGTGTGACCTTGAACTACTGTAGACCATGGTGAAATCCTGAGCTCAGCATCCAAAAAATCCACACTGCAGTCAGTGCTCTGGGAAAGGCTTCATACACAGAAGAGCAGCCCGCAGCCTTCCTCGTACAATCCTGCAGATGCACGTCCTCTCATTGTGACTATCAGCTTCAGCTCAGCATACCTGACCACAATGCTACTTTTCTACATGCACTGGCTACTGGGGAAAGCTACCCACAATACAACTATCCCTCCTGCATTTCCAAGCAGTCTGTCTCTGACCACCTTCCATCCCATCATCTTCAACACTGTGGAAGTAGAGATGATGTTGGGTGTCAAAAGCAGCCACCAGACTGACTCCACCCTCCCATAATGGCAGCTGATCAGGGTCAAGTTCTAGGGCTGCCCTTTTTAATTAGCACTACAGGTATTCCTGCAGCATGACTGGTTTGCCCTCACTTGCCTTTAGACCCAAATGATTTGAGGCAAAGACTTTTTGTTCTGTTCCTGGCATAATGCATTTCCAACCAGGTCAGCTCCTAAGTACAATAGCAGAAAAAAAAAGCAGTAGTATCATTTGAAAGCATAAAAAGCCTGTGTGTTAATGTCCATGCACTGCCATGCCATTTTTGCTTTTTTTCCCCCCTCTCCAATTTTAAGCAGCATGCAGAGGTACATATGTGGGTTCACACCAGGAGTATGTCGTCTTTCTGTGGTCTACCATGGCAGCAACCGTACAAAACAAAAAACAATTTGTCCGCCCCACAAATTATTTTCAAACAACTGAGGAGAGAAAGAAAGGCAGGCTGTTGCAGAAGCCTTTCCAATAATTTCCTTTTTTCTTTCTCTCCCACCTGCAAAAGCCAAACAGAAACTTCTCCCAAGAGATGCGTCTGCATTAAGTGCTCCAAACTACAACCAGATGCTCAGTCTTTCACTGTTGAAGATAAGAAAGCTCATCATAGGACATATTTTTAAACATGCGATGCATCAGTGTTATTTTTGTTTCATTTTAGAAATAAAACATCAGACAATCAAAGCAGCAACATCACAAATACTCCCTCTCTGATAAGCAAGAAGAGCCAGGCTGCTTGTTTAAAATTCAGCACTTTAGTCAAAGGAAGCACAGCCAGATAGAAAGGCTCCGAATTTGTGCTGACAGCCTCAAAGATGGTAGAGGCCAGGCACAGGCCGTGCCCCAGGTGGCAGCAATTATCAGGGTTGTGCTGCCTGGTCAGCCCACAGAGACCCATGACCTCACTGCCAAGCCTGCCATGTGCCCTTTACCTAAGCATCACAAGACAACAAAGCAATCTTCAACTTATCTTTGTTTTGGAGAATGGAGTCCTCTGTTTCATATGGTGCTGGGAGGGAAAATTACTGATGGCTGCAAGTGCACAAGTATTACAGTGCCTAGAGAGAGAGAACTAACATCCCTAACTTTCCACATACCAAACTGGTTCTCTGTGTGTTATCCCTGCATTTAAATGCAGGCTGGAAAGCTGTGTTGCAGTTCCCCCAGTATTGAAAAAAAAGGGCCTAGACAAACCATGGATTTGAATATTTTATAGCAAATCATTAATAATACTTCTGAACTCACTGACTTCACTCTGAATTCAAACAAGCATTAGCAGAGATGCTCTGGACAGAATCTCTAAAACACATTTTCTGAAGAGAATGCACAGACAACGCAAGGGAGCACGGATCTCTGTAAGTACAGTTTCAGCCAGGTTTCCAGCAGTGGACAGAAACAACAATGGACTTCAGCTGCCCAGACCAGCTATTTCACTTACACTCTTTGGACCTTCTGGCCTCATGTAGGTTCTCATGTTTGCATACAAATCGTAAGCCTGTTTTCACAAGCACGATATGTGTGTTTATAGCAAGTAACTTTCAAGAATAACTTCTCTCATGCATTTATGCAAGCTTTGAAAAAAGTTTCCAAGCATGCCTGCATCACGCTTATCCGGCTGTATGCATGCCAGAATTCATGATAAGCTGCTTAGGAAGAAATAAATGCATAGAATGCAATAACATATCCCACCACTACAAGAAAGCAAAATTAAAAATGCCAAGATCTTCTTGATCAGCTCACAAGACATCCCTGCATCCATTCACACTTCATGCGCTGACTTCCCAAGCTCTTCCTGCTCACAGTGAAGGTAACCAGAGCACTTGCTTTTACACCACTGCAGTGGTATGATACACAGGCTTTTGTGGAACACATCACTTTTTAGCACAGGGAGTGAATATGTAACATCGCATTGATGGTACTCCTATTGAAATATTTGTTACGAGAAAGAGATCAAAACCTTCAGAGAAGTGAGGAGCAGCAGAAACACCTACAAGCACTCAATGTACATGGTTCAGACAGGGTAGGTCCCTCAGCCTGGATTTCCCAAACCCCAGACAAGTGTCCTAGCAACTAACTTACAAACGATAGGAGGAGTGGTGGGGACAGCCTGTCCTGCTCCTGGCTCTGACACAGGACAGTGCTTCCATTTGCTCGTCCGTGTATCCTGCTGCCCACAGTCAGAGACTGCTAATACTGTTGATCCCAAAATAATGCTTGGTTCTAACCAGTTTGCATCCTCACCCCGCCCATTCCACAGGCAAAAATCTTTGTAATGCTGATTTTTTTCCCTGTAGCAAACGAGAGTAAATTTAAGTTTCTCCTAAGGAACAATTCATATTTACTTCCCTTCAGAAATATGAAATAGAAGGACAGTAGCTTTTTTGTAACTTAAAATGCCACACCATGCTCTTTTAGCATAGCTTAATAAGATAAAAGTTCAAATCTTAGGTAAGCCCCAGAGGGACACAGAGTTTAGCAGGTCAGAAAAAAGGCCTTTCAAATCCCTTTCATATGTGCAAGCTTCAACAAAATCTCTTTAAGTATTCCATAAAGCCAAGATAAACAAACAGCCTAGTGCTTGGGGATGTGGGGAAAGCATTCACGTGAAAAAGAAAAAAAGAAAAAAAAAAAGGTGCAGTCTGAATTTCTGACAGAAAGAGCAGCAACATCCTTTTTGTAAAGAGAAGGAGGGATTTCAGACCCCAAACTAAACCTCTAAGATACATGGACTAGACTAAGTCTGATCTGCCTCTTCTTCCTTCCCTGCAGAAGAGACCCCATTAGCTCAGAAGTCTGTAGTGTTTTCCAATTATAAGATGCCAAAGAATGAAGGCACCCCAGAAGATCTGTAGTCCAACCCTCTGTTCAAAGTGGGGTTCCAACTGAGTTCAGACCAGAGAGCTTAGGATTTTGTCAGTTTTGGTCTTAGTAAGTACAGATCGCTCTCTTTCTCCGATGGCCAAAGCATTGATTTTGACAAGCCTGTTATTAGGCTAAAAGTATGATCACACAGTGTCACTGCAAGTGTGCATTTCCTAATAAATTGCCTTTTGTGGAACTTGGAAACAAGTTTCACTGCAATACTAAAAACCTCATCCATGCCAGATCATTCAACACTGGATTTCCCCAACACATGGATCCTCTGGAAGTGGAAGTCAACGTGAACATTTGTAAAACAGGAAGAATGTTGACAAGCTATTTTCCCAGCCAAACAGTAGAACAGGCATGCAGGTATGTTATACATTATACACTTAATGCTGGACGTGAAGTTTCAGAGCATCTGGTCCTAACACAGAACTTACTGTGTAACACAACCAACTTGGGACTGCTGAAATCTTCAGTGATGAATGCCCTGAGATTCCTGTGATTTTTACCTAGTTGACAGCAACAGCATCCCAATTGTTTTTCTACACACACAAATGCAAGGATGAAAAACTGTACAAGATGGTGACAGTGCGAAAAGAACTGACTCTGCTCTGTGTGCTATTCAGGGAAAGCTTGTCTTTTGCTCTGAAATGGTATATGAGCTCCAAGCAGGTTATTTCCATGCAGGTCCACAATGTATTAGGCACAATTTCCTACACATTTAACTGCTCTCCTGTGCTAGCACATTAAAACATAGAACTTTAAGTATTGATTGTCTTTTAAATCAGTGGAAATCAGACTCTCCAGGTGCTTTTTGGTAACTGGAGTATAATATCTTCACGTATTCTGAGAGCTATAGCTTAAGGTTAACTGTCATCCCAGGAGCACAGCAAAGCTTATTGACACCACCACTACAGTAGTCTGAACAAAAGCAGATACACATACCTGCACGGGCAGTCACATACAGGCATATTAACATGCAAAAGCATCTATAATAAGAACAGATTTAACAGTTCTTGCATCTCTAAAGAGAAGGATCTTCCTCACAAGTCGTCCAACAAAAGGAATGAAGACATACCATGACTTTAAATAAGTGCAAACAAGAGCAGCAACTTTTCATAAGCCAGAGATAGCAGCAACACAGCCTGGGCTGGTAAAGGCTAGCCCTTGTCTAGCATGTTTTCACAGTGGGTATTTAATAATACACAGACTTTATAATGATATGCATGAAAATATCTAGAAGTTCAAAAATGTGTGACCTGTCAGAGATTTTCTTCCTTTGCAGCTGGGTAGGTATTTGATTTACACATGAGACAAAGCAACAACAAAGTCTGCCATCTAATTTGGGAAATGTTTTGCTGTGAATGAGCGTCTAATAGGATTTGTTCAGGACGTGTAAATAGCCTTAACTTTTGATAACGTACTACAATAGTAGTACAGTGAAAGAGAGGGAAAAAAAAACAAACAAACAAAAAAAAAAACACAAAAACAAATCTCAAAAAATTGAGGCAGACAGCCCAGAAGTTTTTCCTTACCCCAGCAAGATGTACAGATACCACTAAACAAGTTTTTCTAGCATCACTAGGTATACAACAGAAAGCACCAGAGCAACACTTCTGGGTTCCATAAGAGCCTCAGTCTCACAGTTTGTAAAATTACACCTCAAATAACATGGCTGAAATGAGCTGGATTATTCCACTATTCGAAAACAAACCCCTACACTTTTATCTCTAATATCCACACTATCTCTAATTCCACATCTACATACGTTTCTGTGCTATATTACTCACCTCAGGCCATGAGCTCAGCCTCCCTCCACAGATTGCCTGGTTTACCCTGTTCAGCTGTGGGTCATACCTCATCACTACCCTAACCTGCTAGAACACAACCTCTATATTTCCTTCTAGTCCCACCCCTATTATTCAGGGCTTTCCCTCAAGATATTTATACTAAGTGACTGTAAGTTATTCCTTATCATAGGATATTGTCCAGCTTGGTTTTCTTACTGAGCAAGAATCCCAAGCCCACCTGCATTCTGTTAATCACAGATTAATTGAAAGGAAAAAAAAAACCACATATCCTTGAATAGTAAGAAGTTTAGCAATTATTCCTTTAAAATATATGAATGAGAGGAAAATAGAAAAGTATGAAAAGTATTCTAGTTAGGACCTAACACAGTATGTTATAAAAGATCTCATTTTTATGTACTCGTGTAATTTAGGATATGATGAATGTTCAAGCCCACTGTGCTTTCTTTGCTTGTCTTCTGTTTTTCAAGGCTGAGACTTAATTGGGAATAACAGAATCACAGAATGGCCAGAATCACAATTACAGTTCTGCCTGAGAGATAAGAAGATGAAGACTTTGAGGGCTTTAATAAAAACTGTACTTTTAAAATATACATTCACTGCAGTCCTCACCCAAAATTTTCCCCACGTTTCCCAACAGCTACTCAGTATGCTGTTCAGCACTTTCACTTCAGACAGAAGTCAAAGTATTTGAAGAGAAGTTACTGACATGGGCACCCCTGCACAGAGACATGTGGTGTTGAATATGAGAATTAAAGTCTCAAAAACATGCAGGCAGAATACAAAATGATATCTGTATTTGGCTCTCATAAAGGAAACAAGCAGCTGGCCCAGGGAACTGTCTGGAGAGGAGGGCAGAGACGTATCTCCCTTCCACCTACACTTCTGCAGTCTTGGTCATTCTACTGCAAGCACCCAACACAGCATCATTTTAATGGAGTGCTATTTCATACAAAAAGTGAGGAAAACCTTGGCCTAAAGTTCTGGAGCGTTGTTTGTTTTTTTTTAAATTCCTTTATTTTGATGTTTCAATAAACTGAGAAAACCCTCGGTTTTGAAATGCAGATTGTGTTTAAGCAAAGCAGCTTTTTTCCACTCAGTTTTCTCAGCTTGGCAGCCACGTTAAAGAGCCATACATCACACAGTCCTGGTTGTAGTTCCAGTCCCACAGGATGCATCAGCCCAGAGGTGCTCACTTGGAGCATATTCTCTTAATAAAACACATACAACACCACTGGAGGCACGGGGGTGCGAAATGCGATGATGCTTTACAAACACAGATATTTCTCTCTAGAAACACCCATGGAGATTATGGCAAGCATAAAAAGGACTTTTTTTAATTGTGATATTTCAACTCAGTACCACGCCTGGTCTACCGCACCAGATTTCTTTCTGAATCAGATGCTAATGAAACCTCTGCTGACTCAGTAATGAGACAGAAAGCAGACACAGCGTGAAGGAAAAAAATAAATACACAAGCGTGCCACCTCAGCCAGAAGAGAGGGCAAATCTGCTAAATGGAACAATTTGCAATGCAAAGTAGCTGCCACGAGAGGGAGGCACCATTGCACTGAACTGGGCTCACCCACCTCAGCTACATTGAGCGAGGAAAGGTAGGATCACTGAGGCTGAGAAAGGTGTTCAAAATCATACAGTCCAACCTGACCTACTGAGTCCCACCACTAAACCATGCCCCTAAGCACACGTCCACACATTTCTTCAACACCTAGGATGGGGAATTCACCACCTCTGGTGAGGCAGACCATTCCAATGCCTGACCATCCTTCTCCATGAAGAAACTCTTCCTCATATCCAGTTGAAGCCTTCCCTGGCACAGCTTGGGATTGCAGATCACCAAGCCATCTTACTCCTCTGCCATGAAAGCCTGATAGCCATACTATTATCTTCCTTTTGCTCGGGCTCATCTTGCACAGGAAGCACACCTACCCCACGAGGCACTGTCCTGTCCCATGTCACCTCATCATATCTCTTCCTTGAAGAGGAGCTGTTCAAGGGCCAGGAAAAGCATGGGCCACCTTTGTGCTTCAAGATCAACAGGGAAGGCCAATAGAGGTCATCTCTGCTGGTTTTGGCCCTGAAGATCATCCAACGCTCCTTGTCCTTCCATCATAAACCAGAATGAGATGAGTGAATCACTCCTGGGGAGCAGCCACTAGACTACGGCTAGAAGACAGTGTGATGTATTGTATATCATCATAGGCTTGGGCCAGATCTGACCTAGCTAAGACTATACTAGGAGCACACTGCATGCAAGCAATTCTTTCTTAGGAGCAGTCTTATCAGTGGTACCTGTGCATTACTCAGAGAGTAACTGAGACTATGTAATGATATAAATGCATTTGGGAGTAATTTAAGATGCCTAAAGATTGTATTTCTCTTCCCCGAACAAATTGATTTTCTTCTGTGTTAGCTTGTCTCATGCTGTGTGAGGTTTGTGCACAATCTTGATGCTGCTTTTATGCTGCATTTTATTCCCTCTAAAAACTGAACTGGAAAGCCCAAGAAAAAGATAATTCCAAATACATTCTTAATGTGAGACATGGGGTCAGCGAAGACAGCTGCAAGCAGGCAGACACCATCCTGTGTCCTAGGTTAGGGTCTCAATAACTGCAGTTTCCCCCATGAGGCTGCTGCTGCTAAAGGAGTGGTCTCTCTTCACACAACTGGGAGTATCATTACAAACAAACATTTAAAACAAAAAAACAAAAGAAACATTTATTACTAGCTTCTACACCATAAGAAGTGGAAGTCTGAGGGCTGTGCTCTGTGATTGATCTGATGCTCAATGATATCTCTCCTTCCTGGCGCAGCTCCAGGACCTGCCAGTGTACTTCCTCCCTCTTCTTTCTTTAATTCCTCCTGACAGGCCACCTGAATTAGCAGCCCTCCAGCAGTAAGTGTTCTTCAGCAGAAATACAGACTAACAGCATGTCCAGAGCTTGTTGCACTCCTTCCCAGGAAACTTCCAGCTGTGCCTTCAGGCATCAGGTAAGTGAAAGCCAAAAGGAGAACACTGAAATAACAGCAAGAAAGGAATGAAAGAAAAGTGATGGCTTGCCTCTGAGAACCTTGTGCTCACTACCCTGGCTTGCAATTATTCAGATGTGGGTTATTTCCATTGGCAGAGCACAAGATGGCAAGGCATTAAGCTGAGCATCTCAAACACTTTGGGATTAGTCTCACACACATTCTTTCAGTGGTCCCTGAAAGTAACAAATGCCCATAGTGCACCAACAGCACAGGATCTATGTTTGACATAGTCTAGGCCCACTGTTCTGCATGAGACTATCTTCAGAGACTGCAAAAAGCTGAGAAATTTTCTTGCCAGATGATGTTAAACTAACAAGACTGCCTACCCATGTATTTACAGTGAGCACTGCTGATGAATCCTTGCGTCCTGAGCATTTTCCTGCTGCTTTACCCGAGATCACTCCAATTACCAAGGCACAGAGCAGCACTGCAGCATGGCTGGGATTTCATGGGGGTGAGGATGGCCTTTGCATGCATATATGCTCAGGTTTAATGTGTATCCCAGACTGCAGATCCATTGCTTAGTCAGTATTTGTTTTGTAAAATAAAATGCAGATTTTGGTCAACAGACAGATTGAATCACAGCTGAGCTGGAAGCAATTTTATCAAGCATGTCTGAAAGACCCTTGAAAACATGATTATGTCCTTACTCAAAACATGTAGCTGTCTTTAACAGACAGTCCAGCAGAACTGAGTCAGTGCTGGGAAGAGATCTCTGACTTTAAATGTCTGCCTCAGATATGTCATTAGAATTGGCATCTATACTTGGCAATTTTTTGGCTCTCATCAAAATATCCACATGCAGCACCGGTATTATTGTTATTACTGAAAGATTTTCTCAAGTAAAGATTACTTATAGATGAGATGAATATTGAACAAATGTAATCCATGGATTAATTAGCTAAAGCCCTATGTTAATCAGAAAGCAAGCAAGAAAGAAACACTATCTCATTAAGCATTTAGGAGCATGTTGTATGTGCCTCCAGGATTCAGTTACCCTCTCTCCATAACACAACTGCTTTTTATTTAACACTTGGAGGTGTGTGAGAAGACTAATGTCCTTATATGTGAAAGCTGGAGGCTGTCAAATTGTGTAGCATTAGTAGTCACCGTGAGGAGAAACAAACTAAATGGTGTAGGACCAAAAAGTTAGCTCCAGAACTCCATAAATTGCTCACATTCTGCATAAAAGCCTGACATTTACATAAGTAATAGCTGGATTCATGATTGTGCATTACTTATTCATACCTTGCGTGGAGTAACTCTGAGGTAACAGACTAATCCATTAATCCCTCCCAGTCTGTAATCCTAAGAAATCATAAACCATGCAAGACACTTTATCCTCTCAGGAAAATCAAACTCATAAGCTGAGGACGATAGCATATTTGGTGCTTGAGACCAGCAGCGTTTCCCCGCTGTAGAGACATGTAAGCTAACGTCAGTCCTACACAGAGCTGTTTTGGGATCTGCCACCAGTTTGATGTGTGCACACCAGTGTGGAAGGTCCTCCTGCGCATCCTCTCTCAGAGCACACGGGATGTCTCTCTCGGTGATCCCTCAGGCCTGCCATGCTGGTGTTTGTTGCAGTGTTTTTGTGTACATTTCCTTCAGTGAAGTTTCTTCTAGCATCACAGAAAGATGTGTGTCAAAAGGGCGTGAAATGAAGCACATTTTTTCTACTTCAAATACAGTGTTCTGTAGAATATTGCAGCTTAGTTGTTTTTTTCTTCGTGAATAATCCAGCTTTGCATGTAAGCAGTAAAATTTTCTTCTCTTCACTCTTTTTTTTTTTTAACCAATGCTCATTGGCTTCCAGCCTCTCTGAAATGCACTACAGATACCATATCACATGGGCAAAAGCACAGAGGTAAAGGGATATCTCCACCAGCCTAATTCTGGAGCGTAGTTACAGATCTTCAAGCACATACAAATATAATGAAAATGGGGAAAACAAGGCAGGTGTATCTGTTGGTTAGCCTAACCGTACTAGACTTTTCTTGGGTGTCATATTGTATGTCACCACATCACTGCATTGAACCTTGCTCCTTGGAGGTTTCCCAGGCTCACCGTCTCAGCCTGTCTCTTGAATCCTATTACCTGGCACTGCCTGCTCCCCCTCAGCCTCTCCCTGCAAGAAAGTGTGTCAGAAAAGGCAAAGACCATGAGTTGTTTTTGTCTTTCTCATGTGACTGCAAAACTGCCTTAGGTGGACTGCTGCTTCTGGAGAATGAAGGCAGCATCAGTTGGGGTGCAGTTTGTTTGGTTAGGATCATTTGAGGTTCTCAGGCAAAGGGAGAAGTAGTTCTTGTGCAAAGGGACTGATGTATAATATGTCAAATCTGAAAAACAATGTTGGGATTTCACCTTATGGTTCAGGTGTTGGTCAGCTATTTTAATAACTCTCTCCTCTTCAAGTTGCCAGCAATTAGGCACCTCCCACTCTCCATGTGAGTGACTCCAGTGAAGCTGGCAATGTGAAAGACAATGATTCCCACCTGCAAAAAGGGAAAATGCTGCTCCCCAGCCTGAAAGGGTGCTGTTTGGTCATGGTCAACTTTGCTACATTTGGCAGTGTTGGTGCAGTGGAGGGAAAACAGCATCTGAACAAAGCTTGTTGCAAGTATGCTGAGCAACTAAACAGCCATGTCCATGCATTATCTTACATGAAATACAGATAACATTCATGCTCTTTCCTGTATGCTGGGACTCCCCATTAACATCCTCTCCTACAGTATGATGGGATCACTCCTGTGCAGCAAGAGGTGTGACACGAGTGCTGCAGATTTCCTCCAAATGCCCACAAGACATATGGCTGCCATAAAAACATCATAACTTTGTCACCACCTTTGCAAACAGGAGTGCAGATTGTAACATCGGAGGGCAGGCGTTTCAACTGAGCACAGAATTACTTTGGCCACGCATTGGGTTGCATTGGCACCCCGTGAGCAGGTGGCACTGGACGCTGAGCGCTGCTTCTCAGGAATGGAGTACACAGACCTTCAACACACAGGAATCCACAACAAAATGAATCTTCATTCCCTATCACCTTCCAAAATCATGTAACAAGGATCTGTGGGGATGCCAAGTCACACAAGCTGCTTGTCCTAGAGCTTGTGGCTTTCTTCCAAGATGATGGATGAATGATTGCTCACACAGTGGGGTAGAAAACCAGATAACATAGCTTGCCCCTTCCTAAAGCCTTTTGAATACCTCTAGCAATGAGATGCTTACTTGAGCGTGCCCTGAGCATGCAAACGGTGCTAGATATTCCATGCTGAAGGAGGAGGGTGCCACTTGGCAAAAGCTGTGCCAACAATGGGAGCAGTGCTGGTTCTCCAGAAACCTGTTTTACAGCTAACAAGGGAAGTGACATTCCCTTTGGGCAAAGGACATTTCGGACTGAGGTTTGAGGCACCTGAAACGGCCTGCAGAAAACTTGCTCCAGTAGCTCCAGCTATGAGCAGGTTGCTCCGTCTTGCCCAGAGTTGTATTAACTCAATGGCCTAGTAATCATATCTTCAATAATTTTCTAGCCCACTGCATTAACAGGTAGAATCATAGGTGAAACTTCTCCATGGGGAAGACCTTCAAAGATGTCAAGTCCAGTCAGATCCACACAATGTGTGGGGATGCATGCTGGAAATGCCCTGTGTAATGAACCTGTAGGGCCAGACCAGTTAATAATATATGGGCACATACCATACATTATGTATTTAGCTCAGGCGAGCTACGCTGAAGTCAGAGGTAAATCAAACTATCCATGAGATCAGATCAGGCTTAAAATACTTAATGGTGTTTGTGGACCAAAACTCAGCAACAAAAGGTCTCCTCCCAGAAACTGCTGAGGAGACATTGACTCAAGTGAAAGCTAAAGCTGCTGCTGAATTCCCCTCCTGAGGCTGTTGCTGGGGCAGACACTGAGTTTTAATGCAGAGGTAACTCAGACAAACCTATCACCGATGGAGCCCATCGAAAGACTCAAGCTGCATGGTGCAACACAATACTTTGTGGCACAAAAAGACCTTCCGAATGAGGGTCTCGCATTAATTAATTAAGCATCGGAGCACCTAGAAGGAAAAGCTATCCCATTTTACCAGCAAGAACAATGAGTCTGCAAAGGTCACACGGAGCAGAAGGAGGGAAGGAAAGAGAGAGCCTGTGAATTGGCTGCCAGCTCTTCTCTGCCTGTTCACTCCTGAGACCCCTACAGAGGCCACAGGTGGAGGACGGTAGGACCAAAGAGAGGCACTACACTGAAGTGTTTAACGAGGTGCAGAAGAAAAACCAACAGGGCTACACAGATTGAGGCAGGGCAGTAAAGAATATGGCATGAAGATAGCTGATACCTTCAAAGCCCTCAGCCCCGGGCTTATGCCAGAACTAGACGTGACTTGTGTCTGTGTTTCATACGATACTGCCAAGCATCCACCCCGGGGCTTTCCTTCATGTTTAAATCATGGAATGCAATGTAATGCTGACAGCTGCCTTTCAGAGGGAGAGGGGAGAAGAAGGGAAAGTGTTTGGGTGGGCTGAGGCAGAGCTGCACTCTGCTCTGCGTGCCTGCACGGCTCTCATGCTGCAGCTCAGCTTTGGCGAGACGTGCCCATCTGCTTGCCATGCCCAGGAGGGGAGCACATGGAACTGGAACAGGGAGTGACCCGCCTATGATTGGGGCGCATAGCGGCTGCTGCGTCTGTGCAGAAGGCAGAGGCCGTCATGGGGAAGAGGAAGAAATGCAAACTGCGGGACATCATGGAACATGGTTGGTATCATGGAGAAATGATTTCAGCTTGGGACTTTCCAACTGTGTCATTTTGCACCTCTCAAAGATTTCAGTTTCAGTGCAGTTTCAGTTTGCTCACGAAGGGAAATGTTGTCAGTTTTCCAAATTAAAGGAGATATTACAAACATTGCTTTAGAAAAAAATACAATGTGTAATCAAATAAGGAATGCTCTGCCAAGCTTCTCTTGTGCTTAGGAACCCTGCATAAAGCAATGCATGTGCAAATCCCAGCAACAAGTGAAATTATTCTTTGTTCTTTGTCTTGCAGTTGGAATAGAGATTGACGGACAAGTCGAGAGTGACTCAGAGAGTGAAGGTAACCTACAGATTTAAAAACATTGCCTTGCTTGAAATACAAGAGGTGATATCTTTCATTTTTCTCTCTGTGTTGTGGCACAATCTACAGCAGTAATCATTTTGTGAGCTGTTTGTAAGCACCCAGACTTTCCTCTTGAGGTTTGACTTACAATAGTGATATATAAAGCAATACTCTTAAACAGCCTACCCCCCTCATCCTTGTTCTTATAGCCCATGTCTCTTGGTCATTACCCTAACAGAACAGTTGTCGCATTGCCCTGCAACTGCATTGCACCACACCGAGATCCTGCCTGCAATGCACACCACTGTAATACATGGGTGTCTTGACTAGTCCTGACCACAAGAAGATAAAAATGAGAATGTATCGGAGAGAGGCTAACAAAGAGAAATAGCTAACGGGTAGGATTATAACACTAGATGAAGAGAGACAGCTGAGAGGTAAGATCGTAACACAGATGACATGAATGGATGGACAACTGCAAAAATGGTCTACAGTCATGTCTGTGCAGTCTGCACTATCCACTAAGCATGAGGAATTAATTAGAAAAATGACAGTGTTGTGTTTTTTTTTTAATAAATCATATTCACCTTTGCCATACAGTCAAACCAGAAAATAAGATAGAAGCAACAAATGAATGTTCCACATTTACCCAAGTATTTGATAGGCTGCAAATGAAAACAGTGATAGCTGACTGCACAAAATGAACAGTTTTTCAAAGAGGGTAGTTGGTCTTTTGATCTAGATTAGCTAAGACTTACTACCACAAAGTAAGTGAAATCTACTGGACCTTAAGAAATGAGTTGAAAGATCCTTCTCATGCCCAATGACAAGTATGACTACCATTTCCTACTATCTTTTTATGACTATCAAGCAAAAATAATTTGCTTGTTATTAATTTCTGTTAACCAAAAGAAAAATGCAAGCTATTGTACATTAAATTTTATAAATAAATTAAAATTATAAATAAATTAAAATTTACTGTAAAATCGTCAAAAGAAAAAATGTAAATCCTCTCCTTCCATTTTCTTCTCCTTTTAGGCTGCTCATCTTTTACTCCGAATCCCACCCTAACCCCATCTTCCTCTTCCATCTATTTGTCCAACTGTGAAGAAAAAAATCCATGCTGAAACTATAAATTCTATTTTTGATGTGAACGTTCTATTTTTGTTAGTTAAGTTTTGGATTACTGATTTTAATGTCCTTGGTGGCAAAAGGGATGGAGTTTTTTGAAAGTTATTTTTCCCCTTTCCATTATATTCTGCAATTGAATCACATTCCACTTCAACCCTTCAAAATGGAAGCGCTTCAGACTTTGTACAAATTAGATTCTTAGCTTGCAATGCCAGAGAGAACAAAAAATGTATCTTCTTTTTTTTCTTCTCTGGATACAGACTTCCTATAGAAGGAAAAACTCAGAGAACCAAAAGGTGATCCTGCCTAAGCTGTACCTTTTCTCTAGTTTAAAATAAACATCTCTGAAGGAGCTCTCACCAAGCAGCAGCACGTTGTTTGACTGCAGTTTCTGTTTCCACTGCCCAGGTTTGCTTACAGACAAGAAGATATATTTGTGCTCATGCTCTCTGATGGATTGCCTTTTGCTTTTGTAACTAATTTCCAATTTTCTAATGGTCACACATGCTAAAAATGAGCCTTACTGTCTTAAAAGGCAGCTGGATGTGGCCTTGGGCAGGGCATAATGCAAAGTTCACCAAAGTAAATGGGAACCTGCACACTGACTTCTCTGGGGTTTGCACCAGGCATCCTGATGGCACTTCTCTGGTGAATCCTCTTGGTGTCAGCACAAAAAGCTGTTTCCCAAAGTGCTTGTTGTTTCATTGGTTTGGGGTTTTTTTTTGTCTCTTGCAGAAGATGAAGTAAAGGACAAGAGATCCAAGAAACAGACCCGCAGGGAAATAGTCAGAGCAAACAGACTTGAAAGGAAAAAGTCACAGAAAAATGAAGAAGAAAATGAGAGCGAAGAGGAAGATGATTGTCCTCCACAAAGCAGAGCTTCTAGGAGGAAAAATCACCGAATGAAAAGAAGTGATGGGAAAAAGGAAGGCGAGGGAAGAGAGAGAGACAAAAAGGCTTCTTCCAAAGATGAAAAGGAGTCAGAAAATAAGGAAAAGAAAATAAAGACGAAAGGAAAGGAGGAGGAGAACAAACAGAAGAAAGGCAGGAAAAACAGGTAATTCATCAATCCCTGAGTAGTGCCGGGTGACAGATGTGCAGTTCTACAGGCACACCATGAGCCCAAGGCATATGGGTCGTAACAGCAAAACCAATAAACTGCAAACATGTTACTGCTTCCCAAAAGGGGGGAAAACATCAGTGTGAAATGCCATGTGGCAAAACCCTTTCCAAGTTCTTCTCTTATTATTCTTTCTCAGCCAGAGTCAGACTCATACTACAAGTAAAGCACTCTTAAACAAGACAGCTTAAATGTCTCACATCAGGTACATTTTTTGTTTCTCTATGGAAACAGTAAGGTTAAAAGGCATCTCTCACATTTTCAATGCTATTCCAAACCACATCTGGCTTATCCAAAGCATGAAAAACACTTCTCCAGAGCCAGCTCTAGCATTAGGCAATGCTTCCATAACTGCAATGAGGTCCAAAGCCAGGTCAGGTGAGTTATGGTTGTTGGGTAGGGACAGCAGTCCCCAAGGGGGCAAAATCCCACTCTTGCCACTGGCCCTGCACACTGTACTGGGATCTGCGAGATTCTAACTCTGTGAGTTTTTCCATTTGTGCCCTTGATTTTATGTCTCTCCCAGTGCCTCTTCCAACTCTTCCAACTCTTCCGATGAGGAATCGCTGTCAGAGGAAGAGCTTGCAATGCTGATGGAGGAGGTGGAGCAAAAGAAAAAACTCATCTCCACCATGAGAAACAAGCCCTGGCGAATGATGAAGAAGCTCTCTGTGCTCAGGTACTGGGAACCCATCCTCAGCTGCTGTCAGCTGCACTTTGCCTCTTCCAGACACGGCATTTTTGCCGATGTTACCATAACACTCCGGACTAGGAAAAGTGACCAGCTGAACCTGGTCACCTTATCTGGAATTAAAGGATCAGAGTTAAAATGTGGAATTTGATTTTCAGTCTCTGTAACCAGAGAATGGACGAGGTGCAAATCTGTTCAACTGATATCCACTGCCAGGTCATTCTACCCTTGTATTTAAAACCAAATGACTCACTGCTGTCAGTCTGCTTGTTAAAGCAAACTG
Source organism: Tetrao urogallus (assembly GCF_951394365.1). Lineage (NCBI taxonomy): Eukaryota > Metazoa > Chordata > Aves > Galliformes > Phasianidae > Tetrao > Tetrao urogallus. The sequence goes on along the minus strand of NC_136820.1, from coordinate 8,212,294 downwards.
CGCCCTGCTTTGCTTATTCATGCCCATTGTTAGACAGAAATCAAAGCAACAGGGTGACATGTTACTTCAGAGTTTGAGATGGTGCTGCTTGGAAAAAAAAAATAATAATAATGTATTATTTGCAGATGTTTGTAAAACAAAGATAACTGCTGCCCACAGTTCAACAGGAAAGGGCTCATCGCGAATGGTTCCTGTGTAAAGGCAAATCCCAGATCTTCTGATCTGAAATCCCCTTTCCTCCAGCAGATAATTTCAGCTTCCAAAATGACGATGTAAGGTACATGCAGCCCCACAGGGACTGGGGCTTGACAAGAGGCTGCCCAGAGCTGCTGTGATGGGCTGCAAAGGAGGGCAATCCCCATGTGCCTCTGCTTCTCTTTAACACGCCCAAGGCCAAGAGCTGTTCCATCTTCCCTTAGCATCACGAGCTGTGAACACCAACAATTATTTCTAAAAATCTGGGTAAAGCTCTGTACACTTCGGAGTATAAAGTTTTGCAAGAAAAGAAAGCAAACAAATAAAAACAGGAGTATTAATTCTGGCGTATTCTACCTTTGGGGTAAGACCCTATCTAAAATTCTGCCAAGGATCATGTTTGGCACTGTACCTCCATCTTATCCCTGGATAATGGTAATCATTGCCTCCCTCCAGCCAACCTAACCAAAATTGCTGCACTGCCTATACAGGGAGCTCTCTGAGGACTGCATATCCATAGTCATTTTGGCTGCATAAACTCATCCACAGACAAGAAAGGATTAACCTCATTGTGCTGATAAGGAATGCAATGCATAGAGAGAGTGAAACAACGTGTTCAACACTTCCAAATCTGACATTAGGTTTGCAATTAAAGTCACAAGTGGTTTTTCAAAGGTTGTGAACTGAATTTGCTGATGGTTTCTACCAGCTAGAAGTCTGTCTTCTTCACAAGCCTAGGATTGAAAAGGATCTCCCAAGTCCTTGAATTTAATTTCTTCTTGTTTTTGGTTTTTTTTTTTTTTCAACACACCAATATACAGCATAATTTTATTCACAAACTCATCATACCCCAATACCATCTACCCTGTTTGTTTCTCTCTGTTTTCCTTGGAAACCTCTTCTAAAACTGATCTAAATTTCCAGTCTGATTTTACTCCAGACCAGCATGCACTCATTTCTCTGGCACTGTTGGGCCATTTCCAGATGTCTGTGGAGGTGTTAACAGAGGGAAATTCTGTGTTCTCTTTGGGTCATTTCACTAGAAATTAATTTCTTCTTGACAAAAGCACTAGGCTAGAGGAACTGTCATAGACATGCTGGGATTGGAGAGGTAGAGGTGAAAAGCTAAAGACCTCCTTTGCTCTTTCAATAATCTGCACTTTTTTATTTTCCAACTAGGGAGGCGCAAGCTTTCGTTGAAAAGTTTGAGGGAGCCCTGGGAAAAGGGAAAGGCAAGAAGTTGTATGCATATAAGATGATGATGGCAAAGGTAAGCACTGAAATGATGGTAAAGAGTGCAAACTGGTTATGTATTCAACATACTGTCATCAGTTTATTAACTCACAATTTGCAAAAGAAACACAAAGATGTATGGATAAATCTTCCTGTCCACATTCAGAAAAATACTAGCCAGCTTCAAATCTGTGGTGATTATAGAAAGAACACGGGGAAATCTCCCCTGCCTTAATCTCATTGCCACCTTCCCTGAAGTGAGGAAGGGATTGGAGGAGAAGCAAAAAGCAAAGCCCTCTCCTTGCCTTCTCTAAAAATGTTAAACTGAGAGACCCCTAAAGACAAGAGGGGCCATGCAAAAGCCCTGCACTACCCCATGGACTCCTGTGAAATGTCATCCCCCTGGTTAATGCAGACAGTATTTTAAGACTGTATTGGTAACCAAGTTGCATGTTGTCATGGAGGTTATATTGAGAAGGGCAAAAGAAGCCAGCCTTGAGCTGATGGGAGTTTTGTTGTTGGTTTGATAAGGAAGGATCCAAGCTCAATCTTTTATCAAACTAAAATTTGTTTTAAACCGGGTTGGTTCTACATTAATACTTTCTGCCCAGAGCTTGATCTGAATTTTCCACTCCTATGGCAAAATCACAGGGCAACCATAATTTTCTAAAAGGCTGGGAAGGGGAAAAATCCAGATAATGAACATGAAAATTTAGGGGGGCTTTGGGCTTAAAAGCAGTTTCTGAAGTAGTCCAAAAGATCAGACTCAGAACAGATTTTGCTTTCAACTTCAGGACTTTAAACACACACTTCTAGCAGTGCTTGCAAGTTCTGGCATTATAAACACCCTCCAGACCAAGCAGCCTCCCTCTTCGTACCTCTCTGCTCACAGCCATCTCGTCTTTTTTCAGAAATGGGTGAAATTTAAGAGAGACTTTGACAACTTTAAAACCCAGTGCATACCCTGGGAGATGAAGATAAAAGAAGTGGAGAGTAAGTAGAAGACACTTCATGCAGCGAGATGGCAATGAGGCATTTTGTAAGGCAGCTTTTCTTTCATTCAGACCACACTCTGGTCCGTAGGTCTTCACTCACCATGGGCACTGGTGCCACAAAATGAGCACACGAACAGCGCCAGCCTCCTCCTTCATTTCTTCCCTTCACCATCTGGAGGGTTTTTGCAATTCATGGAGGAAGAGCTGTGGGTAGATAGCTCTAAGTCTTGCTGAAGACAGTTTAACCCTCCTAAACTCCTAACCATAAAGCATCTTCTGTTTAAGGTCACTTTGGTTCCTCTGTTGCTTCCTATTTCATATTTCTGCGATGGATGTACGGTGTAAATCTTGTCCTTTTTGGATTAATATTTGGACTGGTTATAATTCCAGAGGTAAGTGCTTAATTCTGTCTGTAATATCTTGCCCGTTGCTTAATATGAACATTAGATTGATGGCTTAAATAAGGGTTTGTAACAGACAAAGCTTTAGAACAACAAAATGCGTGAGGATGATTAGTTACAAAGAAAAACTTCCAAGGAGGCTACGGAGACAGAACAAAAGTTGCACTGAAATCAGTAGCTCTAAAATGCTACTCAAGATTTGGCCCATCCAGCAGCTAACACAGGAACTCACAGACCTAGCATGAGGCTACTTCTACATTTTGACTAGAGTGAGAAGCATGACCAAGGAATCCTCCTAGGCGCAAGCTCAGAACTGCAAGCGCCCGAAGAAATCAACTGTGGTCTTCAACAGATTAAGAAAATCCCAGTGACAGCATGGAATCTTCCAAATATTTCCTCCACCTCTTTGCATTGTACAAACTGTGGTAGAATAACAACGTAGGATCAGTTATTCCTATGCAATTATGAAAGATCAGAGCCATCACATGCACGCAATGCAGTCCTCACTAGATGTGTTGAATCCAGTTTTGACAAATGTGCCTTGGCACAAGCGTTCACAGGCTCTAGCATAGGATTATTGTGGAAAACTGCCCAGGTCTCTGATGGAAAGAGCCAATGGCAAAGTCCTTGCAGGAGCCCCTTTCGGCTCTCTGAGGGGTACAACCCCAAGATGATGACCACAACTATGTCCTGAAAAAGGAGCCACTGAAAAAGGAGGAACAACTGATGTCCCAAGTAGTTTGCCAAGTACTTTGTTTGGGAACTATCTCTTTTCTATATTTCTAACTCTGATGATTCACAAGGATGTTTCATTTTTAGATTCTTGCATGTCTCCCTGTACTTGGAGAAGGAAAAGGATTTCGTAGCCAACTGTATATGATCATTTCTTGATGAAATTTTTAATACAGCTATTATAGTGCTGGTTAAATTATTTGGTACAGTCTTCAAAGGCTGTGCAATTCACAAACAGTGGCATCTGTTCCGTTCAGTGCAGAATTTTAGGGAGTAAAATTCAGCACAGAGTCCTTCCTGAGTACCATGCTTTTGTTCTCCTTGATGTGGTTGTTCACCACTAGCAAAAGCTAAAGCTCTGTTTCCTCACAGAATGAAGAGGCATAGCTATTAGCACTGAAAAATACAAATGTATTTTCTGGAGAAATATGCATATGGTTGAACACTAAATAGCTTTATGTAATTTGTCTTTAAAGAATGCATACTGTTACTCACTGCCTACAGAGCTGTTACAATACAGAGAGAAGCTGGGCAATAAACATTTAATCATAAATGATTTAAATTAACTAGATAGCCTTAAAAACTAAGTGATAGACGATATGCGAGGATCTTTCTGGGCTAAGAATGCTGACATACTTTGGCATGGGCACCAGTCAGAGTCCACTAGTAAATATGTTACAAACTCTCCACAGCCCTTGATACTCTCTTTGTGGACTTAGCTGCTGAAGTTGCTGCAAGGCCTGATGTGCATGGTGCCATCAGGAGAGCTGTGTCATGAAAACTGTTCTTTGTGTCATTGTGTCATACACTCCTTCCCCAAACCTAACTGCCCTTCACTTCACCTCCAGACCATGTTTTCAATTCCAGACTGTATAATAGAGAATCTACCGCAAGCTTGACCCAATGCTCTCGACTTCTCTCTAAGGAAGAGTCCTGCATAAATAGATAAAAGTAATCCCTTTATTGCATTAGACCCATGAAATTCAAGCAAAGAAGCCTTGTGCTAAACTAAGGACATTTAAGCTGGAAGTGTTCATGGAGGGATGTAATTCATTGGCAAAATATTTCCTGCGCAATGGATGTGACCAAGGAAAGGGAATACCTCTAGTAATTAATTATGAATATTTTATTAAAATTTTTAATATTATGAAACTGCTCTTCAGGTACTAAGAAATAAAATATATACTAAAACCAATCAAAATAAAATCAATGGGGATTTGTTAATGAAAAAAAATACTGAAAAAAAAATATCTGTACAGCGTCTTACTGAACATGCATCACTGTTGTTAATGCTTACCAGGTCCTGATGGGAATGCCGTATGGGAGCATGCCAAGAAAAACTGTACCTCGGGCTGAACAAGCAACAGCTATGGATTTTTCTGTTCTTTGGGACTTTGAGGTAAGTACAAGAGTGTTAATCATAAGAGACCAGTTGAGTACATAGTAAAACCCTTCTGAAGCAAAAGGAGCTACAGAAATGAATTTGTCCCGAGTTAAATCACTAATACAACTGTTTCTTTTAGAAGATGAAGAGATGCCAGCTGCTATGAATGACAGGTTGTACAGATCTCCAGAATGCAGACACATACGTATAGGTTTGAATTCTTCCTTCTACGTGAGAGCTTGCTCACAGCCTTTGGAAGGGGAATATCCCCTCTTCATTGCCATTCCTATGTGCCAGGGTGAAGGGATGTTGCTGATTTTAACTGAGAGTCCATGAAATACACAATCAGTAAAAAAAAGTTATCTTGGATGAGGCTGTACCATCACATTAAGGAGTAGCTACCAAGACCTGCCCACCTCATGCCTGTGGCTGGGTACACCCACCTGCATGGCCATGCTGACACTGAGGTCTTGGTCCTGCTGTACCTGCTGTACAGCCACACCTGGCAAGCTTGAGAGGCAGCCTTCAACTATGGGTTATCAGTGCACAGCTGAACCCTCTGCAGTCTGAAGATGTCAAATTAAGCCCTTGAACAGATGCTTGCCCTTTAAAAATAAATGGATGCTTAGTCCAGAGTGCTCTATAGAAGAGGTGCAATGGGGAAACATATTTCAGAGCAGGTGTAAAATGATGAGCCAATACAGTGAAACTGAAATGTACATTTTGAGAGGAGCCAGGAAAAAGCATGCTTTGGCTGGAGGAGATCATATCATGGGTTTCCAGAGGGAAAAGGAATAAATCTCCCTTGACACCATGCTTCACAAATGGAGCTTAAAGAACATGCTGGATGACGTGTAGATTCATTTTTCAGTCCCCACAATTTGATGAACCAAGAAGATAAAGGTTAGGATTTCCAAGCTGAGAAAAACCTTCATCAGTGCCTTCCAGAAAGATCATCTTTGTGTTTCATGGAGATTTTTTCACTACAGCTCCCTAGCATACACTATACATAACATGCTCCAAATCCCAAGGAGACGTACTGAGGGTCTGTCAGTCACAGGCGTGCTCAATTTCCTGCAGCTGCAGCACCAGAAGAAAAACATGCAAAGTTATCCTGTTCCTGTGACATTGCACTCGGTGCAGGACAAATGTGCAGCTCATGTTGCACCCAGGGATACCGGAGACACCTCTAAACTAGATCCAGTGCACAGCCTCCAATACACTTTTCAAGCGATGGCTCAATTTTGCGTTTTCCAAAACGTTGATTGGAAGAGAGCCTGCTCAACTATCACGGGCAGATTAATCATCTACACTTAACTTACAAGCTGAAAGGCACGATGTGCAGTGATACATACCAACTTGGACGAGACACGACAGAAAAACGGGGAGAGATCAGGTTAGGAGAACTGCATACTCTTTGAATGTCCCATAGTTTGTGCAGAAAAAAATAGGTCTAGTTGTGACAAGGTGGTTGTTATCGTGTCTGAGCTCTGCTTTGCGCAGAAAAGAAATACTTTGATTTTAGTCTTTAGTTGAATTTGCCCAGCAGGTGGTGGCCAGTAAAAGGAATTAAATCTGCAGGGTACCGAGCATCTGCTGCCTCCCAGCTGACAGGAAAAGTTCCATCTCATGGTGGGGAGCCCCTTTACTACAGCATTTCTACAAAATTTGAGTGTTTGATACCGACTTAGAGAAGCAGGTGGGCTAAGACACAAAGAGCAATAAGGAGGTTTTTCTGGTAAGGATGAAACAGCAACAGACAAAAAATGGATGTTAGTTTTGATCCAGTATCTTCTGACGCAACCCCTCTCTTTTCCTCTCTTGGAGGAAGGTAAGCAGGGCACATCAATGGTTCTCAGAGATGATGGGGCAGCAAACAACTTTGAATGATACACTAAAAAAAAAAAAAAAAAACCTGCCAAGGTGATTTGCCTTGTTTTAAGTTTTCAATTTTCATCAGAAACCTCTTTCCTACAGAGCAACAGCCACATGGCTTTCACAAAGGTTTGTGTTTGCTTTTCCTCTAGGGGTACATCAAATACTCAGCGCTCTTTTATGGCTACTACAACAACCAGCGGACAATTGGCTGGTTAAAATACAGGCTGCCAATGGCATATTTCATGGTTGGGATCAGCGTGTTTGGCTACAGCCTGATGGTTGTTATCAGATCGTAAGTATGGCAGAGTTGCCCCCCTGCACAGCCCACTGGGAGTATTTCCTAGCTGGGCTCCTCCAACAGTACAGCACTCAGCCAGGTCCAGCTTCTACAGGTAGAGCACAGAAAGCAGCTTCATGCCTGCTGGGTTCCTCTTTAGTCTGCTTCATCCCTTCCTCTAACATTACTGTGGGGCTGCCTTGCCGACAGAAGTTGTACATGAAGGTGCCAGGGCAGCAGGGATGCAGCTGAAACTGCTGCTGAGCCTGCCTCTGCCAAAAATAAACCCCTCTGTCTGTATGAAGGCCATACTGTGGAAAGGTTATTCTTCCCTTGCAAGAAAGGAGAAGCCAATAGATTTGTATTGCTAACAAAACAAGCCCTATTGCTATGCTGCAGAAAGAGCCACATGAGCCTTTGGCTGGAGCAGGGCATGGGGATTTGCTGTATATTTGCCACGAAATGGCAGCATCTGTTGTCTCATCTTTCTTGAGGGGCTGGTGCTAGGAGCTCTAGCAGGAGTTACACAAGGATTTCAAAGATCAAACAACAGAGAGGAAACAACAGAAGCCATAATCAGTTCCTATGCTGATTAGTAAGAATAATCCTTTGCCTCTCCTTGCATGATTTGCTGCAAGCAATTTTGACTCAACAGTATGCAGCTAGCAAAATCTCACTAAAATGCTGTGTTGCAGTCAGCACACTAGACAACAGCAGTGGTTTTTGACTAAATTTAACTAGCTAAAGTCATTATCATTAACCCCACCCCGGGGCCCAGAGGTGCTGTAATAGACTTTCTTCATACACTAGGTGGTGGAAGCAATACCTAGCCTGCTTTCATCATCCATAGTAGTTTTTGTACACAATACAGATTTTAATATAAGGCCTGTATACCTCCAACAACCCCAACAGACAGTTCAGTTTGTCCTAAATGTTCACAGGATGGCACGCAATGCCAATGAAAGCACAGCAGATGGGGACGATGACAACTTTGTTTTCAGCTGGAAAATGTTCACGAGCTGGGACTACCTCATTGGCAACCCAGAGACAGCAGACAACAAGTTTGCATCCATCACCACCAGCTTCAAGGTAATCCCTAACCAGCATTTCTCTGTTCACTTCTGGAAATGCTCCCAGCATCTCTAGAAAGCATGAATAGCTGGTCCAACAACCACCAGCTCCACGCTTTCCTTTACACATTCATACCAGCTCACGTAAGGAGAAAGCAATAAATAAAAGAGCCGTCAGTCAGCATCCAGCTACTTGATCTGGAAAGTAACTTCATCCAGTTTAACCTCATTCAGAGCTAATGCTCCATGTAAAGCCCCAGAGGACAAGGACTTGATGGCACCCTTGCACACAGATAAAACCGGAAGGATTTTTGCTAACATGCATGAACAAATTTTGGGAGTGTAACACAGCTAAGGCTTAGGATCCTGAGTAGACATTAGCTACAGAAATTGCTCTTAAAGTACCATCTTCAATATAGCCATCATAGTTCTAATTTACATTTTGTAGGGTAGGAAACCACCTGATGTTGCTTTAGGCTCAGTGTTATGACACACACACTCCATTTCTGTGAGCATCTCTGGTTTTCCAGGAATCTATTGTGGATGAGCAAGAAAGCAACAAGGACGAAAACATCCATCTGAGGAGGTTCCTGCGGGTCCTGGCCAATGTCCTCATCATATGCTGCTTGTGTGGCAGCGGCTACCTCATTTATTTTGTGGTGAAACGCTCCCAGACGTTTTCAAAAATGCAGAATGCTGGATGGTATGAAAGAAATGAGGTATGGAAAATTTAATGCTAGTTTACTGCTATGAAGGCATTCCTTGAACACTAGCATAATTGTTGCACCAGCCTGAAGATGGCATCCAAAGCAGAGAGATTCCCTGCCATGGCCCTGGAGTCCCTCTGTAGCTTCATACTTGTGTTAGCCAGGAAGAAGACTGCTCTCGTTGAGAGTTTCTGGGACAAATCTACAACTCTTGCAGGCAGGGAAACTGCTCTCACAATAAATAGCAATAAAAGTCGGTGCAACTTCAGCAATCACATTACTAATATAAATGCTTCAACCTCCAGTTGCATATTACTACTCACAAACCCCATTGTACTAAAAGGCTCTCTGGGTGTTGAAAACATCCATAAACAGACCTAAGTTAAATTCAAATCTTCATTTCTATTGAATAACAAGAATAAGGTTTTACAACCTGCAGGAAAAAAATCAGTTGTCAAAAATCTTTCTGTGTCTGATTTTGGAATGAAATACAAAAGTTGTTTCTACCCACTGAAAGGCTTACTTTCAATGCACAATTTCTTACCATGTATCTATATATCAAAGTCAAATCAAATTCAAAATAATGTTTTCTCCTAATTCCCTCAGAAAACTCCGAGACAGCTCACAAAATGCTTTGATTTATTTGAGTCAACATTTTCAAAAGAAAAAAAAAAAAAATTACTAGGAACTGCAACTTTTCTGTTGATAACTTAAAATCTGCACATACACAATGCTGGGTACTGTCCCCCACCCAGGGAAGAAAAATTAAAAAAAACAAGTGACTGAGATCGAACCTGCTGTTGTGGTCCTCTGTGGGCCAATGGGCACTGGATGGCTTAAAAAAGAAGACAGAGCCTGCAAGTCATGCCTGAGCTAATGCTGATGTGTCAGTGACTTCACTGACCACAGTGACCCAATGCTTTGCAACTCACAGACAAACAAAAATGAGACTAGGACATATTTTGTTGGACTGCAGCACTGAGTCCTTGATGCACTTGCATTCACATTCATAACTGCCTATCAAAAAAGCGCAGGTGCTGAATGCAGCAAATAAGCATTAGCATCATCTAATTATTTCTATGCACAAATACAAGCCAAGCCTCATGCTTCCTCTGAAACGAAAATAAGCAACTAGGAGCTGATGCAGGCAATAGCATGAAGGATGCAAGGAAACTAAATATGCATGAGCTTGGACCGACCAGGAACAAACTCCTCAGAGCTCGTCCCTTTGAGATAAGGGCAAAAGTGCTCCCGCAGGAGCTGTGCAGCTGACACACTAAGCCAAGCTGGGAGTTGAGCTCATTCTGGCTCCCTCTCCTTCATAAAACCTTCAAGAAGCCCCAGACAGTTGCCAACAATTTGCTGGCAGCTCCATGTGTTCCTCGGTCTAAACCTTATTACTGTAATTGGTTGCTGTTAATAGGAAAGAGCAGAAACTCATTTGGCGGCACGCTATCACATAACACAACTTTCTCCCCATTACACGCCAATGCCACTTTTGCTGCACTGCTCTAATAGAAAGTCATTTGCTGATGGTAAAGATGTTTGTCAGCTTTCTCCCTGGTGGAAGCAGTGGCCTTGCTATAGGAACAGCTAGCACACCTAATTTTGATAACAGCTCACACTAACGTAGTCGTTCTTGTTGCTGTTAGCAGTAACCTTCTCATCTGACAGGTTGAAATTGTGATGTCCTTGCTGGGTATGTTTTGCCCTCCCCTGTTTGAAACTATTGCCACACTCGAAAACTACCATCCACGCATCGGTCTGAAGTGGCAGCTGGGGCGCATCTTTGCCCTTTTCCTGGGAAACCTCTACACATTCCTTCTGGCCTTGATGGATGATGTCAACGAAAAAGTAAGGGCTGAGATGAGCAGCCAAGTTTCCTAGCATTTTCTGGAGCCAAGGGTGATCGCAGCCCATCTCTTCATCCTTTGCAGCAACTCCTTCTCTCTTCCCTATTGTTCTCAAGCATTAAGCTGTCCCAGAGAGGAGCTGAGTTGTTTTGGGAATACCAGGTTAAGGTCAGGGACTCAAGGACACATTCGTAGGCCTGTCTCCAACCAGCCTCCAACTTCTTTTTATAGACACGAAAAAAAGAGGTGCTGTAGTCTTCTGTAATCACAGACTAATAAGGTAATTTGACTTTTTTCTCTGACACCATTTGCAGTTTCTGTTAATGCAGACCCTAAGGATATGATTTATAATCCTCTTCCCCTGCCCTCCCCTCCTTAGCATGATCCTGGTAGAGTGTTGCAGGCAGATAACTGGTGGAAAGGATAAACGTCTAACTGATCCACAGAAAAAAAATGACTCCATTTTAAGCGGAGAAGAATAAGAGGAATCGAGGAGGTTTGCTCAGCCCTGAAGAACAATGAACAAAGCAAGGAAGGAGGACTGCACAGAGGTCCCTCCACATACCTATTGACAGTCCTGGTCTCTTGTTTGCTGTGGCCCCACACCAAGGCTCACGGCTCTTCCATGTGCAAGGAACAAGTTGCTGACTCCCCAAAACTTGCTGCTTTTGGTCTGGAAGGGCTGTTAGTTTACATTCTGGTGCAACACTATTGTAAGCAGTTTCTTGTATTAGGGGTAGTAACTAATAGAGAAGAGAGGGGAACCCGTTAGCATCCTTTGGAGACCCCACGTACTTATGTTTTTGGCTGAGGTGTGTCTCTATTGCAGCTGGCTGAAGAGGACGTTGTGAAGAACATCACACGCTGGACACTGTTTGGCCATTATAACTCATCCATGGAGAACAGCACGGCTACCCCTCCTCCCCTCGACCCTGCAGACGTGCCCAGGGGACCCTGCTGGGAGACAACCGTCGGCATTGTAAGCAATTTGTTAAGTAGAAAATCTCCAGGATTTTTCAGGATGGGCTTTTTTGGTTGACGTTTTTGATATTTCCAGGAGCAATGTTTTCCTTGCAAATAGCATTGTCCTTCCCAACTCTCACATAGTAGCACCAAGCTAACAAAAATCCTTGGCCACGGTTCTCAAGCTATGGCCATGAAACCTCCAACACACACAGATCTGTAGCACTTTCCACAAAGAAATCACCCTTCAACTCTCCTGCTTTGGGCACCAGGAAGTTCTGCAGTTCTTCAGAATAGAAACTCCAGCAAGAATAGACATCAATCACAGACATCAAACCATAGTAATACAGAGATTTTTTTGACAGCACAATTAAAATTATTCTCCACGTATGTATGTTCTACACCAGCATTACTGCAGCACTGGCTTTGTGCTTTCATTTTACGTGCTGCCACAACACAGAGCGCAGTCAATAACATTAACATCAACTACTGGGGCGAACAGCCATAACACAGCGCATTGTTCCCAAACACAGAGGTGAAGTTTAGGCACAGCTGAGTGCCTGAAAACAAGTAGGGCATCTGCACAAAGCATGCCTTTCTGAAGGTTATTGTCATAAAAACCGAAATGTCTTAATAAAAAACAAAGTCCTAAATGCGCTGCTGAAATTATAAGAGCTAAATGGTTTTTTTCCTTGCTTTAAATTGCAGGAGATTGTAAGGCTCACCGTGTCTGATATCCTGGTGACCTTTGTAACTATCCTGGTGGGAGATTTCGTCCGAGCTTGCTTCGTGAGATTCATGAATTACTGTTGGTGCTGGGACCTAGAGGCCGGATTTGTAAGTCAATGTCCTGTTGGGTCTTATAGTTGAGGAGCCAGAAGTAATTTAGGGCCATATGTTCAAATATGGCAAATAGGTTGATTTTGAATGCTTCCAGCCTTTATCTGGTCTTACTTGTTAATTTAATTGATGTAGTGAATGAAGTCTTTGCATCACTTCTCTGCATCAATCGGTTTGATCCCAGAAAATACCCTACAAAAATAGGGTTCTTTCTCCCATAACAGGACTTGAAAACATGAAGATGAATTGAAAAAATATTAACATAATATTCATACCGTCATTTAACCCCAAAACTTTGAGTCCATCTATATTAAGTTCCAATTCTCAACGCCTCATATCTTCCTGTACTCTGTAAGAAGTAGGATGCTTTACTCACAACACAGTTTTCTAATCTGTGCTGGAGGTTGGCCTTATTTCTGCTGCAGCAGAATAAGGAACTCTTCCTTCTGTTCTCCCCATGCATAACACACAAGAGTGCTGAACCCTTTGATACTCATAAAGGCTATATTACCAAAACTGCCAGCACTGGAGCTGCACAGATACAAAGAAAAACAATGAAAAATAAAGAGACAAGGAGGAAAGGAGAGGAGAAGGAGAGGAGAAGGAGAGGAGAAGGAGAGGAGAAGGAGAGGAGAAGGAGAGGAGAAGGAGAGGAGAAGGAGAGGAGAAGGAGAGGAGAAGGAGAGGAGAAGGAGAGGAGAAGGAGAGGAGAAGGAGAGGAGAAGGAGAGGAGAAGGAGAGGAGAAGGAGAGGAGAAGGAGAGGAGAAGGAGAGGAGAAGGAGAGGAGAAGGAGAGGAGAAGGAGAGGAGAAGGAGAGGAGAAGGAGAGGAGAAGGAGAGAAGGAGAGAAGGTCCATTGTTTCACATTATTAACAAACAAACAAACAAACAAACAAACAAACAACAGATGGATTAAGATAGAGAAGCAAATACCTGGAAATAATGCAATTATATAAGAGCACCAGCTGGCTACCCATCCTGCTGGAAGGGTTTCCTGGAGAGGTATAGAGAAGAGCAATGAGGTGAGATTTGCAAGTGCCTACTGGGCCTTGGTAAGACAAGGAGAGCTGGTAGTGGGCATTTTGCTGCCCGTGGGGCTCTTTGAATTTATTCTGGAGGAGGCAGAAAACATTTTCCCTGGTGGACAATGGAATTCTGAGCCTCCTGACAGCTCCCTCTGCACGTGCTCATAGATCTTGTTCTCATGTAAGCTTCTGTTTTCCTCCTCCAGGCTATCCCTTTGCCTCTCTTTGTTAAACACCTTTTTTTTTTTTTTAAATTTTATTTTGATGCTTTCCTCAAAACAACCTTTGGAAATACCACAAAGGGTTTTAGGGTTTTTTTCTTCATTCTTAAGAAGATTTCCATTTTAGAAATAGCTGGAAGTCTCTTCTGTACTGCAGGCATTCCTTGATTTATATAGAAAATAAAATAACAATAACAAACATAGCTATCCATTTTCTACCTCTCAGTGAAATGGAAAAGATCTGTTTCAGAACTTCCCCCTCTCCTTCTCCCTGGCTTTCAGCCCAAGCAAGCTGTGAGGTGATGCTGCACTCAGATACGAGACCCATCCAGCATCTACCAGGAGATGAGCCAACTAACATGCTCCATCAGACTGCCTTTTGCAAATGAGCCATCTAATCCACTCAAGGAGCACGGCAAGGCCCTTACTTACTAGGACTGAGCAGCAGAATAATGTTGCAGCCCTTAACATGGAGCACTGCTAGAGGGTTTGCAGTACAATCTGGCAAAAGACAAACTCTCCTTTCACGCCATGTAGCTCCCATTGTAGTTACAGAAATACGGAATTACTGTAATCTTACTGTGATTTTACTGTTCTTTTTCTCCTACATCTTTGGAGGATTACTGCTGGTGCTACATGTATAACTCCAACGGAACTCAAGTAGGGTTATGCTTTTCACCCCCCAGCTCAGGAATGACACTGGATGTTTTGGCAGCAGCCATCTAAACAAACCTATGGGATACTGCACAATCATACTTGTGTTTTCTAATACATGAAGTGAATGGGGCTTTTTCTTAATCTGGCCTTCCTACAGAGACTTTGCTTCCCTCAAAGCAGAAGACAAGAGACATTGAAAACTTTGGTTACTTTCATGTCAAAAAAACAAGCAAGTATCAATATCTAACTTAAGGTTTCAAGTCGAAGTGGGCCAGAATCAAAAGAGAGAAAAAAAATGTTATTTTTGTACCCATTTCTTCCCAAAGCTGTGAGCATTCAACTCAGCATGGCTCTGACTAAGCTTCTTTTGAGTTTTCAACATAAAAGTCACACTTGTTAAAACTCAACTTTATAAAACATAACAGTATGAAGTACATGCAAAGTGGGTCAGAAGCAGACATGCTACATTGGACTTTTCAAACACATGAGGTCATTACCTATCTTTTTTTTAGAATTATGTTCTGTTTTGTAATAGAAAAATAAATGTCACTCATGAAAACAGAATTTTACCTATAAACTGCCAGAATTGACCTAGGTTTTGTATGTATTAAAGCATATCCATGAAGAACAGCAGCTATATGACAGCAAACCTGGCAGAATAATAACTTACAAAATGACAAGTACTATCAATAGATTAGAGCTGCCTGTTCTGAGTTTAGCACTCATATCAAACAGGTCGCTTCACAGAAGGTAGTATTTTAACTACTGACTGACATAGTGCAACACCTGATACTGACCAGGTTAACTATTCCTCCAGTTTTCCCTTCTCATGCTCTGTGTTTCTCCTCTACAGCAGCCTGCTACTCCAGGATCTAAGGACACGCATATACATATCTGGTGTACCATTTGCTTGCCAGCTCATCATTATGGCCGGTTTAATATTCAGTATCTTACTGTGGTGAAACTGCAAGTCTGCAGCCAGATACACCAGCTGGTACAAAATCCAGTCCCGTGCCATGATTCCTTTGCTTGGAATAGCCTCTATTAGTAGGGAGGAGATACAAACATGAAGCAACTTACGTACTTCCACACATCCATGTGATTTTAAGCACACCAGAAGAAGAGAAGCAGTCTGCAACACAATAGCTCCAATTCTGCTTTCACAGCTCTTGTTCTCAAGCAACATGCACACAGTGGGAGCCCTCCCAGAAATCCCTTCATGCCGTGTCTGAATAAGTGTCCTTACACCCAGAGCAATAGCAAGCAATAAGCAGGTACCTCTGGCAACAACACATTCACTTCTTTTTGCATTCTTTTCTCTTCCCACACAGCCTTCCTATGCAGAGTTTGACATCAGTGGCAATGTTTTGGGTTTGGTCTTCAACCAAGGAATGATTTGGTAAGATAATTTCATGTTTGGTTTTTGAATTACTGAAAAAAAGCTATCCTGTGGAGTTAGAATGTTTGGGTTTCAATTTCTCTCATTGTTTTGCTTGGCTACAAAAGCAGAAATTTAAAACTGTCAGTTTAGTTGCCAAAAACAGCTGTCTGCTGAAATAGGGAACAGTTTTGGAAACTCTGCCCTAGTCTCACTTTCTAAGGTCATTTTTTGGTAAAAATGTAATATCCTTTCAAAATGACTTAAGAGCTGGAGGAAGAGATTAGGAAGGGTTCTGGGAAAGCTGCAAGCTCACCTTGTCAGCACAAGGGTGGCCATGCAGCCAGCTGAGCACGTCAGGCAAAAGAGGCACAGCCCAAAACTGCCCCAAAGGAGGGCAAACTAGAGCTGCTCTTGTGACAGTACAAGGCAGCCACACAAACACCTTCACTTCCTCTGGGAACAAGATTTCATTTGCCAAAGTTTAACGTTCCTCTACTTCAACATCTCTGCAGACTCAAGGATGCCTCCCTGCTGAGTACATCCACTTGACATTTTACAAGCTATCCCCACGCAATTTTTGCCACAAACTGCAAATCCTTTGCAGCCACTGAGTTTGGAGGCCCGTCTGGTGGTCACTATAAAATGGGCATAGGCACTTCTCCTCAAAAAGTACAAGGATGTCACAAACCAGCCCACTCAGGCTTTAGCTGTGGGCAAACTTCCACCACACTAACAACATTTTTTCTTCCTTTGAAAATAAAAAACCTTCCAGTCTGTCAAAAATTGGTACCTTTTCCTCTTGTTTCCTTTTCAGGATGGGATCCTTTTATGCACCAGGGCTCGTGGGTATAAACGTGCTGCGCTTATTAACCTCCATGTATTTTCAGTGCTGGGCTGTCATGAGTAGCAATGTTCCTCATGCACGAGTATTCAAAGCATCCAAGTCTAACAACTTTTACATGGGACTGCTGCTGTTGATCCTGTTCCTCAGCCTCCTGCCCGTGGCCTACACCATCATGTCCCTGCCTCCTTCCTTCGACTGCGGACCATTCAGGTAGTAGCAAAATATCAAATATACCTGTTTGTTGCTCTGGTGCAAAGGATTATTTCCACAAAGTTTGAAGGCCTGGTCTCCAGCAGAGGTGGTTTAATACCTCCAATTTCCATCGTGAGGCCATAAGCCTTGTTCACTTCTGCCTTAAGTCTCCCAGCAACATCGTGGTAGCAGAATGGGATTCTAAACTCTCCAAGATCTTCCACATAACCAAGAAATCCCACACCATGAGCTGTGCTTAATTTTGATGGGAAATTGAAGGAAATGAATAGGTCTGAGTCTGAAGAGTTGCTGCTTTTAAAAAGAAAAGCCTATTTTTTTTTTTCCTCTCCTAGATTAGCACTGCTGAGAGCATTCAGTGGACTGGATTAACATGCCAATAAAGTCTAATTTGATCGAGTAACACCATTTCCTGGTCCTACTGAGTCTGACTCAGTACGGAGCCAGATTGGAACAAATTGTTCCTGTGGGTTATCTATCCACTGATAGAGAATGATAATAAAAGACTCAGGGAGAAAGGCAAGAAACCAAAATTTCCTCTGTTCTGTAACAAGGACAGGTGTCTAGCAGCAATGTCAGAAGATCTGACAGGAAGCTAGTTGCCTGCATGCTATCATTTGGAGATGACTAACCTGAAAAGAGAGAGAGCTATTGTAATTCTCTGTCTCTTCTTCAAAATCCACTCAGCCTATTTCACCCCCTCAGCACAACTTTCCACCCATAACTTGACTGAAAGCTTAACTCTCCTAGGCTTAAGGCAGCCGAGGAAGCTGGAACCCCATCTAGCTAATCTTGTCTCTCATCATAAGGACAGAGTCCAACGCTTTTCAAGCAGAATCCAAAGGGACTCTGGATTCCTTTGGCAAGGAGGAAGAAGGCCTAAAAATGAGGAATAGCACTTATGGGCTGAATTCACAGGTGCTGGGGGAGAAGGTCAATTACACAATCCAGCCAAATTCTCAGCTTTTACAGTTTTGTTCTACTTTCCCATAGAATACCCTCATTTGCTTTATCAATCCAATTTGAAATGACTCTTTTGCTGAGTTTCCTATTAAGTGATAATCACAGCTTGCTATTTCTGTCATTGCTTAACAGCTCTTCAAGTTGGTTCATCATTTCAGAAAGGCAGAATTTGCATAAGGAAAGTCATCTCTAATGTGAGAAGGCCACATCTAACAAGATATTGATCAGAAATGTACGATTATTGCAATCTGCAGATTTTTATACATTCCAGAATGGTAAATGGATAGAATTCTTAAAGGACCTGCCTACTGAAATAAATGTACAATCTTTGGGATCAAGTTGGCTTAGCAGAGATCATTCCTATAATCAGTGGTGGGGCTGGTCAAGGGGAAATGGACAAAAAGATAATTTGGAATGAAGTCATTTCAGTAGAATTTTTACTTCCAAATCCTTAGTGATCAACAGCAAGATGACGTTCACTGACAGAGAGGAAACATACTCCTTAGCATCATTAAATTGGGAATTACTGTGTCCCTCTGTGTTTTCTCCACACTTCTTAACTGACCATTTGTCTTTCCAGTGGAAAGAAAAGGATGTATGATGTCATTCAAGAGACCATCGAGCTTGATTTTCCACTTTTTGTTGCCAAGATCTTCGGCTATGTGGCAAATCCAGGACTAATCATTCCCGCAATTCTGCTCATGGTGTAAGTTTTCCTTGCAATATTACAATCACAATATGGTGGGAGGTGAAGGAAGAAGTTCTAAAAATGGCTGGGATTTTAGCAACGTCTACATACATCTGCTGAGATAACAGCCTAGATGAAGACAGACACATGTCCTGCTCCCCAAATCCTTGCCTGACCCAGTTTCCCAACATTTAATTTCCCAACCCAATTAAACACAACCTTGTAGATTAAACATATTGCTGACAAAGGCCTCATGGTTGTCACAGCTTCCATTTGAAAAATTTTCAGTAGCCAGTAGGAACTAAATGGGCAGTGTCAGCCTGGTGGAGAAGCAATTTCTGTCACAGTTGGTGGCATTCACAGCACTGCCAAGCCAGGGCATTCAAAAATTACACGTTCCAAAAATATGAAGAGTATCTTTTCTTCTATTCTTACGAATAATATATCTGAAATTTGTTTCAGTGCTGTTAGATCATTTCAGCTTTGAAGCTACATCAGAAGCCGTACTTGATCCTTGATGCCTCCAGCAGCATCAGAACCAGGGCAGTTCTCATTTTATTTATTTACACATATACATTAAGAGACTTTTGGCATTACTCTTGAGGTTTCCAGAGCTATCAAAATGAGTGGGAGTGCTGCGGCCAAATTTTACTGGCAGCTTCGAACACACCAGACTAAACAGCTGAAGATAGTGAAGGGTTGGAAATAAATAAATAAATAAATGTGACAGATCTTTGAAAGTAATATTTTGGTCAGCGACAATCTCCAACCCTTTGCTCCACTGACAGCTGGGTCAGGACATGGCAGAACTCTTACCTACCTGCTAAAGATGCTCCTTTCATCAGCCCTTCCCCATCTGGGCTATTCCTCATCTACATATTGCAGCCTTCCCATGGGCCATCTCACCTACATACATTATTTGGTCTCTGTCCTGATTCCAGCTCCAACAGAGATACCGCCTAAAACATCCTTGCTTCCCACCCAGATACACGGCCTGTGCAGCTTGGAAAGATATCAGATACTGGACTTCCAGTTATCCTGGAAGAGGGTAGTTACCATAGAAGGACTTTTTCTAAGGCTTTTTTGCATCTCTCTCATCGTGGAAACTTTTCAGTTGAAGAAATCCCATTTAATACACAATCTTCACTTACAAAAGTCACATGCCTCTATCTAGAAGCATGGCCCTATTTAACAATCCACAGCAGCCTCTCACGATATAACTGGAAATGACCTAAATATACAGAGAGATAAAATTATCTCAATTTAAATCTTGCCAGAAGAGCAAGATAATGTTCCTTTTTGCTTGCAGTCCTGTAACTGATTGCTACCACTGGTCAGAAGCTTAGGTTTCTGTGTCTTTCACCATTTTATTCAGAAAGTAGGTAACTATAAGTCATATAAGTAATCCCTGGCTTTGCTTCCTTCTGCTGTTCTTTCTGCTGTGGTGCAGGCAGCCTTAAAACCGTGGATTACAAATTCTTTTTATATTTCCCAAGCAATCAGTCTGATAATATGTAAAAGAAATCCTTCAGAAGAACAAAAATAAGAATCCAAAATGTTTTTTCAGAGACAGAGCGCCTATGTCACCAAGACTGACTGAAGATTTAATTCTAGGTAAAAAGAAGTAAATGTGCTTCCTTCAGAGAGAACCAAGCTGAAAGGTTCCAGAAAGGCCACCCAAAGTATTCCCTTCCAATCTTCTTCCTGGAAACCAAAATGGCTGAACTTACACTGCTAAAACCCTCCAGCCCAGTCTGAGGATGCTGAACCTGCATCATAGCCGTGCATTCAGGAAACTGACTGGAAAACTGGAAAAGGAAACCCTTATTTTAAAAAATCCACTTACTTTTTTTGTCTAACCTGAATTTTCTGCTTATTAAAAAAAGCCACACACACACACACAATAGCAGTGAACTGAATGGGTGGTGGTTTTCCCAGGAATGGCTCGAAGTCACTGAGCAGATGACGTTTATAATTAAGAAGAACAAAAGCTCTCTACAAAAGCTGGAGGAGACAGTTTTGACAACCAAAATATTACTGGGTGAGACAGCCTCAGACACTTGGGCACATTTGGAAGCACGCACCTCATCAAGTGCCAAAGACTGGCAGCCAGCATGCCCTCTCTGATCCCAGTCACTTTTCAGTTTCTTCCAGCATAGCTGGTTCCTTTCCCTGCTTTGGCATGCCTTTTTTGCAGAAGGAATCTAAACAAAAGCCAGTGTCTCTGTGCCAGCCTGGCTTCTGCTTGCCTTTAGTTCTAATCTCTGCTCACTTACAGCAGGCGGACCATGCCTTGAACAGTTTGCTTCATAGGAGTGGGTTCAAGGCCTTCCTCTGCCTTGTTTTTCCTAGTTTCTTATGTTTTTCTAACCTCCCTGAGTAACCTGTTCTGTCTCGTGTTTGGTTTCCTGTAAGCCACAGCAAAGACCTGTGTGTTTTATCTGCTTCATTGCTTTTCACCGAGAGAATGAATGGCACTGAATGGTCTCACCATCAGTTAATGTTCCAAGAACCAAGGCTAACCTAGAGCAAGTCAGACAAGGCAGAGGCAGAAGGATTGTTTTTCTTTTATTTGAGCAGAGCTGAGCTGTTGGACTGGCTCAGGGCACTTAATCTGTCTGCGCCCTGAGGCAGCTTGAGTTTTTCCTAAGCCTTGAGCATCTAAAGGCAGTCTGCAGACAGCTGTCAGGAAAGCTGCATAAGGGGAGGTTGTTAAAACTTAAACAGTAGACTCAAGCCCTTCTTCTTCCCACTCAGTGCATTTGACACTGTACCACACAACATCCTTGTTTCCAAATTGGGGAGAAACGTATTTCACAGATGGACAACTCTGTGGATAAAGAATTGGCTGGGCGGTCACATCAAAGGATTATGGTCAGTGGCTTGATGTGCAGGTGGAGAACAGTGACAAGTGATGTCTCTCAAAGGTTGTATTGGAACTGGAATATCTTTGTTGGTGATACAGACAGTGAGACTGAGTACAATCTCTGGAAGTTTGTGGGTTACACCAAACCGTGCAGTATGGTCAAAACACAGGAGGGAAGAAATGCCATCCAGAGGGACCCTCATGGGCTTGAGAGGCAGGCCTGTGTAAACCTCATGAATTTCAACAAGACCAAGTGCAAGGTCCTGCACCTGGGTCAGGGCAATCCTAAGCACAAATACAGGTTGGGAGGAGAGTGGATTGAGAGCAACCCTGAGGGGAAGGTCTTGGGGGTGTTGGTAGATGAAAAGCTTCATGTGAGCCAACAGTGTGCACTTGCAGCTCAGAAAGATGACTGTGTTCTTGGGGGTGGAACAGGATGATCTTCAAGTTCTCTTCCAAGCCAAACTATTCTATGAGTCTTTAAGTAACCGTGTAGTCCAGGCTCAGCAGTCAAGTTTAATTAAGCCCTATATGTAATCCTACACGGGATGCTTGTGCACAGGCTCACTGTATGGGGGGTAACAGACCCTACAGGAAACCAAGTGGGATTTTTAGGCCTTTGTGCTCTCAGGAAGGCAGCAGCTTTGGGAATTACTTTGGGAATACTGCAGCAATACGTTTATTTTTGTAGCCTCGCTATCTATTATCTAAATGCTGTGTCTGAAGCATACCAGCGCGCCAACGCAGAGTTGAAGAAGAAAATGCAACTGGTAAGTATTTGTCCAGCAAAGCCATCTTTGAAATACCATGCACTTCAAATTTGATGTGCAACATATGCTTTTAAATTGCTGTTCATTTCAGACCATGTTAGTGACACAAGAGGAAGATGCATTTAAAGCTAGCTCATTCCTCTCTGATGGCATTTAATGACTAACTGCAGAGCGGTCCCATCCCATAATAGGCTTCTATTTCAGACATCAGAACTACAATAAGTTTTCCCATAAACTGCACTTTCCACGTACAAAAATAAAATACCTCAGAGTTCAAGTAATGTTTTGGAGCCTGAGTTTTCCGGGGAACAACGATAAGCCTAGCAACACAGCAGCCTGATTTTGTAGAGGCTGAAGAACAGAGATCCATAAATAACAATGTGGCAGTAACATACAGTAATTCTCAAAGCCCTTTAGAAAGGAGACTGATGTTTCTGTCTCTGCTATACAGATGAGAAGAGCAAGATACAGACAGAGGTAATGACTTGAATTTGCAGGGTCGGATTGGACCTTGTGGCATCTAGAACTGAGGGAGGTAGCACCATGCAGAGGACCACAGTGCAGAGACCCCAAAAGTAATGTGGATTAAGTTTAGAAGCATAACACCCACAGAAGTGCAGCTCTGCTCAGAGAGTGTCAGAGAAACAACAAAGCTGTCCCGCTGCCATGGCTGTGCTGACCTGATAGTATTGGTTTCTCTCTGAGCTGTGGGAGACTGAAAGAGGCTCAGTGTGAGAACCCACTGAGCTCACTGTGATCTGCTGCCGTTGCACAAAAGCCTGCAAGGTTTGCCCAGCAGAACAGAAGCCTCTCTGCAGGTTGGAATCTCTCAGCTCTAGCAAGACCACAAGTGCCCTTTGCCTACCCAGCTCCAGCATTCAGGCTCCTCTCTCGAGGAACTGCCCTTTTTGGAGGAGGGAAGAAGCCAGAGTGGCATCCATCTGGGCTTTCTCTTTGTGTAAGAGAGGAAGCTCTCCCTTCCCCACACAGCATGCTTGTCCCGATCTGAAACATCTCCCTGATGTTCCTTTCCCTCTACCATAGAAATGGAAATTTTTCAAGACCTAAATACGCGCAAGTAAAACTGAAGGCAGCCTGACAGTGCTCCCCAGCCATGCCGTTGTCCCTTCCTCCCCTTCTTCTGGTGTTCATCACCACTTCTTCAATACACCCTCCAAGATACAAATTTAAAACAAACCAAAACCCTGGTGGGGGCAGCTAGGCAGCAGCAGAAACACAGTCAGGCAGATCTAAATCATGTTAACAGCACATTCTTTGCCCTAACAGAGGCACTCTTCTAAGGCTCCCCATCCTGCCCAGGGTGTACTTTCTCTCCATAAGATTGTTTGAAATCTTGATCACTAGACCAAGGTTCAGCAGTATTTTGATCTTGGCAAAAAGATTGCATTCATCACCACAAAACACTTAGCATGATACCAGGCCGCCATTTCACAGATTAAATCCTCAGTTTCAAACTAAACTCATGATTTTCATCAATGCAGCAACGTGAAGAAGAGAAAAACAAGAGGAACAACAAAGCCAGCACTAATTCCATGATGCAAGATCTGGAGGATTTACTTGCACCGAGTACAAAGAGTGAAAGCTCTCCCAAACAAGTAGAAGGTAAAAACTAAACAACCCCCCCCAGCTCCCCTGGAAAAAAATCTCTTTTGTCTTACAGTGATGACTGGGAAGGACTGAGATATTGGGACAATACAAATTTGTGTGGGACCAGATGAGTAGAAGATTTTGTCCCCTTATGGAAATCCATTGGACACTCAGGAAGGCTTTTAGACTATGTTATGTCAAACATATGCTTATCAAGGCATGGGAATTGGAATCCAAAATTATGATTCAATTCCCAGCTATCAGTCATACCAGTCATGAAACCAACAATTAATTCAGAAACAATGCTGAAGATACGGCATTGTTTCTAGACTGATGAATTGAGCCAGAAATGTTTTTTTTTTAATTGAGATGTTCATTGGAAAACTTGTTATGAATGAGGCGGAGGCATTTTTCAAAACTGCCTTGGTCTTAGGGCATAGAAAATGGCTGCTCCAAAAGTAATGCCTCCTACTTTATTACATTGGCCCACAATCTTAGAGGTGGGTGCTGGTGGTATGGTAGCAGAGGCTAAGTCTTCCCACCAACATTCCATTAGATTTTGCTGCTGTGCAACAGATGGCATTAAAGGGGAAGCTGACAACATGGCATCTGACATAGAAGTGCATCTGAAACAAAGGTGTGTCATTGAATTCCTCCATGGGAAAAAGTGAAACTCACTGACATTCATTGAATAAACATTTGAGGAATTCAAACAGTGGATGTAAGCACAGTAAGGCAGCGGTGGTGCATTTCAGCAGTGGCAACGGTGACAGTGGGTCACTTCTGCTGGTGCAGATTTTGACAAGTGTACCATGCAGGCTCTTGTTCTTTGATGGTGAAAATACATAGCCAGTGGTGGAGTCTATGTTGAGAAATAGTGCTTTGTAGATGGGAATTTGATCAATCAAATAGTGTTATTGTGCTCTTTGTATCTGAGGCAATCTCCATAATATCAAGTAGGAGGCATTACTTTGAGAGCAACCTACACAAGTGCATGCTCTAGGTTCTGGTAGGGGATCCCTGTCTAGGTGGAAATGTGCAGGGCATGGCATTGGCATCAGACAGATCCTCCAGACTGTTTGAACCATACCTTTCTTGAACGCCAAAACCTTCTGCTCTCATTTGTAAAAAGCAGTGCAACAAATGCAAAAGATTTTATCTCAAAGCAGATTAGAAAATCGAATTAGTTCCCCCATAGCCCTCTTGCACTTAGATGGGTGGCTGTTTTCTGGAGAGGCCAAAACAAGCAGAAAACTTTGGCCAACCTGTTACAGGTTTGATCAGGGAGCAGACACAGAACGTTCACTTAAATGGAAATAGTTTGCAACATTGGGGGTGCACTGAAAATAAAGACTGAGATCAGTAATTATCCATAACCACGACAAGGTGCAAGTGAGCTAATGTAGTCTGTAGGACTGCTATGTATTTTAAATGTATTGGTAAGAACATGCAAGAAGTACTTGGACAGCAGAGACTGTTGTTACGTCTAGAAGAAACAGCATCCAGTGGGGGAGAGGAAGAAAGGCAGCGTTTGCTTTCAGGAAAATAATATTAATAATCTTTACTCTAGACAAGAAAACAGATTCTCCCAGTCAAGCCAGCCCTGCTGGGAAACAAGAAAAAGCAGAAGTCCTGAACAGCAGCCCCATAACCGCTGGGAGAAGACCAGCGTTCATCCCACCACCACACGTACTGGTGACACGGCCGCTGACACCAGGCACTTGGGCACCGTACCCTCAGCCAAGGCAGCCCTGGCCAGGAGGACGCCCAATGGGGCCATTCCCTGGAAGAGGGAGAGGACAGCCACGATACGTGCGCCCTGTCTGATAACTCAGCAACGTTTCTCCTGGAAGTGTTACATAAGCTATAGTAGTTTTCATAGCAGATGACTGTTGTTTGTTGGTCAATCACTCGTGATTATCTGTATCTACCCAACGCTGATTCTATCTAAAAAGCTTTATTTAGAGGTTTAGAATTACTGCAGCCCCTTGTGGCTGCCCTGATTTTGATCATAAAGGAGATGGGAGGTGTTGGGCTGACAGTCATGGCATTGCTAGCCTACTACATAGACGACAGCCCTGTGGCCACCAATAGCTGTGTGGCAAGTACACTTGGTGGAGCGAGCATCTATCAGGCCCCTTAAAGTCTCTTTCAGTTAATAAAAATAGAACAATTTTACATTCCAACAAAGATCTTTTGCTGTTCCCATCTGAGGAATTAAGTATTCTTAGAAAAAACAAAAACAAAAAAAAACCCTTTCCAGCTGCACAGCAGCCAGTATTGGGAATAGAGGACACTTAGTAGGCCAGCACAGAAGGACATTGTCAGCAATATTTCGTCCTTCTTGACAGCTTTCCTCCTGTCTGCATCCTCTAAAATTTCATCCGTTTGAGCCCTGCTGTGCATCTTTCCTCCAGTTTCTCTGTCTTCTCTCTCTGCTCCTCTTTTCAGTCAGCTTACAATAGCTTGAACCATTATTTCAATCCCTCACCATGAGTTCTGATTTAGTAAGATCAGCCAGCACAGTCGAGAGACTAGAAGTACTCTGGACTGGTTTCTGACTGTAACCAGAAAACCTATGACTTTCTAGAGCAACACAGCAAGACTTTGCCCGATTGTCCTCTTTTACATCTTCAGTTTGTTCCAGTTGCCACAGTCCCATCCCAGCCAGCCTGGGTCTGGAGGAAGATGTTCATGTACTTGGCATTCTTCACAAAATTTATACAAATAAACTCATTTTCTTCAGTAAAAAGAAATCCATACATACTTCTAGGAAGATTTTCACTACAGCAAACAGATATTTTGAGTTAAAGGTGCCCACCTTAATTTTTCCTCACTAAATGCAATAAGTCTTCTTGTGTGATGAGTTGAGTACAGGAAACTCAGCAACTTACTTCTCATCTATGTCTGACAGAGGAGAAAGCAATTGACATTCAGTGCAGGAATGTCTGCATTGAAGGAACTGAGTAAAGAGATGGAATTCACTTGGACAGAAAGCAGATTGGGAAAATTGTTCCCTTTTTCAGGTCCAAATCAGCAAAGGTATTTAGGTATCTGACTCTTCATAGAAATTAACAACTTAAACATTGTGCGGTGCACATTTGTAGAGAGAGATCTAGCTCATCTCTTTCATAAGCCCCAGGCATCAAGAAAACAGAGCCCTAAGGAAGTACTTCCAGGAGATTCAAATGAGAATCAAATAGATGGAGGATTCAGAATTTCTTCAAAAAATGAATCATTGCATTTTGCTTCCAAATACAAAAAGGCAAATCAGTATGTATATATATAAAATATATATATAATATATATATAAATAGCTGCCACCACATTGTGGTTCAGAGTCAGCTTGGTTGTTACCAGGGTTTATGATGGTCAGCATTACCTGGTCCCCTAGAGAACCTCATCATGGGATGTCACTCATCAGATTTATTCCTGGCTTTAGAGGGATGTTTCTCTAAGCTGGGTCTCACAAACAAAGTCTCAGACCTTGACATCTCACACATGCCTTGGTATCTCTTCCAGGAGGATCCACTCCGTGATCTTCCCAGGCACACATGGGAGGCTCATCAGCCTGCAGTTTCCTGGGTTTTCCTTTTTCCCTCCCTTGAAAATTGGAGTGAAGTTTCCCTTTTTCCAGGGAAACTTTTCACAGAGGACTTTGCCTGACAGCCACAATTTTTCAAATACGATGAAGAGAGATTTGGTGACTGCGTCAGCCAACTCTTTCAGAATCCTGGGATACACACCATCCCGCTCCTTATACATGCATGCATTCACCCTCATGAGGTTGTCTCAGAACTTGCTCTGCTCTTCTGCTGGGAGAATTTTGCTCCCCCAACACCCCTCAGGAGTCCAGGGACACAAGAGACATGTGAAGCCTGATTGGCAATAAAGACCAAGGCAAAGAAATTATTACATGGAGAAATTATTACGTGGAGAACCTAGCGTTCTCCATGTCTGAGTAGACCAGCCCATCTTTTTCATTTTTAGAGGGATACGTGCTCTTTTGCCTGTCTTTCATCTCAATGTATTTAAAGAATCCCTTATTGGTGTTTTTCACATCCCTCACCAAGTTCAATTCCATCTACGCTTTGGCTTTCCTGATGCCATTCCTGCACATCTGAACAGCATCCCTATATTCTTCCCAGGTCATTCATCCCTGCTTCCACTGCTTTACCACTTTCCCCTCCCCTCAGTCTGACCAGGAGGCCCTTGCTCAGCCATGCTGAGGATTTATGAAGAAGCCAGAGCAGAAGAGAACTACAGACAGGTTTTGAAAACCTGGAAAACTGAGATAGACTTAGATCAAGATTGAGTAACTATTCTAGGATCTGGATGTTCTCCAAATCAGGCCCCCGAGTCTTGCAATAACACTGAGCATTACAAAGCACTTCATTGTCTCTGGATCATGCATGCTCATTAGCTGAAAGTTTGTCTCTAATTATGATACATTAGGTTCACCCATTGATCAATGTTGTGTGTAAGCTCAGCATCCTCAGGAGACAAGTGCAATAATAACAGATAGACAACGATATCTGCAGGCTGGTGACAACTTTCTCCTTGGCTCCAGTACAAAATAGGGACCTCTTTTAAATTACAGCAGTTCAGAAGGGTGTGAAAATGCCACCCCTTGGACATCCCATTGACTGACACGACTATTTGACTCCAAGTTTTGAGCCTATTTACTAATTACTCACATATAACAAGGTTAGTCTTCACAAACTCATTGGAGCACTCAGTAGCATTTGGTTTCATCCCTATTTTTCTACTGGTAGGAAGGAGCAGCAATAAGCATTTTTCTGAGGATTCAGCATTGATTTTTCTCACCTCCTCCCCTGGCATTCATCCCAAAATTCCCATGTGTTCCAGGCTCACTTCAAGGGAAAATGCAGAAAAACAACTCAGTGGTGTGTTACTAGAAAGTTCCCACTACATCTTGCACAGTACAGAGCTTGCTTTCATACATTGCTAGAACTGTGCTCTGCATTGCAAATTTTACATATGTCTTGCTACTGCTAGCTCTAATGCTGTATCCAAAAGGTTTCGGTAGAAAATAAGGAGATACCTAAACTTAATTATTTTCTTATTCTT
This sequence comes from Tetrao urogallus, assembly GCF_951394365.1. Classification (NCBI taxonomy): domain Eukaryota; kingdom Metazoa; phylum Chordata; class Aves; order Galliformes; family Phasianidae; genus Tetrao; species Tetrao urogallus. The sequence continues at coordinate 8,183,442 of NC_136820.1, read as the reverse complement.
CTTGATGAAGCCTTATTTTCAATCGGGCATCTCCCAGGGATATCAGCACTTAGTTTGTATGAGCAGACAGAGCAGGTAAAGATCAATCATCTGTTCGATATCAACGAGGAATCGGAATCCATTAAAAAATAATTTAAAAAAATAAAAAGAATTAAAATACATTATTTTTTTAAATAGCAGTTTTGCAAAACACATGGCTAAGCTTGAACCTTGGAAGGGACATCAGCATTTATACTTAGGGTCAAAAACGTTGTTAAGCTGTTTGTCATACAGTGCTCAACAGTGATGCAAGACAAAATGGTTCTTATATTTACAGTGAACCAAAAAAAGTAAACACTACTAAAGGGATCATCGAGAGATGTGGAATAAGTAAATAAATATGCCTGACAGAGAAGGACAAGAGCTTACACCTCCACAGACAAGATGCTAGTGATGCTGACGCAGTTTCTGCCACAGAAGCAACCATAAATCAAGCACTTCCGCTGCCTCCAAGGCAGGGCAAACAGGGACTTGTGAAGTCTGGCCTCGCCAAATCTCCAAACCACATCTCTTCAGATTGGCCGTGTCCCACACAGGGAAAGAAAGGGAAGGAAGCTCACCAAAAGGCTGATGCCAGGCTTTAGAGAGCAATTATTCGGCTTTGATTCATGCTGCATGCATCGTTATCAGCTCTCCAGCCTGACAGCTGCAGGGACTTTTTTCCTCTCCACTGCACTTTCCTTACCATTTGTCTAAGCCCCAAGGCAGCAGCCTGTGCAGGTGGCAGCCTGGTTTCATCCTTGGCCAAGACTTTATCACTCACAAATGCTCAAACGTTATTTTTTCCTAGGGAAAAGGCAGCTCCACAAACTGAGGATTTCTAGGTCCCAGCCCATGCCTTGCACAATAAAGTCATAATTGCTGAATCTGAATTCAGCAGTGTGTTGAAATGAACCACATCAATGTGATGCTGCAGCAAGCTAATGCTGGAAGCTCTGGCTTTGCTGCAATTACTCATTTCCAGTCACAGAATCCAATTCCCCTGCTCCCCTTCAATTCAACCATCTATAGTCATGCTGAAAAGATGGCGAATATTGTCTCTAAATCTTCTACGTATCACATGGCATTACTTAAGGACACTCATCTCCTCCATGTGCTCAGATGTAGACCAAGGTCTTCACCGTGGGATCTGAAAATCAGCTTTGTCCCCCAGAGCCTTTGGCACAATTGCAATTATCTTCATAATTGGGTCCTTCCATGGATGACCACACTTCCAGAAGGAACCTATGACTTCCCTAAGAAATCAGCAACAATCACTAGAATTTGGAAACCATATTTGTAGTAAAGAAAAAGGGAAAACACAGATCCACATAACATTTCTTCCACAGAAAAGTCCATCTGAGTGATTCCCCCACTCCCGGTTCCACTCCTGTTTTCCTGTAGCAACTTTCATATTAAATAAAATCCACCATAGTGACACAGAACCATTACCTGGACAGTGTGGATTTGGGCAAACCATCACAGTGATTGAGTGCATGGATAAGGTGAGTAATAGATGAAATAGTAATAAAGCCAAGTAAGTAACCCATAGCATATCACTAGGGAACAGCAGCTGCAGTCATCCCAGCCTCTCTCCTTCCATTCCAACCAACCACGCAAAGTTGTTTAGGGGAACCCAGGCTTCTGCAAAAAGGCTGCAGAACCAAACCTTGCTCTCAATGGGAAGCATTTTACACATATGGAACACTTTATTATTATCATTTAGATTTTTCTAGATAGCAGAAACAGTGAATAATCCAGTGTCTAAGCACCAAGTTGTTTAGGATCTCCCATATATGAAGTTTACTATCAGGTTAATTAAAATTAGGTGTCAGGAAGACCATCGAAAATCAGGTAGAGAGGGAAAAAAAAAAAACCCAAAAATACATTGTTTCTTCAGTAAATAGAGCACTTTGGCACAGCAGCTTGTGCATCACAGCTGCCCCCTGCTCCATGGACAGCAGCTGAAGTGGGCAGCCCCGGGGGGCTTGCTTTGCACCCCAGCACCAAGTTTGTACCCCAGCAAAGAGAGCTGCTGCACTTTAGGAAGCCCAGCATTTTGCTGGGGAAAGCTGCAGAAGCATTTCTACCCTGCACATGTAAAAATAAATAACTAATGGAGACTGCAAGCAGCCGCAGCTCAGCAGGGCACCATTGCCCTCTGCTGATAGCAGCTGCTGGAGGACATTTCCCTGAAAGCTCTTGCTCAGCTCCTGCTTTTTCCACACACTACCTATGACTTCTGAAAAAGAGTAAGAGGTGGCAAGGAGGAACCATGCAGAGGGGGTATGTGCATGCTTACAAATTATCTTTCTGGGCTTGGCTGAGGCTATGCAGGTGCTGTGCATCAGTTGCCATCATGAGCCCCTCCTTTGGTCACAGGGGATAAATAGAGCATGAACAGTTCCATTCACTAAAGGCAAAGGCAAGATAGCGAAAGTCAAGTTCATTTTAGAGGAAATGAAGGAATCTGAGCAAATATGTCAAATATAGAAGAGTTTAAGGACAGATGATAAATATTCAGGGAACATAAGACAAACAGTTGGGAACATACACATACCAAGTATTTCATGCTGACGGCAAGTGTATGGGTGAGAAACTTTCACCCTATCCTGGCCCATTGCCATCAACTTTTCTCCTACTTTGAGTGATTCATGCTCAGCTACAGCACAACCACCACTGTAGGGAGGGGAAGAGGGGACCACATATCTGGGATGGTCACTAACACACCGCTTTGACAGATACCAGAATCACACCCAGCAGCATCAGATTCCCAAGAGATGCCACCTCTTGCCCCACTGTCACTGCCCCTCCCTTGGCAAAGATGTTGCTATGTTTCAGGTCACTATGTTTCAGCTCACTGCCACAACAGCACATGTGGCACCAAGTAAGCACCGCAAGACATGAACTTCAGTCATTCCCAGAGGTGCAAAATACTAGTATTGGATATCTATTTCCTCGTCGATAAAACCCTATCATGCACTACAGTGCTGCCAACAGATGTTCCCTTCATCTGCTGAGTTAACCCTGTAAAGGCATCCCAAAATAATTTGCTGCACAGGGTTGCTCCAGCCCTGTTGGAAGTGCATCACCCCCACATTGGGATAAGGCTGTTCCACAGCAGCAGAAAGCTGGCAGTTGGGGAAACCTTTGCACTGCCCTCAGCATTGAGCCACTGACAAAGCTGGTTACCTTGCACAAAGGCAGTGGAGTTTTGATGTATAACATTTATGGGAAAGCCAAATATCAGGGATGTTTCTTTCAGGCCACTTCCATCCTCATAAACGCCAATAACACGGAAGAAATTCAGGAACAAAATCAAATATCCATCCAAAGATACAGGGAGGTGCACATAGCAAGGACAGCTTTTTGACTTGGACAAAGCTCACACCTCCTCACTGTAATTCAAACCAGAAGCACAGCAAGACCTCACAGCCATATTCTAATAATCCTCCTTGTCCTGCCAGGAATGGGAAATGCTGCCTTTCCACATTCCATTTCCTGCTATTGTTCTACCTGGCAGTGGGTGAGAAGGGAGCCCCACGAGGTTTGGGGTCCATCAAGGCACCAGGCAGAAGACTGAGGCTTCCCAGAAACAGTGTCTCCAAAGTGGCTCCAAGGAATCAGCACTAGTTCAGTAGCAAGCTCTTCACATACTGCAGTAACCACTTATTCTGACCCTAATCCATGAGAGATGACCATAGGAGGCTCCAGGTCATGAGACTCATCCATGGTGACCTCCATCATACCTCATCTAATCCAATAAGGTCCAAAACCCTATCCTCATCACCTCCAGTTTGCATTACCCCCATGGGAGACATTTGTTGCCCTCCTTTGTATTTTGTGTTACAATTTATTGTTAGCAGAAGAGCCTCAGAAGTCACTAATCACAAAAGCACCGTCTCAGAACACAGCAGAGTGCAACAGCAGCCTTCTCATACCAGAACAGATGCTGTGTTGCACACACACACACCAAACCTTTCCCACACTGCATCCAGCCAGAAGACTCTCAGTTCTAACACAGGTACCTACAAAGCAAACATTAGACGCAAGAGCAATCTATCCGCTCTTTGTGTAATTCTAGAAGGACAGACAGGATTTAAAATCAAATCAAACAAACATAAAGACTTTGTTACTTACCCAAACCTCCACCTCCTGGTTCCCAATGGAGCAGAGATTCCTGCATTTCTACTTTTCAGCCAGTGAAGACCAACTTGCAGCCACAAGAGGATGGTTCTCCACAACAGGTCTCACCTGTGCACCAGGCGGTGCTGGAAACTTGCAGCATTTTATATCAGAAGTCTCACATTTGACATTTTCATTGAGTTCCTTGCTTCATATTTGAGGCGTGGTTCAAGAAATCTTAATTCTTAGTTTAAAACAACGTGTAGGAAGAGCCTTGAAGTCAAACTCCAGCAGGAGAAATCCAAGCCACGTTCAGGCAAACAAAAGCACATTTAAAGCTAAGCTCACAACTTTTCAAACTTTTCTCAACTATCTGATGGACAGGCACTGGCTGTTTGCACCACTCAAATAAAACGAGCTCTTTGTACAAAAGAAAGGAGAAATCAGAAGCACTCACCTGTTCCCCTCACAGCAATCCTTGTGGGAAAGGAGAGGAAGTGCTCTAGCACCTGGGGCTTATGGAGCCATACCAGCTGGGTGAAGAAACCAGGCTTAACACCTGCAGAAAACATGCACTGAGAGGGGAGCGTTAGGGTTATGTGTGTGTTTTTAGTCTTGTTTATAAGTAATCTTGTTTATTAGAGCCTCTAATAGCAAAATAACAAGTTGTAAGAGATTGTTCTGTTAACGTCTGTGTCTCAAAGCTTGCTGGGGACACAGACGGACTTGTTCAAGCGCAGACAAATCCCGAGCAAGGACTGTGAAATGCTTTGTCTGAAGGACACAGATGAACAAGGCCAGGCAAGTCCTGGGCAAAGGTTGTGAGATCCTTTCTCTGGAGAACTTTGATGGACAAGTCCTGGGCAAGGGTTGTGAGATCCTTTGTGTGGGAGACAAGATGGACAAGGCCGGGGCAACGAGAGAGCTGAGCTGCAGCTAAATGGCTGTGAAGTGCTCCTTTGTGTGGCCTTATCTGAGGATGATGGCCATCTCCGGCGGTACTCAATGACTGTTGCTCGAGGCCCGTCCTTGTCACGTAGGCAGGAGAACGAGGAGGATAAAAAGAGGAACCGAAAACCATGAGGAGAGGTTTCTGGCAACAGATTCCTCGTGAAGCAGAGCAGAGGATTCCTGACGATCAGATTCCTCGTGAGGTGATACCTGCATGCTGTCGAACTCTCCTGGCCTGCTGCCTGAGCGCTGCTGCTTCCTCAAGGCTTGGCTCCGCGACTCCCTCCGCTGCCTGCTCGCTGCCCAAGGCCGCCACGCTGCTGCTCCCCGCCCCCGCCGCCTCGGACCTTCAAACGCCGTGCGACGGACCGCTGCTGGATCGTGCTGGTGACTATCCCCGCTTTACGCAATTCTTGCTTCTTTCCCATCTTTTCTATCGCCCTCCTTCCCTTCCCCGTCTCCCTGATTAGGTTTTGTAATGAACTGGTCAGACCAACATATTGTTTCTTAATTTCACGCCAGGTATACAGATATTAAAAGAACCTCATCTCCCTCCTATAAGTTGGAGCAAGACACAAGTAAAGGGAAGTGGTACTCACTCTGCTTTCCTCTCCACATGTGCTGCTTATCTCTCCTCATTTAAGCAAAGCCAATAGGTACAAAGTTGTACAACCTGACTTTGCTACTTTGCTTTGAGGAGACAAGTCCCTTCAGAAATGCTGGAGGTGATGTGCCAAGAAAGATGGATGAGCTAGAAAGTTTCTGAAGCATCTTAAATTAGGAGCACTGCATTCCTCTGCTGGAAGCCAACAGCATCCCACAGCTGCTCCCTCAGAGAGAATTATAAAGTACAATCACAGTTTGCAGCTGAGCAGGGAGGCAGCAAGTTTAACACTCGGTTTATGTACAAAACCAGTAGTTACACACAGTTGAGAAAAGTGTAGTATGAGGGAAAGTGCACCATCCTGCTGCAGGGAACGAAAAAGCCAGGGGAGGCAGGAGAGTACTGGCTGGACAAGCCCTACCCGGCCTGGGAGCAGTTGGCAGTCGGACAAACCAGGACTAACAGCCCCATCTACCGGGCTATCGGAAATGCTTAGGACTCAGGCTTTGCAGCTGAGCAGCTCATCGTGATCACCCCTGCCAGGTGGAAATGATGCACGGAGTTTTGCCTGCCCCCAGAAGCCCCTTGTGTTAGCACGTCTGAAAAGCTGGCGTGGTCATCATGTAATCTATACCCTATAGTTCCGACCCAAAAGGCAAACAACCCTTCATCCCCTCAGCTCTCCAGGGGCAAACAAACTCTGGCAGAACCAACTACTTGAGCAACACCACTGAGTTCAGCATCACAAGTGAGGCAGTGATCCTCAGTCAGATTTCTCGGCTGTGCAGCCTCATCTGGGAGTTTTCAGCCACGGCACAGAAATGAGCAGTGCCTAGGCATATGGTTATGGCAAAAGCTTGTCCGAGACATTGGCACAACCTCCAGCAGCCACAGCTTGAAGATCTGGCAGAGCAGAAGCTGCTGGATCCTGCTGTCCATTCCCTGAGTGCTAGGCATAGAACAAGATTAAAAGCAAACAAAAAAAGTGGTGAGATGCTCCCTGGAGACTCAAGGATGCGGTTTTCCCCTGCTTGGGGTTAATCACAGGACTCATCTCTGAGCCAGCCAGGCTGAGTTGCTGACACCGCCATCTTGTGGTTCACCCGCTTTACTAGCAGCCTAGGGGGAAGCACTCGCTTTGAGGGATCTGCACAACCAGGAGCAAGAAGCCATGTCCTTAATTAGCCATATACAAATACAATGGCATGAATTGAGCTCACACCACCAAAAAACTGTCAACTTCATAAATCCCTACTGTCCTTCTTTGTAGTGTCAGTTGCATGATGCATACAGTGGACTCTCACTTTGCATCCCACCCAGCCCAGGCAGTCAGGGTGCCAAATGAGTTGTACTTCAGCACCAACCACTTCTGAAGCAGCCCAAACCTCTCCACATGCTGCCAGTATCTCTTTTCAGTTGGAGTGCAGTGGGCTTTGAGTCTCCACTGGTGGTTTCTACCAGTCTCCAGGTGAGGCCATTCTCCCCAGCTGCAGTGCAGAGTATGTTTTTTACATCTTGTCCTCCCAGCTCCTTGTGCAACTGAGCCTCCCCAATGGCAGGGCAACACAAAAAGCAGAAAAATCCTTCGTTTTTGAGTAGAGCAAACTCTATTTAACATTATCAACATTTTTTATCTGAAACCCAAACCATAATCCCACATCAACTACTGATGAGCTTTCTACAGGCTGAAGCCCAGCTCCTTTAACCTTTCCTCCATAAAGAGGTGCTCCTTTCTCTGATGATCTTCATGACTCTCCTCTAGACCCACTCCAACAGATCCCCCCCCATCTTGTGCTGTAGCTCCAGGCCTGAATGCACTACTCCACATGGGGCCTCACAAGGGCACAGCAGAGAGGTACAATCAGCCCCAGCACCCTGCTGGCCACCCCTCTTTTGTTGCAGCTCAGTATCCTGTTGGCCTTCCAAGCTGCAAAAGCACACTGCTGGCTCATGTCATTTTTCTGTCCACTAGAACACTCAAGTCTCTGTCTGCAGGGCTGCTCTCACTGATTTTTTTCTCCCTGTCTGCATACATCTACAATTTCCATGACCCAGGTGGATGGTCTTGCACCTGACATTGCTGAACTTCATACTGTTCACACAGGCCCACCTCTCAAGTCTATGAGGCCTTTGGCTGACATCCCAACCCTCCAGCATGTTGAAGAAAAAAAACCCATACCAACTAGCACTCATACAAGTAGAATGGATATTAAACTGATCTTTATTTTTGACAGTACAGCGGCTCTGAAGTTAAGACCACTCTGTGGTAGTTCCAACCCACTCTGTAGCTTGGGCAGTGGGAGCTGCTGACCAGTCCTCAGTGGCAGGCTGGGCACTCCAGTCCTCTGAAATTACAAACAACAAAATTCATTGCATTCCTACTCTTTTTATCCATAAAACACAGTGCACACTGCCATTCTTGTACAGGTATATGCAAGTACACAAACTAGTATTCTTCTCATGACTCCAAATCAACTTAGTTGGGACTTCCAAGTGCAGTAACTAAGGTACGCGCTCACATCCACTCTGCCTTAAAAATGCATCATTTTACTGCTTAAAGACATTGCTGGCAAAAACTTGCATAAAGCAAGTGAAGTATACTCCTCAATTTTCCCTACAAAATACCAGCATCTGTGACTTGTTAAAGACAGATGAATCAGTACACCAGCACTGTGCACAACCCTGCAGCTAATCACACAGTGACGATTTATTTCTGCTCTCTAGATCCCAATTCCTCTAGACACCCCTTCACAAAACTGACCTGTGGGGAACTGCTGGATTGGCACAGATGGGACCTGCACTCCCTCAGACCAATCAGCAACCTCAGGCTGAGGAGGAGCAGTGAATTCAGGAGCTGGGGCTGTCCATTCAGTCTGGAACTCCTCCTTTGTCACTGCTTTCTCAGCAGCAGCCTGCTCCTCCTTCTCAATCTGCAATGAAGAACACAGACAACATAGCACAGGAACAGACACACCACACCACACACCAGACAACATGTACCAGCTGACAGACAACTAATTAAGTTAGTTTGACACTAAGTGTCAAATCTATGAGACTGGCAAGTATCTGCCCTCAGGGGCAAGCACAGAGAACCATGGGCAGGTATACAAGCAGCACATCTCACTCACACTCCCTCCCACAGGTCTTTACCTCCTCAGGATCCCTGTAGAAGTACAAGTCAGGCATGACTTCCCATGGATGTTCACGGGAGATGGTGCCACGCATGCGCAGGACCTCTCGAGCCAGCATCCACCACATCAGGCCCACTGAATGGGCTCCCTGGAACAGGAAAACAAAGTTACATTAAGATCTGCTTCAAATACACACCTTTAAATGCCTTTTCCCTCCCCTGCCCTCACACACCTTTAAAGGGAAACTTATTTGCACACAAAATTCTTTTCAGGCAAGAAAATCCCTGACAGATCTATGATGCCCACGGACTCAGGACACAGCAGCTTTTCAAATTCACAGAAACATTTTCAGGTCTCTGCAGCACTGCAGTCACCTGCATTTGAATTTGCCTCAATCAGTACTCCTATTCAACGTCCCATGTAAATCTTATCCAAAAACACAAGGATTACACATCCATATCACATGCTAATACAAAGAAATTAATCTTACAGACTCATTCCAGCTCAGATTTGGCTTACATTGTTTTGTTAGTAGCAGTGTCTAGATAGAGATCAAAGCTAGTTTACCACTTCCCTAGATTTTACCTTCCAGCTGCTAGTAAGAATCTATTTCATAACAGTTTCTTCACAAAATCGCATTACTTTTCTTTCATGTTCATAAACTGTGGCAAGATTGACTACCAAACTCCTTTCACTGGGACACGAAGACCCTCAGGCTGTCAGTAAGTCCTGCCATGTTACTGTAGCACACATCCTACGCTTGAGAGTTCCTTGGCCAGAAGTTGGCCTCAGCTCCAAGCTCCAACAGTGTGCAAGCTCAAACCCTCCTCACCTACCTGTTGGCTTGGCAGAAATTTATTAGCTAACCACCCTGGGAGTCACACCAGATACACGCTACCTCCCCTACCAAAAAACATCTATCTTGCAACCTACAGCACACTCTAGAGAAAGCAGCTTTACGTTCTACAAAGCAGTAACCTTGTTGTTGCAGGGGATAGCAATGTCCACATAGCGCAGTGGGGAGTCAGTGTTGCACAGTGCAATGGTGGGGATGTTGACATAAGAAGCCTCAGTCAGTGGCTGATGATCAGCTCGGGGATCTGTAACAACCAGGAGCCGTGGCTCACGGAAAGCTGCCTGGATCTGATTTGTGAAAGTACCAGGAGTGAAACGTCCAGCAATAGGAGTAGCCCCGGTGGCAGCAGCAAACTTCAGAACAGCACGCTGCAAAACAAATCAAGAGGTGAAGTAGGAAATTCAGTTTCAACCAACTCACCCCGGTATGCTGTCAGTGACCACGTAAACTTGTTTCCATTCCTATGACACCGGGGCTCAACATACCAGTTCTCTGGATGGGTGAAAATCATACTGCTTTTAAAGATAACTACACCAACACCACAAAAAGGAGTGATAAGAACACAACCACCAGCAAGGCTGTGCAGTCAGTGTGAAGAACAAGTTTCTCTCCCCCCATTAAACTGTGTTGTATGCTCCACTCCAAAGTTAAGAACCTCCATCAAACCATGAAAAGGGTAGATTAAACAAATGGCATTACAGAATCATCTAGGTTGGAAAGCGATGCTTCAAGATCACCAAGTCCAACCATCAAAGTGACCTACAAAGTTCAATTCCTAAACCACATTCCTGCTCTCCCTGGACTGTTCTCGAGTAATATAAGAAAAAAAAAAAAAGCCATTCTCCTCCATTATTTCTGCACCCGTTTACTATGCAGTAGCATTAACAGTCATTAACTACAAAGAAGGCTCAATAGTACATATATGGAAACTGTAAGTGTCCACTAAGATTGCAACTGCTAAGCTCCTGCTCATTTGCAATAGTTTCTAATTTCTCAAGCGTAAGCCACAGAGCATGTGGCAGAGCTGCTATCAAACACCAATCATAGAGGCAGCTCCTCTCCTGGCATTAGCAAGCACTCTGCCAACTGCCTTGTTGTAGCACACTTCCGACACTTGAGAGCTCATCGGTCAGGAACTGACCTCAGCATCAAGCTTTAACAGTGTGCAAGTTGGATAAGTAGGTGCTCCCATCTTTCTTTTGTAAATCCACTCAACGTCATTCTGCATTCTCTCCTATGTTTGTGGCACTGTCTAGATTAGGACAAAGAAATTAAGTTCAGCAGTAAATCTCAGTGACAATTAGATTTAATTTGAATGGTGCATCCCTTTCTACGAAAGTTTCTCTGCTTAAAATCTACAGGAAAAATCTGAAATGCTTGTTTCCTTGTTACAATTCCCCTTGTAGTAAAAGAACATTATTCCCTCTTTGGAAAAAAAGACTTAGATCTATCAGGTGCTTTTTGTTCCCAAAAGCCACACTGATGACCCCAAAAATGGAGGAGGTCCAACAGAACATATTCAAATAAGGCTAAACAGAAAAAAACATACCGTTCAACTACTCATATCTGCCCTGAAATCTACAGGATCTGGGGCTGTGCACAGACCCTCTATAGAACTGCTCTACACTTCAACCACAGCAAAAGAAATACACCTCTGAAGCTGCTCTTAATGCCAAAATTTGGGTCACTGTTTATCATCAAGCTGCCAATGGCATGCACTGCTACAGGACAATAGTCCTGCCCCCAAGACTGAATGCCTCAGGTAAGTAAAGAACTCCCATACCTGTCCAGTATTCCTGGAAGAAATGACGCTCACATCAGCTGGATTCTCAATAGCCACAATAGCACGGGCTGCCAGGAGGAGCTTCTCCCAGGTCCTCTTGAGATTGATGATGTAAATACCTACAGGTGACAAAACGACTTAGAATAACAAGTAAAGAAATTTCTAAATCAAGACAGCGCTCGCCTGCTATTAAACTTGTCACAGAGCTGCAGTTACTACAAAACACGAGTTAGCAGAAAGCTGTTCCAAGAAAAATGATTTTAAGATAGTTCAACTGTAGCCATTATGGTCCAACCCATAAACACAGACCTGTGTCTGTTATGAGCCGGAACCTTTTCACACGGTGCATATTGGATTTAAGAACAGCACAAGAAGCACGAATTACTAGTGAGACTACACTTATTGCTACATTGCTACAGTCAGGAACTAGTAGAGACGCCTCAATCCAATTGATTCCTTTGTGTTCTATCAGAAGTGCTTTGTTTTACTTTTTTGAGGAACACGATTTGTTTGGACTTCCGTACTTTGCAAGGCCACGAACTACTGGGAAACTGAAACGGTAGCAATCGGCTCTTTTTCCCAGTTTTGCCCATCAACTCCCAGCTAGGCCAGTTGTTGCAACCCAGACTCCCACCCCAGCGATCTACCATCGCTCTTCCTCTTGTAGATATATTGCTCCATCTGGAAGTCGAGGTTGGTGCCTCCCAGGTGGGTCCCGGCAGCGAGGAACTTAAGGACATCCTCCTCCTTCATCTGCAGGACATCGAGACCTCCGGACATCGTGGAGTTTCCCTTAAGAAGCAACGACAGGGAACCTGCGGGCACAACCACCCAGCTCAGCCCCTCATGTGGCGGGCGCCCCGGCCGCCATCTTGCCCGCGCGGGCGGCCTACCCTTCAATCTCCCTCTGCTTCCCCGAGGAAGCTCGGCCCGCTGAGGGGAGCACGCATAGAACACCCGCTAAGAGCCATTAACGCCTCAAGGTGCGCGCACCGCCACCAGCCCCCAAACCGCCCCGCCGGAGCCGCGACTCACGCGGACAACGCCGTGTGGAGGCCTCGGCGGGCGCCGAACGAAAAGGAAGGCGTGGGCCGTATGACGTCAATATATAGCCTCCCCGACAGCCAATGGGAGCGTCGCGTTCACCGGAAAGGGCGGGGCTCCGCGGGTTGCTAAGGAAGTGGGCGCCTAGCGACCCGCGGCCTGCGTGTGTCGTGGCGGACTGCGGGGCGGGTGGGCGTAGCTTGTCTGTGCCATGGGGGAAGCCGAGGCAGGAGAATGGAGGGGTTGATTCGTGTTACCCTTAAGCGCTGCTGGAACAGTAGCGATGTGCTCACCAAAACAGTCTAACCACAATCCTCGCCCCAAAAAGGAGCAGCGGGCGTTTTGATATGTCACTGATGAAATAAGTCACACTTAGCACTAGTGTTTCATCACATTCCTTTGGCTTCCAATTTTGCCATTAGGCATTTCCTTTAATAAGCATTTGAGGTTCTGCTTGTCGTCATGTTTCTATGTACCTTGTCCCTTGGCTCTTTCACAGTGCTCTTTGCCACCCTGAAGGCAGGCTGAGGAGTGCAGTGGGCAGCCAGTACCTGTTTGCGACAACACCTTGCCCATCATTCTGCATATAAATTCCTCTTTCCCTATCAAAAATCCTTCAGTCTTCCTGTCCAGTGGATGGTTCACATGGAACAAGGTTGCCCTTCGCCCCTTTGCGGTGCGAACTGATTTGCCTGGCAGCACTCTACCTGGTATTTCAGGTTGTTTGCTGCTTGCTGAGCTTTTGAGACTCTACAAAACTTCACCAAATATGTTATCAGTGACCAACTGATGTTCCTTTCATTGTACCAGTGTCTGTTATTCATTTGAATCAATAAAAAAATCTGTCATTCTATTACTGAATGGTAATAGAATGAATAGAATACTAAATTGGGAAGCTTTAGAAGTGCTTCAGCTTACTTGTGCAATGAAATGGAAGATTATTACAGCAAAAAGAGTGTTCATCCACAACAGCAAGGCTGTTCCTGCTATACCTAACTTCACGTGACAAATACATTTCCTTGTGGACAATGTCATGCACTAGGCTAGCAATGGCTTTAGTGGCACTGCAGCTAGAACCATGAAACAAACTACCTGACTGGTATGAGTGAAGCATATGAAGAGTGAAGAGGAATGCAGTTATGATCGTGCTGCAGAGCATAAATTTATAGAAAGCTGCCCTTCATTCTTCAGCTTCTTGGATGACAGTATCTACCAAAACTACATGATTTGTTTGTCACTATTCTTTAAGAGAGTAATTCATACATTTGCCACGTGGTGGTGACAAAGGTATGTAAAACAAAACACCATGCTGAAATGAGCAAGAATCATAGAATCATAGAATTTCTTGGGTTGGAAAGAACCAAAAAGATAATCTAGTTCCAACTCCCCTGCTGTGGGCAGGGCTGCTACCCACCAGACCAGGCTGCCCAAGGCCCCATCCAACCTGGCCTGGAATACCACCAGGGATGGGGCATCCACAGCTTCTCTGGGCAGCCTGTGCCAGAGCCTCACCACCTTCATAATGAAAAATTTCCTCCTAACAACTAACCTAAATTTCCTGCTATGTGGAGAGCGAAAGTTGGCATTTAGGATTATGTTCAACATATATCTCCTAGCAGAAGGAGACTCTGGGGGGGAGGAGACAGGTGCTGTTACTGCGGTGCGTGGTATGCTTGGTTTGGAAAACACCGTAGAAGAATAATAATTTTTAAAATTGTATTAGAAGTTTATTTGAACACGATTGAAAGATTAGTAGAGAAAATGCAGTACATGCAGTGTTATCAAATGAGTGCTGCTCATAAGCATTCCAAGCTCCTCTGCAATCTCTAATTTCTTATACTTGCACCTTGGGCCTTTTCAGGTGGACTAGCTCTTCCATCTACAAGAGCTCTTGCTCCACAACTCATGAAAGGCCTTGGAAGGGTCATAAAGCTTGACAGTATTTTTAATTATTTTCTTAAGCAACCTGAAAATTCACTTTTTTGTGTACTGAGACACTTTAAAATGGCTCAATCACTAATCACAGAGTCATAGAATGGTTTGGGTTGGAAGGCACCTCTAGTTCCAGCTCCTCTACTGTAGCCACCTCCCACTAGACCAGGTTGCTCAGAGCCCCATCTAGCCTGGCCTTGAACAACTCCAGGGAGGGGGCATTAACAGCCTCTGTGGGCAACCTGTTCAGGTGCCTCACTACTCTCACAGGAAATAATGTCTTCCTAACATCCATTCTAAATCTATCCTCTACGAGTTTAAAACCATTTCTCCTGTCCTGTTGCTACATGCCCTTATAAAAAGTCCCTCCACAGCTTTCCTGTAGGCACCCTCCAGGTACTGGCAGGCTGCTATAAGGTCCCCCTGGAGCCTTCTCCAGGCTGAAAAGCCCCAGCTCTCAGCTGGTAGTTGGGGGAAAGGTTAAGTGGCAGGGGGAGATCATACAATCATTTGAGTTGGAAGGGACCCTTATTGACCACCTAGTCCAGCTCCCCTGCAGTGAACAGGGACATCTGCAGCTAGATCACTGCTCAGTGCCCCATCCAGCCTGGCCTCGAGTGAGTCCAAGGACAGCATCCATCACCTCTCTGGGCAACCTTTTGCAATGTCTCACTATCCTTACTGTTAATAAATAAATAAATTCCTTATATCCAGTCTTAACCTTCCCTCTTTCAGTTTGAAACCACCACAACAGACTCTGCTGAAAAGTATGTCTCCTACCTTATCATCCCCCTTTAGATACTGAAAGATCACAATCAGGTCTTCTTGAAGCCTTCTCTAGTCTGAACAGACCCAGCTCTTTCAGCTTGTGAAATGGAGATGGTGACCACTGACTCAGCTTAAAGCCAAAAATGCCTCCTCCACAGCGGGGAGCATGCATGCTAGTTTGGGTACATAGAGCCAATAGAAAACAGGTAAATATATCTAATGCTATTTCTTGTAGTAAATGTCTATGTAACTACAGACTAATATAAGTACTATTTTGTGGGTCTGCTGAAGGTGTGCTAGCTTTGTGAAATTTGCACCTAGCACCCATGTTTGCACAAATACAAACTAAATACATTTTTCTGTTCTCTGTGTATAGGATTGGCAGCTAGGACACCAGCTACCAGATGCCATTTGCAGGACAGTGTTAAAGGAGTTTAAAATGGCTGTAGTCAGTTTTTGGCAGCCTGAAGTCTGCAGCTCAGTCCACTGCTTAGGCAGCGAGGTGGTTTCAGAAAACCACAGAGCTAGAGAAGGTTTCCTGCATAGATCAGGTCTGCCTGCAGGACTTCAGCTCTTACTCAGTGTATGTCCATTTCTGTTCATAGAACTTAGATGCCTTCAGCAAAACGTAAGTTTGTGTCGTAAAACCATTGAGATCAGTGGTTGTACATTCAAACAATTAACAATGATTTAAATCCATGCAAACCAGGAGGGTAAGATGTGTAGATAAAAATTAAATATGATAGCACCTTTAATACCGGTCAGGTGAAGAATGGCAGTAGCTGTGGCTCTGAAGTGCTTCCTTGTTTCTGTGTGGTTGTTTCTGTTGTGGCTGTGTGGTTCCGACCTGTCACTAACTAGAGATGCAGAAAGCTGGTGCACAGAACAAACACCCTGTATCCACAGGTGTGGATGTGCTAGAAACCCTCAGTGCAGCCAACAAATGCGGCAGTTAGCACAGAAGGAAAAGAGAAGGAGGCCTCAGCTAAATTCTTGTTGGCATAAGCAAAAAGCTGGGAAAGAACAGCTTTTCTGTATAAGTGTTGTATTTGAGGCTATTCAAAGTGATCTCCAGCTCTTGTTCATAGCTTGCTTTAAGTCAGCTCTGCATGTTTCTCATGTGATGAAGAATGAAACTTATCCTGATTACTGCAGTGAGTTTGCTTCTTCACCAGCTGGGATATTTCTTTATGAGGGTAAGATCTTCATAGCTGTTATGATCTGCGCTAATGAAATCCAGTGGAGCTGATTTTCATTTCACTTTTTGTGCGTGTCAGCATGAACAGACAGCTCACTTACAGTTGTATGTTGTGTTCTGTGCAGAAAGCTACAGTACAGGAGGGATCTGTACCCAGATGGCAGTGAGCCAAAGGTGACACAGGACCTTTCAAGGTGAGTTTTGAAACTAAGTCATGAAATACTGTGGTGGCTTGGGAGAAGTGGCCAAGGGGAGTGCAAATATGCTCCCAGCATTACAGAGCTTGCTGAAGTCTAATTATGGCTTTAAGATATTTTTGTTTTAAGTTTTAGACTGGGTGAGTTTATGACAGAACACCCCTGCCACAACTGCTGGATTATTTCCCATTAAATGTAGGCCTAATTCAGGTCTGCTTTGTGTTCTCAAATATTAGCAGTGTGCTGATTAAATGTAGTAATGCGATTACTCTCTCTACTGTTGAGCCAGGAATTTGATTTGTGGGTCCTTTCTAGGTCACAGAATCACTCTATGATTTCAGATCTGTGTGGTCTGGGGCTATTTTGAACTGTCAGTACCAGCAAGGCAGTGACATCTCTGAAGAAGCCTTGTGCAGAGCAGCAGGGTTGGAGCCCAGGATGCCCAATGGGACACAGAAGGCTTTTCCTGAACATAGGAGCAGCCTTAGCAAGCAAGTTGGCACACGGGAGTAAACCCACAGAAAGGAGTCCTTAGCATATGGTCACTTCTGCAGCAGCAATGAGACTTGAGGCAGGATGGCACAGAAGCATCACTGAGTTAGTGCCAACCTCTGAGAAGTCCATCAGCAAGGTTGAGGTTCCTGGTGTGCTCACAAAGCCTCAGAAAGACAATCTCCCTGGCAGCTAACCCAGGCTGCTGGGAAGAGCAACAGCCCTTGCTAGGAGCCACCTCTGAGCAAGGAGTCTGTAATGGGATCCCCAAGTGGAGGGAAAGCCACCTGGCTGCTGCACAGACATCTGTGCAGAAGGGATCCTCTGAAGAATGGGTTGAATGGTTTATTTGGTGGGTGACATGAGAGAGGATCAGGAAGACAGATCTTTGGGCTCCATCTTTGCCATCAAGCATGTCTGGAGGTGTCATGCAGGAGATAGTATGGAGTCAGTGAAGGAAGATCCGCACTAAGACCAAAATGAGAACATAAATGCACAGCCATCTCCCACAAAAGTTTGCACTGTTCATGTTGCCTAGGATTCCTCAATGAAGAGGTGGGAACTCAGCTGAATGAGACCCTGGCTTCTCTGATGCCTCAGCCCAGTGCCTCGAAAGGGTGCTTTGGTCCACTGCCAGAAGGCAACTGAGGAAATGGAGAGTGAAGGCGTTGCCTTCAGCCAGCCTGTGCACAGCCTCCCTTCTATCCATGGAGTTGCTGAGTTACAGGTGTTGTTTAAGCCTTTTTTTCCCTGTCCCGCAAAGTTCTGGTCTGGCAGTTCCATTCAGTGGAACTGATGAGCATCCAGTGAAGAGGATACAGTTGTGCAGCACCATGCCTGGGATCCCATTGACAAAGATGCAGAAATAGTCAAGCCAAGAGGATTATGGCCTCACACTGCTTCAGGAAGGACATCCCACAGGTGGGAAACAGAGGTGTTAGCCAGCTAACACAGTCTTCCTATGGTCAATAAGAGACACATTACCTTTTATATGTTGTGTGAGTCCTTCCTTCTCATCTCACATCGTCTGTGGGTCCCCTTCCCCCTGTCCCTGGAGCATGAAAAGGGAGAGTCTGTTCCAGGGTGAGCCCCCACGGGGAAGGGAGGAGAGGGCTTTGCTTCCCTTATCCTGTTAGAACAGAGTGAAAAGGCAACTGGCAGAAGGCAACCAGGGTCACTGGAGGTCTGGAGGTGTTGTGTGTTGTGGTTTTTTTTTTTTTTTTTTTAAAGTTGATGGTATTTTTATTTGAAGCAACAGATTATCTTCATTACTCCACATCTGTTTCTACACCTTGGTTTCATTTTTATGTGTGGAGATGGGCCCATATCCAGTGAAGCTGTGCAGTATTGTACAAAAGCAGTATTTCCAGACATTAACACATGCAGTGCACAGCCTAAGAGGTGAACTTCAGGTCCTTCCAGGTACAGGTTTAACTGAGTGCATGGTACACTCGGAAAAGAAAGAACCACTCTCCTGTAGCTGCGTGGCTTTTGTCCAGAGGTGGTCCCACTTGCCTTTATTCAAACACAGTGATTGAATTTTGTGAGGCTGTTTGTCATTGCATATCATGCTACATATTCTGTGGAAACTGCCCCTGGGAACAGCTACAGCTTTCTTCAGAAACGTGCTGAAACCTCCATGGAATTGAGGTTAGTACTCAGTGCAGTGACAACTCATGCAGTGCATGGAGGCAGGGTTCTTTTTCTGAAGATATAGTTTTCCCTTCAGCTTGCAGTTTCATGGGAGAAAAATGTGTCACAACTGCATTACTGAAGTTAGAATTGCTATCTGTTAGAGCCATACTAGTATTATCTTTGTAAATTCCAGCTTGGCCTGCATTCCAAAGGCTTTTCTTTCACATTTTGGAGAAACAAAGCCTTCTAGTTCTACAGAAGTTGCAGATGTCTCATCTTTAGCCTCATTTTGCCTGTGGTTTTTTTTTTTTTTTTTTTTTTTTTTTTTTTTTTTTTTTTAAGTAGAGGGCAGAGTAAAGGCAATGTTTTATTACAAGGACTTCAGCTGTTCCCTTTCCCTTTCCCCCACCCCCCCCAGGGTTGACAAACCTGTCCCTTATCTCTCCTCCCAGCTGGACAGTTGGCAGTGGTGCAAACAGAAACGCCCTCTGAAGTGAATGTGGGTCTGCAAGGCAGCAGGAGCTCTGCCTGCTACTGAATCCCAGGTCAGCACTATGACAAGAGGAGGTCAGCAGTCAGCTGTCTCCTTGCACCGTGCTTTGCAGTGGAAAATAAAATCCCAGGCACAATTTCTGGCCTTTTGTTAAGAGCAGACTGCCTGAGTAGCACAGTTCAGGTTGGCTGGAGATGAAAAAGTTAGTCTCTACCCAGTGTGCTCAGAATGCCAGCATCTGAAAGCATTTTTAACACTGGATATTGAGATTAAATTTCTTATCAGTTTTGACACACACAGCAGGCAGACAGAGGAAGGTGTGAGAAAGACAAGAATTGCTATGTATTATTTCTTTCCATTTAATAAAAAACAATTTAGGTGTGTTTACTATGCCCCCGAAAGAGAATACTCACTGCCTTGCATAAATCTCAGCTCATCCAACAGTTCAGTTCCCTTGGGAAGCTTCTTTTGCTTTCCTAAGCCTCTTCTCCATCCCACACCTTTAGATTTTCTTTTTTGAAAGAAATATTCAGAAGACATTCTTAATTTTGGTAACCACAGCTTTTAATATAAATATTTTCCTTATCACATAAATATTTCATGTAAACATACACTCAAAATACTGTCCCAAAGCTCCAGTTCTGTTTAAAAACAGTGCAAGAGGAAACAAACAAACAACAAAAAAAAAAGAAAAAACACTACAAGCAGCATGGAAATAACACAAAACCAACAGACATCAGACTATTTCTCCTGTGTCTTTATAATTTTCAGGTAAATACTGACTGCCTCCATCTGTTAACCAGTTGTGTTCTTAGAGCACAGCTGCAGGAATAACAGAATCAATGCACGTTCACTAACATTGAATTGCCAACAAGTGAGGTCATTGGGAGAGGGGTCTGATGGTGATCTGGCAATCTAAAAAAGCTCACACTATCACCTTAGCTTCTCCAAAATCCAGGCTAAAATGACTTTGTCAATGATTATCTGCTGGGATTGTTAGCACTGAATTGCAGGGGTTATGCAGACAGGAGACTCAGTACCTGGCCTCTGGCATTTTCTTTGGTTTTTATTTGCATTTAAGTTGTACAACAATAATTTGTTGTTCATTAGAAGCACAGAACATCACAAGCAATATACCCAAACACTTGTTTTTGACTTGCTATAACTATCAAAAGGTAACTTCAACGAATCACTCTAGAAATAGAATGTTTTTGAAGAGAGTAAAAGGGTGAGGGGTAGTAAGGATCAGAGCTGAGGAAGCTGAGTCTTCCTGCCTATTGATACAGATGTCAGATCGCAAAGCGGAACCTCAGGCTCTCTCTTACCCCATATGTAAGGGAAGCAACAAAAGAAATAATACAAACAAACTCACATGACAAAACTCACTGGCTCATGTCTAGAGAGGTTTTTGGATTTACAACACCAACCGCTGATGAAACAGGTGGTGAAACAGGTTTGTTAAACACCAAGAGCCCAGGCTAGTTCACATGTCAGAAGCACACACTTTTTCACACTGCTGCAACAATGAAGAGCCTCCTCATTCTCCAAAAAGTGCAGGCAATGGAAGGGCTTTCAAGAAGAAAAACCTAACACAGCATTAGCCTAGAACCCAGATAAAAATCAGTTGACTTTGAAGACGCCAGCAGTCAACTAGATTCTTCAGGTCTTTGTTACTTGACCAGGCAGAAGGAGAGGGCCTAAAAGCCACTGAAGTATTCCTGCATTTTAGATTTCTAATGAGGACATAACTTAATACAGGATTTGTCACCTAGCTTTCCTTGCTCACGTGCCTCATTATGCCTCTATGTGCACAATTTGTACAGTGCTTTCCCATTGCTACATCAGCAACTAAAATGCATAGGGAATATACACACACACACACACATTTCATCTCCAAGTTTAAACTCAGGAATACTAAAATAAGAACAGGCTACCTGCTAAAAGAAAATGAACGTCTGACAATCTGTCCAGGGTTTCTTTGTCCCTACCAAACACTCAAACCCCTCGAACTTTGGAGAAAGCTTAGAGAAAAGAATAGCCTCTTCTCTCAAACCAAAGATATTCCACATGCAGTCAGTAGTGGCTTCTCAGGGAAATTTAAAGTGTCAGTATCTGTACCTGCTTCCATTATACATTTACGCTCTGGAAGCTATGATCTCAAAAGCTACATCTAAGGAGCAGAGGGATCAGCAAATGAGCAACAGGAAGCGAGTAAGTCTCTAGTACAACTGGATAAAAAACATTTGAGTTTTCCTGATATAGTCTGACCAGCAGGAAAAATGTCTTTCAGGGAATCAGGAGAATTTTGGTAGCAACTAATGCGCTCTCTACTTCTGGTTTAAAGTGCCTTACTCTTTCTAATTCCACTGCAAACGCTGTTGTAGCTACAGAAATATATTTGAAGTGTTAAGATGCTCAGTTACAGAATGAGGCAACACAGCAGGGAGGTGCACATTACCTTCTCTGCAATCGAGCACAGTACAAAAATAACGACAGAAAATGTATTCCTAGTTTTCCCTCGGGGCTTCTTTTCTCTTCTCTTGCATTATAAACATCAAGACACATATCCAGCGTCCCACTGTGGTCTGCAGTGCTCCCGGGGAGAACAAAGCATATGAGGAAGAAGGATCTGCATCAGATGGTGTACCATGATGGCCTTACTGGCCAGACTGCAAGGAACACTTAAGCAGGTTCTGCAGTCAACACTGCCCTCACTGTTTTCTCCTCAGACACTCAGCAATTTCTCATTGCATAAAGGTGGCAAGCACAGAGCTATTTTTAAAATGGGCTTCTCTCAGCATAGATATCATGCTGTGGAAACCCTGCCCAAGGCAGTCCCAAGTACAGTCCTTCTGGAATGCACTGATCAAAAGATGCAAAGATTTGATTTTTCTTCCTTCTACTTCCCTAAAGGCCTAATCCTCTGCCTCAGAAGGGCTTTCTTCCTCGCAGCTGAGCAAGGCTTATTCCTCCTTGGAGCTGGGAGCTTTCCAGTGCCAGCTGGTCACAGCAAGCAGGAGAAGGAGTGAGGCTGGTCAGTTCCAGTGCAAGTCAGTCAGGATTTCAAGCCCATTTTTTCCATCATCTGCTCATATACAGTCCACGCCATTGCTGCCATCAAAGTACGCCTGAGGGCACGAGGCACACCGCCTCGGAAGAAGCCAACCAACCCAAAGTCCTGCAGCAGAAAACGAACAGCAATCCATTACTATCTACCTCCAGCATTTTAAATCCTCATCATTTATTACATGGAACAGCCCAGCATGTATTTCAGCTCAGATTCAGATCAGCCTCTGAAAGATCCAGGCTTAAATTACATTCCACCTTTAGGAAGAATCCAAAACACTGTGCAATTACAGGGCACCCACTGAAAAAAGAAGGGTATGCCAAAATAACAAAGGACAGGGAAAGCCACACTCTAGCCTGACAAAGAAAATGTCAAGGAGCAATCATTTCAATCTGCTTCAGGAAAATGACTTGTCCTTGTTTGAGGGCTCATTCCTGTACACAAAAATAACATAACTGTTCTTTAAAAACTGAAATTTTTAAGTACTGA
Source organism: Tetrao urogallus (assembly GCF_951394365.1). Taxonomy (NCBI): domain Eukaryota; kingdom Metazoa; phylum Chordata; class Aves; order Galliformes; family Phasianidae; genus Tetrao; species Tetrao urogallus. Next base: position 8,160,659 of record NC_136820.1, on the reverse strand, counting down.
AAATAAATACATCTGTTAGGAGGAAACAGTTCATGCACAAAAAAAAAAAATCCATACACAAATACAGATTCTTGTTTAGGAAAGAAAACAAAGCAAAGCTGCTAAGATCTACTACATTCTAAGGAAACCCTTTGCCTTAGTGTGGTAATTACAAATGTGCCTACACAGGTGGCAGCAGCTGCAAGCACAGCTACTCCAAGCTCACATTCAGAGCTAAAGTAACCACCAGTGTTAAGACAAAGGCATGGCAGACAACTGAAGCCTAATCATTCAGCAGCTTGATGCATGAGGCAGATCTGTGTGGAGAGATACTTGTGGAATTAGAGCACAAAGGTGGGCACAGCTTACTCTTCAACTGCCTATCTTCTGTAATTTTGTGCAAACAGTTAAAGGATTTGGGAATGACAAGAGTAATTGGGGAGCAAGTTCCACTCCCTTGTAATCCATTCAAGAGGAGCAGGAAATAATCTGAGTAGTGATAATAGCCTATTAAATACAAAGAAACTCAAGGAACAGACTGAAACGTCTGCCTTCAAACCATCAACCACAGCACCCATCCAGTTAATTCCCTGAGCAAAATTCCCCACGCAAAAAACAGTAACAAGAGATTCAGCCTCAGACTCCCCCAGAATGACCCCCCTCATCTTCTGAAAATGCTCACAGTGAATAGCCAGACTGCAAGAGCATACAGACAACTTACTCAGCATAACTGTGCTCTGGGCAAAAAGACTCAGAAGCAAGGCTGCAGCTGCACCAACTAGAAGAGATTCGCCTTACCCTGTAGATGAAGGCAATGGCCTGGCTTGTCCTGCGGTACTTTTTAGGGGACAGCTGCATGTGTGTTTTGATGACATCAGCAGGCTGCGTTGCCAGTGAAGCCAAGATTCCCGCGAAGATCCCACAGCCAAAATTCACCACAGGCATGAGCACTGGATCCAGCTGGACTGTGAGAAGAGGGAACCCACTCAGATACAAAAGAGGCCAGTAATACCCACATAATAATAATACATACTTCATGCATAATGAAGCGAAAATCTACTGAATTATAGAATCAATGGCAGAACATGACAGAAGTTGAAATCTACTGAGGGTAGAGCAGAAGGGGAGAAATGGCTACAAGTTAAAAGTTAGAACAGTTTAAAGCACTCACTGCTAAGGAACTGAATGTAACAAGAACTTAGATAAGGAAAAGTTGTTTAAGTCTTGCCTCAGCCAGTTCCATAAGCAGAAACCCCAGCTCAGTGGAAACTAATCAGTATACAAGACAACCAGCAGCAGAAACCACTGCTGAACACATCCCCTCTTTCAGTTCTTCACTACCCTAACTTATGCATCACTCACCTACCTTAAGCAAGAGTCCTCAAAAAGACAGTAAATCTTGGGCCAATTTCTATCTCTATACTGACATGAGACCTATTAGCTCTCCACAAGCAAAAGGCAAACATCTCACCTAAAGCCCCACAGCAGAGTAACTGAACTACTGATGACACGTGCAATAAGCAGAGCAGGGAATTTTAGGGCACAATGAGAGAAAAGCAGTGTTTTATGTCACAGCCTCCAAAGTTCAGCCTTACCCTGAGGTGTGAGTTTTTTGGTCTGCGTGTAGAACATCAGGTAGATCCCAGAGAAAGGTGCATCCCGTAGCAGAGTGGCAGTGAGCCCACTGAACATGCCACGAGCCCCTTCTGTCTGATAGATACTCTTCAGAGCTCCATACACGCTCCCATAGCCAAATCTTCCACTCTGCAGAGGTAGGTAAGAGTCAGTCATCATATGCCAAGGAGCTCCACTCACACCCTGAGGCCAGTGTTCTCATCTGATACAAGAGATGGCAGTAGAGAGGACAGGCCAAGGCAAAAACTGTGTTCCACCTACCTCAGCCTCTAGAAGGTAAAACAAAAAGTATCCTACAATTACAGAGGCACTGGATACAAACAGAACTTTAAAATCTCAGTGTGAGTTTCACATTCACTTTCTGCCTAGTTATCAGTGGCAAGGCTTGGCACTTGTGGCCTAATGTGTGAAGCAGGATGACACCACGACTACAATCCCTGGCTGTACCAAGGGGCAGCAATTTCCTCCTGACAAAAATGTCTGTCATCAGGAGAAAGAGATGTGACATCGTTAACAGTGAACTAATTAGAAAGTCATACTCACCTCATACCGTGTCTTTACCACCGTTACTGGCAACATGCAAATCCCAGATACTGCACGTGCAGTGGCACCCAGAAAGACAGACTCCAGGGCTGTGGGTGAACGGTCCCCTAGAAACTTCTGCTTCATGGTGTACAGAGTGCTGAAGTAAATCCCGACCCCAGGAATACATCTTGCAAAGGACTTCACAGAAGCAGAAGCAAAGAAAGACGGAAAAAACATACTTTAGACAAAACATATCACTAAAAGCCAATGGTTTCCTGGGGCATAAGGAAGAGTGTCACAAAGATGGTGACAAAGGTCATGAGGGGCCTGGAGCACCTCCCTTATGAAAAAAGGCTGAAAGAGCAAGGATCTCATCACTGCTCATAAATCTAATGGGCAGGAATCAAGTCAACAGAGGCTAAGGAAAGAAGAGGAGGAAAAACTAATGCCACTTAGATGCAGTGGGTTCAAGTGGGGCCAGGATCACAGAACGGCCAGGTTTGGAAGGGAGCTCAAGAACCATGAATCTCCAACCCCCCTGCCACATGCAGGTCCACCAATCTCCACATTTAATACCAGATCAGGCTGCCCAGGGCCCCATCCAACCTGGCCTTGAACACCTCCAGGGACAGGGCATCCACAACCTCTCTGGGCAGCCTGTTCCAGCACCTCACCACTCTCATAGTAAAGACAGTATCCCAGAGCAGAATGAGGTTGGTGCAGCTGCCACTCACGTTTACAATTCGTGCATTCAGCTGCTCTGGATTGCAAATGCGCAGTGACTGCACCAGTGGCACTCACCACATTAACCATTAACTTCTTACAAGGGGATTTAACCATCCACATCACATGATTTCGTTCATAATTGTACAGGAGCCAGCCACTTCAATCCAGTCCTTAGTTATCAATAAATGGCAGGTTTTCTTGTGCATGTAATTATTAAGTCAAGGTCGGAAGAGCCACTTACAGGAGAGACGCCTTTCCACAGCCCCAGAAGACTTTCAGTACGAACCACCCTGAAAAGCACCGTCACCATCCCAGCACGACCGGACCTGGAAGGAATACCAGACAGCACTCCAATGCCTCCCCGCACCACCGGGCCCATCACCGCACCTCCACGTGTCACCCCGGCCCTCATACACCCCTCGTGGCCCCTTGGCCGCTCCTTCCAGAACACGCCGCTGCTCCATAGGGCCTCGGAACCAGTTACCCTCCAAGGGCGCCCGGCGCGACCCCACAGCCCTCACCCTCCCACGGCCGGCTGCAAGGTCTGCAGGCGGGTCTTCAGCAGATCGAGGGGCTGGAAGAGCAGCGTGGAGCAGGTGCCGCTGATGGAGCCGCAGACGAAGGCCTTCAGCACGGGGTGCATCTGGAGGGGAACGGGGGACATGGCTGCTTTATCCGCTTCTAAACCGCGTCGCAAGGAACGGGAGGGCGGAAAATCGCTCCTTTAAGGCGCGGCCGCGCGGCCGGGTCCCGCACCTCGCGGCACACGGGGCGCCGGGCAGCGGGCGACACGGGCCGCCCCCCCCCCCGTCTGCCATGCAGGGGGAGCCGCGCGGGACCCCGGCGAGCTTGGCGTGCGCCGCAGCGGGCCGGACGCACGTCATTACCTCGTCCTCTCGCCCCGGCATCCCAGCGCCCCGCTGAACCAGTGAGCGCGGCGGGCGGCAATGACGCGCGGACCTTCCCGCCGGCGGCCAATCCCAGCGCGGGCTCGGACGACGGCGGGAGCGAGCCGCGCATGCGCAGCGCTTAACCCTTAGCGTGCCGAGGGATGCGTCAGTTATGGCTTATTGCATCCCGGGCGTGTGACGGGTCGGTGCCGCGGGCATCGCTAAGCACGGGTGTGTATGGTGGAGCGGCCTGGAGATGAGCGCTGTGTTTAGAAAGCTGCTTTGGGCTTCTTTCTCTGGTTTGAGACCCCGCGTTCTGAGGGGTCACGAATCAGTGATTCTGTGAGTCGGCACCTTGTTTGGCTCCTGCTTTGAGGACGCAATGAAATACACGTGTCTCGAAGCGCTGGCCTAGTGGTGTGAGCTTTCACCTCCAATAAAGCTGGCAAACCCAAGTGAGGTGTGTTTGTGCGGGGGTTTTTGTGGTGCTGGGGTGGTGCGTCGGGCTGCTTTGTCCAGCTCATGGAGGCAGCTGGGTGTCCGTGGCTCCAAAGACCCCACAGCCGTGCTGCTCCCTGGCAGTGCCATCCTTATCCCCACATGGAGCCACCAGGGCATCCGTGGATCGGCTGTAGACACCGGGACCTGCTGAGCCAACCAGAGGCTGCGGCAATGGCAGCCGAGCAGCTCACAGCCCACGCAGGAGCTGGATGCTCTGGCAGTACCGTGGCCTCCTGGTGCCCACCTTGCTGTGGGGTTGGAGGAGCTTTGCTCTCTCGTTATGATCACAATGAATGAGGAGGTGACCCAGCACGATGGGGACAGTAACAGTGGGGTCACCTCCACTGGTGCAGGTTTTGACAAGGGTGACACGCAGGTTCCTGTTCATCTGCATCACTGGGACGTCCCCCACAGACATCTTCCCCGATAGTCCCTGGTGTGCAAGAGCAGCAGTGCTGCTTCCCCCTCACGGTGATGCAGGGCAACGGTGCTGGGGCGCCCAGTGGGAGACAGGACACCTGGCAGACGCGTGGGGTGAGTGACAGAGCTCTTTCATTGACGTTCCTGCTCATGTGAAATGACGTACTGATCATCCAGGAGATAAGTCTGACACACGTTTCCTTTTCTGTAAGCATGAACTGAAGAGAATGAACTGACTGCCTTGTGGGTTTGTGCACCTTGAATATAACATCTGTCACACAGAGGAAGAGGCACTTTGAGATTCGGTGCTGTTAGGGTAAAGACTTTGCTGGCGGCTTGGTGCTGAAAGGTAAACTAAGGTAAGTGCTGCCACTATATACATATGAAGATATACTCACCTCTCAGATGTGCTTTATACACTGAGACATTTTTCTGGCACTTCACACAGTACTGGATTATGGATGGGGACCTGAGGAGCCTGCTGACCGGAGGAAAGCAGGAGGACTTGCCGGTGAGTGGATGCATCTGGGCTTGTTCCTGAGGGGCTGCCACTGGGAGAGGTCATTCTGGAGGGGACAGTGAGGATGTGGAACAAATCTCAGTGGTTGGGGTTCTTTGAAAGCAGCATATGTGAAGGTACCTTCTGCAGAGGAGGCTGCTTGTGTCAGGGCTCACACACCCCTCCCTAGAGTCACAGGGGAAGTCCCTGTGCAGGAGATGTGCCCTCACCACTCTCAGTGGGCTGGGCAGGCTGTGGTGGGCACTGCCAGGAAGCTGCATGGCTTTGGAGCCGTGGGCACCCAGCTGACTCCATGAGCTGGACAAAGATCTTGACAGAGCATAGAGCTGAGCTGCAAAACCTCTGCTGAGGGTTCTCTGAGCACCCTGGCCCATTTGACTGCTATTTTGGTGGTGCTCCCTCCAGCACTTGGACCAGCAGATTCAGGCTGGATACAAACATGGGACTAGGCACATCAAGAAGCTGTGGAAGGAGGCTGATTTACCACAGCAGCTGCATTTCCTTTCATCTTCCCTGCCTCTCTGGCTCAAGACCCTCATCCTGTCATGGCAGAGCCATCACACATGTTCATTCTCCATTTTCCCCATTTGTGTCATCTGACCTGGCCAAGGCACACCTGATTTTAACTTGTGGGCTTCATGTGAGATGAACTATATTTTTACTAGGAATGTAATTTGAGATTAGGATCTCACGAACTTCATTGTCCTTGAACAGGTGGATTACCATTTGTCACCAGCAGTTAACTCCTCTGCACCCTATGATAACATGTACTACCCTGAACTGGACACTGACTGTGAATTTGAAAGTATTCCATCATTTGCATCTTCATTTTTTCCAGTGCTGTACTCTATATTGTTTGTGGTTGGCCTCATGGGAAACGCTTTGGTTGTTTGGGTCCTAACAGTCTTTAAGAAAATCAGGGCCATGACTGACGTGTATCTGCTGAACCTCGCCATCTCTGACCTCGTCTTTGTCTTCTCCCTCCCTTTCCTGACTCAGTACTCCCTGGTAAGCCAGTGGACTTTCGGCAACGCCATGTGTAAAATTGTCAGCTCTGCTTACTTCATTGGTTTCTACAGCAGCGCCTTCTTCATAACCATCATGAGCATTGACAGGTACTTGGCCATTGTGCACTCTGTGTATGCCCTGCAGGTCCGGACAACCACCCATGGAATCATTGCAAGCCTGGTCCTTTGGGCAGTAGCCATTTTAGCATCAGTGCCAGGCCTTGTGTTCTTCCAGGAAGTGGATGATGATAACAGGACACTGTGCATCCCTCTCTACCCTGGCAGCGGTAATGGCTGGAAGGTCTTCAGTAATTCTGAAGTCAACATCATGGGGTGGCTGTTCCCTGTGAGCATCCTCATTTTCTGCTACCACAACATTTTGAGAAACCTGCAGAGGTGCCATACTCAGAACAAATACAAAGCAATGAAATTGGTTTTTATCGTTGTCATTGTGTTCTTCCTGTTCTGGACCCCCATCAATATCGTGCTCTTTTTGGACTCTATGAGGAGCTTGCATATCATCGATGACTGCCAGACTAGCCAAAGGCTTGACCTGGCCTTGGAGCTGGCCGAGACACTCTCCCTTGTGCACTGCTGCCTCAACCCCATCATCTACGCCTTTGTTGGGGAGAAGTTCAAGAAGTATCTCTGTGAGGCTTGTGGCAAATATACCCATTTTCTCTTGATCTGCAAAGGACACAGTGCCTTCAACAGACGCAACACGGACAGACGCACCTCTCTGTACACAGCATCCTCACAGTCCTCTTTCGTCGGCAGCATCTTGTAGAGCTGCAAGGCAGAAGCTCCATACTTTAGACTTGATTTGAAACCGAGAAATTCTCCCAGTACTTCAATAAAAACAGTCTTTCTGTTTCCTTGTAGGGGGAGGTTTCAGTGCAATGGCCTGTTATCAAAGTAAGACTAGGAAATCACACAATAGCAGAGCAAGCTGTAGTGCACCTTGCTCTTTCATGTGCTCTGACACCATTCTGAACAGGGACACTATTCTGTCCCGTGCTTAGCAAATGTGAATGAGAACTTCAAACACTGAAAATCACCTTGCAAAATTCATCAGGTACCCCCTGCCCACCAGCTGAATAGTTTATCAAATAAGATTTTTGTCTCTATCACAGGGAAGTATGGGGATGCACTGTTCAGACAACTTTTTAGGACAGGAGGTACCAGAAAAGTAGAATCATTTGCTTAAGCCTGCTTGTATTATTTGGGATTCTTATTTTTTAGCACCTTTTTTTATCATCTTCCTCCCTTTCCAGTAGCTCCTTCTGCCCAACCGACTTTGTGGAAGTGAGGCTGAAAAATTATTAACAGACTTTACACCAAGAGGTATGCCCTGTCCCTCCAGCACAGGACACATGGTCCTCCAATATTCCTAATGAAATGATGAAAACCTTGAAGGATGGGAATACGCAGCCTCTCTATGCAGATAGGGTGTCAAAGTCACACCTCAGCATTCCTCACCTAGATGTTGACAAAATGCATGTATAATATTTATTTTTTTTAATGCTTATTTAATTCCTCATGCATCCTGAGTGAGCTGCCACTCTGAGGGAGACAACTAAGTCTCCCCTAAGGAAAGGTCAGTGGTTTGCATACTAATACCAAATGGATGATGGTTATGGCACTGGGGCTGAAAGCCACTGCCTTCTGGTCTGCATGAACAAATGTCTAATTTTGGAGAGTGGATGAGAGCAGACGCTGTTGTCTTAGGAATGTTTCTTCTCTCTGCTCAGGCCTGATGTCGGGAGGAACAGCTCTCATTTCCAAGCCTGGGACAGCAGGCAGCTCTTTCACTTGTCTCAGCAGAGTGGATTTATCCTACAGGCAGTGACTGTGCTCATCGCAGGGTTGAGAGCATGCTTTGTGAAGGGAAACAGTCCCTCAGTTTAAGGAATCACTCCAGGGCTTAGCTCCTACCTGATATCTAAGCAAAGTTTCCAGATAGAGCTTAGTGAATGAGTGAATTAGGCAAGCAGCAAATAAATTACTGTTATACGGTAAGAGTGATGGGTAAAATCTTCCTGGGGATCTGCAGGAGGTAGCACATATATTGACAGATAAATGCAACGGTGCTTTGAAGTTTTTGTTCCTTGTATATTTTTCTCTACAGGATATCACCCTATTTTAAGTTTTATAATAAAGATTCTTCCTGCAGTGTAAATACAAGATCTGAGGAACTCCCCTGTCCTATCACTGATTATTTCAGATTGCACATTTTCATCTGCCCTGGCAGATTCACATAACTGACCATTCCTCCAGCCACCTCCCCTCTCTTTCTCCCTCTTTCCTTCTCCCTGGGAGAAAGAGACTGAGAGCAGGTTGTCTTCGGGCAGGTTATCTTCTAGCAAGTCAGCCTACCCTGGTAAAATCCCCACACCTTTCAAGTACCCTTGAGGTTATTTCCTAGAGAAGATCAGAACAAAACCCAGAAGACAATTCTCTTTAGCTGCTGATCGTCAGATACTGTTTAATGTGCATCCATATTGGTGATCTGCAAAATGCAGTCTTTTACAAGAACAGGTTGATAACAATGTATGCTACAGGTAATGTTCCTTCATGTGGGCAATGACAGATTCCCCAAATGATAAAGCAAAGACTGTGAAAAGATGAGTTTTAACCACTTCCTCAATACCAGCTCTGCACTGCAGCTCCTGCCATTTGGGCAACTTGCCACCTTTGTTCAACATGACTTTTTTTTTGTATGTACAAGCGTTTAAATGCCCAAGAATGGATTTCACAGAAATTAAGGTTGAAGCTGAAGTGTGGTGAACAGGATGCCAGCACCAGCTATCTTTATCCCCTGGAGGTTTGCAGCAGTAGCGCTCTATATCATACCTTGCTCGTAGCACAAGGATGGCAACAACCTCTGCTTTCCCACAGCACATATTTGTGTATGTGCACCACTGCAGGATTTCATGGCATGCATCCTGCAGTAAAGGATTCTGTAAAACTGACTTGCAGACAAAAGCCTTCCTTGCATGGCACAGCTCTCCCCCCAACAGCTGGCACAGTCATTCAATTTCCATCACAAGATCACTGCAGGAAAATAGCAGTACCTTCAAATAACAGAATAATGGAAAATGCAGAATCATTTCCATCCCTTCTCACTGCCTACACTCTTTGTCTGCCCATGCTACCACTGTGCCACCCTTCAGAGCTATACCTCCCTCATACCCACAGAAAGCAGGCTCAGAAGTTGGGTATCTGCATTGGAAAAATGTCCCTTTAGTAACAGAAGGCTCCTTATCAAATGCTTGTCGTCCATTTCCACGTTTTCCCCTTCCTCCTCTATGTAGGAACAAAGCTTTTTTTTTTTTTTTTTTTTGCTAAATTTCACCAACACTTATCTTGTCTTGTCCAGCCCCTGCACATCAGGTTTTGCAGTCAGATCTGAAATGGACATCATTTGCAGTAGAGTAAAGCAGCCCCTGACCTATGCAAAAACAGGACAGAGATCTTTCAGCAAGTTAACCTGTGGCCTAAAAGGGATCCAAGCCACGTAGATTAAGAGCAAAATATTTTTTTCTGAAGTATGTGTCTCTAAGTTTGACAGAAAGTCATCCCTCCCTTCCTGGACCACATCAGGCTCACTCTTCTGAAGCCCAGTAGTATCTGCTATTTATTCTCAGGTCGTGCTCCCAGCGGGCAATTTCCAGTAATAGCAAAAATAATCAAACAAGAAGCTGTTTCTCCATGCATCTCAGGAAAAGCTGTGTGGAGGTGGTAGCTTAGGCATGGTGACCAAAATGAGAGGTGCACAGATTGCAGTGAGGCTCTGCCGCAGAGCAGAAAGGTGTGAGGAGAGGACAACAGGGTGCAGCTCATCCTGGGTGCTGGGGTTTTCTTTGTTCTGGATGTGCTGTATTTGTGTGATATGCTCTGAGGCGACTGTGAACTTTTAGATCTATGCATAGTATTAGTCTCAAGTGAGTCTCGAGCAAAGAAACCACTCAAAGACCCACAGTGCCTCCATGGTGCCCCTGCAGCCTATCCTCGGCTGCTCAGGTGAGCTGGTATGTTTGCTGTGCGCTTCCTATGCATCCTCCCAGCTGGAACTCCACAGTGTAGCAAAAATGGGCTCATTTTGCTGTCATTAAAATTTTAATTTCTGGTGCTGATTGAGATGTCATGCTGCAGGTCACCAGCAACCAAGTCAGGACGATGTTACACTGCATGAAGGAGCTGGTAGATGTCAAGTACCATGGGCCTTCACCAAAGCTCTCTGTGTTTTGAAAGGGGGATGCTTTGCTCCTTGCACAGAGCTCTCTGCAATGCTAAGGATTTCCTGCCAAGGCAGCTGCCTCCCTCCTTGCAGCAGCAGCACTGGGAGTCGGACCAACCTCAGCTCCCTGCTGCAGCCTGGCGCTGCGAGCTGCTGCTGCCGCAGGGGCGGAGGTGAGACCCACATCCTGATGCTGTGTGGGCAGCAGAACATGCAGTTCTCTGTGCTCCTTTCTGAAGGGACAGGCCTGGGAGATGCCTGCTCTGAGCTGCGTGCAAGGGCACTAGGAGCGCAGGACAGCAGAAGGAACCCTCTGCATCTTCCTTGAGCCTGAATGGCATCACAGTGACTCCAACTTGCAGGGCTGTCCCAGCAGCTGCTCAGGTTGGCTGAGCTCGTCTGCTCTGCACAGAACACAGTGCATGGTCACTTGTTTGCTCAAAAGGAGCCCGCCACAGTTTCAGCACTGGTCCCCACTCACTTCTGCTACTCAGCTTTACATCCTGATCTTGGTCTTTTTGCTGCAGTGAGACAGGTTGAAGGGAAGTCAGAACAACTTGGGCACATCACATAGTCAGATATTCTCATGTGTATCAGCTTAAAACCGAGATAAAAGTAACAGTCACTCACATTCAGTCTTGTTTCCTCTTGATTCACTATTGGTATGTGTAAAACACAGAGTAAAAAGGAGTAAGTAAAAGCTGTGTTCCTGGAGGAAATATGTCTATGCACAATGTAACTCCTTCTACAAGCTCCTGTGCAGGAGGCTGACCTTACTGGTAACCTGTGTCCTCCTGTGTATCTTCGATATGCCTGTAGGGTTTTTCAATCACCCTCTTAGGGGAGCAGCAGGGAAGTTGCAGACAGCATGCTGACCAAATTAGCTCTTATCCATAATGTGGCTGTGAGGCTGAGGGTGGGCTCTGCACCACTTTCCCACCAGTAGCCCAGCCACATCACTCTCACTCCAGATGACTGCTTCCTTGGGGCAGGCAGCCAAGCAGAAGGAATATTCCACCAAAATGGAGTATTGAGCCAAGAAGGGGAGGGAAAAGACAATGTTCAGCAGATAGATGTCAGTCATGGCCCTGGCTTTCTTAAAAACTGTTAACCCAGGTGCAGACCAAAGCTTCTGAATGTGCTGCTGTGCTCAGCTAGCAGGGCAGTAGCCAAGGAGTGACTCACTGAAGACCTGTGCCAACCACAAATCTACGAGCTTGGTTCTTTTACCTGAGATTCATACAGAAACAGCAACCTCAGCTTCATCTTGAAATGTAGCTTCAGTCAGCGAAGAGATCTGTAGAATATCAGTGGAAGAGTTCTGCAATTTGCCCCACACATCTGTGAGCTGCTCACCATGTGCCTCACACTGCCATCAGGGAGGAAGAAGTACGACAACTGCTGGGATTCTGGTGAAGGTGTGCAGCCCCATGTTTTGCAAGGTTTGTTAGTTTATTTGTTTTCCTTAGGAAGTATCCACCCTAAAAGTAAATTCAGTCTGAGGTATCACTTCATTCATGCCTCTCCTTGAGACATGCGCTCTGTGGGATGGCTCCACTATAGGGAATTACTAGAAATAATCCTTCCAGAAGGACTCCTCCCATCTAGAAGTGCTTCTCCGTCTCTTCTCTGCTGTGGTAACATCCAGCTATGCCCAGAGATAGGATGGTTCACATTTGTAACGGGGCTCTTCCTGGGTGTATGTCCTGCAGTCTGGGCAAGTAATGCTGACCAAAGCAAAGCAGCTGCTGAACCGCAGCAGTTCCGATGCACAACTTGTACGGTGTGCTTCTGCTTGACTGAACATTTTTGCATAAAATTGTGTTTCTCTTCGCTGAGCTAAAATGCCAAAATGTGCAGAGGCACATCACAGAAATCTTCACTCAGCACAGTGGAAACGTGAGTTGGGTTCCCACAGAGTGCTGACTCGTGCTGAGCTGTCATCTCCACCCAACACCTCTCTTATTTCAGAGCTGGCTGGTACTTACATGGGTCCACTGTGCTTTTTGGCTAATTGATGCAGTCAGGGCTAATTAGTGCAGTCAGAGAATGCCAGGCCAGCTCTGGTGTGAGCACCTCTGTCAGACACCATGTAGGACAAGATACCTCCAAAAGAGCAGTGCTACCAAGCCAACAGCAAGGCCTGCTGTGATATCTCTCACTGAGCTATTTTTCCACTCCATGCACTGCTACGCAGGCAGACTTTCCACTGACATTAATATATGTGCCATGTGCTTGCACGTGGACATCACAAAAAGATTTATTCACACAGCCCTTCTTCACCTCGCATTCTCCAAGAACACTCAGAGCCTCCAAAATCATCTACACGCTTGGTTTTGGGGAAGGTAAAGCACATGCATTTTGAGAGGAAGGGCACTTCAGCCCCGAGGTCTTCACATCCCATCTGCCCCCACTGGCTGCCTGGGCATCTATTCCTGTCTTCAAGGATCCTGCAGCACAGGTTCAGGAGGGACTTGTGTGCTAGACCAGCATGTAACAGTGGTCCCCTATTTTCTCCTTTCTGTACAGGAGAAAGCAAATGAAACAAAAACAGGCTGTTTACTGATGTAGAGCATCAAGGGAACGATGCCCCAAAGTCCTACCCCTTTGCTGACCCACACTTGGAAGTAAATGCAATCTTTCTAGCAAACAAGAGTGGAGTGCCAAGGTGTGGGCAGAACACGTGAAATGAACTGTTGAATATTAAATGAGTCATAGAATATCCTGAGCTGGAAGGGACCCACAAGGATCATCAAGCTGCACAGGTTACAGATTCATAAGTTGAGAGGACATAGATAGTTCTGGAAAGATGTTTTGAGTAATAAGCCTCTGCTCTCAGAGGCTAAATTAGAGATAAATAATTTTATTTATTTATCTAGTTATCTGTTTATTTATTTATTGGTACTGGAAATGAAATATTTGAATAATAAACCAATTCTGTTGTCATATCCTTTTAGTCATCCATTAATTCGTTCATTTGTTTAATAGTGAAATATCAGATTAAATCTTTGTTTTGCAATGTCAGCAGTGTCCCAGAGGCTGCTTGTAGGTCCAACTAGAAAAAGACACTAAATGCATTTTGCTGATGGCATAAACAGGAGATGCTATGCAGAGAGATGCAAGCTCTCTCTGGTTTGTGTCCTTGTCCTCATCCTCTGCGACAAGATCAAGGAGCAATTAGGGATGCTGCTGCAGCATGGATAAAGAAAAGGATTCACTAACATCTTCTGATGAAGAGGAAGCCAAGCATTTCCCTCACATTTCTAATGAGGAGAGCAAAGCCAGCGCCTCCTCAGCCCTCAGCTTTCCACAGAAACTCTGCAACTGGTTGAAAGTGACCAATTGAAGATGAGTTCAGTGGGATCACACTGGAAACTGTTGTCACTGATAAAGAGATGCTTAAGGTTGAAGTGCTGGGAAATAAACAGTTGGTTTATTTGACTGAAAACATGACAAGTCTGACTGCACACAGACACGGGATCTTGCTGTTGGAGTAAGATGATGTGGATATTTTTTCCTGGAAGAATAACAACCCAAACAACAACAAAAAACCCAAAGCTATAACTATGCTTCCATAACTTCACTTCTCCACCCGAGACTGAAGCTGAAGATGCAAATCATTCCCAATTAAAAAAAAAAAAAAAGCTATATTTTTTTAATTACCCTACTGAATTTGTAAAATAATGCTGAGCTGTAAATTAGGAACTGACAGCAGGTTCAGCAATGGTGACATATGGAAAATATTAAAAAGACCGAGGGCGAACTCAATGAAAATACGAAGGAAATAAAACACCCAAAAATGAAAACTAGGGAGCATCCTGTTACATGTGAGTAGAGAAATCTGTGTACAAGTAGGTTAATAGGCCCAGAAAAGTTTCTCCCTGTAGACAGCAAAAGAAAAATGTAGAGGTAGTTGAGAACTGAAGACCAGAAGGCATTTTTCTACCATCTGGATATTTTGTGAAAAATGTAAGGCACAACCTGCACCCTGTAAACTGTGGTAACTCAGATGTGCCAAGCAGGGTCTGAAACAGATCAAGAAACAGAGCAGAGCTGTGGGTCTCCACTCACCTCTCTATTTCCATGCAGCACCCCAGTAATCCAGCACTGATACCAGCACAGCACGCCCTGGCTCCTCTCGATTTCAGAGACCCACCAGCCCCCTCTGAATCCTGGTGCCATGGAGGAATGGCCACAGTCTGACTCATCCTTCAACCTGAATGCTGATGCTGGGCTTACCAACTGCTTGCTGTGGAGGCTGGTTCAGAAAAATGAAATGACTCACCATCTGAGGTGAGATACCCATTTAGTGCTGATCTCTCAACACCAGCATCCACTCAAGTCAAGGGCTGCACAGGTCTTTGCAGACCAACAGATCAGGGCACGGCCATCAGAGCAGGTTTCAGGAGAGAGGTTCTTTTTGCTTGCACAAAGTGTGCCTGCTTTGTGTGCAAGTGTGCCAGCTTTTTGTGGCTCTTCCCTTCTCTAGCCCTTGAGCTAAGACATTTCCACACCTAGATGTAGCTTTTCTCCATCTCTCTCAATTTTTGCCTCTCCAGATCTGCAACAAAGAACAACTGCATCTCCTACCGGCAGGCTGGAAAGCTACCGTGTCAAGTGACAGAAGACGACGAGGCTCCCTCTGCTGGGTTTTGCTTTGCCTTTCTTCTTAGCTTGGAGGAGCAAAAGGTGCTTTTCCCCCTTGTGTGTGGAAAGGATGAGAGCTTTTCCAACAGCTTTCTCAGCTTTTCTTATCCCTGAGATGCGTCCCAAGCACCAGTGTGTGAAATGAGGCAGATAACAGAAAGATATTTCTTAATGCACAGTTGTCTTTTGGGCAGCATTCACTCCATGTGTATTCAAGTTACACTGAAAATGCATGCTATGATAATGAGTAACACTCTTATCTAGGCTTATCACTGACATCAGAGTACAACAAAAAGTCTTTTCTGCTCCCCGGGGGGATCTGTTGAGGAAGTAAATCTGCATGACTTAGTTTCTCTTCATTTGAAGCCCTGCATTACAACTTTGCGGGTATCTCTTTTGACACATTTGTAGTGCTGCAGGAATAACTTCAAAGCATTGTTGGCATCAAGGAAGATTAATTCATCTTTCTCAATCAGGCATTTCTCGCAGTGAGGTTTCCTTAACGCTGTGTATTGGAAATCATCTTCCTGAAAGCTGAAAGTTTGTGATTTTGGCAGTCAGAGCTTCTACTTTCAGTGTGTGGGGAGAAACCAGCTTTGAGCAAAAAAAAAAAAGCAGAATTCCTTATCTCTATTTGTAAAGAAGAAGAAGAATGGAGCTGCTGGCACCCCAAACATGCTAAACCATGACACCTCTGATACAATCCTGAGCATCCCATGCTCAAGTCCAGACCCAGAAAGGCTCCTGGAAAAATGAACATGCTTAAACTCTCAGAATTCTCCAGCCCAGAGGGCTGCAGGGAGATGTGCTCAAAATCCTATTTGTGGGCGAAGAAGCAGCACAACGTATTGTGAGTATAATGGTAGTCTCAAGGCTCTAAACATTACTCCAGATCTACTGGCTGCAGAAGAAGAAAGAATACCAATGCAGCTGAAATTATTTTGCATGTACTTTCTAGCCTTTTTCCTTCCCCTGCTCCTCTGGGTCCTAACGCTGGCGGCATCACTCTAGTGGTGATATGGAGGTGTCACAGCAAGCTGTGAACATTGCTGGAGAAAAGTTGCTGCCCACACTCCCCCAGCCCCTGGCATCTGAGACCATCCCCAGTTGAGAGGTTCGGTCCATGCCATTCCCTTGGTCCCAACTGTCCTCACAGAGAGGGTCAGCATTCAGAAGAGTCACCCTTAGCACTGTGCACTAGGGGAAAGGCATGAAGATCCCAAAGGATTTCTTGTCTCCTCTGCTGTGCTTCTGCATGCACTTCAGCCCCACAGACTAGCCGTGTCCTGCCTCACTATTTCACAACACGACAGCGGGACCACAGCTGAGCACATCAGTACCCAGCTCAGCTCTGAAGCTCAGCCCAGGAAGCTGCTCTGCCAAAGTTCAGGTTTCATAGGGCAGGCATAAATGCTAGAGAAGAGGAAATATACATCTGAAAACAATCAGGTTCAGCCTGAAGAAAACACTGGTTTTCAAGTCAACGACAAATTAAGGTAAGAGACAATTATATTTCACCTATAATTTGACAGGTCAGGATGACAAAGTGGCACCTCATGAATTTAGGGAATCTCCTCACTGCTTAACTCTGGGAATCTAAGCGAGATTTACTCTGGATTAAGATGATGGGGCGATGCTTACAAGCCAGGAAGGCAGAAAGGAGAACACTTTTACCAGTCAAAGCAAATCAGAGCAGATGCATTTTACTTGGTGGCTGATTTTTTGTGGCATCTTGTGGTAAAAGAAACGTTCACCCTGCTAGGATCCCTCAAGGTTAAAGCAAAACATTGAGAGATGAACAGTGTGCAGCATCAGCACACAAGGATGGACCAGGAGGATACAGCCTTTCTACTTCATTAGGTGCACTTTATTGGAAGCCTGCAGGAATTCTCAAACATTACACTTTCCAGCACTGCTTGCTTTTGGCTTTGGCTCCTGAACCAACAGCAGAAACATCAACGGCAGTGAAAAACAGCCCAACACAGGATTTTGCTAGAGATGATAGGAAGTGGGCAGACTGGCAAGGTAATGACAGAAATCCAAAAATTTGAGAAATCAACTTTCTGCATGACCACATTATTTAATTTCTCTGTGACTCAGCCTTCCATGGGAAGGGTGTTACACAATCAGTTTTGGTGAGACATTCGTGTAGTAGAGTTGGTTGCAGCAGCCCATTAAGTACTCGTGTGATATAAATACAGATGCAGAAACAGCTGCTCCCAACATCTATTCTGCTGGAGCAAAGCTTGTGTGCAGGACAGTGAACTGGGCAACAGGATGAAAGAAGGAAAGCGACTGCAATGAGTTCTGAAAGTTTGGGCAGTGCAGAAAAAGTCCAAAAGGGGGATAAAAAAACCTAAATTTGGGAAAAGGAGATGCAAGAACGTGCAGCGAGCTGGGAATCCTGCTAGGGGATAGTGTGGTCTTGACAGGAAAATATTCATCAGGACATCGTCATAGAGAAATGTGTGCTACCCTCTGAAAGCACAGTGAAGAGGATAATTTAACAGATCTCACATTTCTCGGATTTCTCAAAGACTCCATGATTAAAAGATCTTATTAATAACAAAAAGGGGACAGGAAATACATAGGCACAACAATAAAGGCGAAGGGAGGATGGTGCCACCAGTAACTGTAAACAAGGCACAAACAGTGCACACTGCTGCAAACAACTGTCTCTTTCCACAGTCCCTCCCACAGAAAATACGAAGAAAATCTGAATGCCACACAAGTAGAGAAGGCCTGGGAAAAAGAAATACTGGGGAAGAGCAGTTCAGAGAAAACAAGGGCAGAATACATGTAAAAATTAGAGGACAAAGCCATGGTTCTTCCAGCCCACAGTTCACATATGTTACTGTCCTGTGGCAGGTCCCTGGAACTGTACACAGCCTTGAAGTCTGCTCAGCATGCAGAGCTTCTGCAGAGGACCCCAGCATCTGTGTCAGTGGGTCAGTTCATCAGCATCAGGACCACAAAGCCATGACCTTCGAGGCACGGGGGGAAAATTCAGAATATTTTTCAATGGTTTTTGAACCTCAGTTGTAAGATCCATGGGAGACATAGGAGCCGGGGTCATGCTGTCAGGTCATAATCTCCTAAATCATTTCTGAAAAAGATATCTAGTGCTCTGAGCTTCTTAGAGCCACGTTTCTAAAGCAGTTGGACTGCCAAGGGCTCAGACTGGTGCCTTGTGAGGTTCTTGGAAGTACCCTAGTGCTTAGCTCCCATTAGAAGAATTATTCCAATAGTGACAACATCTCAGTAAAATGCTTTGATGTGGTTATCTGCAACTTCAGTTGCTCAAGAGCCCTTACAGGTCATGTCATGAAAGTTGAGCTCATATCCCACTCCATCAAGGCCATGTTCATTTCTACTGTTGCCTAAAGGGTAACAGCAACAACAACTGATATGCTCCAGCAAAACATCTGAGCGTTTAAAGAGCTCCTTGAGGATACAGTGTGACAGAAGACCCTCAGAATGGCCTGGAGAAAATATGAAGAGCAAGATGTTGGGAGCACGTGGGACCCTTGGCACGTGGGCACCATATTTCCTGCACGGCCACAGCCTCTGAGGGACTTTGAGAGAGGGAGCTTGAAGTGTTAAAAGCCTCATCTCACAGCTTTCATTATAAATACATTCAATAACCGCAGGGGCGAGCTGCCACAGCCCCAGAAACCACACAGAGCCTGGTGCAAGCAGCGGGATGTGGCTGGAGGCACAAAGCCCTGGCACTGACGCTCAGTCCCCTTGCCAGGAAGTTAGCATGAGCAGCAGCTGGACCAGGGTACGAGCATCTCCGACTCTTGGTCAAAATAAGACCCTTGTGTTTGCTCTGCAGCACAGGTGGTGAAGCCTTCCCCATTGGTAAACAGGAGTAGTTCCATGTTTCTGTTTTGTTCGCTCTATAAAATCAGAGTATAGCTAATTCTGATGCAGTGGTTAAGCTGAAAGTTGCGCCTTAGTTTCTTGCTGCCTTGCAGTTATCTCCAGATTTAGCATTTCCCAGTTGCTTTATAAAGCCTTAGGTTACAGTGACAAAGATCCTGGACTCAATGCTATCTCCTCCTGTCCTCCATAACCCAAGCCCAAATTTCAAGTACATTCCTTTTACCCAGAACTTTGGTTAAAGTTTCTGTATTTACATGCTGCTCATCTCCAGCTATTGGTTTGAATTTAAGTTACAGAATCTACTGCTTCTAACTTAACTTGTGATGATGACATAAAAACTATAGAACTGGTTCAGGGAAGGGGCTTCTTTTTAAATCTTTTTGACCTAAGTGTCTTTGTTAAGGGGCTACAAGCCTCTGCAATTTCGAGTTTTATCTTAATCTGAAGTGGTTTGATCATCTTCCATTTCTAAGCCTTTTATTTTGTAACTTAAGTGCCCTGATTTTTGGAAAGCACTCAGTGTTCTTCCTCTTCACCTTGATCTTCACACTGAGTTGAAAAACCTAAGAACGAAGTGGCCCTGAGCACTACTTGCTTTTGAAAACCTTAACCTCAGAGCCTTGGGGGGAGCCTCCATAAATTAAAGCACTCAAACTGATAAGCAATAAGTAAGTTTACAGAACTCTGCCTGGCCACAAAAATGGTCCAAATGATCTGATAATAAATCACAGAATAAAGAATAAATCCAAAGAAAGTCACCTTAAAGTCATCAAGAAGGAGTGTGGGAGCAGAGAGCAAGGGTGCACCTGACAGTGTCCCAGTGGTTTGCTTTCTCTCCTCTATTTTCTTCACTCCTTATGAGTTCGCACACTTGAAGCATGCCTACAGCCCCAGTAGTGAGCCCTACAGCAATAAAATTTTCCCTCCTGTGCTTCTTCTCACATAGTACAGCTGTAACACCCAAAGATTGCATCAGCTTTTTGTACTGAGACATCCAGCCAGGTGCTCAGTTTCAACGTCTGCCTGGTGGATAGACCCTGTGCTCCAGGCACAGTTTGTGGTGTTCATCTCTCCAGCATGTAACGTTGGCTACAATAAACATGAGGGTGAATCATCCCAGAAACCCCAGATTACTCAGAGCTGGCTGAACTGCTGCCCAACATCTAGTTGTCTGATCACCCTACTGGCTCTAATTCCCAATCTGCTTTCACTTCGCTGATGGTAGCACTGAAGAGTTTTTGGATTTGAATTCATTCACAAAGCTTTTACAAACAATATATCCAATATATCCAGTTTGGTAAGGATTCTTTCACTGAAACTTTTTTTTTTTTTTTTTTTTTTTTTTAAATTGGACAGCTCATCAGTCCAAATCCAATCATACTGCTGTATAAGACTTGTGTTGCCTTGGGCTGGAGAGTGTCAGTCACAACAGCAGGCAGCGCAATCTAAAGCTGCAAATCTCCTGCACAGCATCTATTCTCAACTTTGTTATCTCATCAGACGACCAAATCAAAGTAACTGTTGTTGGGTTTTTTTTGCTATAAAACCACATGAAGTGGCATTAGCTGCACTCTCCCTTTTTACTGTTTAAATTTTATTTTGCCATCAGCTTGTATGAACTGTCCTATCTTGCCTCCTGCTTTTCAGTATTGGCATTCTCATCTCCTTCCAGAACTTGTAGAAAGAGTCCCCTTTCGGTACTGAACAAAAGACTCAGTTTAAAGTAACTGCACTTGCTGGGCTGGGTCTGCTTCAGACCCTGGCTAGCTAACACGTTACCAAGTAACTCTAGTCAGCATCCCCTAAGGACAGAGCCACCCAGCTTTGAAAGCTGAATCACAACAATTGCACCAACCAGTTGTGTGTAAGACTAGAAACTGGACACTATCCCCGCTCAGTGCGTTACTTTCACATCTCAGTTTTGTTTTAGGCACCATCCAAACTACCATTAGCAGCATCTGCAGCATCCTGGTGACTACATGCAGAGTGGTGCCAAGAGTGTCACCTAGAGTGCTAGGAAGGCTTACAACCAGCTTCCCTCCTGCTCAATTCCATCCAGTCCCAGTTAATTCCATTAAATCTTTGTGGTGTGTGCTAGAAGGGCCACCAGTAGTTAGGTTACTCCGTTTGGAGGACATGCCCATGGTCTTGCCAAGACTCACCAGCAGGTGTGAAGCTGATGGGTGTAGCTACAACAGCACAAAAGCAATGATGCTTGTATTTGGGTAGGGTGGTGGCAGCTCAGATTAAGGTGTGAGAAAGGCAAATGTGCTGATTGGGTTTCACAGGGGTGCCCACAAAACCTATCAGCTTCTCTAGGCAAGCACCAGGCTGAATCACTGCAGTGCAGCTCGGGTGCGTGAGGCCAAGAGCACGCCCTGTCCACATGGGAAAAGCAAGTTAAGTCAACCTCGCCCTGAAGTGCTGACTAAGGTGTGAAAATCTTGAATATTTCATCAGCTTATTTTGCAAATTTGTAGTGTGACTCTTTGGCAGAGGTCTGCTTTGGGTTATTTCTTCACTTCTTTCAGTCACAGCAGAGGCACAGCGGAAAGCCAAAGAACTAGCAGATCTGGCATCTTGACAGTAGAGCTTGTAGCATGGCATCCGGCTGATAAC
This sequence comes from Tetrao urogallus, assembly GCF_951394365.1. Lineage (NCBI taxonomy): Eukaryota > Metazoa > Chordata > Aves > Galliformes > Phasianidae > Tetrao > Tetrao urogallus. Next base: position 8,139,062 of record NC_136820.1, on the reverse strand, counting down.
GAGATGGATCAGAAGTGCAGGCAGGATTTGGCTCTTGTGTCACCCAGTCTAATGTCTGAAGGGGCTGTTTGAAGGTTGAAACACAACATCTGTTGCTTAGGGGAGTTTGATGAATCTCTCATAATTTCACTTCCCTATATATTATATACAGTGCACATGACAGAAATTGGCTGGGAATATCTGGGTTGAGAAACAGGGTTTACATCCTGCCAAGTATTGTCTTTTAGACAGCTATAAACATATTTAAAAGCAGAAGTGTTTGTGGGGAGTAGAGCCCAAAGCTGTGCGTAAATCTGGAGAGAGAAAAGCAGTTGAACAGCTCCATGAGAAGCAGAAGTGAATCTACTATTTCCTGTATTCAGCAAGGGAAAATGCTTGGCAGAGATATATCGCAGCCACATCGTTCTTACTCAGCATGCTCTGCATTCTTCAGTTAACTTTTCCCCTTATTTTAACATTTATTGTAAGCACAAGAGAGTAATTTGTGTTGAGTCAGACAGTGAGAAGACTATCAGAGCGCGGGGTGGGTTCTGCAAGACTGGTAGTGGACACCTGGCTGGGAAGGATGCGAGCGGCCATATTCTGGTTCTCAATCCAGAACGCAATGAAATTTTATTGCATTATGCACATCTGACATATGAGTTGTTTCCTGTGAGGCTTTTGGTTGGTTGCAGCCCATCTGTTGGGTAATATCAGCTTAAACTGAGCAAAGTGGTGTCAGACAAGCTAAACATTCAAAAACAGCTGACCACATTACCTATGCAGGATGACTAGCAGTGAGAGAAGACCACCAGGGCTTAGGTTCATCCCATGGCAGAAACTGCATTTCTTGACAAGTATGAGACCTTCCCTGTGCCCAGCATGATATATTGACATGCAATGGCTCACATAGAAAACTTCCAAAGGAACAAGCTGCCTTTCTAGGCATGAACTGAGGCAGCAAGCATGGGAACCATGAGCACAAGTAGGGGCCCTCAGAGAGGAGACAGCAACACAGTGTGAGCTCCTTCTTTCCACTTGAAGTTCACACTCCAGCACCACCAAACAGTTCTGAAATATGAAAATATGAAATATGAATGAATAGCAGAGATGCTAAGGGGATAAGAGAGCTATCGATGTGTCAGGACAGGCTGGGACCTTGAGTCTTTGATTTATCCCTTGCCAAGGTTGATCAAACCCTGTGCACAGCCTCTTCCATTTAGATCAGTGAAGAGCCAGTTGTGAGCAAGAAGGATGCTGTGGGACAGTGCAGAGAGGTTGCAAGGAGCCAGGTGGGCTCTTAGTGACTCATATGCAGCACAAGAGTCCTTGGTGCACCACTGACACGTTTTTCCATTTTAAAGAGACCTGCTGCAGACATTTAGTCTCTGAAGAGATGAAAGAAAAGGTCAGCATGGAAAAGAACCACCCAGGGAGGTGGTGGAGTCACTGACCTCGGAGGTGTTCAAGGAACATTTAGACATTACGTTGAGGGCCATGGTTTAATGAGAACTACTGGTGATAGGTGGATGGTTGGACTGGATAAACTTATAGAATCACCAAGGCTGGAAAAGACCTACAATTCTATGATTCTATGATTATATACTGCATCTGCTGCTTGTTCCTGTACCCCTTAGCAGAGTAGATAAAGCAGTAACCGGGCAGATGCAGGAAGAGATAGGCAACACCTCCGCCACCTCCGCAGGCAATTCCAATTAGTTATATCACCAGCAGAAAATTAAAACCTTGATTTCTCATTGTTTGCCATGAATTCTGCACATTGCCATCGGAAAACCAACCCAGGCAGCAGGCTCAGTTCCAGATGCTGTGCAGCCGTGGGTGCTCCTGCAGGCTGCACACAACCCAGCCCTCTGCCAGTGCCCCACAGCACCCATGCTGAGACAGCCCTTCTGCCTGCCCTGTTTTTCCTGTGCCAAACCACAGAGCTTGTTTGCTAATGACTGTGGGTACTTCTCATTTAAGTGCCTGAGGGACAGCGAAGAATAAAGTATTTTAAAACAGAGACTGCCTGTTGCCAGCTGGCACCTTTGAGTAATGACTACAAAATGAGAGGGCAGAACTTGATAGGCCACACCACAAATGGCACTCTAGCACTGAGGCATTTGGAGAAAATACCAGTATAGTCAGATCAACCATCCGTAGGGGAGTTTGTTGTAGTCACCACTGCATCGTATGAAGCTTCTTAGGCAAGGGCTGTCTCGCACCTTGGGGCATTTTTACTTCATGCTTAGCCATGCAAGGCTTTTTGCAAACAGGCTGGAGAAGTTACTGCTGGTAGAGGAAGATGGACACGTAGGCTGGGATTCCACTTGCTTCGCTCCCAATCTTTGCTCCTGCCATATCAGCATGCATCTGCCCAGACGTGGCCAAGTTGAGCGTCTTACCACACTTCCACCCTGGGGTTAGCATTTAGGGTTAGGCTTGGCTCCTGCTGATCATAGTTCCATTTAGAATGTTGCTTCCTGCTGAACGCTGCCCAGCAAAGTGGGAGAGTGCCTACATTTGTCACGCAGTGATGCACCATCTGCACTGCTTGTTTTGCTGCTACTCAGCTGCTCATGCACCCTTTAACATTTTCACCCTTTTCTTGTACTAGAGAACTAATTTTTAATGAAGTACATGTCTGAGAAGAGTGTACTTATCTTAGTATCTACCACCACCATGTATAATCAATGAATATATAGATCTTATAATTAAGAAATATACAAAAAAAATAAAAATAGGCTAAACAGGTTCTCACACTAAAGAAAAATGGATTGATGGAAAGCTTACCCTTGTCCTAGGCTCACTGAGAAGACTCCAAAAAGAGTGACCTCTAAAAGAGATCCTTCCCCACTGGCAGTCAGCCCTTAAGTGAGGTCTGGGAGAGGTGCAGCCAGGCTCCACTCCTTCCATCACGCAGCTGAATTGCCTTCACCTGTGCTCCATGGCTGACTCAGTGCTCGCCTCAGGTGGTCAATCAGAGGCTCAGGCTGTGATTCAGCAGTTCCCATACACACCTTACAGCGTTAAAACTCTCACTAACCCAAATAGTGACATAACCCCAAAGTGAGCGTTGGTGAGGCCTCTCACACCACATCCAGGATCTCTCTCTAATGTTATTCTCCTTTCCCTTTTCGCGTTGTCTCTAGCTGGAAAATTCAGCATGACAGAAGCACTGCCTGAAGTGACAACCGAATACAGTTACGATGAAACTGCTCTCACCTGTGATGAAACTGACATCCAAGCATTTGGAAAAATATTTCTGCCATTGTTTTATATCGCCGTGTTTGCTGTTGGCCTTGCAGGGAATGTAATGGTGGTTTTGGCCATCGTGAAAGAAGGCAATAAAAGGAGCATTACTGACATTTATCTCCTGAACTTGGCTGTCTCAGACCTTCTTTTTGTGATCTCTCTCCCTTTCTGGGCTTCCAACACGGTGAGGGGATGGACCCTCGGCACCATCCCCTGCAAAGTCGTGTCCTCGCTGTATTACATCGGGTTCTTTGGGGGCATGTTTTTTATCACTGTGATCAGCATCGACAGATACTTGGCCATTGTCCGGGCAACGTATTCCCTGAAATCCAGAACGATGAAGCACAGCTTTCTGATAACCTGCGGGGTATGGGCAACAGCACTTCTTGTTTCGGTGCCACACTTTGTGTTCTCCCAGATATTAGAAAATGACTGCATCCCGGTGTTACCCCAGGTGCTGATGAACATCTGGCCAGTTTTCTGCAATGTGGAACTGAACACCGTTGGTTTTTTCATCCCAGTCTGCATCATATGCTATTGCTACTGTGGGATCATCAAAACCCTGCTGTACTGCAAAAACCAGAAAAAAGCACGAGCCATAAAACTGACTTTGGTTGTGGTGATTGTGTTTTTTCTGTTTTGGACACCATACAATGTACTGATTTTTCTTGAGACTTTAAGGCACTACGAATTGTTTATAAGTTGCAATCAAATTAAATCACTGGACTATGCAATGCACCTGACCGAAACCATTGCATTCAGCCACTGCTGCCTTAATCCTCTTATCTATGCCTTTGCTGGGGAAAAATTCAGGAAGTATCTTCACCGTGTCTGCTTCAAGTACTGCCCATGCCTGTGCTTCTGTGGGCCCTGCAATCATTACGAAGTCCGCCCTTCAGCTAGCTACGCAGAAAGCATGGTGAACAGCAACATTACCCTCAACACCAGTGACCAGGATGGAACTGTCTTCCTCTGAAGCAGAAATCCCTCCTTGGGAAAAGAAATCTCTGTAGATACGCCTTCTGCAGGGCTAGCACTGCCAAGAGGCTGATGTTACCCACTGGGAAAGACCTATGACAGCACTGAATTACTGACGTGCTTCTTGCTAAGCATTAAATATTCTAAAGTAATGAATATTTTAAAAACAAAAGCAGTACAGTATGTCAAGGCTGATCATTGAAGTGAATCAAGAGAGAGGTAAAGTAGAAGCAAAGGTATCCTCTGCCCAGAACAGCAATGGAGAAGAATTCAGGATAAGGACACTGTTACACAGTTTTGTCATTTACAGTTCCATGTCTGTATGTGCATGTGGTATAAATGTACATAGACCTCAACTCCTTGTTAAGAAAATAATCTCTTTAATTAGTAGTAGCTGACTGTTTTTGTTGCTATATACTGAACTATGTCCGTGTGGAAGAAATTTTGGGGAGTTACTGATTACAACAAATGTTTTAGCTGTGCTTTCCTAACTAATAAAACCCTAAAAAACAGAGTTCTTTCTGAATATGCATTTAGTGCCAACCATACTTTCAGCAATATGTAATAACCAGACCAAGGACTGTCCTGAAGAGCTCGGGACCCAACCAGGAGCTCATCTGCAGCAGCAGCACCTCTCCTGATTTCTTTGGGCATCATTTGGCAGAGCACTTCACGTAGCACAACCTCAAGAGTTCTGCAGAGTGCCTGCCGAGTTGGTGAAATATTGGCACAACTGGCACTGGGGTGTAGCTGGGGGTCGTCGTGCTTGGCCACTGCAGTACAGAGCAGGTGTGTGCTTCACACCCATGCTCTGCTTGCCCCACCTTGTAAACACCAACTGTGGGATGTATGTACCAAACGTGCTCTCTGGCCTCCAAATACGTCTTTTACTCATGCAATGACAGCACGTCAGGGTGGTAAGTGTCAATCAGACAAGAGAATGTGCCTTCCCAGGGCTTCCCTGGAAAGCTGCTGCCATTATCTGCCACAGGTGAGATTTTCTAGTGTCTGTGGGCAGGAGACATGGGAATGGGAAATGGCCTGTAGCCATCTGTGATGCTGAGATCACCATACAAAGAAAAATCAAAGATCAATCTTGCAAAACAAATCCATGCCAATGGGACACATTATAACACATCGATGAAACCAATGAATACAAAGCCTTCTCATTTCCTGAGTAACACAAAAGAGCATCAGTGAGAGGAATAGGCTCTTTCTGGGCCTCATTAAAATCATCTTTCTGAGAAAGCTTGGAGTTGAGCTTCTCCATTCGGTAACTGACCAATTTTCCATAAGCATTCATTCAGCAAATAGGAAATGATCAGTATTTTTTCTGCTGAACTTTCAGCACAGTCTACAGTGTAACAACGCCTTTCCATAAAGCACCTTGTATTAGGTGTAAAGATTATACACACTTAATTTTTAAAATTTCAGCTATAGGTGAACTTTCAGATCTCTTGGCTAATAAGAGTAATGCGAGCATCAATTAGAATTAAATTATTTTTCAGAATTCAGTCTGCCTAGGCAAGAAAACTCCCCCTGCCCCCACCCCAGCAAGTGATTCCCTGCCTACTAGTGGTATTTTAAGAAATGCTTAGATGTGCAGGAATTAAGAGGAAGGTGCTCTGAGACCAAACAAGAAGTCGTCTGCATGAAATCAGCCTGGAGAGGGTTTATTGCAGGGCTGAGCACTGCAATCTCACTTGGGTTGTTCAGTCTTTGCTTTGCTTTTCAGAAAACGGTAAGCTGCTGAGTGCAAGGAGTAAAAGGCAGCTTTAACTATGAACCAAAATGACAAGCTCAAGCCCCAGTGGCTGGCCAGCTTTCTGGGAAAGGGGAGCATGTTCCTGTCCATCCTCAGTGGTTTCACAGGAACTCAGCACACAGCATTCACCTCACAGCACATCTCCTTGCACGTTCATCATAGAATCACCAAGGTGAGAAAAGACCTCAAAGACCATCTAGTCCAACCACTGACACTAACATGCCCCCACTAACATGCCCCCCCAGCCCCAGCAAAGCAGACTTTCTGCTGTGAGTCAAACCTTTGGCAAGCCTGGGCTCTCTGAATGATACCTTGTGCAAACTGCATGTGCTCCTCCTGCTTTTCTTCTGTCTCCTTTGCTACACCATGAGATTCGGGGCATGTAAGGATTGTCAGAATAATATCACAGGATCACAGAATGGCAGGGGATGGAAAGGGCCTCATGAGATCATTGAGTACAACCCCCCTGCTGAAGCAGGTAGGTCACACAGGTAGGCATCCAGGCAGGTCTTCAATATCTCCGTAGAAGGGGACTCCACAACCTCTCTGGGCAACCTGTTCCAGCGCTCCATCACCCTCACTGTAAAGAAGTTCCTCTACATGTTTGTATGGAACTTTCTGTGTTCAAGTTTTATGCCATTGCTCCTTGTCCTGTTGCTACATACGACTGAGAAGAGCCTGGCCTCATCCGTTTGGCCCCCACCTTCCTTAAGATCTTTATAAACATTACTCAGATCCCCCCTCTGCCTTCCTTTCCCCAGGCTGAACAGACCCATGTTACTCAGCTTTGTGGGGGTTTCCTGGCTCTGTTACACAGAACTATTGAGGCGCCTCCTCAGAGCAGAAGTGGTAAAACTTCGAAAACATGATAAAAACCAAGATCATCATTTTTGCTTGGTTTGCATTAGCAGGAAGAGTTTTGTTGCAATGCCCCTTAAAAAACATCTCAGCCTCCATGAACCATACCACTTCCCCAGGTTTCTGCTTATTTTGCACACTGCACTCCTGGAGGTATTTTTTCCACCATTTGAGTCTGACTGAAAGCCCTCTGATGTCTCTTCGTGTCCCTCTACTGGACTTCCAATTCACTGGTCATTCAGCCTTGACTCAGAGATGATACTTCTCTATCAAAACCTCTGCAGCAGGAAAATGGTATTTTCTAACCACTCAGCTATTTTACAGCATAGACTTTTCCAAGTGTTTCTTGTATTGATCCTGGTTGAATATCATCACCTCAGTTCCCCTCTCCCTCCATCAATTTTTAGGTGAAAAATAATATACGTTTGGGAATGCGCAATGGTAGAGTCCCAAAAGTCAAAATAGATTCTGGAGCTGTTTCCCATCCACCAAAAAGAAGACCACAGTTCCTCCCACGAAGCACAGTCTGGTCAGGGGGCTCAGTCTGCAGATGTAACACACACGATGCCCACCACGTTCACTGCTCTCTGCTTTGGCAGGGGGGTTGGACTCGATGATCTCTGGAGGTCCCTTCCAACCCCTACAGTTCTGTGATTCTGTGCTCTCTGAAAAGCCAAAGGTCTGCATGACATAAAAATTAGACTTGGCCAGTCACAGTTTGCAGATGAAAATACACACACACCTGTAATATCTATTGACTGAAAAGATTTGCAAAATGGAGGCCAGGTATCCTCTGGGTTCAGTAGAAGGTTGTGTTTTAGGGACTTTTTGTCATCAAAAAATCTAATCCTGCTCATTCAAATGTCACATCGCAGTCCTATAATCACGTCTAAATTGTCTTTACTTTCAAGCAAAGGATGACAGCTTCTAATTCTTTTCATCAACCTCTTGGGGTTTATGATTTGTACAAAAACCTTGGGAATGCAACTGGTCAGAGTATCACATTGAGCTGGGAAATTGCTTAGGGGTGAAAGCTGGACTTTTCAGCACCAACATCAGAAGAAGACGCTGTTCACATATTCCCTTGGATTTAGAATTTGCTGGGAGTGGGTCTGAAGTCCTGGTTCTGGGGTACCCTGAAGCTTTAAGGGCCACATTCCACAGAGAAACTATTTATAAATGCATTGGCTATGGATTAAGCTCTATCGTTTCCATTTTATCACCTTTGCAAGATGCCTCACTGAACTCCTGCAGGTTACACAAAACTGTTGTCCTAGCAGGACAGTGTTGCCAAAGACAGGACAAGTCCCCTTCATGTAAGCCCCAAGTTCTGTCATCCCTAAAAGCTGTGGGAGAGTTTTCCAAAGAAAAACTCAAGTTATCAGCTGCATTCTTGTCAAAACTGAATTGTAGAAATCACATTGTCTCTGCTCACCTTTGCTTTCACTCCTAGCTGCTAGCATTTCTGTTCTGCAGTCACTGCCCCAGCACTGTGCCATGCTTTGCCAAAGGCCATTGACATACCACTTCCAAAGTAGCCACATGTTAGCAGTGCATGAAGTACTTTCTGCGTTAAATACATACCCAGTCCTGCTCAAAGATTTACTGTTTTGCACCCCAGTTTATTAAGTTGACAGAACACCTGCTTTTTTCTTTTTCTTTTTTTTCCTGAGAAAAAAAAAACACCAGTGACTTCCAGAATAATGATTCAAATTCAAATCTAGTACTTGAAGCTAAAAGATGTTCTCTGTCGCATAGATACAACTTCTGCTGAACCTGGTAATAATTCTGCTGCTGCTGTAATAATTGGCCGCTAATTGACTTGGCTACTATTCTAAGAGTCTGACTCACACATATTCACACCCACGCCTCAAGATCTGGGTGTTGCAGACTTAGAGTTAACACATTGTTTTTCAACAGTACAAAAAATACCCACCAACAGCTCCTGTATAAATTTGTTGCATTAATACTCAGTACACAAATACTGAAATACTGCAAAACAGCTTCCCATGGAAACTTTTTTTACTAGTGAAGAATGGTTTGAGGTTTGTATTTACTTTATTTCCACCAGTGACCATTTGATCAGCAGGAAGCAGCGCACTAACGTTATGCCACTGAAGGCAGCATCAGTGAATGGGATGGAGAGTGCAAGCAAAGACTCTGGGCATACAAAACTCTTCCACTACACAGGAGATATTGCCATCCTCACCTGTAGTTAGAACAGTCTTCTTCACATCCCACCCAGGCTGGAAGTCTCTGATCTGATATACGCATTTGTCACTGCTTCATATTCAGCTGCAGCTCAACAGTTCGGCTACTGACGGAGACCAGCTCAAGACTCCTGGGGCAGACGGGCTTAGGCTCTGGTGGCGCAAAAGCAATGTTTATTGAAGGCTCATTCTTTTTACAGACTGGATACACTACAAGATCGTAAATAATTAGCTAGTGTGAAACAAAGCAGAGGCTTGTGTGCAAGCAAGCTGTTCTCCTACTTCCTTATCTTAGTTTCTTGTGTTCTACTTACCGAAGTATAAGTTCTTTCTTCTTTTGCTAATCAGTCACTGTTGTTTTTGCTAAAAGTATCCATCCCTTTCAGGGTCACTGTTGTTTTTGCTAGAAGTATCCATCCCTTTCAGGATGAAACACTGTAACACGTTACTGACCCTTTCAGGCCAGTCACTTAGTCCGCACAACAACAGTTCCCTTCAGGCTACCAAATTAGGACTACAGATCCACTTGCTGAGATACCTGGGCATCTGAGAGAAGCTAATAAAATAAAATAAAATTTTAAAAAAGGTAATTTAATTTAGCCCACAAGTGCTACATAAAAATTAAAATCAGCAGCACAAAGAAAAAGTCCGTGATGGCCACGATTGGCAGGGCTAGAGGATAATGATGAAGCCAATGAAAGAGAACAGTAGGTGGCTCCATGCCTCTGAAGATGAGTCAGTTCTCCCGAGTGACAGAGACGAGCTGCTATTTCTACGGGCAATTTCCTCTGCCAGTGACTTTACCAGTACAGCTCGTTACAAATAATAGTTGCTTGAAGCCCTGATCGTAGAATCATTGGATTGCAGAATGGTGTGGTTTGGAAGGCACCTGAAAGCCCACCCAGTTCCAACTCCTGCTGTGGGCAGGGCTGCCACCCACCAGAGCAGGCTGCCCAGGGCGCCATCCAACCTGGCCTTGAGAACCTCCAGGGATGGGGCACCTCAGCTTCTCTGGGCAGCTGTACCAGGCCCTCGCCACCCTCTGAGTAAAGAAATTATTCTTAACATACAACCTAAACCTCTCCTCTTTTAGTTTAAAGCCATTTCCCCTTGTTCTATCATTATTAGACCTTGTAAAAAGTCAGTCTTCTTCCTGTTTATAAGCTCCTTTCAAGCACTGAAAGACTGCAGTAAGTTCTCCCCAGTCTTCTCCAGGCTGAACAAGCCCAGCTCCTTCAGTCTTTCTTCACAGGAGAGTGCTTGTGGCTCATGACACATGGCTCGTGGTAGGTGGCACATGCCATGCAGCTCCCTTGTAGTTTATGGCTCAGAAGTACATCCCCTTACCCCACCAAATCTAGTTTAAAGTTCTACTGATCATTCCAACTAGATTACTTCTCAGAACATTCTTGTCCTTCCTGGTCAGCTGTCATCCTATGGCAATATGGCCACTTTTTCGAGGGTGTCTCCAAGATCATTGTACCCAAAATCCTGAGTGTGACACTATCCATGCAGCCATCCACTCAACTGATACATTCTCCTTCCTAGGTCCCAGTTTCCAACCAGGATAGAGGAGAACAAGACCTGCGCTCCCAATCCTGTCACTGTCTTTCCAAGAGACATGAAGTCTCTTGATATTTTATTACCTTTTTTTATTGCAGCCTCACATGAATTGACTTGAAAGAGCAGAAATGGCTAGCAGTCCTGCTTTACCAGGGACAGTAGTCTCTTCGTGATACCGTGAATGTGGGCCCCTGGCAGGTAGCAAATCTCTCTTAGAGAGATTGTCTTTATGTCAAACGTGCATGAGTGCCTCTCAGCAAGTAGTCCCCAATTACTACCATCCTCCAACTTTTTTTTGGTGGCACTGGTTCTAACGTTACAGGTGCTTAGCTGGACCAGCTTAATGTGGTTCTCCTTTGCTGGATCTTGGCTGCTACCCACACATTCATTTTCTCTATCCCCAGACCCTTGTATGTGTTGCACAGGGGTACTCTGGGGGCAGACTCCCCGGTCTTTCATGTTACTGCAGGCTGTCTTCACAGGGTTGACATCTCAGTAGGCCTCCTGGTACAGACCAAGGACCTCTACCAAGATATTTGCTACAGAGGGAAGTTGTCTGAGGAGGCTCAGGGCTGCATTTGCCTGCTCAGTGGCAGGGCAGCATTAGAGCCAACTAAAATTTGACAGGGATATGCCACCAGCACCAGAGCTCCTCTCCAGTGTGTTTTTGCATTATTCCAGCCCCTCTTCTCCTCGGGGTCCTTTGTTAGGGAACAGGTTTCCTCAGATTGCAGTCAGATCATTTTTCAAAGGGAGCCCTCATTTGAATCATTAAAGATCACTACCTCTTGGTCTCTTTTTCGGTTCCTTCTTGGTCTTATTGATGACCCCTGCTCCCTAGAGCCTCCTGGAAGCTTGGGTTTAAAGATGTCATAATGCAAGGGAAGGAAAAAAATACAAGCTACAACAAAGACAACACTCAACACACAAGTCAGAGTTTACAGATCAAGACAGACTCAAACAAGGCAACTGGAAGCAGTGGCATGCATCTTTTTTACACAAGACTAAAGGCCTTCTCCACGGTCACCATGGTCTCTTGCTATCCTTGTGATCACTCTTGCTTGCCTTGTAAGGCTCTCTGAGCTTGCTTCATAATTTCTTCTGCCCATCTCAAGTGGCAAGGCAGTCTTTTCATATCTCCCTCAAGGTGGCACTGTGCAACTCCATGTACTTAAAAATCATTCACGATCGAGCAGGACACCACAATCTAGCAACTAGAGTCACTGATGAACAAGCACAAAGCAGGAAAAATATATTTGAGAGAAGTAAAAACAAAAATAGCTATGAAACCTTGCTGCAGGAAGAAACATCAATTTCTCCCAGTTCTCTAAAGTGCACATTGCTACCGAGCAAAGGAAAGCTTGTGGATGTTAAATTAACCACAAAGCACACCAGAATATCTTCTAAATCATGAAGACTTAAGATGAACTCAAGTGAAAACTGATAACAGCCATCCAGACCATTTTTTTTGCTCCCATCAGTTTTATTTCTGCAGCCTGAGTGGTTTCCACTTCTATGAAAAGTGAAATGAGTGCTGCATAATCTGTTGATACAGCTCGCCAGTGAAGCTCTCCTCTTGTGACGTCAGAACGCCTGGATCTTACAAACATAGAAAGGTGAATATTGTAGTAACTGACAAAAGCAAGTTTTGGTTCTTAGTCTTGATCCTCTGTGAATACTTTCTTTTCTAACTACATTAATGTTACAACTGCCTTTCTGTGTCAAGCGATCAGTTGTGTAAATCTTTAGGGTAGCCTTTTGGCAAGCTTTTGAAGACTACCAAGAACTACAGTATTTGAGACTTGGAAGCAAACAAAAAACAGCCTTTAATCCAGAACATCACTTTTATTTATTTATTTTTTATATAAACTCATTACAATAAACGCTAGACAAACTGGCCTGAGGAGATCTCTGCTGCTCCCTGCTGCCTTGGCCTTTTTTCCCTTGGAAAGACCACCTTGTAGCCAGGACATCACGGCGACGGTTGAGTGACGGCTGAGAAACGTATGAAAAAAATTGTCTCAGGTATCAACTGCTCTTCAGACTTGGAAATGGCATAAATTTGTCATCTGCCTGTAGAAAGAGCTTGGGAACATTTGCTAGATCACTGAACAAGACAAAGAAAGCTCCTTGTAGCGTCATTTCACTTTTAACAAGAAAACAACTCATGGTTTTTTGCATCAGTGATTTTTATTTTAAGAAGAATTCAGTATACACAATGACTGTTTTGTCATGCTTAAGGTTTAAAGTTTCAGTTCTTTTTTTTTTTTTTTTTTTTTTTTTTTTTAATGAGGAGTTCTGAATATAGCAGCTATGCTAGCACAGGACAGGAAAAGAGAACAGATTTGGCTAAAAAAACCAATGGATACAAACAGCAGAATGCAAAGGACCAGAGCAGTGAAAGGAAAAGAATGATGTAGGGAATTGGAACCTTCACCTTGTTGAGCAGCCTGGTCGAGAGGGAGGTGTCCCTGCCTATAGCAGAGGGATTGGAACTAGATGATATTGAAGGTCCCTTCCAACACAAACCACTCTATGATTCTATGACTGGTAAGCACAGAAAACAGTCATGATTCTTTAAGACCTAAAATCTTTTGTATGCCAGCACAAGCAGCTGTCTTAGCTAAAAGGAATTCTTGCATTCAAAGTGTTCAAGATAAACTATGAATGAAATACCTGGGAAAAGCGTAGATGGTGTCTATTTCTAACGCTATGAAAAGAATTCACTTTCTGCTTCTAGTTCACTTATCAGATTGTTTCAGCTTTAGTCAGGTGCATTAAGGTTGGACTATAATGAAAATTGGCAGGCAGATACCTGCACAGCAAACAGATGACACAGGCACTCTGCTAACGAGAAAGGCTTGGCACTACAGATAAGCAAACTGTGACTCCAATTCACTTGAACTGCAAGAGAGTGACTGGGAGGCTTTGTGAGGGGGATATCTGGTTATGAAAAAAGGCCTCTTGCTGCCTGCGTGGTGTTGCTCTGGTAGTTTGGATGAAAAGAGTGGTTTAACTTCAGTTTATCTTTAGTCACTGTCACCTGCCTCTCTCCTAAGGCCCTTCTGTACAAGGATTTCTCTGGTTTTCCCGTGTCTAATGCTGAATCACTGGTGCAGATAAGCACCTCTCAGTGACAGCATCTAGCTCTTGGGTCACAGACATCTATCTCCAGTCCTTCCTCTGGTGAGATCTGCATGCAGCCTGCAAGGCGGCAAGTCAAAGATTGAGGCTTTCCATAAAAGGGGAGGTGGAGCTGAATTCTCTTGGCAAGAGGCAAGGTCTTCTTGGCTTGTGTTGTTCTGCTTTTAGTTTTTAATAAGTTCCGTTCTGTTGGCTATAATGCACGCTCATATAAAGGGTTGGTTCCTCCCAGTCAGACTGATCAGGTTTGGACCCCTTCTCTGTGCTGCTATGATTTATTTGGCTGGCACCACAGACCTCATGCCATCTAGCAAAGAGGTAAGACCTCTCCTTTCTTTCCTCCTGCCCCTGCCAACCTCTTAGTTTTACAGCAGCATCCTCACGGAGATCCCTTCTCCCTTTCCTCCTAGCCTCGTGGTCTCCTGACACTCCCTGCCAGGTTCTCTGAGGAGGAGCAGAAAAAAGACACCCTGACACATTAGCCAGGACCTCAGAGTTCCCCTGCTATGCACTATCTCTTGCTCTCCAAGTCACGGCAGACCCTCCAATGGCAATAACTTTCATTCATTTTCTGCATCATCTCACTTGATCAGAGATTTCATGCATTTCTCCACCTTTTCTGCAGTTTTCCTTTCAGGTTCCCATAGGGATTCTTTTCATCAACAGACTAACAGGTGTCTCAGAGTTCATTTTTATCCTTTCCATCATCATGAACTGGCAGCTATTTTTTAGCTTCTTTTTCTGGAGTTCACACATCCTAAGCAGCCACGATTTCTCTGCTCTTCTTGTAGCTCCGCATTCCTCTTCCTGGAGACACACTCTTTCTCAAAGTCTCCTCGCCAACAGCCCTTGCCATCTGCTAATATAACATGAAAAATACTGATATAGTAGGCTCCTGCAGTGCAGCTGCTGTATTACAAGATGCAGTAGTACAACCAGCCCTCCCCGCAGCCACAGAAATGTACTCTGACAAGGAGCCTGTGCTGCCCTCCTCCTGAATTGACAGACAATTCCTCCTTCCCTCCTGCCTTTACCTCAGAGAGTGCGCAGAAGTATGAAAAATGCAGACAGCTAGGAAGTATTCGCTACTTTAAAGTTTTTTTTCTAAGGGAGGACTGGGCAAAAGATAATTTGCCCAACAGGCTCTTTCTTCAAGCCAGTGCCATGCTAAACTTGCAATCTGAAGGCTGCAAGCTTGATTCCTGCTGATGTGATTGAAAGATCAAAAACATATTTGAAGTGTGACACGGTACTAATGAGAGTTGGACAGTCCTCAGAAGGTTACTGGTGATGGGAAATCAACCCTTAGCCAAGGTGGGCTGTAGGAGGGTAGAAAGGAGATTAAATTCAGTTCTGTTCACTGCTTCATCTGGAAATCCAGAAAAGTCACTACTGAAGAAATCCAAAGGCAACAACCAGTTTGTTGGAATGGAAAATAATCACAGGGCAAGGTAGATATGCAGGCGCTCAGTGGTTTATTGTGACTAAAGCACTGCAGTGAAAACTAATGAAGGGTAATACCTACAGAGTAAGAAGATGCACTTTTTTTTTTTCCTTAAAAACAGATGCTTATATCACTGAAAAACTGAGGCTTTATGTCACTGTTACCACGGGAAACAACACATGAAAGAAGAGGCCCTTTCAGGGAGCAAGAGGAACAGCCTCTACTTTCTGAGAACAGGGCTGATGAAACTGGTACTACAGTGTTGCCTGCTCATCTGATAGCCACATCTTTAAAGGGCTGTTAGCACACCGAAGAGAAGACATACATGAACCTGCACCAGTGATCTCCCAGCGATAAATTTAATACTCCACAGATGCAGTTTGTGAAAGATGACTGAGCAGCTGCTTTCTGTATGAGTGTTTTATTCTGGAGAACAGTAAAGCAGTAAAGCTTGTATGGAGGAAACACTTCACCCAAATGTAAGTTATTGGGCAGAGTAACAATGTCATAGGCAGATATGATGGCAGCAAATAGAATAATTGAATGCAAAGCTATGTCCAGAATAAAACAATTTGGCATAGAAGACATCAGCTCTGCTGGGATCTATGAGTCTTTTTCCCTTCCCAGACAACTTCTGCAGCTTTCTTGTTTCTGCCTCTAACTCTGACTCTCCAGTTTCTCTTATCCAGCATCTCTTATCTTATCCAGCAAGCAGCCTTCCCTGTTGAGAAATTGCTTTTACCTTTGCTCAGTTGGGCTTTTGTGGGACACGGAGAGCAGCATTTGCAGGCTGCAAGCACAGCTGCTCTGCCAGAGGGACTCAGAACCATCCTATTTAGCCAGCACATGTCCTGTGCATTCTTCTCCTTCCCAGGACTCCCCAAAATAGAGCTGGGGGATTTATAGTGAAATTAGTTGCAATAGCTGGGCTTCCTGCCGCAATAAGAACCATAGGAAACCTCAGCTCCCCCTGCCCTTACACCGCACACACACCCTACTTCTCATTTGGTATTTTGACCATTATCAGCATTTGTGTAAGATCAGCAGTAGCTTTGCTGCATATAAAACCTGCTGTGGGAGACATCAAGCAAAAAGGCACGAACTGGCACGCCTTCGTTTCTTTCCCTAGCAGAAACAAAGCAGACATTAGGAAGACCGGAGAACAATGAATAAAAAGAGATGCCCCTACACTAAGTCTAGACAGCTCTTTTCTTCTGCAGCTACATGGTATAACTTTGAGAACTGGTTATCCTACTAGAAACACCTCCACACAACCACTGAGTGCCCGCGTCCTCACTGCTCATTACTCACTGCACTACAAACTCATTACTTGAGTTTGAGGTACACTTTTGCAACCCATAAAAAAGAACGAAAGTTCTGCTGAACAAGAGCTCCTCAGTGGCACCTACTTTTATTAATCATTAAGATGACGCGGCTTCAACTCAGTAATCAGGCTCTCACTGGAAACTTTGTGTGGCCTTACACAGTGTAAAATGCATTTTATTTCTGTTCTGCATTTAAAGGACTATCTCTCGTGAGGATCGACGAGAGAACCACTTGTGATACGATCTGCAAGGAAATACAGAGTTTCCGCCGACAGACACAGCTACCTATTGACATCTGCTTTTTGCAGCTGCTGGGTATCACAGCGTAGGCAGCACGTCGCTGGCAGAGATACCTGGCCAGAAACAAGCAATTCTGCTCCACCAGAACTGAGGAGCTTCTTTGCATCATTTGAAGAGAAAGAGAGGAGAAAAGGTAATGTTTACAAAATGTAGTGGCAGAAGCAGTTGTCTGTCATACCTGCTTATAATGTATATGACTGTAGATGCTTCTACCTTTAGTTGCTGCTTAGTCATTTTAAAAGCAATTTTCAGAAATCCTGCATAATTAGAATGATGTGTATGTGCATTATGTGAGCATATGTTTTCAGTTTAAAATACCTGAGTAGCCATTCTGAAGGTGTGTTAGAGTCAGGTATGTTTAGCTGCTGTTGTTGCATCTTTAGGCCACTGGTGCCAAATGGTTTTGTAGCCATGATCTGTAATTCAGATTATATTTGTGTACAACAGAACGGAGCTGTAGACTGGAAAGGTGTCATGACAGTGACTATGCATGGAAGGGGACAGGTTAACGATAGTCTGTGTTTGCTGTTAATCAGCAACAGTATACAGCGTGAAGACAAATAAAGACATGATACTCACTTTTCCTCTGATTCCCATTCATAAAATAAAGACAAAAGGGAAAGCCATAATCCCAGCTTGCAAAAATTCTGATGTGTTAGGCTAAGAAATGAAGTTTGCTGTGCTGTGATAACTCGCATCAACAACGTATTTGCCCTGAGCCCACTATGTGGTCTAGTCAACTTCAAAGTAACATCACTTAAAACTCTCAGTCTATCAGAGAAGAACATACATATGAAAATGACAAATTCCTGTTATTCACTTTGCTACTACAGACAGCACTTACTGAGAACTGCTGTCACCTTTCAGTGAGCTTCATTTTATTAGGATGGTCAGATGCATTCTGTTTCTGTCTGCCTTCAGTAATGTTTGTCTGATTGGAAAGATGGGTAGCATCTCAAACTTCTATGAACAGTGGCTTTGCTTTTTACTTTACTCCACACAGAATTTCTCTCTCTCTGATTTGATATCTCTGGTCTGTATCTTTCGTTCCTGGTTGTTTTCTTCTTTGCAGCTTCAATGGCATTCAGCATTCTTGACATGTCTGTTTGCAGTTTTGGAAGGACATGCATGCTAAGGACAGTACTTTTGCAAGCACTGCATAAGAATCCTATAATACTTAAATACTGTTTGAGAATCTGCAAGTTAGTCATTGAGTGTTGCAGACTTCCCAACACGATTCAGGCTTGCTGAGTAACCACATGATCATCGTCATGCAGAGAGTGACTGACCTTTTTGTATTATTTCATTCTCAGGAATTGGGGGAAAAAACCATGAGTTTATCAAGTACGGAGCCCCTTGAAGCTGACACCTCAACCTTTTATGACTTTTATGATAATTATAATGATGCTCCACAACCTTGCAGTAAGGAAACCGTCAAGAGGTTTGCAGCCTCTTTCCTCCCTGTTCTATATACCCTGGTGTTCCTGGTTGGGCTAATAGGAAACACTCTGGTCATTGTGGTCCTCTTTAAATACAAGAGACTGAAGAGTATGACTGATGTGTACCTGTTAAACCTCGCCATCTCAGATTTGCTCTTTGTTTTATCCCTGCCGTTCTGGTCTTATTTCATGATAGACCAATGGGTGTTTGGAACTCCCTCGTGTAAAATTATTTCGTGGCTCTATCTGGTTGGGTTCTACAGTGGGATATTTTTTATTATGCTTATGAGCATAGACAGATACCTGGCAATTGTTCGTGCAGTGTTTTCCTTGAAAGCAAGAACTGCCTTCCACGGCCTGATTGCCAGTCTTATTGTATGGCTGGTAGCTCTTTTAGCCTCAGCTCCAGAACTTGTATTTAGAGAATCTTTCGTTGAACAAAATTATACTACTTGCAAGCTGAGATATCCAAGCAACTACATGACATGGAAACTCTTCTACACTTTGGAAATCAATATTCTTGGGCTCCTACTCCCTTTTATAGTTATGGCATTTTGTTACTCCATGATTATTAAAACTTTACTACACTGCAGAAATGAGAAAAAGAATAAGGCCGTGAGGATGATCTTCGCTGTCATGATCGTGTTCTTCTTCTTCTGGACCCCCTACAATATCGTAATTTTACTACAACTGCTGGAAGCTACTGGAGTCATTAGAAACTGTCAAACAAGTAAGAACCTGGACTATGCGTTTCAAGTAACTGAAACCCTTGGCCTTTTTCACTGTTGCCTCAATCCAGTCATCTATTTCTTCATGGGGGAAAAATTTAAGAAGTACCTGAAGATGCTCTTTAAGAACTGGCAGTTACCTGGAGTTATTTGTAAGTGGTGTGGACTCCATATCACTTACCACACCGAGTCTACAGGATCGTTCCACACACAGTCAACCGGGGACCAAGAAGCTCTGTAACGTGTTCCACACCGACTGACAAAAATAAAATGACAAAAGCAGGAACTTCAAAAAGCTCAGAAAATGCACAAGCATTTAAGCCAGCTAGTCTTTCATAATAACTTCATCTTTGATTTCTGCCTCTTAGATTTTCTGAATACTATGGCAGAAGCTGTCCTAGATGTGAGATCTGGCAGTCGGACCCGTATGCTGTATCTGCTGCAATTAGAAATCACTGCTCAGATTAACAGCAGCCTTAACTCACAAGTGCTACACTCGTTGCATGTTTTTCACCAGCACCAAGAAATGACTGGACTCAATGGAGGGCAGAGGAGAAACAACTTGCTTTTGCAAATGCAAAGTGCATTTGAAAAGTATCTTTGTTTATTCAAGGAGTAGGTGGTTATTACAATATTTTTTATCCTCAGCTGATCTGTGCAGCTTTTGTTTGCTCAAACATGTAGCAATCTATTAACAACAGCAGCTGCTGTTAGAAGTTTAATCTCAGGGAAGGCTACACCTTCTGCCATTAAGAAAAAAAGGACACAGAACACACACTGCGTACAAAGATGCAAAGCCAGTGCATTATGCTGTGCTATAATCTAGCTTTGTTTTCTTTCAGGTATCCAAACTGTCTACGCATACGTATATATAGGCATTTTTGAATGATTTAATTACCATAATTCAGGATGGCAATTTTTTTTTTTTTTTTTTTTTAATTAACATTGATAATGTGGTGGGTTTTTTTTTGTTTTGTTGCTGTTGTTTTTAAATAAATCTTTTAAAAGATAATTTCTTCCAGCATGCATTAACACATTTGAAGCATCTTTTAAAAGTATCTTTTAAAATGAGTGTTCTTTGTTTGAAAAATACCTAACTCTGAGACTGAATTTGTGTTCACGATATAAACATCTGGCAAGGTAAAAGAAAGCAAAGACAGATTGTACAGGGAAGGTCTGTCATAATTTAGAAACCACACAAAGAATAGTTGCATTTGATTGCAGAGCAGAAGGCAAAGAAAGGTGCCACAGTAGCTGCTTGTAGATCTACACATTGTTAGTCAGGTCTGGAACAGGAAGAAAAGTCTTAAAGCAACATCTAGATTTTGGCACAAAAATAATTTTTTAAAAGGCAAAAATCAGTGATGTAGTAGCAGCCAAAGTAAGAGTTGGAAAACCTGCATGGAAAATATTCCTGATGGCTCTTTTTTTGCTAAATGACAACTACTCAGCAGACTGTCATCTTTCTTAGGCCATCGGTAATGAAACAACCACCCAGCATTCAAACGTGGCTACAAATAGCAGACAAAACTTAAAAATATCAACGGGCAGGCAATGAGAAGGAGCATTAAGGTACACATATAGTATTAAAGCATATATATATATAGTAGCTCTGTTGTCATGATCACTCCGAATTAGAAATATAAGAGGAAGCTCACCTCCACATCACATCCCTCATGATATAACAAACACACAAAGTAAAAACCAGCACTCTTAAATGCTCAAGCACACATATATCCTTCACAACTCACTGTGGGGAACGCATTGCCATCAGCACTTTGCTGATGCAACTTTGGGCAAGGAACTGCAATAATGCAGACAATGAGAATAGCTGTGGAAGGCATTACTGCACTAAGAAGATATCTTCCTTGCTACAAAAAGTGTGTAATTCTTACTACTCAGTACAAGTCACTAAATATATCAGATATGAAAAACTGCCACAAGGAGTGGGTTAGTCCATCTATTACCCATTTTTATAAGGAAGAGCAAGACAAATTGTAAGTATCAGGTCTAGGAAAGTCTCACGGATGCCACTGAACATAATGATATCACTGGTGAGCTGGCATGACATGTCAACCTCGCAGATGTGACACAGTGGCATTGTGATCTGCTGAGCTAAACATCAGTCAAGCGCCTACACTAATTTGGAAGCAATACGGTGCAATACAGTAGTTTGTTCTCCTTGGTCCCATTCTGTGACCTTCTAGTCAGTAAGATCAAGCAGGTCCTTTAGATAAACCTGAGATCTTGCTTTCCAGAATAGGGCAAAGGCTCCCTGTGCTGGACTGGCAAAAGTGAAGGTCAGCAAGCAAAAAGCAACCCATAAGAGGCTCTTGGTGATGGCAAGATACGAAAGGTCTGGAGCTCGGAGGATGCTGAGGAACAGCAGCAAGATGGCAGCAGCCCTGGGCACACACCCTGCAGTGAGGGAGGCCGTGAGCCCATTCATGTGTGGAGTTATAGGGCGCACCCAGTAGCTGCCCAACGCCTCTCTAAATGGAGACAGCAAAGAGGCCTTTTTCTCACAAAACTCAGAGGTGCTCCTAGTCACTGTGAGGCTTTCTGCCCTATATCCTGTGCACGTGTGTGCTTCGGGCAGTGTCTGCTGCAGGCCAAGCTCCCCCCCAGTGAACACTGACCTCTCTTCCCACTGAGTCTTTCCCAGCCTTTCCAGTAATACTCACAGCTACCTCAAAGGATGAGCCACTGGGATGGAAGCTGGATGAGCCACCAGGATGGAAGCTGGATGAGCCACCAGGATGGAAACTGTGCTCTGAGTGGGCTTCCTGAATCAGCTGCTTATTATTAGCAGCGGGCTCAGGAATCCACAGCTCACCAAAGCTGGATGGTTTCCTCTTCTCTGCCACCTGGAACAAACCCTGCTCCCCCAGGCACCAAGCTGCTGTGGATAACACCACTCCTCTTTTGAAAGAGGGCTTTGAAATCCGCTGATGAGAAAGGATGAGATAATACTATTAACACAGACAAAAATAAAGCAGGGATTTTCATAATGTCAGATGATCAAAGGTACAATTTTAGCTGAAGAAGAGTTTCCAAGTGATGAATGAGGTACAGACAGACCTATTGAACTATGAAAAACAATAAATAGGTATTTGAGTGAAGCATAGCTGACTCATTCTTAAACCCACATTTTTTACATCGAGGTTCCTTGGAAGGCCATTCAGAGCAACTGAGAGGACCCAAAGCTGCCACAGAAATGCAGACCAGGAAAAAAAAAAAGCATAATGACATTAACTATACATAATGATGAAAAGGTTTAAAAAAGTTGATAGTCCTGTTTTCACACAACACGTAAGTCAGTGCAGTCATTCCCTAAGCATAAGAATTACACACTTATCTTGGAGTGACAGACTAGTTGACCTTTAAGGGTCTCTTTCAAGTCAAATAATTCTACAATCAGCTACTCTGGAGCATGGCGTTATCCCTTCGTGCAGAGAAGGCATCATGATAGGCCACCTTCTCCCAAAGTACTCCTCTTGTTATTAGAATCAGCCTTGGAAAGAAACAGGATTCGTCTTTCTTCTTCCTATTGCTGTTTGCCACTGTTCCAGCAACAGGTCTGCACACCTGGTGTGAAGGACAGTGCAATTCAAAAGGTCCTGTTGTGCTGCTCTGCTACCAGGATGCTTCCAGTGGTCAACACTCCCACACTTTACTCCAGGAGCTCACAATGATTTCCTGTTTTATCTAGCATTTTAACATGACTCTAGCTCTTAACATGACTAGAGACCAGTTTCATCAGCTCCCAGCTCTTACACAAATATGTTCATTTGACTTTATTTACAATTATAAATCAAGAGTTATTCAGTAATGTCAATCAAAATGACCATTAAAATACTCTTGAAGGTATTGCCTGCAGGGAACTCAACAAGACTCCATTACTCCAGCCATTAATAAAGTTTTTAAGTAGAAGGCTGGAAATTAATAGAAAATAGAGTTGTAGTGAGAATTCTAGCATTCATATGGCTGACAAAAGCATTCAAAGGTGATGCAGTACTGATCAAGTAAACTTACCGTAACACAGCAAAGATGCATGCCAGTACCACTGGCAGTCACAAAGAAGTCACTCCAGATAAAGCAGGCAGTACAAAGCGAGATGACATGAATTTGGATGCCTTCAGGAAGATTTTTTTCATGATCATTTCACAGCAACAACCATCAGGAAAAAAAAAAAAGAAGCAAACAAAAATCTGATCTTATAGAAATGTCAGAGACACCTCCTGCAGAAACGAAGCTCACAAATGGTCGTTGTCCATCTGTTGCAGACTAGCAAAATCCAAGTCTTCTTCAAACAGCTTGGTAGAGACAGGCACAGCTGCTAAATGCTGCAAATACTCTTTCCTTTGGATGTAAATATCCCTCCACATATCCCTCACATGATCAGCGCAAAAGAGAATTCTTCGCAGGCCATTGCTCAGTGTCCCAGGTCAAAGGCTTCTCATTCATTTCTGATCCTCTTTTGAACTCCCAGAAATAGCAGCATGCATGTAATACCTCTTCTGAAAACAGTAAATATCTTCTCTTATGCATCACTGGCCCCTTTACCATTATTTGTTGTTTGGTTTAAGAAAAATGAAGCTGCCTTCAGATTAGAGCTGTACCATATTTCTTCTGGTAGTCCAACCTCAGATGCCCCCGCCAAGAAACTCCAAGTCAGGATCCAGGCTGCGTGAGAAAGAGCACAGGTGAAAAATGAAGGACATGAAGGGTATCTGGGTGTAAATGGATGAAGACGATGAGCTAATGCCACAGGGTTCAAGTTAGGTGTTAGGAAGAGTTTCTTCGACAAAAGAGTGTGAAGTACTGGAACAGGCTTAGATGTTAGGAAGAGTTTCTTCTCCAAAAGAGTGTGAGTTACTGGAACAGGCTGCCCAGGGAAGCAGTGGAGTCACTGTTCTTGGAGGCGTTCAAGCAATGTGCAGATGTAGCACTGAAGGACGTGGTTAGTGGGCACGGTGAAGATAGATTGGCAGTTGGACTAGATCATTTTAGAGGTCTTTTCCAACCTTAATGATTCTATGTTCTTAACTGCATTCTATGATTCCATGTTCTTAATTGATGTAGAGGCTGTTATCTGTCTTAAAATAGGTGAGAACAAGGGTTAATGTTTGCAAACGACTTGAAAGGAAAAAAAATAAATCGTATCCTCTGTGTAAACACAAGCCAAGTACATGACTGAGTATCATGTTGCTTTAGTTTTTCTGCTGGTGTTTTTGTTTCAGGTCATCGTGGAAGGGCTGAAGTTTCTCTGGGTTTGAGGCTGCTTCTGAGCAACAGCGTGCAGTCAGTATACAGAGCTCAGTAACGGCATGCTGCAAGCTTCTCACAGTTTCAAGTGTTGCAAAACAAACAAAAAAACCTTTTTCCTTGCTTTTGCAAGGAAAGTAAGTAATCAAGAATCTGATATGTTTCCGCAGATAAGAAACTCTCATAAAAGACACTTTCAATGCTACCAGCATCCTGTAAGACAACAAAGACGTTACCAGATTCAATTTTTCTCAAAGAGGTCAGCAGCATTTGATCGGCATTTTACAAGAAGCTCTGAGCAGCCAAATTCAGCATGAGATTTATGTACCTGGGACAGGTGACGGGAACAGCAGCTGCACAATCCTGTGTGAAAAGCGTATTTGTCTCTTCTGCACTGGGGCACTTCCCCTAAGCTCCCCCAGAGAAGTATCCTGGTTTGGGACAGGTAGGGGAGGAGGAGATCCACCTCTCACTTTAGCCAGTTTCCATCACACACAAATAGAAAGTGTAGTACCACCTAGCTGTAGCACGAAAGCATCTTAATCAAAGAAAGACCACAACAGATCTTTGTGTTTACTCATAACTGGTAAACTGAAATTTGACCACAAGTAAGACCATGACCGCAGACAGAGTGACTTGTCTTTTCCGCTCCTAAAGTATGTGGGGAAGGTGCAAAGAACATGAAGAGAACAAAGAGAGAAGGATGGCTTCTCTTGCTGCTTGTGCACTCCAGTTCCCTGATGCACATTTAGAAGGACTGAAGTGGAAAGAAAACAAGGCTTCAAGGACCAGCTGTGCTGTCTGTAGGTCCTGAAGACAAGCAGTGCTGAGAAGTTGCGCAGCAGAAGTCTTACCCTTGCTTTCAGAAACCTTGTTTGCGCTTCTAGGGATCTGAAACTCAGCGCAAAGTGTGAGACAAACTTGCCATGCTACTACAGAGATGGGCCTGAAGAGCTTACAAAAGGAAAGAATAAAGAAGTTCGGATGTTGGATGTTTCTTCCTCAGCTCTGCTTCGTTGACTTACTCATACATCATTCAGGTCAGTACCTGATTCTTTGCATCAGAAATACTAGGGAACCACCAAAATACCCCATGGGGAAGCTGGTTCCTACTTGCTCATGCTCTTGCTTTTCACATGAACGCATGTGCCACAGCCCTCCTCACCGCAGTCACACAGAGGTCACAGTAAATCCATTCACCTCCTCGCCAGCTAACGCTCAAGTTCTCCCTGTGCAGTGCTCACACAGGCAGGATGTTTGTGTTGTGACTGCACTACCTGCACGTTTTGCATACCAATGGCAGTTTCATAAACATCTGAGCACTGGGGAGAATGGATCTGCAGCAAATGGATCTGCACTGGTGAAAGATCACCACTTTTTAATCCTACTATGCTGTCTTGCTTTTGTTTCAGCAAACTATTTTAGAAGTGCAGCTAATTTTTCAACATATTTGCTCCCAATTCCTATCTTCTGATGGAGGGAAACAATTTCAATGTTCCTTATGAAACTCACTTAAAAAAAACCTACAGAGCCTTGTATGCCCTATCACAACAGGCATGTGTGAATAAAATTAAACTGATCAAACCTCAAGTTAATGTTTCTTTTTTAAAGTTGACTGTCAAATAATAATTATTTAATAAATTGTGTCGGCATCTGAGAAAGCAAGCTTAGCACGAGATACCTAAGCTTCTGAAAATTTTTGGGGTGGGAGCTTTTTCTCTTTTTTTTTTTTTTTTTTTTTTCCTTTTTTCTTTTTTGAAACACAAGGAATGGTTTTGTACAGATTCAGGACAACTATCAATTGTGTCAACAACTTTTCTGTAAGGTGATTCATAATAAGAAGCTGATTCATGTTTGGTATGGCTGAAGCCATCTTCACAATATAACATTAAATCATATTATATGATATGAGTAAATGTAGTCTGGATTTTCTGAAGGGTTCATGCCCTTACCTATGCCCAATTCATTAACAGCCATGCTAATACAAAACGCTGGCTTCCCAGATCCAGGGGAAAAAAAAAAAAGGTAAAAAGAGCTCCAGAAATGTCAAGTATTTGTACATAATTAGCTGTAGAAAAGTTGATAGCCAACAATAATGGAATAAATAAGAAGCTTGTTACAATGTCTATTTTAGTGGTGCCTCCTAGCAAAATCTGTCATGTTTTCTAGACCTGCAGCTGCACGATCCCATAATTACTGCTTTGGCAAAAACAAAACAGTTTAAAAAAGCAGTCTGAGAGATCCCTCACAGCAAGAGTCACATCTCCCTAGTGGATGCACAGGACAAGGTAGATGTAATTGCTCCAAAAAGAGCAGCTGCCAAGGCACCAATAGGTAGGGTAGCTGGAAGTGCTGCCTGGATGGAGGGCTCAGTGGTCCTCTGCTGTGACACCAAGCAGAGCCCCACACACACAGGCTGCAGTGGGTGGGGCAGAATTGGCCATAGATATTTTCGTATAGATGATGCTCATTGCTTAGGGAAAACACACTTTTTATTACCTGCTGCTTACTGGACAGCTTCCACTGTCTCCAATGCCTTAGTATATTGAGCTGCAGAATTAAACCAGGTGTCAGTAGCCTAACCAGGTCTGTTGCTACCTGTCAGAGTCAATATGACCAAAACAGACTACAGCACCCTTATCCTTTCCATATCTCTGAAAAAAAAAAAAAAAAGAGCTTTTAAGGTTCTGTTTTCAGCCTTGCCATGGATGTCAGACAATTTAGATCTTATGACTGCTATACAGAAATAAAGACTGTGCCCCCTTTGTAAAACAAAGGCATTTTGTAGACGAATGCTATAGTGAAACTATTTATTACTACAGAGACAAAAATTTGTGTGTTCACTGCTATCTGTCTTGCCTTGCACCAAGACATCAAGAACTACACACACAAAATTTCACCTCCTTCCACAGAAGATAAAAACAACTTCATAAGGGATGGTTCTAAAAAAAGCCTTTGGTTTTGAGCAATTTCTTCCTTAAATTTCTCCGTCAAAAGGTGGTTGCTGGCCTGAATCACTGAGGCTTGCACACAAAAACCCTACCCCTTCTTGACTTGCTTGCCCAATTTACTTCACATTTTGACATTTGCAACCCTAAGGGGGTTTCAGCAATTTGCATGAATGCACTAAAACAGGTAGCAGAATAGGAACATTCTTTCCATGTAAAAGCAGCATCAGATTTTCACACCAAAGGACATCCAGGCTGACAACAAACAAGCCCCAAAACCAAAATATACAACAGAGCACAGACTAAAGCACTTACAAGAGGTAATACTCTTAAGTAATCTTGAATCTACTCAATGCCAGTATGTGCCACACAGTGTGAGCTTTAGGGCTTGGGGGACTTTTTGCAAACTGAGTCAAGGCAACTGAGCTAAACAGCTAAATCAGCAGTCAAAGCTGTGTCCCTTCCACTGAAAAGAGTATAAAAGTACTCAAATGCCACCTCGACTTCATAAGAAAAGAAAAAAGAGACATTACCTGAAAGTTTCAGGTGCATAAGCTTAGAGAGAAATTACTTGCTAAGCTCATCTTCAAAGAAAGTTCAGAGACAGAAATTCATCATGCTAAGTACCATTATTGCTCTATGAAAAAACACACTGCTGTTAAATCAGAAAAAAGACGACGACAACAAGTGATGTGGGCTGAGCAATGCACACTTAATTTATGACAGAAATCTTCAGCTTCTAAGACAAAAGCATTCTTATATGCTACACGGATGGGGCAAGCCCTTGAACTGATGACACAGAGAGAGCAGAAATGGTGGGAACCCCTGAATATTCTTTCATCCACCTTGCAGGACAGATACAACATGGTTGTATTTCTCCAGACAATAATTGCTCACCAGAAAATGGAGTGAAACCAGTCTAGCCACCATCGAGCCTTATTATTTTGAGATAACTGAAAATAGATGACACGTATTGAGAATTGCATGAAAAAGCATGTTTTTTGTCTTGAATTCCCAGGGTAAAACGTAAGAAAAGGTAGCAACAAGCCCCTGGGCAGTAAGCACTGTCAGAACTGAATGTTCACAACCTTAACGTTTCAGCAATTTTTTTTTATAAGAATTGGATATTTTCCCCATTCTGTACATCCAGCCAGGAGGGTTGAATCTTCACTCCAGCTCATGTAAAATTTCCCCCTTGCAGCTTATGAAAATCTGGAAACTACAGAGCTCGGCATCACTGCCCTTCTCAGTTTCAGCAAGATGCAAGGCCACAGCCTTTGGTTGGAGGCATGAGAGAAGATTTTTTTTCCTTTCCCCTCACAACCTGCTTGGGTTTGGGAAAAAAAAAAACAACACAAAACAAAGTAAAAACCACTACTGTCTACGTGTCATACTATCATGGTTTCCCTCTGTCTACACCAGGCTTCTTATACGCACCGTGTTTTGAAATTCTGACTATTCTTGTTTGCATCTCTGAGGTGTTTAAACATCCCTCCAAATCCTCTAGTACTGTTTGCATAGGTACGGTATAAACTGGAAACAAACTGCAGTTAAGTCAGGTATGCTAGTACAATAATCTCATTTTGGTATCTTTGCACAGAATGTGTTTTTCAGAATTAAAAAGAACTGCCTTTTGGGTGATTTCAGCATAGATAGATTCTACACATCTGCATTTCAATTACTAGCACTTTCTATCCGAGTTCTCTTTACTTCATAGGTGGATGATCAAGCTTACTTTTTTCCTTAGCTGCTTTTGTTTTTTTCTTCTTCCCTTCAATAAAAGAAGAGCAGTCCAAAATGTGGCTAATAAAGCATCTTCTTTTGATGTCAGCTGAAATAAGGATCTGCAGAGGGTTTCTTCAATGCCTTTGATACATTTGAGTCACGCCAAACAGATCAGAGAGGTTAGAAGTGGATAAATGAAAGAACTTCTGCAGCAGGTATCAACCAACAGCACTTCCTTTCTACTTCAACATGAGCTAAAGGGCTCAGTGCTTTAAATAACGCAGTGCCCGCACATACCTATGTTAGGCTGTAGTCAAAAGACTCACACTGCTTTAAGCTTTTGAGGTAGATACTGCTCTGGATCAAAGGACAAAAAAGCAACATAGGAATGCAATGTGGCTGAAGTCACCGCTTAAACAAAATCATGCAGGAAATCATGCAAACCTTGTATGAGTTCAATGGTACGTTCTCAGGTTTTTCAGAGTACCGGATCTACCTGTTCATGATTAATGCAAACCACATCCTAAAACTGAGCAGAAATAAAAAAAAAAGCTTGAAGAAAGGTATGTACAGTATGCAAAGGAACTATCTGTCAAAGCCTAAAGTCTTCCAGAAAACCTAGGGAAGAAACCAGCAGTTTCTTTTTCCTCTTCTCCTCAACAATTCTGCCAACACTTGACCTGCAGTGCTGAATGATGTGCAGATCCCTCTACAGTCTCCACACACAACACAGCCACTCACTGTCTCCCAGGGAAAGGGATTTGGAGAGTGCTATTGCAGAACTCCCAGTTTTTGGATAAATCTTGACCAGAGATCCAGAAAGCATTCATCATGTGCATCTAAACAACGTTTGTGGACCTTGGAAAAATGGAACCTCTGAATGGGATTTGGACAAAAGGCATAACCAAACCAGAAGCAAAGGCATTTTTGTCCAACTTGCAAGCTTATGATTGATAGGTGGTGGGATGGGGATCACACTTCAGACATCTGAAGACACACTGAAGGAAATTCTCGGGGTTCCTCTAAAGAAAAAACTTCCTCAGTACAAAGGGAAGAAGCAGTAAGATGCAAGGAAGAACGAAACAGGAAACATACAGCAATCATTTCTTATGAAGCACTGGAGAGATGGCCCACCATCACGAGGCACTTCTCCACATGAGGCTCAGAACTGAACTCTAGCCCGCAGCCACAGACAATACTGAAAACACTCAGCCAACAGTAATGTAAAAGCGTGAGCACTAAAGAAACCTAACTCTAAACAAACATAAAAATATATACATAGTGCATACACTTCAATGACTGTAAGGAAACCTGACAAAAAGTTATTTTAAATGACAAAAACTGACTGCTTTTTCCTACATTATCTGCACCAGTATTCAACAGATCCTTCAACAGATCCACTCTATTTAATGACCCCTTCTGTTGGAGAGTTTCAAACTCAATTCACAACCCCACTTCAAAGTTAACTTGCCTACTCCCCCCAGGTTTAAAAAGGCTAAGTTACAGGCATGCAGACTGTAAACACATTACCACGGTGCAATACAGTAATCTCAGCAGACTCTCTCTGCAAGTGCCTTGATATGAAAGTGTGATGAGGAGCTTTATGAGCAAGATGATGCTTCCCATTCTGACACAACACCATTACAAGTGAGCCCTACCCAAGACCCTGACGTTTTAGTGCTGCATACACCTGAACTTCAGGAGTTGAGTCTGTGTACTAAGGCCTACGATGAGAATTTTAAAATAC
Source organism: Tetrao urogallus (assembly GCF_951394365.1). Lineage (NCBI taxonomy): Eukaryota > Metazoa > Chordata > Aves > Galliformes > Phasianidae > Tetrao > Tetrao urogallus. The sequence continues at coordinate 8,108,386 of NC_136820.1, read as the reverse complement.
ATCCCCTCGATTCCTTAGCCACATACAGATGTTATATGCTACCAAAAGGGGCTTGCACTACCAAGTGAAACTAGCACTGGTTCTGTGAAGCCTCTGCTGGTAACACGCACCTTCCAGATTTCCCTCAAAGCTGGGGAACTCTTGTTCACTACTCCCATTTTTGATAACATAATGAGCAACATAAAACCCCTTCTGAAAAGGGACTTTTAGACATACGTACGTCATTCAGCAAAGGAAACACGAAGATCCCCGTGATATGTTTCCAACACTTATCCATTCAACCCTATGTATCAAGTTCCAGGATCATCTCCTCCTGCCCAGTTTTGCCTTCTCATTGAGAAAGAACCATTAGGGCAGACCCCAACCTCCCTTTAGTCAAACAGCCTTTCTGCCAGCACCTTGGAGTTAGACTGGGCATCCACGCTTTTTAAGTCTTGGCTTCCAAAGCAACATTCTTGCAACTCTCATTTCTTTCAGAAAAATTGCTGGAGCACGCAGCAAGGTAATTGAGAGGAATCTAGTGCCTCCTCACATCCTTGTTCAATCTTCTCTATGTAGCTCTGCACTTCTTTATATTTTTGTTCATCCAGTCCATCCTGGTGGCAACACAGATGAGATGACACAGAACAGCCCTCAAAGCAAGCTGAAGTTAGGTTAGGATTTATCAGCACTCTAAGATGTTTGATCAGATATGGATGGATTTCCACAAAAAGTGTCAGAATACCAGTCTTAGACATTCAGATGATGTTGTTCTCAGTGATTTCAATATGTCCAAAATTACAATACAAGGAGACTTCATAGTTTGCCTTCATAGTCATCTATTTACAGAAAACTGACCAATCTCACCCAAAGAGCGTAGATTCCTTCCCCTAGTAGTCAATAGTCACTGTTTTGCTCATAGGGCACCTTCTCAAACTGGATAATGCTCTCCACCTCTTTCAAATCACACTGTTAAGGACAGGGTTCTTCTTCTGCAATAGCCATTTCTGAACACCTGGTGCATATTTGTCAGGATGGTGTTTGCTGTCCAGTAAGGTGAATTTTCTAGACTCATACTCAAGTTACCATTAAAATTGTCCAAAAATCATCCAAAGACCACAAAGGGAAGCTGAGAGGCTGTAGAACAAATAGATCTGTCTGCAAAGGAGAACTACAAAGGGCGTGGAGGGGCTGAAGGGATGTGGACAAAGCCAAGACTCAACCCTGTGACTGTGAAATTCTGGTTAACTTCTATGTAGATCATAACTCTGTTATCAACATAAGGGGAAGAGTAGTCTACTCCACGTGTTATCAAAGAACACAACCATGTTGTGCACGCTGTTGACCAGTTTACATTTACCTGCTCATTCATTCATGCACAGGCAGCACCACAGTTTAAGCTTAGAAATCTCGATCCATGTCTGGCAAAATACCTGTGCTGAGTCCTTATAGCTAAACTTTGCAGGTAGATTTCTGATAGCATAGGAATTCTGGCACATAGTCCCAGGAATCACAGAAATATTTGAGTTAGAAGGGACCTTCAAATGTCATCTAGGGATGAACAGGGACATCTGCAGCTAGATCAGGTTACTCATAGCCCCATCCAGCCTGTCCTTGAATGTTTCCAAGGATGGGGCATCCACCACATCTCTGGGCAATCTGTTCCAGTGCTACACTACTCTTACCGTAAAAAACTTTTGTGTTATATCCAATCTGAATCTTCCCTCTTTTAATTTGAAACCGTTTCCCCTTCTTCTATCACGGCAAACCCTGCTGAAGGTTCTGTCCCCTTTTTTCTTACAGCCCCTTTTTAGATACTGAAAGGCCATATAAGGCTTCCCTAGAGCCTTCTCCAGGCTGAACAGCTTCCGCTCTCTCAGCCTGTCCTCATAGAGGAGCTATTCCATCCCTTGGATAATTTTTGTGACCCTCCTCTGAAGGCACTTCAAGATTGCACACTAAAGCTAGGAAGTCTAGGATAGACCCCAGCCATGTAGTAGCAGTAAAAGTGGAGGCATAGGGGCCCATTGCATGATGTGGTTTGAGGAGAACACAAACTCATAGCATCCACAGGCACAGCTACAAATGAAGAAATAGCAAGTGGCAGAAGGCTCTACATGGTAGATATTTGCTCTGAATGCCATAGAGAACTCCCTTCACGTTCTCACAGAAACACCACACCATGAAGCAACCTGCTTTTTTTTTTTATAGGCAGAGCAGGATCAGGAATCAAGGCCCCAGCTTTCAGTTCCTTTCTGTAGGCAACAAATCACTTCCCAGAAAGCAATTAACAGGCAGGTGCATTATTGAAGCTGTCTGGAGACCTAGTTGAAAAACACTGAGTTTATCATTTTGTTCTTGACTGCCTTATATTTATCCAGATGAATGTTTGCAATCCTTAATGCCAATAAATAAATAAATAGTGTTTGTAATATTACACTGGGTTTTGACAAAAAGAAAAATATGAAGGATTATACTGTACTACATTTTCATGAATGCAATGGAAAAAATGAAGTGATAACAAGAGCTACAGGATGAACAACTTTTCCGGTCTCTTCACAGCACTAATTGGCAGAAAAATGAAAATACTCCTTCCTTTTAAAGCACTGAACTGATGTAGGAATTGTATCTAAGTAATACCATTAATCTGCATGCTGCACACCACAAAACCCACAACCGGTATGAAACTAATTCTGTTCCATTCCTTACTTTCAAAGCCTAGCTTCATAATAAATGGCTTGGAGAGCGCGTTCCAAGGTCTGCATGTGGATGATGCAAAGAACAAAAAATTCTGGAGTCAGCACGGAGAATGAAGTGTTTTGAGCACTGCACACAAAGCCCACAGCCATAAAACCTTGCATTTGTGTAAGAATTTAAGACTCAAAGTTCTCTGGTTCTAATGAACTGGTCTGAAAGCACCTACAGCAGTCAGCCCATCAAACACATACCAGAGGTGTCGATAATGGGGTGGCATTCCTTTTCATTCTCTTCTTAGGCAAGGGTAGCAGTCTGCATTAGCTGCAAAGAAATAGTCATGTTTTTGCACTGACAGTCTCAGAAGACAGTAGCACCTTGGGAGACCTCACAGCCCATTACAACCACTTTCATTTGCTTTACTTTGCACAAATTTTCATGATGAAAAAACAAACCAGACATCAACAACAACTTTTTGTTCACAGTGACTTTACAACTTCATTTCTTACACAACACTTTAAAAATCAATCTTCCACCTCCCCCTTTTTCACTCCCAAGCAATCACAGGAAGGATTTCATCTTTAAAGAACAATTTTAATGATGTCAGACAAAAAACTAAAAGGGAACAACCTCAGGTTATGAAAATTTCAATATTTTTATCTTAATCTTCTGTTATTTAAATTTCACAAGAAGTTTTCATGATTGATAACAAAACCCTAAGAATTAAAGAGATGATTCAATCTGCTGTAGAATGTCAGCTTTTCTGACATCAACTGTATATCTTTGCAAATAACAGGCACTTACAAAGATTATCAGTTTACTGGAACAAAACAGAAGGCATGAATTAATGAATACAAGAGTTCAAATTCTCTAACTTTAAACCCTCTACTTCCAAGGTTCCAGCCTATGAAAAACAATTGTTCCATGTCAGAAAAAAACCACAATTTCACAACTACATTCTGCAGATAAGTTAACTAGAGACTATGGTCCAACCAAAACAACCTAAATTTCACGTAAGTCCTAGTACTTGTCAACTTAATTAGAGTCTTTAGAAAGCAGAAGGGAAGCAGTCAATCAGCTTTACAGAAGGGACAGAAACACAATACGAGGTCTCTCTCCACAGTCTGCATTGCTGCTATATGGATCAGCTTGCACGAGTGCTCTCTTCCACAGTTGTTCTCACTGCTCCCATAACAAACCAATTTGCATGGAGATTAAAAAAAAAAAAAGGAGGCCCACTCAATGCTGGCTGTCAGCATAGACTAAAATGATTCTGATATTAAATAGATAATTGAAAAAAAAAAAAAAAAAAGTTGCAAATATCTAGTCCATTGGCAGCACTGACTTGCCAGGCCACGTGAGCAAGCAGCAGGCTTGTATGATTGTACAGCCCTTTTGTAGGCTTCTCTCCAGTTGCAAAAGACAGTAAAAAGAAAATCATAAAAGGGTTTCTGTAATGCGAACAGCCTACAGGAGCACATTTTTAGTAGACTTTGATGCTACAGTTATCTTCTAGATGAGCTCAGTTTCACAGTCCAAGGCAAACTCTGAAATTACAACTTTCCTTTTTCAAGAGAATTTGTGTATTTAACTCTGACCAGCTTAAAAAAAGAGTCTTTGAAGAATTTAAAAAGCTGCCTCAGCTAGATAATGTACTGATTAACATTGACTTCAAAAAAGGGGAACTGTGTTTGAAGGAAACGGGAAGCAAAGTAGGGGGGAATGTAAGGAACCACTCAAATCATTATAGATGGCTCAGCCACGTGTCTCTAACAAACAGGGGGGGTGCATCAATTTCATACTGTATGGTTGCATTAATAATAGGTTTATCTACAAATTCTATCTCACACAGCTGGATGCCGCATGGAGAATGCTCCAGCTCCAACACTGTTATGTTGTTTGGCACCGATGAAACAAGTATATTCCTTGGAACAAAAAGGGTCAACTGAGGGCCACGGGCTGGCCAGTAGCGACCGAGATTAAAGCCGTTGATCCAAATTTGCCCCTGTTCAAAGAGAAAGAAAACATGATGAAGTTTTAATAGTTTGACAATGACCAAATGACTACACTTTTTAAAACATAACATGCTTCACATTGTAAGTGAGTTTTCTTGATCTGTCAGTTTGATAGGACACCAGGATAGAAAATCTATTCGAGAAATACTAGAAATAACCAAAAGAATCTAAATTCCCTGATGCTTTCCTGCTGTTTTAAAATGAAGTGGTCAGATACTGTGGTCTTTCCAGATATGACAGCCCTTAGTTGCAGATTTCTAACAACGAATTTTATAACCAGCCTCAGACCAAAGCAAGCCCTGAAAACTGTATTTGTTTGAAGCTGATTGCTGAAGAGAGAAAAAACTTGCAAAAAAACAAATCAGATTCTAATTCTTCTGTTGTCGTCCGCAAAACATAATACTACATCATCTTTGTACTCCTTTCCTTTGCATGATTTTACAAAATAAGATGTACAGCTTGCCCTGGCATGTTAAATTCCAATGCTTATTATACTTTTAATAGTTTAGTTAACTAAGGAAATTATAAAATTACAGTACAAAGGTACTGTATTTTACACTGGTTGAAACAAAATTTTTTAGGTTTTGCTAGCATTAATGTAAATTCAATGACATTGTGGTTAATTCAGCATATAAACTCTTCAAATTACTTTTTATAATAGAAGTGACCCCTAACAGTTTAAAATACTGCTCTAACATCATAAACATCCCAAACAAAAAAAGGAAAACAAGAAAATAATGTAAAAATGAAAGCAGTCTTTTATACACCAGAAAGTGAACATACTGCAGTGAAACAAATACAGGTTTTTCCAGATGTTTTGAAACTGAAGAGATGCTAAATGTTCAGCAAAACTGCAAATGGATTCTGGAGGTGAATTGCACTGTTCATTAGAAAAGATATAAGCTGATCTGGACAAACCATCTGCTTTTATTCTTCTTAAGTGTCCTTTTCATCATGTGTCAGACAATTCACAAAGGGTTCAGCAGCCAGGGAAGAGGATGGGAACAGGTAATTTAATCTGTGTTTTCCTTTTTGCTTTAGACTGTAGAAATCTGAATGCAGATTTCTGAAATGCAGTCATGGCACTGATGTACATTGATAAAAATTACAAAATAACCTGAATCTAGGATTGCTAAAATTCAGATAATAAAAAATTACAGAAGCACTAATGTAGAATACTGAATCTTACTGTTCCAGGTGTTTTGGAGGCATTTTTTTTCTGGTTTCTTTTTTCTATTTACTAAAACAGCTTTTATGGAACTTGCAAGATACATTTTCAAGGAGCTGGTATATTTATCAATGCTGACGAATTATTTTATCTCTGTATCCATTACCACATGCCAAGAGGTTAATAAATTTTGACCTCAAACTTTTTTTCATATTTAAATCAAGTTGATCTTCGTTCATTGCTTGCTTTTGATGTATTTTAATCTTGTCCTTTAGGATAAGGGAAGCTTTTTAAATCAAGCTTATTACTTTACTTCTACACTAGTTTCATGATAAAATGTGACATTAACACCAGCTACGCACCAACGCACAAAATGAATTTGCAAATGCACTTACTACACAGTAGTCTAACTAATAGACAGGGTGACTGTAACCCCCTTTTGGAAGGAGGAGTTTAGCATAGGAATCATCTGCATTGGAGTTCTATGCAGCAGGTGTGCTCATACAGGTCTTGGTTTCTGATCTTAATCTTGTTTTTCCAGTAAAACCACGAACTTCATTTCTCATTTCCAAACTGACATTTAAAACAAGAACAGCACAGGCAAGGAGTGGATGTCTATCTTCAGAAACAAGATTTCCTCTATCAGGGTCAGCAATTACAACCCATGATACCACAGAAATGAAGAACAGTCATGACTGCAAATCCTCTTTTTTATTCAGGTCAAAAAACTAATAATAATCTGACAAATCTAACCATATATCCAGTAACATGCCCCATTAGGAACACCATGCTTCTGGATATTACATGCATATCATGCATATTACTCCTGGGTACCTTATTTAAAATTTTAGTCTAATCCATACAAAGCTTGAAGGATCCATCCAATAACCATATTTACATTTTGTCTGGCATCTCTTCTCTTTGTCCCCTTCAGAGGGTATACCAACTACATAAAGCAGAAGTTTACATTCAGTAGATCAGATGAAAAGATTCCCACTAACACCTAAGAATTCCTGGACATGTTTGCCTTTTCAAAGATAGGAAGATGGCTTGTGATTCTGTGATTACGTCACAGAATTTACTGCAAAAGTTCCAGATTCCAGCTCCTGTGCAAATAACTATTTTTATTTTCTTCTGTGATTGTGCAAGATATGTACATGTACAGAAGCAGGGACTGAGACTTCCTCATCCAAGCTCAGTGCAGGCAGCACAAAAAGCCTGCAATGAATCAGTCTTCTGCATACTGGAAAGTTTGTTAACCACTAAAATGCTGTACAGAGATCACCAGCAACTTCTCCTACTCTCCTTTAATAGATATAAGTAAACTGTTTCAGAAAGGAATAACTGCTACCTAACTTCATCACTCTGATGTCTGGAGTTAATTCCTGAGGCCTCCAAAGGAAGTGATGCTTCAGTCCACACATTCTTGCCCTCCACGTCTCCCATCAGCAACATGAATGGTCTTCACCCATTTTGCACGCTGTCTCAAACATGGCACCCTTAAAACATACTCTTTTCTGTTCTAGCTATACTATATAGCTATATATAGTATATATAGTATAGCTAGCTATACTCCAACCCTGTCAGAAGTTCCTATTAATGGACACCTGCTCACAAGCTTCTTGTGGCATTGCTTCCTGACCCATTCAGTCCAGCCACAGGTAAGCACCAGAAGACAGTGTTACTGCCTGCCTGGGTCCATACTGACAGACACTCTACCAGCTGTGCCCAATTCTCTCTACACTATGTTACTATGTACCTTTTGAGTATGTTTCCCTCCTCTTAGTGGTTTACTTACAGATTCACTTGAACCAAGGAATCCACTTCCTACTCATTCAAATATATTTGACATATCTCACTACAACGTACTCCTACCAAGCCACAGAAAGGTGGACTTTCACCTTCCATAGAAGTTTTAGCAGCTGGCTGAGTAGACTTCAAGTTTTAACAGCAGAAGTTGTACCTTTGTCCAGCCAGGAAATTTAACATAGGTGTCTTGAGGCAAGTCTGGAATCCCTCCAGGAATTGAAAGTGTACCAGTGTAGAAGGCAGGTGCTTCGTAACTCTGTGGATTGCTATCAGATCTCTTTGGGTGGCCAGGGTAGCCATGAATGAAATGGTTCACTGCTCCGTCTATATTTAGGGGATACATGTCCCATTCAACAAGAATATCTTGACCGAGAGTTAAATTTGAAACTAGACCCTAGGAGGAGAAAAAAAGAAAAAAAATCAAAGACAACATAATTAGCTTCATGTTACTGAAGTTATCCAGATGCAATTATAAATAAGGAATAAAAACTTTTCTGAGTCAAAGATGGAAAGACAAATATCTGGGCTTCAACAAGTTGTAAGTTCTACTTAAGAATAAAGGATTTAATTTATTCTCTGTGAAAGTGCTGTTCCTTTTACAAAGTTTTGAGCTTTCTCTGATGCCCAGTTCTCTTTTTCAATTCTTTTTTTTTTCCCCATTAACTGAAAATATCTACTTTTCTTCAATATGAACATGATTCAATAGCACAGGACTTAATAAAAAGCAGAAAAGGGGTCATGTAGCTTAAGTTTTGAGATAGCATCTAAAGATTTGGTAACATTGAGTCACTAACTCAAGATATTAACCCGCACAATGGCAGAGAAAGCAGTATTTACTTCCTACTAGCCTTTTACAGCGAGCATACAGTATCACAAAATCAATGCACATGCTTCGTGACCCCGATTCAGTGAAATACTTTACGTTTACAGTCAGCTTCAAGCCCACATAGAACCTGTTCTCGTTTCCATGGAACTCTGTGCACTCTTGAAGCAGACCAGCGTAGTCACAGAATGAACGCAAAAGGCAAGGCAAAGTCACAGTTTAAGAGGAGTGAAAGGAATGTGAACACACTTCTTAGTTGTGTTACATTAATGATCTCTAAAGCTGAGTTTCACCGCCAAATGAGGAATTAATTTTAAGCCAATTCTGCTACATCCATATAATCTCCTGAACAGACCCTGTATAGAAGCTGTTTTTCAGTACAACTGAAGTTCTGTTGCAAGCACTGCAAGATGAAGAGGAACAAAAAGTTTTATGAATAAAGCCACGAGTAAAAACACATTTTTTGTTGTCATGGAGGGCTGACAATATATAGCGTGTCTGTTCTGATGTCTAATACACACTGCACTGACATCACAAGCCTAGTGATCAGTATAAGCAGAACAGGAACTTCCTTTTCTTACCTGAAAATAAAGTATCTGCACAGAGTTAAGTGGCAGAACTCTTCTCTACAACCCAGACTTTATCTGGCAATCACTTGGAGTAATGCAACAAAGTTTTAGTCAAAACTTTCTAACCTGTCTCTCATCTACTTCTAGGTGTTAAGAATGGTGTGGTTTTCAAATGAGTTGAGGTGCCTAAAGGCACTCTTTCTTTGGTCAGCATAACAATGCACACGCAAGAGATCAGATAGGAACATGAATTTTCCAAGTAAAATAAAGATGTAAATGGCAGTGAGCGTGAAAAACAAACAAACAAACAAATCCAGAAACCCCACTCTTTCTTCCTATTTTTCCTTTAACAAGGCCTCAACCAGAAGGACGTTTTAAAACCAGTATCTGCTTAAGATTCTTTCCCAAAAGAGAGATGCCAGGTTCCACTTCAAACTCAAAAAACTGAGAAAAAGCAGCTGAACAAAATTCAGAAAAGCTACTCTATTGTCTTGAAAGTCCAAGGCTTAACAAGATAGAAACCTCTTCCCCTAATGTTATTTTTGAAGCCATAGAATATCTAAAAAGGCATAATCATTCTCCATTTTCAAAAATCAACACAATGAATATCTGCCTTAAGGTGTTCTTTGCGAAGGAATCTATGGGAATAAGCAACGCACATTTTCCAAAGCTACGTGGACAACATCTCCTCCTTCTGTGTGAAAGGACTGTGCTTTTAGAGGTTTATTCCCACAGTGGACATCTACTATATTCGCTTTCACTTCATCTCTGGAAAGCTGAAACCCTGGTATAAGTGTGAATTTCAGCTTAACCACAGCAGCACTGAGCACCTCCCTACTCCAGTTTCTAACACTTGATTATATTACTGTAGGTTAGCAAGGAGTACGTAAATTTCCTTATCACCTGGTCTGTTACTAAATAAATCAAGACAACATTTCTGCTGCCTCTAGATGAAAGTAGAACACCGGGGAACTAGCTACTCTCTTGCCACTCAGAAAAAGAGTAAGGAGCCTTGAAATGACAGTCTAATTAAGTACTAATTCTCCACTCCGAAATTGCATGTCACAAGCACAGAAAACACTCAGATAATGATAATTTAATTCAGAGACTTTTATACATCCTGAAATCTAAGTTGCTTTGCCTTTACTAGAGCCTTAGAATAACTGGAGATAGACCTAGGAATTCACATCACAACACACTTGATAAGATAACCAGTCAACTAGTCACCTTTAAATCAAACCTTCTGTGCTGCTTAACCATAAACAACAAAACACAAGTGTGAGAATAGGTGATTCTGCCTGCTGGTGATCTCACAAGACTCTTCCCAATCTATGCTTTACTATTCAGCTGGATTTTGTAACAGGCCCAAACTCAATCCGAGTTTGGAATCTCATCAACAAAGTAAGGTAAGATTTATACACTCTTCCTGCTTTCTCACAGCATATGTGCCTCTAACTCAATGGTACAGTTTAGCATGTGTCTTCATTCCCATGACGTTTGTCTTTCTCCTGCTGTTGCATCCAATCTAACCAAGATACACTTTGGACAAGTCTCAGTTCCGCTCGCAGACAGAATTTAGACTGAGAGGAAACATGGGCTTCCACCAATTGGTGTCACCTGCAGTACCAGAGGGAACCACAGTCACCAGACAGTTATTAATCTGTACAAACATTTGACCAACATTCTGAAAGAACACTGCCAAATCAATTTAGGCCAAGACTAACGGCAATTTACAATTTGTACATTTTGGGGCCTGCAATTCTCAACTTAACTGTAAAGCTTTCTGCCTTTACCCTGATACTATTCGTAATCTACTAACATCAAAAACTGAAAAAGAAAATAAAATAGCATGCTGTGAACACTGCAGAAATACATCAGACTGGCCTTTTTAACACTTCTCTTCCTTTCGCTAGAAAATGTTGCTCAGCACTGGGAACCCCCTTAAGTCTAAAACCAGATAACGTTCCTTTTTATCCCCTGCCTTTCTCAGTGTTTCTTTTGTGGTATTGCTGCTAATGGCAGGAGGCGACAGCTCCAAAGTGTAGCACGGCTTTGAGAGTGTTTGGAAGCTTTCTGAAGATTACTTCTATAAGATCAGTCCAAACCTGAACTGGCCACGTGGCATGGTGAAGTACTTGCAAGACAGCCTCACATCACTGCGCTGAAAATGTTGCAGGAGTACACTACTGACAAATGAAATGGGACACAGAAAGATACACAAAGGTATGTGTGTACACACGTAAATACACACAGAATTACAACCTCAGGATTCACAAGCTGCTAAGCATGATCAATACTAGACAGATTTCCAACTTACTTTTGAGTTTATCTAAACAGTTTTGCACATCTTAAAATTTCTCCCTACCTTGAAGTCGTTATTGAATCTTCCAAAGTTGACTCGGCCCATATTCTCTACTAAGATGTCCAGATTTGCTCCAGCATTTCCAGTTATATTTATCATTAGTGACTTTTCTCTTTCAAGGACTCCTTGCTGAACCTATATGAATTACACCAAAAAGAAGAAAACAATAATCATTGAACAAAAAACCTCTACCATCTCTTTCTTAAATTTACATGAATAAAAGAAAGAGATGAAGGTAAGAAACAAATGAATGTTAAAATATATATATTTATCTTTTCCTTTCCTCCTTTTACACACCAGCACACACACCCACAAACCTGGTATGTCAATATTCACATTTCAGTACATCAAACAGATGTACAAGTCGCACTGGTCACATTCATCCAACTGAAGTCATCTCTTTCAGAAGTTTAATTCAACTAAATCAATTTTCAAATTCTAGTGGCTTTTGTTGCACTCCCAAAACATTAATCCAGTAACTGAAAAAATGTTGTAAGTGTCAGAGATTAAGAGATGATTCACATCCCAGTTAAGCTTACATCAATATTTAGCTTTACTTATTCCCATTCTCACATCAGGAAAGAAGAGCTTGACATGGCAACATCAGTGAACACACTGCAGCCAGCCATCAAATGTAAGTCTGCGTATACATACCTGTGTGTATGTATGCATATATACCACAAAACTTCAAGTAAGCAGTAATTTTTCCTACTTATTTTTCACTGATGTCATGAATGTGTATCAACATTCAAGTACCTCAAAAACTGAAATAACATTTTGTAATTTCTGAAACATTACTACGAATGTTTACTACAAAATCAACTGTATACTTTTTTGCATCTTATTAAATGATATTATTTGATAAACTTGTTTTGGTAAGCTGAAGAAAGGAGATAAAAAGCAGATTGTGTTCATATCTTTCATGAAGGCCACTCATAATAGTAATGGAGGCCAGCAAACAACGCTTACCCCATCCACAGAGACATAGGCACGATCATGGACTCCATTTAAAGGTGAACTCAGTTGTGTTGGCTCTGTGCAGTTTTTTGGAAGCTTCGTTCTGTACAGTACAAATCCAAAATACTAAGAAAAGAAAAGGAAAGAAAAAAATCCCCAGATTAATCAGCTACACTATTCTCTAACTTCAATTGTGGTCATGCAGTAAAATATATTCTCACTGAAACAAAACTTTCATTTGCTTTTCAGAAAGTATTTACCAGAGATACCAGCTTCAGATTAGAGTTCACTTTGACTTTTAAGCAACTTGTGTAAATTCCAGTTTCCATTTTGGATTGTTCATTGTAAATTTACATAACTGTAAAAGATAAAAGTCTTGGCTACAAATCTATTTCCCCAATAAAACCAAACCATTAATGACTAACAGTATGATTTCTTCATTATGATCAATTAACAATAGATGAAAAATCTTTTCATAACTGACTTCATATAACAAAGAGCACTTTGTCAACCAACACATTCATCAGGTCAGTATTACCTGTTTTACAAACTATCAGGAACATTTTAGAATATTTTTCACTAAGTTCTCCAGCAGTAAATAAACAAAGTCATAGTCATTTGATCTTTTTTCTCATCACAAAGTGAAACACAAATTAAAACCAGTGAAAAAGGTGTATTGTCAGCAGCCACAAAACCATTTATCTTCAAGATTTGGATTAGAAGATGGCAGGAAGAAGGGAGAGTAAACATTTCCAGTTCGCTATTATTATGACATTTACCTTACATTTGTAACAGGGTGCCCAGAAAAATGAAAAGAAAATGTGGGAAAATATTATGCAGCTCGACTGAATGGCCACTCAGAAGCTTTCCTAAACAGAGTTCAAAGGTGGGAAGAACAGAGGATGAAATAAAGACCAACTAGGTAATACATTCTACTACAGTGTACTACTTAGTGAAGCTTCTCTAGCACCTCTCTATTAGAGTCTTGGAAAGGAAAAATTTGAACTCTCAATCCTTACTTGATTAATGCCTTAGAAAATATCCCAGGCACCTGCTGAAATGCATCTGACAGGCAATTAGCACCCATGTTCCAGTCTCTGTTAAATTCAGCACAGAAGGAAGCCATATACTGTTAATGGAAATACATTGTCACTCAGCAGCAAGGGAAAGATCTTCCACTGTGGGGGAAGATATGGAAGTCACCACAATTGATGGGGACATTGATGCAGAGACAGAGAAAAATAACAGAGGGGAGAGTGGGAGTCAGCAAAAGCTATAGCAAAACACAGTTATGTATTTTTCTTATCAGTCAGTGAGAATGCCCTGGGCAGTCAGTTGTAACACATTTCTCCTTCACCACTTCTTCTCTTGAACAAGCATTTGGTAAAAGGAAAGGACAAAAAAAATAGGCAGAAGGCTCATAAAGAGTGTCAAATGGATTGCATTCCCCAACTCCAGGGTCCCTGACCGTCATGAAAAAGCAACGTTTCATCCAGTGCTCTCACTTGGACAGCAGGTGAGGAAACAAATATATATAGCATATATCTACACTCATGAAAAGAGAAAATCTTGAATGCAAAACAGTAGGACTGTCAAATATGGAAAGGTCTCATATCCAAAAAATCCTTTCCAGCATTATTACTTCCTGTGCTGAAATAAGGTGTAATACACTGGACATAAGAGCAGTCATACAACGGAGGGATGTTCAAATAAACTTGGCAAAATAACTGCAAAATGCCTAACAGAGGAATCCTTACCTGCTTGAGCTGAACAAAGGTTAATGGGTAAGTGCTTTTCACCGGTCCAGAAGGTGATAGCCTATCAAGAACCTCCACCACAGTGCCCACCTGCAGCAGAAAAAGGAGTAAAATTCAGCCTAAATGTAACTTGGTTTTAGAAACTGTAAGGCTGTAACTTAGTGTCACATATAAATAGGTGGACTCATTTTAATAAGCAAAAAAGTACAGGCTAGTCACGCGCTTAACTACCTTGCTGAATAAGAAAGGTACATACGTACAATTAAATTGCCTTTTGTCCCCATCTGCAACATAAATTTGCGCTTATACAAGTTTTCTGCTTATCCACAATCCTATCTGAAAATCAACTATGAATGTGATGTTACTCAATATGTACCAGTATGCTTAATACTTAACAAGCTTAATAAGTCAAAAGCATTTATACGGTTCATGTAAGATCTCAGTCTGTTTCACTAGAAGTACCATCTCTGTTATATTAATTATACACAAGGCATCCCAGTACTTCCCAAATGCAGATTTGCTTTCAAATACTCAACAAAAAAAACAGTTAAAAAAAAAATTAAAGAAGCATTTACAATAAAGAAAAAACTATCTCTATGGGCATCCACAGCAATACAAATTTCTTAAGCTAACGAAATAATGGAGATACTAAATTTTTGCACAGTATATATAAAGAAAACTGCTGAAATAATAAAATACATAGCAATATACACTGTTTGGTTTAAAATCCTTCTATATGTGACAGAAGTAATCATGAATCATCTACGCATCCACACGTATTTCTTTAGTATGTAGACATAGATCTAAATGAACTTAGCTCTAACTAGGAACAAGAAAGCAAGAGGAGACCATAAGCACACAAAGGGCAACACCTTCACTACCTGAAGGTTGGGTCTTCCTCAGTAGTCCACACCTAGACACCTTTATCGAGGCAAAAGGCTGTCTGTCAAATGATGGCTTCCAAATTTCTCGTGGAAGTAGCTTTTTCTTCTACATTTTCACCTTAAGCACTTCACTTAAGATGACAATCAGCTTTCAAGGAGTAAAATTCCCCAAATTGTAATGCAGGATCCAGTAGGCCACAGCAGATTGAACCACTGGATCTTGTACAACAGCTTTGAAGCAAGGAATGAGCATCTCTGCATAGATACTAAAAGATTATGGAATTAATGAACAAATTTACAAGCGTTAGCAGCCTAGGCTACTAACAATAAAACCAAGAATGGACATAAGTGGTATTAGGTCATATGTGGTCATTTGAATAGCCTACTAACAGGCAATGAGTGCTGCTTTGAACCTTCATAAACTGAGAATTAGCCTACAGATGTGCCTGTCTGATGTTCTTCTAAGCTTACACTATCAAGGCGGCTTCTGTTCCACATGTGAGTGAGTTATATGTTTGACCTATGCACTAGGTTGGTAGAAACTAATTTCTTTGCAATCTTTTATTAAACTTATCACTCTTAAGTGATGTGCACAGAACAAAAATCAAGATCTGCTTTTGCTGCAGGTTCCTACTGATTACTACTTAGCAGACAATTGCTATCATAACAGAAACAGTAAATTTTAAAAAGTACCAACTTTGAACTTGGTCAAGAATTTCTAAAAGTAATCTGTGCAGAAACAAACAAACAGAAAAAAACAACCAACAGATGACTAACAAATAACAGCAACACTTTTTGATCCTCCAGAGCAAATTTTCAAAACCAAAGTGAAAGATCAAACATGAAAGAAAGAACACAGCTGCAACAGGAGTGGTATCATCTACTGGCAGCATCCTGTCTGCTGAAACTATTTGTACCCCAAATTTTGTCCCCGACTCAAACCTCAAGATTGCCTGCTACCATATTCATAACTATTACTTAAGCTTTTCACAGTCTAAGAAGCAAGCACAACTACAAGATCTACAAGTCTGCAGGCCACAATACTGGGGCAGGCATTTCATTGTGACCAAGCACTCCTCAGGGCCCCCTGAGCGGTGACCAGAAACTACCACCTGTTCTCAAGCCTCCAAGGCCACTAGACACACTGTGGACGGGAAGACACCTTCATTTGCATCTGCAAAGAACATTTCCCACATTCTGAGACTGAAACTCTGCCTTCTTGCTCAGAGTTCTTGAGCCAACCTATTACTATTCTACTTAGAATCACAGAATTGCTCAGGCTGGAAAAGACCCTAAAGATCAAGTCCAACCACAATCTAACCATACTACCCTAACAACCCTCTGCTCAATCATGTCCCTGAGCACCACATCCAAACAGATTTTTAACACATTCAGGGATGGTGACTCAACCAGCTCCCTAGGGAGCCTATTCCGGTGCTTGAACTTCTGCCTGTCCTCATTCCCTACCACCAATACATTTCTCTCTTCTATCACTGCAACAAGCTCTTTCCTCATTGCTTGCTTTTCTGTCCTCTTCCATAGTAGCGGCAGCATCCTTCGGTCTATTTTTCAATAGATCCTCCCTTTCTTTTCCCTCCAGAATAACTCTTTAAAATCATTCAGTAGCTCAGAATGAACACCTGTCTGATAAGGGAACAGCAGAAGGATGGGTGAGAATGTTTCATTGTTTTATTTCTTTACAGTTAGGTTGAGTTCCCAAATGACTTTGAGCTAGTGAAACTTATGTGCAAACATCTAAGAAGTAGTAGTAGCACAAAGACCTCTCCTCTTCAACTAGAGGTAATGAGCTGCTGATCAAGCACTGAATTGTCCCAGAACATCTTGTGGGAAAATTAGAGGATAACCTGGTCTCTAAATTACATGAGCCTCTGTAAAGTACGCCATGCATCCACTGAAAATACTCTGGTGTCTGTTCCCTGTTTCTTTCTGCAGAAAGGTTGCAGCAGTTGGTTCATAGCAGTGGATTTGCTGCTCAGCTAACAACTAACTGCTGAACCCCAACTGCACAGTGAAGTTTTCACATAGTACCTGTTCCAGCACTGTTACTGCAAATTGCTACAGCTGGGAAGACCACTATAAAATCATAGAATATCCTGAGTAGGAAGGGACCTCCAAGGATCACCCAAAGCAAAGTTACATTATTTTCAACAATTCCTATCTGACAAGTCACCCAAATACATTCAGGTTTCTCTAGACAAGAGGCATTGAACCTTGTTACAATAGGAGTGGACAGCTTTGGCAGGAACAGTACAACCTTCTGTGATTTGTGACTTGTTCTGTGTTGCACTCTAACTAAGCAAAGGAGTAAACAGAAGTTGAAGTAAAACGGTGAGTTTACAGAGGAAAAACAATTTTCTTACCAGAAAACAATTCTAGAGGCTTTCAGTACAGATGACAATATATGTACAGAAAATGACTGGAACCTCACACCTGATAGCTTAGAAATGCCATCTTGCTTTCTAGAACTGCTGGGTTCAGAATAAAACACACCTCCTCAAACAAGCAGGAAGTGTTGGAGGTAGAAGGGAAAAGGAACAGGGTTTCCAGTGTGATGGTCAGGTCAAAGCTGTGACACTTGAGCCAGTTTAGTTATTTGCCCTCACCACGCATCTGTAAGACAGGATCCTGGTCCTGATGCTTTGCAGCTTTCATTTCTTGGAGACAGAAAAGAGAAAATTCATAATTCCCATGAAACTAGACTGTCCTATCTGAAAAGCATAAATCATGATAAAGAGCAGAGGCAAAATCTGATTGCAAGGTTCCTGAGTGCCTGCAACCCACTACAGCAGCAGAAGTGGTGGGTGTACAGATAACAGTATAAAATTAGTCACTACCAAATGTAACCAATTCAGTGAAACCTCATATGGCAACCCTGACCTAAAAGGTCTGAAGATACACAGAGATTGCTGAAAATGATATAAATCTGTGACAAATTCAAAAGTTGTGTCACTTTTACAAAGAACTGATTCCTGCCCACCACTTTTGTGGGATGACTCGAAAACCATCTGCAAAGCCTTATCGCCACCAAATTTTCCAACACTTCAGCTGCAGTGCGTAACAGATCAGATAAACTGTAGATTGGAACAGCAGCTGCCAAATTAAGCATACAAAATATACACTGAACTGTTACGAATTACAGTACTTACTACAGCAATCACAGTAATCTTCCATCTCCAAACAATTTGACTGGGAACAGCAGACTGAATAGAGACAAGTTCATACCTCTTTGTCTCTTTACTCTTAGACCATATTTTACACTCAGTGCAGGAAACAAGTTATTAACCACATTTTACAAAACTGTCTCTGACCATGAAGGATGGTGCTATAAATGGAGGATGGATGGTGCCAGCTACTCATGTGCTGATCAGTCACATGTCAGTTACCGAAGAAGATACAGTCAGGTTGAGTTCCATTTGCTTTTCCTTCAGCAAGAAGTTTCTTTCATTAGTTACAGATTTTCACAGTTCTTGCAAGAAACTATACTGACCAGACTTTCTAATTCATTACAAGTGTTCCATTTTTACATTTTACAAGTACTCAAAGTATTTACCTAAAAGATACATACATACCACCTACTCCTTCGCCATCAGAGGCATCACCAACTACAGAAACATATTTCTTATTCTAGCATTTCTCCTGTTACACTACTTATACAGCAGTTCTCAGACAACTAAGACTCTACTGTGCTAAGAATGTATTACTTCTAGTTTAGTAAAACTTCATACACAAATGGCATGTAGTAAAAATCATTTTTTATATTGAGATAACACATATTTATCATTTTCCAGCACGGACATGGTTTCTAATTCCCAAGCTCTGTCCTACCCTTCCTGAAAATTTGCTTTTGAGGTTTTCCCTCCTGTTTTGTATGATATCTAGAGATTGTCATGACACTTTCAAACATATTTAAAAAAAAAAAAAAAAAAAAAAAGAAGCAGCCAACAGGCAGCATTACAGAAAGACACACTTAGCATATTACAGATGTCAGTTTACCTTCTGCAAGCGAACCTTCCCATAGGCAAATTTGGATGTTGTTGGAGGGATAAGACCTTCTGGTAACTGGTTATACTAGGAAGAGAGGAGGGAAAAAAATACATGAAACTTAAATACAAACATGTCTTAACTGAATTCTTGCTTTTCATTTTACAACTTATGGAAGTAGAGCTTAAGCTGAAAATAGATAGTCCCACTGTGCTAGTGGATTACACTGGCACCCAGTTTCAGAGGGAGGCTTCACAAAGAAAAAGTGATTGGATCACTTGCAGTAAATATAGGGTTGGGTTTTTTTTGCAAATACTGAACTCGAGGTAACAATGTAAAAAATAAAAAAGCAAAACCCTCCAAAATGAAAAAGCAAAGTAAGAAGCTGTCACAGAATCACAGCATCACAGTGTTCTTGGAGCCCTCCTGTGGCTATAGCGTGCATTACCATCTCATTACCTTCTGGGCAGGTTTCTTTCATAAATACTTGTGAAAACCTCACACAGTGGAAAATAACTTTGTTAGCTGCTACTAGGCTGCTGGGCAACCTCTAATCCCTAGTGGCTCACTGAGAAAAAGGAGGCTGGAGAAAAACTTAGATTAGCAGGAAGCTAATATAGAAACAAACGTGGAAGTGATGGACACTCTTGAAAAGAGGTAAATCTAGACAACTGATCTAGACTGCCACACACTGTAGCACTTCTTTCTCAGCCTACAACCTTCTTACCTTCTTCCCATACCATCTCTCTCTCTTTCTTTCCATTATTTATTCCTTGCTTTATGTCCACTTTTCCTAGCTATTCTTTCATTTATTCAAAGGGCATTCTCTGTTGGGATTTTGATTTTAATTTGGAAGGTTTTGCACAAAATATGATTTGTTGGCCTTAACATGGTACATGCAGCATAAAACTAATGCTCAAAAGCTTTCTCTCACCAAGACAACCTATTGTTTGTTTAGTTGGTCTGATTGCTTTTTAAACAAATAGCAGTATAATTTCTAGTATCTCTATGCCAAACTTAACTAAAAACTAATTAAAACTAATTGGTATCATTGGTAGCTGTTTTGCGTCTTCCTCTTTGTATTTGAAAATAATCAAAACAGTCTTAAAAACAAACAAAAAAAAATGACAACAACATTGCACTAAAATCAAACAAAAACTATATTTGCCAAGAAAAGAAAACAAGAGTAGAAAATTTTAGCCCAAATGGTAAAAATAGTGCCAGCAACTGAAAAAATTTTTTGACTGAAACTCTTCCCCTTTATTATATTTATTAACTGAAACCAACTGTGTAAGACTCAAGATTAAAATAGGTTAGCCTTGTAGCACAGATGTTTTGAAAGCAGTTGTTAGTTATTGTCAATTTCATTTTCTTTTATCAACATCAGCCCAACCTGCACTGAGTAGACATTATTACAAGGTGAGAAGGCATAGCAGAGACAGAAAGCCTTCACCAAGATTCTATGGATGTAGAAGAGAGAAACAAACTGCACCAAAAAAGCTGTACAATGACCTAACACATACTAACTTACACTGAAGATCTGATCAAGACTACCTCACAGCACTGGAACACTACTTACATTTCTCATAGAGATCTTGCCTTGAAGAAAATAACTCAAAAACAAGAAGCTTGGGTATCTTTCTCTTGAGAAAAAGCTGTATCCAGCCTAAGATACAAAGGACTCAAAAGACTATCAAAATTATCCCATCAATGTAAAGCTGAGCAATAACGAAGAAATGAAAGAAAACATTCCGCACCAGGCCTTTACAGGTGGGGAGATAAAGGCATGCTTTACTCTGGACATAATATAACTTCAGGAGACCTACTGTCAACCAAAAGTGTCTCCTAATGAATAGGAATGCTTTGACATGCAATAGGGAAAGAAGAGAGCACAAGTTTCAGGATTCCCAGGGACTTTGTCTTTAAGCCTTGTCCTGAATGGCCTCCAATGCAGGTCTATTCAAAATCCAGATACAGGTTCCATATTTCACTCCATGCTTCTGTTTGTAGAGATCCTAGCCACTTCAAAACATTTTTATAGCAAAGGCAAAGTTGGTCCCACCCATGATCTACAGTTTGCGGCATCTCTAAAGCAAGATGCATTCTCATGTGTAATCGTGCTCCTACTTACAAGACCCAAAAGAACAACATGAAGTACAGGATACAGACAGCCAAAGCATAGAGCTGCAGTGCTATCAGGCTGATATCAAGTGACCAGCTTGAGCCAACTGAGTGCCTGATCAACACAGCAAGGGAAAACTATTCATCTGTCTTCCACCTCTACTCCCAGACAAATGCTTCTCGTGTCCCTCTGCTCCCTTCCTGCCAGCACTCCTCTGGATCCACTGAGCCAATTCAGCTTACTGACCTCAAACTGAAAGAAAACAAACCCAGCAAAAAAGCAGAGGTGCATCATCTCAGTGTCACATCTGCAACTGTATCTCCTTTGAAAATAAGGAGAGAATCTTTGGAACAGCAGGAAAATAGAGAGGTGAAACTCCTTTTTCACAAGGGATTGGGTTGGCCTAGTGACCTTGTTCTAACTCACTGCTTTTTCTTGCAGAAAACAGTAATCAACACAAGAGCAAGAGTATGCAGACCTGGGATATCTCAAAGAACCATTCTAAACATGTACTAGGGATACTCACCATACCAATGACCTCCCTCAAGGCAAAATATTTTTCAGTCAGATCCCCTGCTTCACTTAGTGGAGCATCATAGTCATAACTAGTGGGTTGTGACATATAAGGCATATTAGCACCTAAAAGAAGTCAGGAAGAAACAATTAATAAAAATGGTGAAAGAGTTGTATTTTTCTCTCCCAAGAGGATCAACTTTCAGAATTTCTCTCCAAACACAGCCTGTCTGTGTACTTTTAGATTCAATGTAGACTTTGGTGTTTGGGATTCAGCACTGAGAATATATTCCTTATGGAGAACAACATCCTTCTGAGCTCACACTGCTGTGATAATGTCTTCAGAAATATCCTGAAGCAAATCTATTCATGTTTCAATTGCTTCACAGTACCGAATAAAGCAAAAGTACCCTTTGCAAAAGTGAATACCATGTGTTTAGCAGAAAATGCTGGCAATAGCCAGAGAACTGCGAATGCAATCATCTTTTGCCATGTGAAGGCAGGCGCAGCTTACATTTTTACAGAACATGTCACTAGAATTGGGTCCACATGAACCAAATGAGGTTCAACAAGGCCAAATGCAAGATGTTGCACTTGGGCCAGAGCAATCCCAGGTACTTATACAAACTAGGGGAAGAGCTCACTGAGAGAAACCCTGTGGAGAAGGACTTGGGGTCCTGGTAGACATGAGCCAGCAGCGTCACAGCAGGAGGTGAGGCTCCATCTAGAGTACTGTGTCTAGCATAAGGAGGACGTGGAGCTCTTGGAGTGGGTCCAGAGAAGGGCTACGAAGATGATCAGAGGGCTGGAGCACCTCTCCTGTGAAAAAAGGTTGAGGAAACTGGGCTTGTTTAGCTTGGAGAAGAGAAGGCTCCAGGAAGACCTCATTGTGGCCTTCCAGTACTTGAAGGGAGCATATAAACAGGAGGGGAAATGGCTGTTTACATGGGGTTGATAGCAGTAAGACAAAGGGGAATGGTTTTAAACTGAGACACTGGGGGTTAGGTTAAATATTATGAGGAAGTTTTCACACAGCAGGTGGTGAGGCACTGGAACAGATTGCCCAAGGAGATTGTGGATCCCCCATCCCTGAAGGCATTCAAGGCCAGGCTGGACGTGGCTCTGGGCAGCCTGGTCTGGTGGATGGTGACCCTGCACATAGCAACGGGGGTCGAAACTAGATGATCATTGTGGACGTTTTCAACCCAGGCCATTCTATGATTCTGTTTAACACATAAGCAGCTCTACTCTATCATAAGATTAATTTAAATAATTTCTTACCATTCCAGTAGGCAAAGTTAGTTCCACCTATAAACATGTACCTAAAACAAATCAAAACAAAAAAAGCCACCACTTTAATCAGGTTTTGAAGAAATGGGGGAAAAAAGAAAAATCAGCCCAAATTATCCTTCACTGAAGGCACACTTACAGGTTAACATTAGCACCACGTGCCAGGATTTCATTAAGTGTTTTAGCTATAGTTTGTGAGGGTACAACAACGTGACGGTGCCCCCAGTGATCCAGCCATCCAGTATAAAACTCAGAATTAACCTGAAAGGAGGAAGGGAAAAATATGAAGAGGGTGCAAGAACAGAATGCAACATGACTTGGGTTACTAGCTGTAAGAGAGAATGAAAAAAGGTAGCTTGAACCATTTTAACTATTTTTAAACTTCATAAATACAGCAGAGTATACATTTAAATCAGTCTTTTTTAGTAGGTGACTCAAAGAGACTAAACTATCTTTTCAATAATTTTGTACATGCGCTTTGAAAATCATTGCTTAAGTACTAAAGAACACAGATTTCCTTAGAACCTGTCAAACTTAATGTTTCAGATAGTTGGCATAAAAATAAATGATGGAACAAATACATTCTCTGCAGAGTTTGTAGATTATATTAGATGCAATGAAAAATAAATCTTCCAAACACTCAAGTAGCATCCCAAATGATTTTACAGCACAGAAGCAGTTCCCTTAAAGGGTCTTCTCTTTTGTCAAAATGGCTTCCAGTAATCTCACAACCCATTATAAGTTGTGTAGAAGCTCTAGAGTAGCTGAAAACAGGAAGCAACATTTAATCTGCCCTTTTAATGTTGCCTTTAACTTCCACCCACCCACGTTCATGACTAATGCATCTAATCATACTGTTTCCGCTGCCATGTAAACATTTGTCTTTATAAGGAAAAATACTGAAAATTGGTATCTCCTGGGACAACGAGAATATCTGCAGAACACTTAATGTGGATTTGACAAACACACAGAAGCTCCTCTGTTCAGCTTTTCTGACTGACTTAGAAATGACATCTCTGTAAACATTCCTGAGAAACTGTTGTCAACTCCTCTGTTGTTAACCACTAAGATTAGGAATGATATAAGAATGTAAATTAAGAGACATACCAAAGGGCCTGTAGGTTCACTGCTCCTCTGAGCTAAGAATGCTGCTGTGATGTTTCCACCTATTAAAAGAAGACTGAGTTGCAATATCCTCAACTTATTTCAGTAAACAAAAAACTGAAAAAGTGCCATACCTCCTTTCCAACATCTAATAAAAACATAAACAAGAAACTTTGGAGATTGTAGGAATGAACATGCTTCATTGTAGTGCTTAAGTTGCAGAACTTATTTAAAATGCACACATGAATTCATGCACGTATGCATGCATGCACATCTCTGTTTTTGAGGTACATCCTCTGAAAACCCAGCTCTTCTCAGGAATGACATATTGGCTCCAAAAACCCTGAGATGTGTCAGAATTACTACACAGTCATTGGAACATATCGGCCTGGGATTGTGGTAGCAAGAGGATGGGGAAGAACAGTCTTCCTGTCAGGCAGTTTGTAAAAAGGAGTTTCACTTCTGAGCAATCCTAGTGGCTTAAAACACAGGAAACAGAAATAACTACTCATGAGCAGCTCATTCTCATCACGAAAGATGCACGTGAAGGAGCTCTTGATTTCAATCCATTTATAAAAAATGAATTTCTACTAGGAGTGTATGTTTGACTATAAAGAGAATAACATACATAAAAAGACACAAATACAAAATAAACTGGAAAGATCCATCTTTGAATTTGTTTCTTGTGCTTTAAGCCTATTTTGCCAAGTCTGTGCAGAATATGAGTGTTCACAGCCTCAACTTCCCTCTTCCATCAAATGGACACTTTCCAAACACACTGTGGTTGCTTGATCATTCTTCAGACCTGTGTCACAGCAAATTGTGGCAGTGTGCACATTTTATTTTAATTTTGGTAACAAACAGCTGTCTCCAACCTGGGGCAAAGTCTACTGTCGCATAAAGACCCTGAAGAGCTCCACATTTCAAATGAAACTGGCTTGCACCATCAGTTGTGAACAGCACCACCTCATCCCCAAGATGCTGGCGAAAGATCTTCAGTAGGGAACGCAGATAGTCATAGTCACAAGCAAAGTAGCTTCCATACTCATTCTCCACCTGCATGGCAAAAACAAGTCACCAGAGCAGTAAGTAGCGAATTCCAGATTGCATCTAACGCCCAAAATTGGAAGCTTAAATGCAAGACTCTTCTTTCTTTGAAAGAAATGCTGAAAATACCATTTAAAATTCCAGAAACGAAGAATAACAGAAGGGAACACTTATAGGCACTCCTCACCGGCATCTCATGCTGCAGCAATCACTGCAAGATTAAAATAAGCAGCTCAAAGCTTTTGCTACAGTCAAATACTAAGAAAATTGAACAAGCACTCCTACATATTTAGTAATTTAAGAGAAAATACATACCAACAATGCACAGCACTGTACCCTGAAACATTTACAGCTCAAATCAGGTGATCAAAACAAAAAAGTCTAAATTTTGAAGCTCTTCTGGATAAAAGTTTGAGGCTTATTTCATACTGCTCTTGTTCCTATCTGCAGCAAATCCTCCCATCAGAAGAGTTTAGGTAACCATAACGTATTTTGGTTTGATGTGAGAATTGGCATAAACCTCAGATCTAAAAAGCTCCATAAGCTTGCACTATTGTTTTCCATAGTTTTGGGGAACAACTGTGATGGAGTACTCTGAATTTTGCAGACAGTACCCTCAGTTCTTTAGAATAAGAGACTCCAATGAATCTTCCAGCTACCTTAAATGGTTAAGAAACTTTTTTGTACCTTACTAGCCAACACTTATGGAGCATCCACAAGAACAATATAAGCATCCACGCTGCTTGCATTTATTTGTTTTTCTGAAAGTTACCTGTACCATGATGATTGGACCTCCATTTTGATAGAGGTGAGGCTTCATCTTTGGCAAGAGGACCCCCATCCATTTCTCCACTGCTGTCAGGTAATCTGTAATGCATAAAGTGTAAACGGTTCACAACTTCTCTGCTTTTCTCTTTTTTGTTTCTTTGTTTTACTGTATGTGTAGTTTTTACCATGTAAAACAGATAGATGTAAATAAACATAAGTTTCTAAATATTGAAGTATATCAGAATGCCACTTAATGAACTGACATGTCCTTACACTCATTCAAAAAAGTCAGCTTCCACTACAGTTTACTGAATAATAAAACATGAAATACTGATGAACTTTGAAGAACACCAGAGGCTTCAATGTGTCTCACACAAGTTGTCCTAATGCATTTCAACAAGTGTTTCCATCTGTACTATTTTTTTTTTTTAAACAGATAGCTTCTCTCACAACGAGCAGAACTTAAGTCAGGTACGATATGGATCTACATCTTTCTCCCCAGATCCCCTCTCCGATATCCTGTCTCACCTCGTGTCTACACATCCTGTCCAGGACATTAAGAGTGCTGCATTAGCTCCAGAATTTCATGCACACCGATCAGCTAGGAAGAATTCCCACAATGAGTGGCCAGTTGTAAAATCAAGAGAAAAAAAGTCAAAGCTGAGAGCTACTTGCCATTTCTTTAATGATGACAATAAATTTTTTACTTGGTACCAGTTTGATGAAACTTGTCAACAGCTTTGAAACTTGTAACAGTTTTTAAATTTAACTGCAACTGATGGTTGTTTAAGAAGTTCTTAACAAAAGGTTTCTGGAGCAGAGAGACAGGGTGGTTCCATTGTGACTTTTTTTTTTTTTTTTAATTATTTCAGTCATTTTCTTAGAAAATCAACTTCTGAAAATAAAATAAACAAGCAAAAACAAAAAACAAACAAAAAAAAAAACCCCACAAATTCTAGGGCATGCATCCACCTTAAGGACTCAGCCTGTAATTCCTGAAATGACAGAAGGTGCATGATTTTCGATCCCTCCTTGTTTGCTATATATATTTATTGAGTGCATAGTTTTTAACACAAATATGTGAATATGAATTACCTGGAAATAACCTCAAACAGTAAACCACCTTGTTGCTGAATAATATTTTTGCCAGACATTTCTGATGCCCTTACCTGAATCAGAAGATCTCAGAACAATAGATTCCTTCTCCAACAGCCATGCTGGAAGACCACCCTGGGAAAAGAATTGGAACCATTTCAGTGACCACTTTCAGGAAATAAGAGGAAGTTAGTCTATTATCAAAACATATACTGAACTTGCAGATTTATTTTTATATAAGCAAAACAACTATTACTTAAGTTTGCATTGTAGAAAGTCAGTCAGAATATGTTGGTTTTAATACAGTGAACCAGAAGTCTTTTT
Source organism: Tetrao urogallus (assembly GCF_951394365.1). Lineage (NCBI taxonomy): Eukaryota > Metazoa > Chordata > Aves > Galliformes > Phasianidae > Tetrao > Tetrao urogallus. The sequence goes on along the minus strand of NC_136820.1, from coordinate 8,081,104 downwards.
GAGGATACATCAAGTACCCTTGTCTACTCTAAGACAGAAATCCTTGCATTGTATTTACCCTAGAAACAAAGTAACTGTTACAAAAGGCTGTACCATGTCCCATTCTGCACAGATGTAAGGTCCAGCTCTTAGGATCACCAGCAAGCCAGTTTCACTAGCAAGCTGCAGGAAATGCTCCAGATCTCTGTCACCAGAAAAATCATACACGCCCATCTGGGTTTCATGGTAGTTCCATGGTACATACCTATAAAGAGAGGAGATAATCTGACATTAGGAAAATAATAGAGCCCTATTTCAATGCAGTAATAAAACTGCCAAACAAGCAGATCAACATTTGCCACACTTCTCTCCTACTTCCAGAACGTAGGAAACTGCCACCTCATCACAGAATCTCTCCCAGAAGACGAAAGAAAAAAAATAAAATCTCTTGATTGCAGAGTAATAAAGATATTTGTTATCTACCAACTATTACAAGCACAGTTGTAGCTTACAGCCCATGCAGAACAACCACGAGTTGTCTCTTAGCCCAGCGCTAAGTGGCAGCTGTAGCAGAGGCAGACATTAAAATCAGAGATTGATACAGCCTAGATAAGGATTTGAGAGAACAGGAAAACTCGTTCTCCATGCATTTACTTTTTGCACATAGGTTTGTGATTCCTCTATTAGAAGCGGTGCCGCCGTTCCAGAGTACAAATTTGAGAAAGTGTGTAAAACCGAAACTGTGGTTAGCCAAGCAAAGAGCCTCTCCAGCAACACCTTTGTTGCTTGGGTTTGTTTTCATGTTCAGTGTTAACCTGGTAAGAACTACCCCAACAGGAAAAGAGAATGTAGAAAACATTGCTTTCAATAACAAAGAAAAAACAGGAACCCTCACATGAACACATTTATTTAAATCACTTGTGATCATACTGGAATCAGAAATACATGCAAATGAACAGATTAAAAAAAAGCAATATGATAATGCTTCAGAAATGGTAGTTAGTTTTATTTCCTCACAAATGCCAAACTGCAAATCTCTGTTTGAAAAGCAAAAGCTTAAAATTTGTACGCCAGGATAGAGTCTAAGCAACATATTCAACAGACAGCAAAATGCAGATTTTCCTCCCTCCGCTATATATTTTATTTCTTTGTCAATCTGATGTAACTGCTTCCAAAGTGCTCAATTAACTCACAGAACAAAGCACACACGTATTTGGTGAATATGTAAACCACACTAAAATACATTAATTGTTAATTTGGCTTTGTGTATTTTGCCTGTGTTTCAAGCAGAGAAGCAAGCTGTTCAGAGATGGTTAAAAATCAAAGTAGATAAAGTAAATTACTATTAAAAAAAAAAAACCAACATACCTCAAAAAGGCCAATACAGTAGAGTATCATACTGTGCTTGCTTTCCCTTTTCATTATACCTTTATCCTGATTACCACTGCAGAAATAACTTGAGTTTGCTTTAAGCACTAACAGCTATGTTACTGTCAGAACTATTCTTCTGTATTACATATATGTGGCTCGAGATGATATCTTCCTTACAAAAAAAGAAAGGGAATAGCAGGAAAGAATATTATAGAAAATAACATGCCAATTTAAGTCCAAGCTTAGGAAAGGTACCAGAAAAGCTACAGCATGATTCATGTCATGATGTGATTAAAAGAAGAAACACAACAAACTAGATTTGCCAAGAACAGATATATCTAGTTTCATTCTTTCAAAGTAACACTGGCCTAAACAGCTAGGGGAGAGAAAAAAAAAAAAAAAAAAAAAAGATGATGTCTCTTGACTTAGCAAGGCTTTTGGTAGTGTGATGGATGACATTCCTAGAAGCAAACAAGCAAAAAAAAACCAAAAACAGGTAAGTTGATATAACATTAACAAAGAACAAAAATTAACTGAAGCATAAGAACCATGAATTCTTTGGGCAGGCAGCAGGATATTTTGAGAAATATGCCATGTTTCTTTGTTAAGTCAAGCTATATCCAAAGCTTTTGTTGCCATCTGATTGGCAAAGGTGGGGCAAGTGGAAGTCCATCAGCAATCATGTTCAAGTTTCTACATGTTCGTAATTAATCAGCAACATGGCCTGATATCAACACGAAAATTAAGAGTTATCACTTTCTTCTTCTCCCTTGCAAAGGCAAAGATAAAAATTTAAAATGGACATATGACATTAACAGAATGGCATTAACAGAAGAAAAAAAGGTGTGTAGGTTCTACTGAAATTACCACATGACTACAAATCATCAGCACTGCAAAAGAGACAACTCTATCTGGGTTACATTAACAGGCATGCTTATGCAGCAATTCATTCCCTGAAAAAATACCTCTGTTTGAACTAAATAAAGATGACTTGGTATTAACTTCCCTGTAAGTTTCTCATTGTCTGAAAGAGTGCTACAGAAAGACAATAATTGCTTGTAGTCCTTTCTCCTCAGGCTGCCCCATAAGCTATTCCTACTGATAAGGAAATTATAGGCTCATGTAAGAAAAGCATTCTAACTGTAATTTAGCCACACCTTGAAACCTGTTATTTATAAAAATATGCTCCTTGGAGGGTTTTAGGAACTTATTCTGATGATAAATCTGAACACCTAACATAGTGAGATGGGGATGAGGGTTTCACAAGATCCCTTATAGTCAGAATGGAAAAAAGTTGAAAAGTTCTTCCAGACACAATTTTATGTCCCAAGGTTTGATTTTTTTTTTAATATATATATATTTATATTTTTATATATAAAGCGTCTATCACCTGATTGATAAACATTCTTTGGAACCATTTTGATGGCAGGGGTAAGAACAGGAGTCAGCCTGTCAGTACCTCAGCATTTCTGTTTCCAACCAATTGAAAAAAAAATTAAAATAAAAGCCACAATTTTATGCCTCACAAGGCTAAAAAAAATATATTAGTAAAGAAAGTTAAGAGAAAAATGTATTTGAAATGCTTTCTTATTTGAAATTCATTTCTTAAAAAATGAATGATAATATAAAAGCATCTTTGACTGCTTTAAAAATTCTAATACACTCAAATCCATGAATTTATTTTCTACAGCTAGCAATGACTTCAAATCATTTAACTTCAAAATTATTAGCATTAGCAAAGTATGATTTCTATATGCCACTGTATAAATTGATGGTTCTTACTACTGTAAGAATAATGAACATATAAAGAAATGCCACATTCCTTTTTCAAACTTGAAGCTCAGTATTTTTTCCATATTTGAATAATGAAATTTAATTTCCACTTGCATACAATTCGTAAGCTTTAGCCCATAACCTTCTTTTTCTTTGAAACTTTTTTCTCCTATTTCAGAAATACATCAATGGGCAAAACAACAACAGTTCTGCCACTGCAAAACACAGTATAATTCTCTCCGTAATACTTGTGTTGTGTGTCCCCCCCCCTCCCTTTATAAAATTAAACAGCTTGTACTCCTTCCATAAGTAACAAAATAGCACTTTATACATACTAGTTTAATTACATGAGTTTTAGAAAAAGCAAACTGTGGTTTTTTTTCATGGAACACTAAGTATTGGAAAAAACTTCTAAGATTATCTAATCTAACAGTCTACCCATCATCACCATGCCCACTGCTCACATTGCTCAGTGCCACTTCTACACACTTACTGAACCTCCAGAGCCAATGATTCCACCATCTCCCTGGGCAGCCTATTCCAGTGCCTTACCACTCTTTCGGAGAACAAACGTTTCCTAATATCCAACCTGAACCTAGCCTGGTGCAACTTGAGGCCATTCTCTCTAGTGATATCAGATTCACCTGGGAGAAGAGGCTGACCCCCTCCTCACTCCCCCACCTGCTGCAACCTCCTTTCAAGTGTCTGTAGAGAGCGATCCGGTCTCTTCTGAACCTCCTTTTCTCCAGACTGAACAATCCCAGCTCCTTTAACCATTCCCCATAAAACTTGCGCTATAGACCCTTCACAGCTTCAGTGCCCTTCTCTGGACATGCTCCAAGGTCTCAGAACGTCTTGTCCTTCTTGTAGTGAGGGGCCCAAAACTGAACACAGTACTTGAGATACAGCCTTACTAGAACCAAGTACAAAGGGATGATCATTTACCTACTCCTGCTGGCCACACTAGTTCTGATACAAGCCAGGATGCCATTGGCCTTTCTGGACGCACTGCTGGCTCATGTTCAGCTGGCTGTCAACTAGCACTCCCAGATCCTTTTCTGGCATGTGCATTTTAGGTCACTCTGCCCAAAGCCTGTAGTGTTGCCTGGGATTGTTGCAACTGAAGTCCATGACCTGCCTGGCACTTCATCCTATTGAACCTCTTACAGCTGGCCTCAGCCCATCAATCCAGACAATCCAGTCCCCTCTGTTGAGCCTTCCTACCCTCAAGCAACTCAATACATCTTCCCAACTTGGTGTTATCGGCCAACATACTGAAGGTGCATTCAATCCCCTTGTCTAGATCATCAAGATCCATCTGGTCACCAGCTGGATTTAACTCCATTCACCACCACTCTCTGGGCCCAGCCACTCAGGCAGTTTTTCACACAGCTGTGAGTACATCTGTCCAAGCCATGGGCTGCCAGTTTCTCCAAGAGAATAGTGTGGGAAAGAGTCAAAGGCCTTACTAAAACCTAGTTCAGTCTAGGATACCCACAGCCTTCCTTCATCCACTAGGTGGGTCACTTGGTCATAGAATGAGATGAGGTTGGTCAAGCAGGACCTGCATTTCACTAACTTATGATGGCTAGGCCTAATCACCTGCCTGTCTCTCACATGCTGTGTGCTCACTCTCAAAACGATCTGCTTCAAGACCTTTCCCAATACTAAGGTCAGGCTGGCAGGTTAGTAGTTCCCTGGATCCTCCTTCTACAAGGATGTCTCTCCAGTTATCTGGGACTAGTCTGACCAGAACTGCCAACAAACAATAGAAAGTGGCTTAGCAAACACTTCCACCAGCTCCCTTAGTACCCTCTGGTAGATCCCACCTGGCCCCATAAATCTGTGATAGTCTAGGTGGAGTAGTAGGTTGCTGTTTCCTTCTGAATTATTGGGTTTTATTCTGCTCCCCATCCTAGTCTTCCAGCTCAGAAGGCTGAGAACCCTGCAGATAAGTCATCTGACTGCTAAAGGCAGAAGCAAAGAGGGCACTGAGTACCTCAGCCTTTTCCTCCTGCTTGGTGGTAACGTTCCGTGCTGCATCCCATGAACGACAGAGAATCTCCTTGGTTCTTCTTTTTTAATGCAAAGATATTCTAAACAGCAGTTCTTTCCTACATAGAATTTCTACAGGTGTTTTCCTTTCCTAATAAATACATTTCTTTGAACTTTTAAGTAACTGCTAATTTTTCCAGGAAATTTCTCAATTTCTACAGTCCTGTAAATGTTTAGCTCCATCTAGTGGTTAATTGTTTATCTCCTCCATGATAAAACACAACTTTCAGTTCTACCCGGATGTTTGTGACTGTACCCATTTCTAGTTCACATATCATAGTTCAGTAACTGAAAACAAGGACAATTACAGTTGGGGGACCAGATGTCTCTGCAAGTAGCATGCAGAGGGGAGCAGAGAGGGGGTTCCTAGGCATAATACCTCATCTTCTGGAATGTCACACCACATAATCAAATTTCAATCTGCTATTTGGAAGGGTTAGATGTCAATATTTTCAGCTTTAACGTAAGGTCAGGCTTCCTATAATATTCTCAAATGATCTCATATCCTCTCATATTCTGTTACTGCTTAAAATATTCAGGTCTAGAGGAGGGCAACAAAGATGATCAGAGGGTTGAAGCACCTCTCCATTAAGACAGGCTGAAGGAGCTAGCAGGCTAAGAGAGTTGGGTTTGTTCAGACCATAGAAGAGAAGTCTCTGGGGAGACCTGATTGCGGCCTTTCAGTACCTAAATGGGCCTACAGGAGAGTTGGAGAGGCACTCCCTCTGGTGGAGGTAGGTATGGGACAAGAGCTGTTATAAACTAATAGAGGGTAGATTTACATTAGATGCTGGAAATAAATTCTTTGCAAAGAGGATGATGAGGCAGTGGAACAGGTTGCCCAGAGAAGCTGTGGATGTCCCAGCCCCAGAAGAGTTCAAGACCAGGTAGGATGGAATAACACCAACCACTGAAAGACTTAAAAGGTAGCTCAAACATAGGGCGCCCTATAGCCACATTCTGCCAGAACATCTGGCATTGCTGCTGCCTGTCCCAGAATGATTTCATGCAACTAGTATCTCAGTCTCTTGCTAATACTTTCACTTATCCCCAGAACAGTAAGCAGGAAAAGAAAAAGACAGAAACACAACTAAATAATAATCATTTTATTCAAAATACACAAAATCGCAGCAGAGCTATTTGGAGTAATGTGGAAATTTATAGCTTCATATCAAATAATCAAGAGCTGTACAGCTTGATTATCTGCAAGCACACCCAAAAAAATCTTTATTTTTTTAAGAGAGGGATAGAGAGACATTAGTGTCAAATGGTGAGATTCATGTATTTGATTCTTATAGAATATGCAGGGCTCTGAGGTACCTTTTGTCTGTAAGATACACATTTGAGACCTACTTTCACCATAGCAGAAAAAAAATCCAAAGGTAAGTAGTGTTTGGAGAAAAATATAAATTCCAAACTGTTGTACAGTGGAAAGGAGGTTGTGATAAGCTTTTTTTCCCCTGTAATTAATGATCCACTAGAAACAGCAAAGGCTGCAGCAAGTCACATTTTCTCAAGGAAACACAGCTGTATCCTATCTTTTGTACCTGAACATAAACAGCCTTGAAGACCCTAACACCAAGAGGCCAGTCCTTCCTGTATACCAGAAGTATGCTTTGAATAAAGCACAGGAATAAAAGATCCCAACAAGCAAAAAAATGGGGAAAATGGAAGAGGGAAGAAACCAAAAGTACCACCCCAAACACTCGTGTTAGAGTTTATGAGAGAAGGAAGAAGGAAGCAATGAAAACAAGCAACAGAAAAAAAAACAGAAGGAAGAAACTGCTCGAAAAAACTGGAAAAGAAGTGAGAGCACTGAAGGTGTATGGGGGTTAGCAGTAAGATGAAAATAAATCCAAGAACTAAGGGAAGTATAACATACTTTGGGTCATAGGACTTACAGAGCCACTGTTAGGACCTAGGCTAATCTTCAAACCAGATATCAGATGATATAATTTTCAGGTTTGTTTGAGAGTACCTTTATTGCAGTAAAAAATATTCACATGGGCATTTCCTGCAACTCTGTCCTGAGATTCCTGAGCAAGAGTGTTATTTAATCCAGTCGTTCATTTATGTGGGAAGACAGAATGTGCTTACTTGGTTTAATCAAAATGAAGAAACAAAGTCACCACATTACCACAGCACAGTGAAGTTTTATGAGGAGGGAAAAAAAAAAAAAAGCTACAAGTGAAAAACAAAAAATAAGAAAAAAAACACCCTACCTTCTTTTCCTTCCTTGCCACCTCTCCAGCTCTTCTTCACATACCAACCCTTGCTAATCAAACTACTAAGTGCACAAAGTAGCCCTGAAACTCACAGAGTAAACAAGACACAGATTTTCAGAGAGAAAAAGCAGAGTGCTCCCACTGAACAAACCACCCCAAACAACAGGCTCTGTGCTGCCAAAGCCAACATTGTTCAATGGCCCACAGCAAAAAAGGAGACAGTTTTAAAGACATGCTCCAAGCCCTGTAATGGTTTAAGAAAGAAATAAAACCACGCATGGTAATTGCAACCATCACTTGAAAAGACTGTGCATATTCACTTTTCTGCCACTCCTCTTTCCTTGCCATGAAAGAGAGAGGATGTGGAGTGAAGGTTTGGTAGACACAACTGACTGTTGAGTTTGTTTCTGTTGTTTTTTCTGTTTGTTTGGTGTTTTTTGTTTTTTTAAGTACTGCTCTTATTTCACAGCTATCTCCCTAAATTTAAACACTCCTGGTGAAATAGCTATACATATTTCTACAGCCTCTCCCTAAATTTTCAAGACTTCAGGGCAACACAATCTAAACTGTAATTAAGACTTTACTGTCACCTCTCACCTAGCCTGCCCCTGAACATGAGATTATGATGTCCTTTGGCAGATGACAGGATTATGTGTTTCTTAGTTGCCAAAGTTCACAGTCCAACTATTTGTTTCAGGTCACATTTGCATCCTGGATTGTGAAGCAGTAAGCACTGCTGAATAGCAAAGAAGCAGACTATTAGCTGCTATCATCCCAGACCATGCTAAGGTGGTCACCATGTTCCACTTTTCATTTCAAGAGATTTCTCAGCTACTACTTAAAAACCAAACTATTTAATTTAAAAAGTAACAACAGCAACATTCCCCCATCACTACTTCTTTTGGGTCTCCCAGGACTACAAATAATTTTGAAAATCAGCAGCTACTTACGTTTGAATTGCATCCAGCCCAGCCATCTTCATCTTCAAGAGGCGGTCTTTCCAGTAATACCGGGGCACCCGGGAATAGTGAATGCTGCCAGAGATGTAACGGAAAGGGCGCCCATCCTTGACAAAGCAGTTGCAGCCATAATCAATCCCAAAAGTCCTCTGCGGTATATTCTGCATACAAACAAAAGGAAAGTTTTAAAAGTTATACAATGTAAACTTTTTCTGCTATGAGAGACATGAAGAACAGTCCACCACTACACAAAAAGATACCACGTGTATTCTCCACTTTCAGCAACTGAGTGCATAGTGCTATCTTTACACAGTAACACGTTTTGCAGTGCAAGTGATGACTAATTCGATAGGGGAGATTTACCAATTTGTGGAGTGCCAACACACTTCACTCACTGAGGTTTTGGAAAATACAACTGATTCCCAACTCAGTGTCACACTAGAAACAAAAGCCAATTGGGAGCTTTCGAGGAACAAATACCATGCTCTAAGTGCTCCATGGCACGGGTAGAAGCAGGACTGAACGCTTACTTAGTAGTACATGTATATTGTGCTAGATCAGTCCAAAGAATTCACATATTGATATAAATCAATGAAGATCAGTCATTTTTAGAGACAGTCCTCCTTTCAATACTTTTCCAGCTAAGCACACCTAAAACATTTACCCCACAGCAAATTTAAAAGGAGCAGGAAAATTCAGCAGAAGAATCTGCACCTCTGACACAAAAGAAACATACTTTAACTTCAAGATCACTAGGATTACCCCTTAAGAGCCTAAATTCATTAGTACTCAAACTGCTGGGAACAACAGCAGTACTTCTTTTGTTTCAAGTGACTTGCGAAAAACAAAAAGGACAGGAAGACAGATTTTTATTAAGTGCATGGCACCATGCCTTTAAGAACCTTTAATTTTTATTTTTATAAACCCTACCATCTTGCATCTCACACTTTCATCACATATCTTTGGCAGTTCTGTCTCCAGTACCATTTCTGACCTTTCAGTACAGGTCAGTAGGGATTTATGAAGTGAAAATTAAGGTTAATAACTGTTAATCAGTTAGTTTCCTGTGCCTATCAGAAATATGTCAGAAGTCAAACCAACATAGCCCATATTTCATTGGACAATACACTACTATAAATAAAACACACCTTTTAATAGCATAAATTCAAACCTTTTATAGGGCACTGACTTGTTTTAATCTGGAACAGGTGAACCTTGGCCTACCTCACACAAAGAATGGAGTTTAACAATTAGCAAACTAACTGAATCATAGCATCACCCGGGTTGGAAAAGACCTTAAAGATCATCAAGTCCAACCACAACCCAACCATACCACCCAAACTCTAACAACCCTGCACTAAATCACGTCCCTGAGCACCACATCCAAATGGTTTTTAAACACATGCAAGGATGGTGACTCAACCACCTCCCAGCAGAGCCCATTCCAGTGCTTCACAACCCTTTCTGTAAAGAAGTTTTTCCTGATATCCAACCTAAACTTACCCTGGTGCAGCTTGAGGCCATTTCCCCTCGTCCTGTCACCAGTGAGAAGAGACCAGCCCTGCACTGCTGCAATTACCTTTGAGGTATTTGAAGAGAGCAATAAGGTCTCCCCTCAGCCTCCTTTTCTCCAGAATAAACAGCCCCAGGTCCTTCAGTCTCTCCTCATAGGCCATATTCTCCAAGCCCTTCACTAGCCTTGCTGCCCTTCTTTGGACCTGCTCCAACAGCTCAATGCCCTTTCTGTACTGAGGTGCCCAAAACTGAATGCAGTACATGAGGTGAGGCCTCACCAGCGCTGAGTCCAGGGGCAGGATTCCTTCCCTAGTCCTGCTCACCACACCATTCCAGGATGCCATTGGTCTTCTTGGCCACCCGGGCACACCGCTGGCTCATATTCTGCTGACTGTCCATCAGTACATTACCAAGGTCCCTTTCTGTCAGGCAGCTTTCCAGCCGCTCCTCCCCAAGCCTGTAGGGCTGCCTGGGATTGTTGTGACCAAAATGCATGACCTGACACTTGGCCCTACTGAAACTCATATAGTTTACTTTGGCCCATCGATCCAGTTTATCCAGGTCCCACTTTAGTGCCTTTCAACCTCCCGGCAGATAAACACTTCCTCCCAGTTCGGTACCATCTGCAAACTGACAGAGGGTGCACTCAATCCCCTCATCGAGAACTGATAAAGATACTGAACAGGAGTGGCCCCAGTACCGAGCCCTGGGGAACACCACACATGACTGGCTACCAATTGGATTTAACTCCATTGACCACAACTCCTTGGGCCCAGCCACCCAGCCAGCGTTTCACCCAGCAGAGCATATGCCCATCCAAACCCTGGGCAGTCAGCTTCTCCATGAAGATGTTGTGGGGGACAGTGTCAAAGGCTTTACTGAAGTCCAGATAGATGCTATCGACAGCCTTACCTTCATTCGCTAAGCTGGTCACCCTATTATAGAATGTAATCAAACAGGATCTATCATTCGTAAACCCATGCTGACTGGTCTGATCCCTTGGTTGACCTTTAATTGATCTGTGATTGGATGAAGCCAAAGCGACGAAATCTGAGAGGCAACAGAGATGCCATCATACAACTCAAGGTGTCCCCCAACTGCACAAGAGCCAACCACTACCACACTATCACTGTATGCCCAAATGTTAAGTAGGGACCAACAGACTATAAAGTTTTGAAGAACTTTCCCATGCAAGCACTTTTTTGCTGTTACCTGGTGAACAATTTCACTGTAAATCTGTACTACAGAAAAAGTGAAGTGAAAGGAATAAGTGACGTGCAATAGGCAGGTGTGAGCACAAGGGTGCAAACATCAAGACTCCTGACCAATAGCTGGACAACACTGCCAACCAAGAGTATATTCTTTATGCAACCGGACAGAATAAAGGAGTCAGTTTAATGTGTCACAGACCAAAAGGACAGGAGTACAAATAAAGGATAGGGTACAGAATAAAAAACAAACAAAAGAAACCACCTACATTGCTAAAATCTGGAGGAAGAAATTACTGAGTAAACCTGCCTAACCCTAGACTGTCATTAAAAGGAGCAACTCAGTGTGATAACAGAACAAACATTAGAGGACTACAGACTCCAGGGAGGAGATAACTACAGTGTGTTGCAACTGCGATAAAGTCACAGTCCTCACAGTAAACCTGAAATAAAGTTGTAGAAAGCATCTTACATGCACACTGCATTCTGCAAACAGCAAACAAATGAAAGTGCTTGTTTCACACACAACAACAGAAAACATACAGTCCTGGGCTGGCAGGGCAAGAACTGGAAGACTGAAGGGAGTGTAAAGAATCACACATGATGGCTGCATGTGATTTCCTAAATATATACAGTGTTTTCAGTTTCACCTTCCAAATAGAACTAGCTAAGTCCTGGAAGTAAAGAAGGATGATTCCAGCAGCTGCTCCCCTATGAGATAGAATTCTAACCCCCTTACTCACACTATCCACAACAGGGGCCTTTGGCAAAGACACTTCAGTGCTGAGACACTGCACAATGAACCCACAGCTCCATTTTCAGGGCACAGACATTTCTGGCAGCAAAAGAGGGATTTCTTAAAACAGAGAAAAGAAAGTATTCATTATGAAAGTGGTCACTGATTCAGTTACCATTTAAAGTTGCAAATGTAACTGTAAACCACCTTCCTTATAAGTATATAATATGAAAATATTATAATAAATATATACATGGTATGATATGCTGGAGGCAGGGGGAAAGCTTCCCTGATACTTATTCTGATTTAACTCATTTATTGCCCACTGTAAACAGACTTCCCTTCATAATCATGCAGGACTTCTCTATTGTCTGCACACAACTCTAGCTCCTCCTTACAGCTAGTGCAGGGCTCATGACAAAAACAGATGACCATCAATTTGTCTGACTTGGTCAAAATTCATGGTTGTGGATATACAGAAGAATATTTGGAATATTCTTCTGATAATATTCTGATATACAGAAGAATATTACCTGTTTGTTCATAGCAGATGGGGCAGCAAAGCTTCCACTTTGGTAAGCAAACTACTGACTACTAACTGTTTTGGATCTTTATACCAAACCATAGTACCAGCCAGACAAAAATTCAAGCCCTCAGAGGCAATGATATAAGGCTGCATCTTATACACACATGTGCAAAACAGAGGAACCAGAGCATTTGTCCTTGCTTAAATCAAGTACTTAGTTTTGCAACCTTAATGCTCTTCCCATGTTTTCTAATGTGTACTTCTCTCAACTTAGGAAAAAAAAATAAATCATAGTTCTGGCACGTCAATCTATCAGCCATTTAACAGATCCTAGAATCTCTCATTCTTCAAATTGGTAGAACAGTGGAGGTTTTTTTCCCTCCTTATTTGGAAAAGTCAGTAACGTGAAATATAAATCCTCAGCAAACCCCTCCACATGTGACTATGTCTAGCATCTCTAATAATGACCATGCAAAACCAGAATAGCTCTTCCAGGGCTTTTTCTCCACCCAACAAGTGCATGCATCAAAACTGAGAACCACAAACCACTCCTGCTGCTCGCTTGCCATGAAAACCCAGCACAACACACCCCCCAAAAAAACTAAACCTAACAACTCTACTCTTTCTCTACCATTACAGTGGATCTTTTCTCTGCCTCTCATCCCCTTCAGCACATACACCTTCATAAAAGCAGGCACTGGGCAAGCTTAACAGTGACTTTACCTTTACCACTTTCATCTATGCCTCATTTAGCAGTGAGGGTGTCAGATTTTCCAAAACTAAGTCAGATTTACAGTCAGTTGTTTTTTGCTGGCAAAAACAGAATGAGCGTGTTAAAATTCTTCAGTGTGAACTGCTACAAGAAATACCAGTACAAAATAAATGGGCATTAAAGGCATTTTTCTTGCTAATTAAATAAAGTTTTATTAAATTCCAACATTTAAAGCATTTATTATACAACAATTTACATATTTCCAAATCCACTTTCCACGGATCATATACCGTAATTAATATTATTCTGGTTTTATTCTGGCAGTGATTAACTCTGCCCCCACCCAATGCCCCAAATGAACTGGCCTACTGTAGGATGAAATATATATTCATTTAGTTAAGTTCTACAAATCAAATACATTCCACACACACAAAAATTACAACAGAATTTAAAAAATACAAAATAAGCAGCAAAGTTTGGGTTTGTTTTTTTCCATTTGAAATACTGAACACAGGTCTAAATCACACACACCGAAGTCAAATTGGAACATGCATACAGAAATCCTTGAAGGGCAATTAGGGATTTCTGTCTGAGAAATATTAGAAAGGGTTAATTCCTCATGCTACTGAAACTAAGACTGATCTAGGATACATCCCATATGTAATTAAAATAAAAAGACTAAAATAATGGGAGTGGGCTTTGAAGTGTTTTTTGGCACAGAAATAAACATTTTAAATGGTACTTATCATCAAGTAACCAAACTTTCAAAAGCAATTAAAGAAAACCAAACAAGAACTAAATTATACTGGCAGAACTCAATGCATTTCTGAAATGATAATATGACCATATCTGCTCCTGAGAGGATACATGGAGGAGTACACACACACAAGTTACCTTTGCACCTTGGTGACAGCAGGACTGGTGCAGATAGGTCCACAACGGGCACAACGAAGAGAGAAATAAAAAGCAGGGAAAACAAAATAAAAATCAGACTAGCAGCAACTCATTGGGAGAGCACCTAAAGACAGACCTACAAAAGCTTCCTGTTAAGGCAACCAGCAATTAGTCTTCTTAGCCCAGTAAAACTTAAATGAAAATCTGTACACCAGGACTGCTGGTCTAGAGGGAACATCCTACATTGCAGAATACAGAGCAGAGCTTTTAAATGAAGGCATTTAGATAAACAGACAGAGGGTTACAGGCTATCAAGGTTCTCTCTACATAAGACCATTTTACACGATCCCACTGATGGAAAGAATCCTGAAAGACAGAGCATGGGCAGGGGGAAGTATTAAATATATGTGAAAGCTTCTGAAAACTTAAACAGATACTGTTGCATGAAGAAAAAAACCTGCAAAGTTATAGGTGCTGGGAAACAGAATGATCTGGTCTAACAAATAGAAGATCCTAGCAAGTTGGGCGAGTTCTGCTTTCAGACTAAAAGATGACTGACTGCCCCAGCTTCTCCATCAAGCTTCCAGTGCACAATACATTTGCTAGCGTGCTCTTAACAGTGTTTCTCAACATTCTTGTGAGTAAAAATGCAAGACTTTCACAGGGAAGAAGGGGACACAAAAGTAGGTCAGTAGTTAGCTCAGTGTTGGAGGGCTCAAGGTGATGAATGAAGTGAGACTTCAAAATTTCACATACAGAACTTCTCATATTTACAAAGCCTATGACACTCATCAAATATACCTCAGACACACCTCCAACGAAATGAAAACAACTGCTGAAGGGTAAAGCAGAAGTGTGTCTGGCTCAGGACCACACAGGAACACAGGAAAACACTGAAAACCACAGTTCTGGTCCTGCCATCCTCAGCAATGAACACTTTTGACCCATGGCACATAGGTCTGCCCAAGAGAAAGCCAAATATCAGAGAGCAGAGTGAGTGACTCCCTGTGACTACAGCCAGAGATGCCAGTCTCTGCTGCTGTGGCGTTTCACAGAGCTGCACCAAAGAGGAAGGGGAGGAAAGGAGGTTGTACAGAAGAAAACTGGTTCATCAGCTGCAACGTACTCATATTCATTTGCATCCTACCTTTCTTGTACGAGCTATGAAAACAAGAATGTTTATATTAAGATTTTCTGATCTCTCATATTCCCCAAAGTGATTTTAGTTTGTGTTAAGCTCGTCTAGGAAAGATGGAGAGAAAATTCCTCGTTATCCTGTAGCAGTTGGTTATTTTGCTATGTGCCTATCAGACAACCAGGCCACTGATTTGCTAATATTATCAAAGAAATGACCTGCAGAAGCCTTTAGTCTTCTTAAAGAAGACACCACTTACTTGAAATATTAAAACCTTACAACGTTCAAGCTTTAACTCATTGAATCTTATCTGCATATTTTTCAAATAACATTCCCATACTCTCACAAAAGAAATTAAGTATATAAAAAAAAAAACAAACCAAAAACACTGAACAAAAAGGAAAAAAAGAGACAGAATACCTCAGCTTTTGACTTTATGCTTTACAACAGAAAGCAGTGAATGCTCAAATAGCAACAGAAATGATGCCAATTAAGATATTATTTTTCATTTGCTTTTATTACCGCTGCTTTCAGAAAGTAATTACTAAATGCCCAACTATTCTAGGGAAAATGCCTGCAGAAAGACAACTACTTTCATCTTAAATATCAGTTTCCCTCAACTTCTCAAGTGGAAGAAAGCCTGAATTTCAGAAAATAATGTTGGCACCTCCCTGCACTGGTGAGCAGTGCAGACTGGTACACCCACAGCATGCTACAGACAAAGTGGGACAAAGACAATCAAATAAAAATGAAATTGTTCCTTTCCCATAACTTTTTTAGCATAAGACTTCTGGAATTTAGATATTCAGAGGACACTCTGTGGCCCTTCTGCAAAACACGCGTGTGTCATTTCACTGCAAGAGATCAGAATTTCACCAGTCTGAGATTGGGTAAGGTGACTGCCTAATGTGTAATCAACAGAGAATCAAGAAGCAGCTGTAGGACACACAATAAACATGCACAGAACATGCATCATCTCTGTGACTGCGTTATCTTTAAATGCAGAGTGTCAATAATAGTGAACTCAAAGAAGGAATTTCTTGAGTATTTTTACACACCCTCTGATTTGTTTCATAGCTGAAGATATACAGTGTTTTCTCCTCAGATTTAACAGAATCTGCTTAAGTCCATCCTACTACGTTCTTATTGCTTTCCTGAAAAAGCATTTTCTTTCAGAGCAAAAAAGCCAATGTACTGACTAAAAAGGATGGCAAAAATCCATGAAATGGGAAACTCCTCAAGGAGAACGTAGAATTATCTCTGTTATTTCAGCTCTGCTGCCCAATCTCATGGGTATTCCAAAGTACATCGTCCCTGGGCTGACGTAGACAAAGGTGTTCTGCCCAACTTTGTACAAGCCAACAAAGAAAGGATTCAGAAAATAAGCTCCAGCATTTAGTGGGAACATCTGCCCTCCGTGAGTATGACCAGAGAGAATTAAATTTATTTCTGGTCTCTCCTGAAGGGCCCACTTTGCAGCCATCGGCTGATGAGCTAGCAGCACTATTGCATGCTCACTGCTACAACCTCTAAGAGCTTTTTTTAAATCCATGCCATGCCCTGAGTAACGTAATACATCTGCCTCAATATCATCAACACCAGCCAGGCAGAACCAGTCATCAGTGCTCTCCGGTGAAACAATCTTCACGTTCTCATTATGGAGTGGCCGAATGTTAAAAGATTTTAACAGCTCAAACCAGTTGCTAACATCTGATGTGTAGTATTCATGGTTTCCCGTGACAAAGTACGTTCCCAGAGGAGAATGAAGCTCTCCAAGAGGCTCAACAGCAGGCCGTATGATCTCTGCCTCGGAGTCAGTCAGGTCCCCAACGATCACTGTGATATCTGGTTTCAAAGCCTTAACCATGCGCACGATCATGGCAAGCTTGGTCTTCCCAACCGTAGGTCCCAGATGGATATCCGAAAGCAAGACCACTTTTAAGTTGTTCATTGTTGAGGGCAGCTTGTGAACTGGAATCTCCACTCTATTCACAGTAGGAGGCTGGGAAGCATTTAGCAGCCCAATGACAGTCAGTACAGCAGTCAGCATGACTGCCAAAACCGGCTTTGCTGCTGTTCTGCTGCTCTTACCACTGCTGTTTGCCTTAATACCTCTCCCAACAAAGAACTTGTAAGCTTGTTCTACCGAGCCTAGAGCAAAGAGGAAGAAGATAAGAATAATATAGGCCCCCAGGCAAGTGTAGGCAGCTAAAGAAAAGAAATAGGGCTCTTCTGCAACAAGAAATAGCAACGTAAAGAAACTTGAGTGAGCCAAAGCTAGAAACATGAAGACGGCTATCTTCCATGGCATGAAAAAGAAGGAGCTGGCAGCTGAAGACCTGGAAAACATGGTGACTGTGCTTTTCCAAACATGAAGAGATCCTATAAGCATCAGCGTGTTAGCAAACAGTGCCATCTGCAGCCTCAGAAGCCAATGCCGCGTCCTGAGCTCCAGTTGTTGTGCCAGATAACTCCGTGATAACATCATGGAGAAGAAAACCACTCCTGCAGCCACTGCAGCCTTTGCCTCAAGGGGCAGTTGCTTGAAGGAGATCATCTTTGTTTCCTGTCCGTTCTGTTCTGTAGGAGTCTCCAGCAGGCAATTATGTGGTTATGAAGGGATGCCTTGGGTCAATGCAGCCTGCAACCAGGAACCAGTATCAGCCGTTTTAAAATATTACAAACATTCCCTTTTTCCCAGACTGCAATAAGGGACTGTAATTCTGCACATACTACCAGGATACTGGGTCATACAGAATCACTACCATAATGTCAGGAAGGAAATTTCCTCATGCTGGATAAATAATGAACTGAGAACACTCAATCCTGACATTCTGCTTCCAAGTTCTCTGCCTGCTTCCCTCAATGATTCTTCCCCTTTTCTTTCCTTGAACGTATTCTCTCTCCACTATGACTTCCTTACAGCACTTGGCAATAGATCACAACACTGATGCAACGACCTCTGGAAACAATCATTAAATTATTGGCAAACAATCATTATAGTATTCTACAAGCATGACTAAGCTGTTTCTGCTACTAGCGTATGCTTTTTCTATTCTTTTTCACAAGCAGTTGGCACCATCCCAAAAGCAGGTATTACGATATATCCTTCTTAGTGAACACAAAACTCTATAAACTTATACATCAGCAGTGGGATGCCCACAGAATGGCTACGAGATGCAGCTGTGATCCTAGAATAATGGAACACTATGGACGTGGAAACATCCTTGCCTCCACTCGTGAATAAGAGCTCTCTCAAACTTGGTAGGGCCAGTGAAACTCACATTGTGTTTTGTTACTCACTTCCTGCTCACTCCTGTAACATGCAGAGTTCCTAAGACTTGACACCTATTTCAGCATACCCTGGCCTAACAGGATGCAATTAAATTGAAATGGGATTTAAACATCATGTACTGTGTTCCTTTGGAAGGAGGGTACTAAGATAATACAGTTCTGCTGCCAGACAGAAAACAGCTAAGCAACCGTTCTGTATAAATTCTACTGGAATTCCCCATTTTAATCTGTATTTCGTCCAGAGTATATAGTGTTTCTACTACTGCATAGTTCATGTATTTCTATTTAAAATAAATACAGTTTTATTTTAACCACAGGTGATAGGTGTTTGGATGGTCTTTTGTACTATACAATACTGACCGAGTCTGAGATATCAAAAAAACCCGATTTAAAGCCACACAGGAACACACACTGTTTCAAAACACTTCCTGTATTTTGGTCTCCATTTAACTAGAAAAAAAGAAAGCAATCACTATCACCAAAAATACCTCAGAACTAGGGCAGAAGAACAGTCTTGTAAGATTACACAGAGAGCTAGAGACCAGATGTCTACAAACCTAAGTTTGCCATGATGCTTATGTGTATCCCCTAACTGAAAGGGATGTTAGCATCTCTGTTTTGACAGGTCTCTGCTATGTTTTGAAGACTAAATCAAGCTTTACAAAGACCCCTTCTTTCATTGGTTGTTCACTGAAATACAGGTTAAGAAAGAAAATGTGCTGCAGCTCTCAATTCCTCCAGGCCTCTCAGCTATTACAACACTGTCCTTAAAAAATATAATGCTGTTTTACACAAATGCCTCAACAGAAGATAAAGCTAGTGAGATAAGAAATGCCCAACTGGTTCAAGTCCACAGACCTCTTAGACTCCAGGCCATATTCAGCCTGGACAACAGCAATAAGAAAGGTCTGTAGGAATAATGTAACTGTGGCCACTGCCTGTGTGCTGTTCCTCTCCTACTTCTGCAGCAGACAGAACTGTTACATTAGGGACGTACCAAGGCACACCCTCTGCCTTGTCCTTTATATACATTACTTATGAACCTGATGTATATTGTCTAATCCTTCTTGTTGGAATCTGTTTGCTTCTACAACCTCCTGTAGCAACAGATTACTAAAATTCACTGTATATTTTTATAGCATTTTATCTACTTTAAACTAATCTACTAATCTCAGACCATTAATTTGGTGTCAGCTCCCCCTCATCCATTACCTTCACAACCTCATAACACTCAGTCATAAACCCACCCCCCTCAGTGACCATAATTACTGTCACCGAACTCCCTCGGATAAATATGCTGCTTTTCGTATAGCTTTAGCCATCTGCACGTCACACAATTAACAAAAATTAACATAAGAGCACATTTTGCTTCAAGCTTAAGGAGCAAGTGACAAAGCCCAGCTCTCACAGCGACTGTCAGGACGAAGAATTTGCCCGGGCCTTCGTTAGGCAGCTGTGCAACCCTCCAGAGAGACACGGAGGGAGCCAGTGCCACAACGGGGCAGGACGGAACACAGCTCCCTCACACAGCACGCACACGAACAGCCAGTTTTTCCATGTGATCAGCTAACGCGGTGTCAGGCAGCAGCTCCGTTTCCGCTCCCCCCCTCCCCCCTCCCTAAAGCCACTTAATGTGAAATTCCTCATAAAATGGACCTAAAGGGCGGATGGGGTAGAACCAGCCCCAAACCAGGTATGCGTGAGCCCGAGAGCTACGAAGCAGAGGGGCTGGCGGGGCGGGCAGCGGCCGCCTCACTTCCTCACACACGCGGGTGCCGCCGAAACGAAAGGCGCTGCGGGAAGGAAGGAGCCGGCCTGGCCCGCACCCCCAGCTTAAAGCACTCAGTGATAGCGGCTCAAAGGTCCCTGTTATTAAATAAAAAGTAACGAAGGCCGTGCAGCGTTCTCCTTCCTAGGGGCAGCCACCTGAGGGGCCATTCACCTCCCCTCCGAGCCCGGGCACCCTGAGCGGACACGCGAGCCTCCCGCTGTGCGAGGAGCCGAGAGGACTCACCGCCGCACGGAGGAGCTCCGCCAGGCCGGCCAGCGGGAGCAGCAGCCGCAGCATGACGGCAGCGAGCGGGAAGCGAAGCACCCGGCGGCGTTCGGCCCCGGCGCACGGCGCCGTCAGCTGACTGAACCCGGTCCCTGCTCGCCCCGCCCCGCGGCTTGAAGGGGCCGGACCAGGAAGGGAAGGGGCGGCCGCGAGCCGCTGCGCCTGAGTAGGGAAAGTGCGGCAGAGGGGCGCGGGCCGGCCGGAGGTGGGGGTATTCCCAGCTAAAAAGGTGCAAAGAGAAAAGAAAATGCAGAGCCTCCGTCCGCCTTTGGAGACAGCAGCGCCAAAACAAAAATAGAAGCCTACGACACTCGGTATTCCCAGGCAGTCTCCCATCCAAGTACTAACCGAGCCCGACCCTGCTTAGCTTCCGAGATCAGACGAGATCGGGCGTTTCCAGGGTGGTATGGCCGTAGGCACTAGAAAAGCTTCTCCAGCTGGTTTTAAGGTGCACATCGCTATGTTTCAGTGACAGGCCTATCTCCGTTCTTCCTCTGCTCTGCGGCAGCCACCCTCCCATTGCCACGTTTGCCTCCATCTTGCTCTACCCACATCTTACAAAATTCACCTGCTTTGGACAGCACAAAGAACTCTTTAAGCAGCAGTATGATAAGTGTACCTAATTTCACTTCCCTCAGCTTCCCCTTCAACACAGCTGCCAAATCACCCAAAAGATTGTCCCTTCTCTAAACCTATTCCTATGTTTCAGCCACCCCAAACCCTCTGCAGGTTTCATGAGCATGAGTAAGCACAACATACTGTCCAGCTGAGCAGGCATCTTCTTACCACAGAATATATAAAGGCTGAAAAAGACCTCTACAACCATCTACTCCAACCATCAGCCCATCATCACCACGACTGATAGCCGTATCCCTCCATGCCACATCCACATGTTCTTCTACATCTCCAGGGACGGTGACTCCACCACTTCCCTGGGCAGCCTGTCCACCACCTCACCCCCACTTCCAAGAAGAAAAGTTTCTTCATATCCAACCTCAACCTCCCCTGGCACAACCTGATGCCATTCCTTCCCCTCCTATCACTGTTACCTGGGAGAACAGGTTGACCCCCACTTCACCACAACTTGCTTTCAGGTGGTTGTAGAGATCATACAGGTCCCCCCTGAGCCTCCTCATCTCCAGACTGAACAATCCCTGTTCTATCACCTGCTCCCTGAAAGACTTGTGCTCCAGACCCTTCATAACATTGTTGCCCTTCTGTGTACCTGCTCCAGGGCCTCAATGTTCTTCTTGCAGTGAGGGGCCCCAGACTGAACACTCACCAGGGCTGAGTACAGGGGACAATCACCTTCCTGGACCCACTGGTCACACTTTTGATATAAGCCAGGATGCCATTGGTCTTTCTGGCCTCCTGGTACACTGCTGGCTCATGTTCAGCTGGCTGCCAACTAACACCCCCAGATCCTTTCCTTCTGTGCAGCATCCAGCCACTTTGCACCTACTCCATCTTCATGTCACTTTCCCCACGCTCACACCTCCTGGAACACCTGCAAGCACACACAAGCTCCATCGGGCCCAGGGACATGCCCCAGTGCCTGAGGGCTTCAGGAAGACCCTGTTGCTCTAACTGGGCAGAAAGGCCACGCTGCCTACACCCACCTTCACCTGTCCCAGCCTGCATTTCTGCACAGAAGCACTAGCACTAGTGTACCGTAATGCTGCTGGCACCAAATGGAGATGGTCTTACATCTGTTAGCACCACACAGCCAATTTCCATGTTGTATGTGAAGCTTTATATGCATGACAGGGAGACGATAGAGAGGAGAGGGACAAGAGGGAATGGCCTTAAGTTGCACCAGGGGAGGTTTGCATTGGATATGAGGAAAAAATAATTCTCTGAAAGAGCAGTGAGGCGCTGGGACAGGCTGCCCTGGGAGGTGAATGGAGTCACTGTCCCTAAAGGTGTTCAAGAAACATATGGATGTGGCACTCAAGGACATAGTGGTAGTGGTGGCCTGATGCTTGCACTCGAAGATCTTAGCAGTCATTTCCAATCTTCACGATTCTGAGAAAAACAGAAAAGTTCTCAGGCACACCGCCTTCAGAACGCGCAGATTCCGTACAGCTTCCCATCCGTGCGCCAACCGGCCCCAGCCCTGCTTAGCTTCCGAGACCGGGCTGTTCCTCCCTCCCACACGCGGTCCCGCCCGGCCGCGCAGCCCCCCGCCCCCGGCCCGCCCCGCCCGGCCCCGTCGTTGCGCTCCGTCTCTCCCCGCCGAGGCGACGTGGTGCCGGTCGGGCCCAAGGCACAGCGATGTGGCGGGCGCTGCTGGCGGCGCTTGTGGCGACGGCGGTCGCGCAGTTCGAGCGGTACAGCTTCCGTAGCTTCCCGCGGGACGAGCTGATGCCGCTGGAATCCGCCTACCGCTACGGCCTGGACCAGTACAGCACGGAGAACTGGCCCGAGAGCGTCAGCTACCTGGAGGTGAGCGTACGGCTGTACCGCCTGCTGCGCGACAGCGAGGCCTTCTGCCACCACAACTGCAGCTCCGCCGTGCCGCCCGCCGCCCCGCCGCCCGCCGATGGGGAGCTGGCCGAGCTGCGCCTGCTGGCCGGGGTGCTGCGGCGGGCGCAGTGCCTGCGGCGCTGCAAGCAGGGGCTGCCCGCCTTCCGCCAGGCCCAGCCCGGCCGCGAGCTGCTCGAGGAGTTCCAGCGCCGCGAGCCCTACAAGTACCTGCAGTTCGCCTACTTCAAGGTGAGGCCCGGCCTTGCGCCGCCCCGGCTTCCTCTCCGCCTTCACACCTGCCTCGTGTCACCGCTGTCACACGCCTGCGTGTCCACGTAGTGCTGCCCAGCTCCTTCCTCATCACTCATCCTGCGCAGCCCTGCTTTAACCTCCGGTTCTCATCAAGACGAGCTGTGTTGGACGGCCTCCTTATCCCAATGCCATGCTGTTCCTTACCCCCAGCTATCCAATCTTCCCACCTGCATTACTTTCTTATGACTTAGTTTAAAACCTACCTTAGACCTTTTCAGTCTCCACTGTGCTATTGTGAGCACTCATTTCTGCTTCCTCTCCTCCAGCATGTCCAGGTTTCTAGCTCAGTCCCTGCTAGTCCCATTCTTGCAGTCACAGCAGCCCCCAGCATGTAGCTTGCACAGTGCCTGCGCTGCTTTGGCATTGTTACATCCAAAGGAAGGCATAAAGCAAAACTGTTGAAGGGTCGAAAGCACAAGTCTTATGAAGAATGGCTGAGGGAACTGGAATTGTTCAGTCTGGAGATGAGGAGGCTTGGGAGAACTGTATGATCTCTACAACCACCTGAAAGCAGGTTGTGGTGAAGTGGGGGTCAACTTCTTCCAGGTAACAGTGATAAGATGGGAGGGAATGGCGTCAGGTTGTTCCAGGGGAGGTTGAGGTTGGATATGAGGAAACTTTTCTTCTTGGAAGTGGGGGTGAGGTGGTGGGACAGGCTGCCCAGGGAAGTGGTGGAGTCACCGTCCCTGGAGATGTAGAAGAACTGTGTGGATGTGGCACGGAGGGATGTGGTTATCAATCGTAGTGATGATGGGCTGATGGTTAGACTAGATGATGGTGGAGGTCTTTCCCAACCTTAATGATTCTATAGATTTTATAGAAGTGGCTGCTGGAGTGTCGCACTAATGCCAGCCCTGGAATGTTATTTGCCTTTTGCTCTTGGGCCACCTAGGACTAGGAGCACCACTTCCACCACATTCACTCTTGTTTCTCTAGCTTCTTGTCATCCTCCTGGATGACAAGATCCACCAGGATCTATTTCACTATTCTATTTCTATTTTCCCACTCCACATTTTCATTTTTTGTTCTCTAAACCAGGGCCCTCATTCCATTCCCTCAAATTTGCTGTCACTTGCATTCCAAATAAATGCAGTATCTGTGAGGAAAGAAAACAAGCTGACCTCTTTTGTTTGGATGGATTGCCATTTCTTTTAGGGATTTGGTCCTGGTGTAGCCCAGTATTCATTATATGAGATTGTATGCTTGTGCATTCCTTCTGCGACCTTTGCTTAAAACATACACATCTTAGTAACTGTTGCTATGTCATATTTGTAGGAATGTCTTTCCCATATGGAAATTTGAAATTATTTTCACAAGTTATATAAACCAAAGCAGGGAAACAGTCTCACAGAACACCAGTGATCAGTATCCATACACACATAGTATCACACGATGAGCAGCATCACACCAGCCTAGTTCTGAGCATTTGAAGCTACCCCAAAGGCTGTACAGAAGAACTTAACTTAGTATGCTTTAGTTTCTTCACATGGAGAGTAGAAGGTACCAAATGAGACATTTCTTTTGAATGGCAGGCACTGCTAACTCTCAAAGCCGTATACCAAAATGACACCACCACAAATGTTTCCATTTATTGTCTTTCTTTATTTGTTCCCCCTGTAGTACATACAAACGTGGCTATGATTGCACCACATCAGGAACTGTCATGGAGCAAAAAAACAATTCCCATATACTGTTTCTGAGTGAATGATTTGAATGTGAGTGTGCCTTTAAGCTGTTTTCCAGCCCCATTTGCAGTAGGTTTGTGAACAGCAATTTGGTGTACCTCTGATCAGTGCTGTCATTTATATTGCCTTTGTTTTTATACTGTAGTCCAGCTTTGAGCTTTCATCGCTCACTTGGAGAGCTCTGAATGGGCTTTCTAAAAATACAAACTGCTGCCTGCAGAGGACTTTTTCTTGGCTGGTGGCTTTCTGAAGAAGGGAGTGTCACTTTCTTCCTTCTTCTTCCATAATATCACATATAATACAGAAAGAAGGCATAAAGAAACACTCCATGGATTTTTTTTTGAGCGAGCACGTATTTATTCAGGTGGGTTCAGGAGTGAAATTCTGCCACGTCTTAGATGATCCCGGGAGCAGATGTTCCTGTGCTGCTTTTGCTCCTCTGGAGGGAGCTGCCTGGTAGCCACTGAGTTTACATAGGAGTGTGTTTCTACACAGCTTTCTTTTTTTCCCCTCACTCACTTTCTTTTTTTAGCATGAAAGTTACAATCAAGAGTAAATCATGTACCAAGCAAAAATGAGAGATTGGCAAGCTTCCCAGCAAATAGGGTTAAAGCATTAAGCATGGGAGAACTCGGGTATTTGATGAAAGTGCTTTCCCCGCGCATTCAGCAGCATGTGGGCTGGCTAGAAGTGCATAGTTTGGGGACAGCAGGAAATGCAACTGGTGTGATCCCATTGCATTGGTACTTACTGCAGCACAGCAGTGAGAGCTCATCTTAGGGTCAGAGCGTTTCTTCTGGTGTGACAGTCTCTCAGGTTTCCTCTGAAATGAAAAGCTGCCTTTTACGGATGCAAATGGGTGAGTGTGTATGTGTGCATACATGCTTGTAATTCTTCCTCATGGTTTTATATATACACTGCCATAAGCTATTTCAGATGTTTAATGGAACTCAGTAGCACCTATGCTGGATGGACTGATCTGGATCTCAGCTTACAAGAGAAGTGCTTAACATTTCACTAGTACTTAAGGCTTTTACTTTCACTGTCACACTCTATATAAATGTGTATATGATATGTATTTGGAAAGTTATGCTTACATAAAATACTAAAAATACACATACAAATGTAGATGTAAATATGTATATGAGTAATGTATACTTCTGATACAGGGGTTAAATTTAGTTTAAAATCCAGTACAAAAAAATCATGTAGTACATTAGAACAGTTATTGAACAAGTACCTGCTGTTTAACTTCATAACAGCTCCAGGATGGTATATTATCATAGCAGTGTCTTGCATGCTGCTAGACAAATAGGCTACATAAACACCACAGAGAGGAGGTAAGTGATGATTGCATACTTGGGCATCAGTAATTGCTGTGTGATTAATCCTACACATGAGTAACAATATAATTTTATGCATCGTCAGCTTTATGAACAGAGAAGTGAGAAGGGCAGAAGTGTTCTTTTTGACTTACAGTCATTTATACTATTTGCAACAATAACAGCCTTTAAAAAAAAAAAAAAAAAAAAAAAAAAGAAAAGAATGAAGTGTTCATAGTGGTGCAGCTAGTAGTAAGCTGAGAAGTATTGTATCAGCTTCACTGTACCACTGTCTCTGCTGAGAATGTGTTTTTAGCACTGGTAAGCTTGCAAATAGAGATCCTGCAGGAATCTTATATTTTTTTCCCCCCTCTCCCTTCTCTCCCCCTATTTTCATGTTTAGGCTAATAATCTTCCAAAAGCTATTGCAGCAGCTCACACGTTTCTTCTGAAGCATCCAGATGATGAAATGATGCAAAGAAATATGGCCTACTATAAGAGTATACCTGATGCTGAGGAGCACATTAAAGACTTGGAGACAAAGCCTTATGAGGTGTGTTTATTCCCAGTTCAGTCTTTTGGAACCATTCCATTACTGCATGAGATTTGAAGATGTAATTTACTTACACGTTCTCAGCTCCTACCTCTCCTTTTTATCTTATTAGATACTTCAGACATCTCTGTTCCTCTTTTTTAATGCCTGCAATAATTCTTACATCATTTGCTTTTCACTTTCCGTAAGTCACAGCAAATGACATGGAGTGGCATACTTGAAAGCTACTACATGCAGGTAGCTAATGGAATTAAGCAAGTACATGGAGTTATTCAAATGCTGCAAGTGCTGCAGAGGTACAGCTTAAAATTGTTTTTTTTTTTTTTGTTTTGTTTTTGTTTGTTTGTTTTGTTTTTTTTTATGTTAAGACTGCTGAAAATCACCATCTCAAAACATGCTCTTTGGAATCACACTCTTTTTCCAGCAGGCTTTTCCAGTTTGTCTAAAATGGAGCTGCATACTCTACTATATAGGAAATATCTGATAAAATCTGTTCATCATCTGTTTCATATTAATAGGATAACAGCTTATCTAGTAATTCAAAAATGCTGAGATACCACTTACTGTATTTGAATTTACACACAGCTTTCCACAGGTCACTTACTGGTAGTTCATTCCTGCCGATTTTTCAGAATCTCTTTGTCAGGGCTGTGAGAGCATACAATGGTGACAACTGGAGAACATCCATCTCAGATATGGAACTGGCTCTTCCTGATTTCTTCAAAGCCTACGATGACTGTATAGCAGCCTGTGAAGGCTCCCGAGAGATTAAAGATTTTAAAGACTTCTATCTCTCCATTGCAGGTGAGTACTTAGGAAACAGTCAAGAAAGAAGTCCTGAAAGTATATTCAGTTTCATCTATAGGATCAGCTGCCTAAGTCCTCCTTCCTTAGTTTGCAATGGAAGCTGCTCATGGTGCCCCCTGTTTAGTTTGGGCCAATGTGAGGTTATTAGATTCACTGAAAAATGTTTGAATTGTGGTTTACTTTTCTGCTTAGTAACGTAAGTGAGCGTTGTCAGAAAATTGAAACAGTTCTTACATTAACTTGGAAATCAAGAGTGTCAGGATAACACACACATGTAAGTAACATCTGTTCCAGCCAGCTAGGAACTGCTAAGCAGACAGACCTCTTGACCATAATTTCAATATCAATTTGTCTCTGATGCTCAGCGATTAGTCTTCAAAATCTGTTTTGTCATACTTACGAAAAAAGTGTGCATCAAGTTTCAGTTAGTTATTTTTTATCTTTCCTTCAGTAAATGGAAAGTTTTCTAGCAAATGAGATTTCCTGAGAGCGTAGCTTAAAAAAATATTGCTTTTTAATGAGAAAGCAGTGCCTCCTCTTTTAGGTGTCAGAATAGCACATGCATATTTCCCGTGCACTTTGGTAATGAAAGAAGGCATTTCTCCAGTGCACTGAGCTGAGTGCTGCTGACAGCGTTTGTGTGAAGAATGCCTGCATGCTTTGTAAAGAAATTTAAAGAAAGGGCAGCTCCATGGTATCTCAGAGTAGTGAATATCTACCTGTACTGCTAATATGGAATAGCTACTGCTTCCTCAAGCATTACTTCAGCAAAGGTGGCAAGTGCCCAGAAAAGTAGATAAGGAGTGGAGGAAAATGAATTAACAGTTTATAATCAATGAATATACAGATGTTACAATTATGAAATATAAGAGAGTTTGGCTAAGCAGGTTATTACACCAAAGAAAGAATAGATAGAGTGCTTACCCTTGTCCTGGGCTCACTGTAAAGCTCCAAAGGAGGGATCTCCAGAAGAGATCCTTCCCGCCAGCAGTCAGCTCTTAACTGGGTCTAGGAGAGGTGCAGCCAGGCTCCACCCCTTCCAGCAGCACAGGTGAATTGCCTTCATCTGTGCTCCCAGGGCTGACTCAATGCTCGCCTCAGGTGGTCATCAGAGGTTCTTCAGGCCGTGATTCAGCAGTTCCCATACAACATTAAACCATGAAACACCCCCCGTGGTTTGGATCACCTCCAAACCACTGTAAAGGATGTCTGTATATTTGTCAGTGCTCATTTATGACTAGCACTTACTGTCAGTGCTCTTCCTTCATGGAAGGAAGGAAAAGACTGTTCCAGCAGTAGTGGTGAGACAGAAAGGTAGAAGTACTGCATGATGTGGGCAGTTTCAAATACTGTATGTATGTCCTGAAAATGGAATTCTTTGATGGAAAGCTTTCTTGGGAGGTATTTTCTTGAATCACAGAATCACAGAATTGTAAGGGTTGGAAGGAACCTCCAGAGATCATCGTGTCCAACCCCCCTCCCAAAGCAGGTTCCCTACACCAGGTCGCACAAGTAGGTGTTGTCCAGGTGGGTCTTGAACTTCTCCAGAGAAGGAGACTCCACAGCCTCCCTGGGCAGCCTGTTCCAGTGCTCCGTCACCTCACTGTAAAGAAGTTCTTGTGCGCATCTGTGCTGAACTTCCTATGCTGCAGTTTCTGGCTGTTTCCCCTTGTCCTGTCTCCACTCACCACTTTAAAGAGTCCAGCCTCGCCATTCTGCCTCCCACACCTTAGATATTTATAGACCTGGATCAGGTCCCCTCTCAGTCTTCTTTTCTCAAGGCTGAACAGACCCAGTTCACTCAGCCTTTCTTCATAGTGGAGATGCTCCAGGCCCTTCACCATCTTTGTGGCCCTCCGCTGGACTCTTCCCAAGAAATCCCTGTCTTTTTTGTACTGGGGAGCCCAGAACTGGACACAGTACTCCAGATGAGGCTTACAAGGGCAGAGTAAAGGGGGAGGATTACCTCTCTCAACCTGCTTGCCACACTTTTAAAGGCCATTGGCCTTTTTTGGCCACAAGGGCACACTGCTGGTTCATGACCAGATATTGAAGATAAAATCACTTCTAGCCCCACCCCATCGTACCTAGTTTTTCAGACTGGGAAAGCATGTAACCTTAAACCTTTTTGGATTAAAGTTTTTCTGTAGCGTGCAGCATATCCACGTCTTTTAGAACATCCAAACATCTGGCATGAAATGCAGCCATCTCTAGAGGTTTATTTTGCAATCAGCTGGTGTCTTTCTCTGTGATACCACTGTACTAAGGCAGACCTTAATTATGCAGTAATTCAGTTTAATTACAAAGGCTTTCAGAAATACCATTGCTCATTTCATAGTTTGCTAATAACACTGTACTCCACAATGCTTTGTATAAAACCTAGCACCACAGACTGCCTGTAGGTGTCAGTGAAACCTAACTGCTCAGTTCTCTGGAATTGTAGTTTTGATATCCTTGAAATGCTGATCCTACTGATTTTACCAGAAGGGCTGAATGCCAGCACTGGAGATGTACTTCAGTAATTCCAAGCAGCAAGCTTCAGATGCGCAGGACTTAAACATTATAAGGCCAAATTTTGATGGGTAGCTACTGGGAAGGGTTGTAACAGTGTGTTCTACTTATATCCCATGTTGCTGTTTTCTTCCTTCTAGATCATTATGTTGAAGTCCTTGCATGCAAAGTGCAGTGTGAAAGTAATCTGACACCCATTATAGGAGGCTTTGTTGTTGAGAAATTTGTGGCCACCATGTACCATTACTTACAGTTTGCGTATTATAAATGTAAGTAGTGACTTAATGGACTTAAATAACGTTGGGATGATGTGGGAGAGCTTCCATTCCTTGTCTTTTTATGGTTTGGAAATAAATAGTGATCTCCATAATCTGCATTTTTGCCTGTGCTGGGGCTGTAAGTCTGAGATGCTCCATATCTTTTTCTCAGTATA
Organism: Tetrao urogallus; assembly: GCF_951394365.1. Classification (NCBI taxonomy): domain Eukaryota; kingdom Metazoa; phylum Chordata; class Aves; order Galliformes; family Phasianidae; genus Tetrao; species Tetrao urogallus. The sequence goes on along the minus strand of NC_136820.1, from coordinate 8,050,577 downwards.
TAACTGTAGACATGGGAGATGAGCATGATGGATCCCTGGATCATAAAATTGTTCATGATAAAGTGAATTTCTAAACATAGAGGTTGAATTCTGCCCAGACAAGTCCGTTTGTTTTAAAATATTTTTGCTTGTGACTGATCTCCACTTGAGTGCTGGAAAGTTGTGACAGTTACAGAGCAAGTGTGATCTGACACATCACCACCCCTCATTCTGTACCTGCTGCCAGCACAATTTACTTGCACTTTTCAGAATTTCATATAAACATTAAATGTTCACCATATGTATTTTATGATAAAATATGTAATACACCAGCTCTTACACCTTTATGAAGCAACTCATAATATGACAACTTAGGGTAAATAGTGTCAGCCATTTCCTATACACTAGAACGCATGCAGTGGCACTGATGGATTCTATACACGTATGTGGAAATAAAAAAGAGGTGACCAAGCTTTTGGACCCACATGGTTAAGCAGCTGAACTTCTAACAAGAACTTTATTCTTAAATTTCTTACTTATTCATTAAGAGAGAATCATAGAATCTTAGAATCACTCAGTTTGGAAAAGACCTTAAAGATCATCAAGTCCAACCACAACCTAACCATACTACCCAAACTCTAACAACCCTGCACTAAATCATGTCCCTGAGCACCACATCCAAATGGTTTTTAAACACATGCAAGGATGGTGACTCAACCATCTCCCTACGGAGCCCATTCCAGTGCTTAACAACCCTTTTTGTAAAGAAGTTTTTCCTGATATCCAACCTAAACTTACCCTGGTACAACTTGAGGCCATTTCCCCTCGTCCTGTCACCAGTGAGAAGAGACCAGCCCTGCTCTCACTGTAAGCACCTTTCAGAAGAGAGCAATAAGGTCTCCCCTCAGCCTCCTTTTCCCCAGACTGAACAGACCCAGTTCCTTTAGTAAGAAAGATTGTGACCTCAAGGTAACACATTTAACAAAGCAGTACCTACTGAATGAATACTAAATTCTCAGTTTATTATTCAGAATTTCTTCCAGAGACAAACCTGCAGAGTATTTCATACCATTCTCTTTTTCCTAGTGGATTCTCATACTCTCATTAGAATAGAGCACATGAGGCTACATGCATTTTAAAGAGAGGACCACATAACAAACAGAAGTGATAGTGTTCTGGTGCTCAGTGCTTATTCATTTTAATAAGTACGTTATTCAATTAATTTTGTGGTTTTTTGAGGAACTTCCTGCACTGTTAAGAATATATTTAGCCCTTAGTGCTGCTCTTCCAGGCTCCAGCACCAAGGGAAAGGCATAGCCAGCCATATACAGCCAAACCATTAATGACTTTTGCATGTTTTTTGCCTACAAATATTGACTCTTCCATCTTTGTCAATCCAAGTAAAATGAAGTGGATTTTTTAAAATTTGTTTATTTGTTTCTTTAAGAAGTCCCACAGTAGGCATCTCCAAGCTGTGGGTTGATGCCTCACTGGTTCTGTAGCTGGGAGATGGTTAGGATTATCTTAGAAAACCACCATGAAAAAATAAGGCCATAGGAAAACTATCTTCTGTGTTAATGATAAGTTATCCCCATTTTCCCTACAAAGAAGAAGGTAGTTCTTAGGGAAGCCAAGTAATTTGAATTGCTCTCGTTCATGATCTGACTCCTGTAGCCATAAGCTTTTGTCAGGTAAATCTCCATTTCTGAATCATGACCTTACCTGTTTCATAACATAAAAATAGCATATTCTGCCTTGGAAACATTTTTTTTTAATATATGTTTAATGCAGATGGTGGAAAGGTGGCAATGTGTTTTTGTTTATTTACCTCGTGTGGATTTGTTTCTCTGTCTATTAATTAGTGAATGACATGAAGAATGCAGCCTCTTGTGCTGCTAGTTACCTTCTATTTGACCAGAAAGATGAAGTAATGAAACAGAACATGGTCTATTATCAATACCACAAAGACAAATGGGGACTTCAAGAAGAGGATTTTCAGCCCAGATCAGTAAGTGAATTTAGTGCCTTTTCTTTTTCTTAGGGCATGACTTCCCCATGTAAGAGTCATTTAAGTTATCCAAGCTGCATCAACAGCAGGCACCCTTTAGGCTGATGATCAAGTCGTCCTTCCCGAGTTGCTTGTTCAGACACCTGAGTCACTGAGACCAGTGCTGGCCCAAAGGCACCCCTCAGTGTGGCATTAAGCTCATATATCTGTGCATTGCTTAGGTGACTTGCTTTATCTGTAGCAACGCTGCAGAGCAATTCATATGTATACCTTATAAGTTGTAATAATTTGGTAATGAATATAATAATTAATGAAATAATTTGATAATGCTTTCCTTCCTCTTAGGCCAGCCAGCTCAAGTAAAAAATACCACTCCATCTGTTAAGCATTTTTTGTTTGTGGGCAGCTGTCAGGTTATGTGCAACACACCTTATTCTCATGCTGGAAACCAAGGCTGTGCTGCAGGACTAGCAGAAACAGAATACAGAGAAAATGCATTTGGTTCTTTCAGGCAGCAGCTGTGAGTCTGAGTTCATGCAGGAAAGAGACCATTCTTTTGCTGCTGTTGTTGGGAACAAAACTGTGCTTTGTAACCATACTGGAGACAATATTTGACGTTGGTGGGAGTGAGGGGTAGCAGCAGTTTAAAACTGCAGACCACAAACAGATTTGGCGTCCATGTGCAGAAAGGACAGAACAAGGGCCCTACACAGTAACTGTGAATGTTTCATTGATAACTTCTCAGGAGTTGGGGCTACAGATAATTTAATTTTTAAATATTAAATATCAAATGTATACAGCTGTATTTTCTTGTACTTTGATCTGTCTTGCTAAGAAAAGAAGTTGCTTGCTGTCCTAATCACTTGCCATGAAAACCATGTCTCAGGTTTATTTTCACAAAGTGGTACCAGAGTGACAGCAGCATTTAACTCTGAGCTTCAGATGTCCTTGTGGAAGGGAAAATCTCCTGTTTTCCTCCCTGAAAAGAATTAAATGGAATAGTCAAATTATATTACTGGCGGTATTCACAGTTCTGAGAGTGACAGCTACCCTGTGCTGTCCAGGCAAACACCCAGGGAACTGAGGGACAGGTAGGTAGATGACCATACAGAATTTCCCACTCCCAGACGGGCTGGGATGGTGAGTCGTTACAATGCAAAATACCTCAGTGTCTCTTTTTCCCAGAACTGCCTGCCGCCTTATGCCAGCGCATAAGGAGATGGAAGCTTTCTCATATCCAAAGCCCACTGGAATGCAGGCGCAGGCTGCTTGCTGCTTGGCTCTGGCAGTCTCATTCCTTATCCTCAGGCTCGCCAATGCTTTGAAACATGAGAAATAGGAGAGTGCTTTGTTCTTCTCACACCGGTGGAGCTTACGCTTAGTAGGATCCGCAGAAGACATTGGATATGCTGTATGCTGTTCTGCTGTTTCCTTTCTCAAACATTTTAAATCCTCTGAGACCTGCCTTCTGCTAAATCTGGGTCTAGCTTCACTTGAATAGTTCTAGATGACATGTGATGACACTCCTCCGTCTTACTACCTTCAAGTAACATGGAAATTTAATATATATTTTTTTCTGTAGGATGCAGTTAGATATCACAACATAACCACACTCCAGTTGGAAATGTATGAATTTGCAAAGGAACATCTAATGGATGATGATGAGGTGAGTTTTCTAGACAGAAAATCGTGATTTGAAAAAGCCAAACCCGAATAACAGTAATTACATTAAAATAAGTAATTAGAAATCCAGGCTTTCTGTGCTGTAGAGAAGTTGTTCTGGTAACTGTGACCAGTTTATCATAATTTTTTCTTTTGTGAATGAATACAGGAAACAAACCCAAAGAGCAGTAGACCACTCACATCACATTTTAAAGCAAGGGTAATTATAATGCACTCAGCCCCCAAAAGGAAATTAATTTTGCAAGCTATAACACCAGGGGGCAGAGAAGTCGTATGTGTATTTAAACCAAACATTTTTCTTTTTCTTCCTGAAACATTGTTTAAGGTACATTTTAAAATCCTCATCATTTTGTCCAGAAGTCCCTACCTATCATTTTATCACAGGGATGTCCTGTTACCCCTTATTTTCTTTTTCACTGTAACATTTTGGTTACCCAGTCTTGCATCTGAAATGGTTGGAATTCATGGCCCAGTAACATATAGTGACTAATATTAGGCTTGAAACTTGTTAAGTGGTTTTCTTGTGTGGAAAAGGTAGTTAAAACTGTTGAAAGATCATTTCTTTGTCTCCATCAGTTCAAGTATGTCATGAATTTGAGTTGCATCTTGTTTTGTTTTCAGTACCTTTCATTTTAATGTTTAAAAAATGTTTAAATGATTAAATACTTCACTGCTGGCATTGCCAAAGCAGTGTGTTCAGTCATGGCATGGGGCAGTATACTTGTGAACAATGCTACAGTGTTTTTTAGTTACAATCAAAAAGAAAAGAAACGGTTTATGTTATAAAATTTTATCATGTTTTCACTTTTTATTTTATCCAGCACATAGGTAGAGATAATATTTCATAGGGGAGAAGTAATAATATGTCTATACTGCCTTCAGTATGCTGGTGACCTGAAAACAACTCTTTATGTAAAATTCCATTACAAGGTTATGAGATGATAGGAAGACTGCTAAGTCTTTCCATTATAATAAATGTCTCTGAAGGACAGTTTAATATTCTCATTATATGGTTAAGCTTAGATGAGAACTAGTCTATGTGGGTTTCCAATCAGGGTGTGTAAATTCTTGAGTGCTTTTTTATATTCCCTTGTTGTTTTGGGCAAACACTCTGCTATGTTCATAATGTTTTCTTATGGTAGACATAAACTTCATTTGTAATTTTTTCCTTCTTTCACATCTGCTGCTCCAAAACAAAGGGATGAGTAATTAAGGAAGGAGGAATGCGGTCTATTTTGAAGACTTTCCCTGTATGTTGTTAGAAGAGGGAATTATAAACACAGTCTTCAATCTCAAGCTTTTAATACAAGGAAAAAAAAAAGTTTGTTGGCTTTGGTTCCTGTAGTCCATTTCATGAGTGCAATAATAAATGACCTTGCAGTCTACAGAAGGGCTGTACGGTGGAAACGTCAGTTAAACATCTGGGGAAGTGTCAAGGAAGTGTCATTACCTGGGCTACATTTGGGCTAAACAAACAGAATTAGCAGGTCTGGCCGTGCCACCTACATCCTTACCTCACACTCTTCATATTAGAAAAATTATCGTTTTCATTTCCTGAAGAAAAGCTGAAGGGCTTCTGTGCTCTCCCTTAACAGGACCGAAGAACCTAGGAGAGATGGAGGCTGTCCATGCCTCTGGCTTGGCTCTGGGTTTTGGTAGTGAACTCATAAATCCCTGGCTACCAAAGCTTCTTCTTGGCTGCAGGAGCCTTCCAGGGAGTCCAGACAGAGCAGGAATAGCACAGAGATAAAATCACTACCTTGTAGTTTTTGCTGCGTGGGCAGGGCACGGTAGTATAAATGGAATATTTTTTAATATTTCTGCTGGCACAGATAGAAAAGTTTATTCCATGGGAATGCAGAAAACTGATGAAAAACTCAGATAAAGTGTTACAGTAAAAGCTTTATTAAAAATTGTCAAGGAGGGAGGCAACCTCTGTTTCTAGTGGATGCAGTTCTTTCAAGCCACTTAATCCATAGACTGTGCCTTTTGTGAGTTTCTATGCTCCATCTTTGCTGTCTGTGGGCTCTGTGTTGCTGGTGGGCCAACAAACCTATGAAATAATCAAAGGAAAAAAAACATTCTCTTTCTTTGAGTGAAGCTAAAGGATCTCTTTATGTATGTCCTTATTCTTAAATGGAGAATCTTACTTTATTCAAACTTAACAGTGCCCCTATATTTCAGATCATCCGTGGGTCTTTTTAAATCCCATTAGCAAAGCAAGCGAGAGCTCGTGGCTTCTTCCAGTAATACATGGCAATAATGACAGAGGCTGGAACACATAGTAATGATTTTTGCATATGACGCTACAAGAAATACTGTCCTGTTCGTGTTACTTTATTAATGTTTTTCCACAAGGAAATGAAAAACTTTAGTTCAAACATTTAACACAGTAGAGGTGACAGAGAATATTAGCACCAACAAATAATTTTTTCTTAAAAGTAATTATTAAATATCCTTAAAGAGTTTTCCACAGCGAAGCTAACAGAGCATTACACGGTGTTGTCATCTTAGTTGCCCATGGATAATCAAGCTTCTTGATTTCTGCTCAGTTGTGTAACACATAAAAGCTCTAATAGTTTTAACTCCCAGTACTGCACAGATGTAAATAACAAAATGAGCCATTAAATAACAAAAAGAGCCAGATATTCAGCTAGTGCAGATATAACTTCAACATTACACTAATTACAGGAGACAAGTTTCTGGCGCATAGATTCAGTGTTCTTGAGGACTTGGGTTTTTTTTTTCAGGGATAGCTACTTACCTATTCAAAATTACATAGGAACCACAAATATTTGGCTGAGATGATCCAATAGTGTCATTTTTCTTTCAGTACATAATCAGTAGGTGAAAAATTGTTGGCAGCCCTGGTCCATTTGTTGTGTTTTTTTTCTTTCTTTCTTTTTGGCATCCTGCTCTTCTTCATTGTTGATCGTGTGCCCTTCCACCTGCACAACAGCTGAGACTTAGATGTTTCATGCCTAGATATGATGCAGAGGAGTGTGAGTGTTGAACTAATGAGTGATGGAAAGATATGGAATAGCATCAAGGCAGGAGTGCCCAGTAGACTAGTGGTTGCAAATTATAATCTGAATTCAGCCTATTTTTCTGTTCAGAAATCACTGATCAGAAATCACAACATATTTTTTGCTTTATTAACTCACATTTTATATATTTTCAAATGATTTATACAAGTGTGCTCGTAACAGCAAGTTGTAAATGTGGATGTATAAACCCTGCCCTGACCTCAGACCTACACAGCTACAACAGCGTGGCTCCACTGACAAAAGCCGGTGGCAGCTGTTTAAGAGAGAAGTAGTAGTTAACTGAGATTGTTATGGTCCCTGTTCAATATCAGTTTTTAAAGAAAAAAAAGAGATTATTTTTCATCGTCATTTTCTATTGGAGATCCTGCCCTATGCCCTCTCTCTTCAGAAGTGCCTTTTCCCTCTTGCTGTTTTACCACTGAAATTACACTGCAGTCTAAGTCATTTCTCCTTCCATTTAAATCACCTACAATGGGAAGCTTATTAGGGCTTAAGTGGCAGGATTAGATAAGAAATTGAGAAGAACTTCTACCTGCATCAATTTGCTTAAGGCTCTGTGTACAAAAGAAAGTGGCAAAAAGAGCATAAGCTGAGTTTAGAAACAAAGCCACTAGAAGACTTTTGTTTTCAGTGCAGCAGGAGCAGTGTTTTTTAGTTGCTTTGAAATTGAATTGACTCATGTTTTATAGGCATAACAAAAATGTTAAGAGGAAAGCACGCTTATTAGATTACTGTAAAATATTGTAATCACTGCAGTGTACTGCAGTCTCCTACAATATATCGGGAGAGAACAATTTATGTTCAGAATATGCAATAAAAAATGAAATGGAAAAATATTTGAAAGAAGCAGTTAACACAGATATAGGGAATAACTAAGTTCTTTTAAAATTAAAAAAAAAAAATCACTAAAAGCATATGACAGTGGGTCAAACTGTTGACTGAGCATCTGAAATATAAACAAGTTAAGGGCCAAATTATTTTTCTGAGCAAATAATTGAGGGGTTTTTTTCCCTGCTAGAATGCAAGGAATGTCAAGTCTGGCCTTTAGTGCTCACAGAGAACCTGGAAAGTGGTTACACTGAACTCTCGTGTTTTAACTGAAGGTTAGATCAAGGAACTTTTTCGTGATTGAAGGCTGAATAAACCTTTCAGGCACCACGGCTGAGCCACTTATTGACACATGCATTACTGTTATCCTGAAATAATGCTCCATCCAAAATATCAAGAGCTGGTTGGCTACATGCTATGAGTTTACAGCATCCCTCAGGCCTGTAAAGCACATCTTCCACAGTCAACCATATCAAACCTTTGTCTTTCCTCTTGCAAAATAGTTATTTGTCCTTGAAGACTTAAGAAAAAAGGACAAAATCTGCTGGTCTTTGTGAATTTAACTGTGTTGCTGTTCTCATTAATTACTCAAATTAGTTAGGGAGTTTGAGGATACTTATTCCTGACTTCCAGGGCAGCCCCTGGCCTCTTGTCACAGAGAAACTTTCCTGCTACCATAACATAGACACCTACACCTGATACATAAGAGAATCAAATTCGTTAGTCTCACTAACAAGTTTTCAGTAGTTACTATTTTCCAACTTTTGCCAAATCCAATTTTTTTTTGGCTGGGAAAGACACTCGGGGGATCTTTTGTCAGATAAGTATTTTCCTTTTAGGCCATAGATGATAAGGAAACAGAGATCTAGGCAATTCTTTCTCTGCATATTGTCTCTTCAGTCTCAGTTTCTGAGAGTGGTGAGAATAAAGGCTTTTCCTTTCTCGTCCACTGATACCAGTCAGGCATGAGTTTATGTCCATAACAGTATTTTTCTGTAGATCTTAACTCATTCTAGGAAGCTATTATGTTAATACTCTGTTACTTCCCTAAGGAACAGGCTATTGCACTGCACTACATATGGAATCCCTATACAAAATGCCATCAGCTAATCTGCGAGGAAAGTGTGGGTTGTCACATGAAAGCTATTTTTCCCAGAACTTTTCCAGTCCGCACTGAGAAAGGACAGGAAAGATTGTATTTAGAGGCAAGGGCCTATGAATGATTAATATTTGCTATGCAGAAGGCAGTGCTTACTTAGTCTTGGCAACCAAGGGCCAAGCATCTGGGCCTGTCAGTGAGCAGTACAGACACTGCTACAACAACTGGTTGCTTCTATTTTTAAAATGCAGCTGGCAAAAGAAAAGTTGGTGCTTGACCACCAGTCTCAACTGGGCTATAACTGAGCCACGTATTGGGAGCTTTTCCTCTTTGCTGTTTATTTTAATAGCTGGCAAGTAATCTCCAAGATACAGATGGTTCTTCTAAAAGGTTGTGTTTTTTGTGTGTGAGTGCAGCACTTAATATTGCCTAAGAAAGGGTCAGTAACAACCCCTGGCCCAAATGCATGCCTTGGTGTTGGACACTCAGCTTGTGGTAGTGAGGAGGTCTGCATTTTTCCTCCTTTTTAGGACTCACTTTTTCAAATGCTTTAGCTTTTCTTAGAATAGCTAGTGTGCCAGTCTTGGTAGCCTGGCTTAGCTTGTATAGCATTAACCAAGATTTTTTTTTAAAAACTATTATTTATTATTATCCACCTATTCATTTACCCGCTGTAAGACCTTGAATTACTATAGTGCAAAATTTGTTCTTTCTGTTTGAGCCTCTGTCCAGTTGTTTCTCTAAGCCAAGGGCACTCAATCTGCATATCTAACAGCTAACTGGAAGCTCCAGTTGATCAGCTTGTCTGATTCTTCCTACCACTCACACCTGCCTGGGAACATTCCCCTGCTGCTACTCAGTATCCTCCCATATTTCAGGCTATACCTGTCCATCTTTTCCCATGCATTCCTCTTGTCATTCCCACTTTGCTGATAGACCCTGGTTGGAGAGAGGGAAGAGGTTTGTCATGCAGGTTGGTAGCTCATGGAGTGCTGACAGAGTCGCACCCCTGCAGCAGATACTTCTGGCCATCAGATCAAAGCTAGAGGCAGGGACTGGACGAGGGGACAACTCACAATAAAGGTGTGCTTCTCAGGAGTGGACTAAGCCGTCTGCATATGTCATCTCCAGTGGTAAACTGCCTAATGATCAGCTAAGTACTTATCAGCAGCAAAATCTGCCCTTCCCCACGCTCAATCAGAATTCACATATTGACCTACTAGCTACCAGCCACACAGCTACATCACGCTGTATCATCACATCAATCAAGGGCAGAACCTCGATTTGCATCAGCACTGTCTGAGCAGTACGTTTACATAACCTGCATTACAGCTGGATGGCTGGTGTTCCCTGTAGTAGTTGTCAGCAGGAAGAATTATAGTTTTGCAGCCATCTTCACACGTAGAATTTGTTGTGATTCTTAGGTAGGTAGGTAGGAAGAAAAAGTCTGTCACACTGAATGCTTAAATCATACCAGAGAATCATTTTCTGATTCCAGGTCTGAAAGCTAAGGTGAAGTTATCAGATAAAAGTAGCCAGGTGGCTTTTCTTGGAGCCATAGAATCATGAATGGCTTAGGTTGGAAGGGACCTCAAGGACCATCAGGTTCCAACCCCTCTGCCACAGGCAGTGCTGCCAACCTCTAGATCAAGTACTAGATCATATTGCCCAGGTCCCCTTCATCTTCATGGCCCTGCTCTGGACCCTCTCCTAAAGCTCCACATCCTTCCTGTGTAGGGGGCCCCAAACCTGGATGCAGTATTCCAGATGGGGCTTCACAAGGGCAGAATAGAAGGAGACAGTCACCTCCCACACCTGCTGGCCTCCCCTCTTCTGATGGAACCTGGGATACCATTGAGCTTTTCTCCTGGAATTAACATCTAGGAAGTATTTACTGACATCAGACATGCAAAATGCTTGATGCAGTGTCAAGGGAGCGCTAACGGAGCAAAAACTGGTCGTAACTGTTAGCATAACAACGCGATAAACTCTTCTGATGTAGTATTATCACCTTTCACCAGGATGCCAACTACAGTATGCTCAATGTCTGGATGTTTTACGTTCTTACTATGAAGTGCAGGCAAAAATATTTCAACTACACCTTTTGTCTTTAACTGTGATAGCGATTATTCATCTTTTTAAAACTAATCAACATCCAGGCAATTATTAAATTGCATTACAGCATATTTTCTGGATGCTTATTGCTTAAGCAACTATTTTCACCTTCTAGCTATGTTTCAAATTCTTTTACTCCTCAGAAATTCTCATTAGACAGAAAGGACTTATCACACCCACTTTTAAAGATGACTTTCATACTCTGGAGATTTCAGGCAAGTTTATTTCGAATACTGCTGTGTAGCTTTTCTTTTTTTAAACATCCTTTCACATTTAAAACTTTGGGCTCTTGCAAGTTTCTTGGTTTGAAAACATGCCTGAAGAAAAAAAAAAAAATTAGATGTCTGGATAGAATCATAGAATGGTTTGGGTTAGAAAAAACCTTAAAGACCATCTAGTTCTGACTCCTCTCCAACTGGAATGGGCTGCCCAACGCCCCATCCAGTGTGGCCTTGAACATCTGCAGGGATGCAGCATCAACAGCTTCTCTGGACAGCCCATACCAGTGCCTCACCACTCTCCGAGTTAAGAATTTATTTCTTATGTCTAATCTAAACCTACTCTTTAATTTAAAACTGTTTCCCCTTGTCTTACCATTACACACCCCATTAAAGAGTCTATCCTGGTGTTTCTTGGAGATTCCCTTTATACACTGAAAGACCGCAGTAAGGTCTCCACAGAGCCTTCTCTTGCGTAAGTGATACAAGCTCCTGTGTCTTCTGGAATATCCCCCCTTACAGATGAAGGTGACAGTATCTCAAATTGAATTACGTTCACATATGACTGAGTTACTAAAGTCACAGTATTGACATCTCAGTGTCTTCCTTATACTTTATTCTAGATCATACAGCCCGATGCTTACTCCCTTCACCCTGTCTCTCAGGCTTTTTGAGAGTTGCCTTTGCAGGTAGACTGAACAAAGAATTCATTTTCAGTATCTGTTATTCTTTTATTAAATGGTGATTCTGAGGTGTAAGAGAATCAGTCCAAATTACATTTGAGAGCCCTGTAAGGAGATAAGTGCATTCCTAATCTGGTAACTCAGTTTATAGTTAGTGGGGACTGCATCTCTGTAGTCCTTGAAGACTACATGTTTATGCCTGCTATTTTAGAAGTTGTGCTAGAAAACTTGTCCTTAAGTCCTCTGAACCTTTGTTTCAAAGGCTTACATAGTAACTGTTGGACCATGTGGCTATTTTCTTCATATGCATTTGTGAAGCAGTGTTAAGTTCCTCATGTGATTGGGCTCCTTAGGCAATCCAAATACTTCTAACAAAAGAAAACGTGCAGAAATGTTGAATTCCTGTTTTCCAGTAGCCAGACTTCCTGCAATCAGGAAGACAAGCAGAGAATATGAGAGTTCTGGCATTTTTTCTTGTGTTTTTGTTGAACTGGAAATTTAGATGTTTTGAATAAATTCAAAGCAAAATAAATTGCCATCCTTCAGGACTTTCTAAAACCACCACTGTTGTGAAAACTCAACAGTCTTTTAAGATGGAACTGTGAAATGGGGAACAAAAGCAGCAGTTACTTACGCTGGCTTTCCTCTCATTTCTTTTTGTTGTTGTTTGTTTGCTTGGTTCTTATTATTTCTCTCCTTGCTGGCCACGTCTGAAAAATGTGCTGTTAGTATTTTTAACCACCACGTCCATAATGCAAATTTTTCTGTAGTCAAAATACAGAATTTCTCTATTTCTTCCTGTTATTTTCACTGTCCTCAAACAGAATGCTCTTTCCTTATCACAAAACAGAGCAGTTAACTTTTGAGTCTGAAACCGCACGTATCTGGAAGGTGCTGTTCTGCTAACGAATACCTTCCAAGATAGAAACGTGCTTAAAATTTAATTAAGGTTACAAATTACTGTTTGCAGCCTTCATTAACCAGACTCCAAAACCTGGTAGAGTTGACAGAGACTCAGACTTGAGTGGTGAAGGGGGTATGAAAGTGAGCAATCCAACAAGGCTGACTTTCTTTCAACACAACTGTTTTAAATTCTGATTTTTTTTTTAATCTGAGAGTAAGGATTGATCAGACATCTAATTTTTTTTTTTTTCCTATCAGAAAGTTGCTACTTGTTCTGGAAAAAGGCTAAATTACATATTGTAACCTTCCTAAAACACAGAGGATTATGTCAAGAAAGGACAGACTGGATTTTTAAGCCATAATTTAAATTACAACATTTTAACACAGCACTGTAGTTATTAGAATAAAAGATTGGAAATTCAAAGCTGACCATTTGTGTCTCTCTTACAGCACAGCATTGCAGTTGTATCAAAAAGTGAAAATATGTACAAGCTGAGGCATCAGTGTGCCTGAACTGTGCATGGAGAGGAAATAAGAAAACACCGCTATTTCTGAGGGTGCAGGCAGATGAGCTGCTGCGGTCAGTTTTGTGCAGTCTTAGGTGCTGCTGCATGTTCACAGTCAGCTCTTTCAACCAGTGCTCAAGGTGTGACCTTGGGCTACGAGATGTAGCTCAGTTACTGTAGCTTGGTTGGCAAGGCAGTAAACTCCAGCTGAGGGGACAGTATCCTCAAAGGTACTTTGGCTAACCCCAGGAAGAAAAGTCTGTGGTATGTGACTATGCCAAAAGCAGTTTAAAGAAATTAAGTTTGATTGTTACGTTGTGTTGGTACAGTGTATGAGAAGGTTGGAAGTTGTAAGTGCAATATTATGGAACTGAATTTAAAAGCAGATTATTGTTTGTAAGATGGAAAACATTCTAGTATCTGTGGTTCTCTGTGTTTTTGCTGCTCTGAAGTAAAATGTGAATGTTCACAGGTGAAAATGGAGAAAGTGTATTTTGAAGGGCATACCAAAGAACATTAACTGCTGAAGGAGAGAGATGCGAAGTCATAATTACGGTTTACAAAACACTTTCTCTTTAATTTTGAAGCTTCAATTTTTTATGGTATTTCAACATTTTTTCTAATTCCTATTTCTTTAATCCTTCAAATTCCTAATTTAACAGGTGCTTTAAACATTTATATGTTTATACTTTCTAAATGTGAGGATTTTGTTGTCTATTTAAATACCTGAAAAAGTACAAGATTTAATGTGGAGTGTAGCATTTTCTTCTTTTAAGGTCTGTATGTCCTTGCAAGTAAGTGAACGTGTGGTTTACCTGTATTGGCCATTTATTTGCATTTTATAGGCTTGTTGTGCTAGTACATCAAAGTGTTAAAAACCAGTTTATGTGACACTAGTTATTACAGTTTGTCTTAATGGTAAACACTACTCATTTTGGAGTACACAGTGAACCTATTTCTTAATTTTAATCTTTTCTAGGGTGAAGTGGTGGAATTCCTTGATGAGTTGTTAGAAATGGAAGAAAAGAATGAATCCTGATGAGTGAAATCACCATGAAGTATTCTACAAAAGTGAACGCTCACTATTGTGCCTTATTATTGTTTTTGGTCACTCGTAGTTCCAGATAGATATACCTCAAAACTGTTCCTTTACTCTCCAAAACACATCACATCTACCCCTCAAATACCACCTCCGTGCTGCACCGGCTCTTTCATGAGCATGGATTTTCACTGTGCCTTTACAGAATTGGTGCTTATGAGTTTTCCTCCCAAGCTTTCTTTTCTTTACACAAACACGACAAAACTGACAATTCTTATTTTCTGGATTGACACTAAGATTTCTTGTTCCAGTGCTGTGCCATATGCTTTAACAGTGCAGATAAATTTGGAAGACCTTCTGTCATATCATGAACCAGGGATGACATAACAGTTCTTCTACACTTTCTAAGCTATGTAATTGTATTATTTATATATGACTGTGATGATTAAATAAAGTGACACTGAATCCCAGTGCATCTCACAGATGTTAAGGTAACAAACAAGGACTTCAAACAGCTTGAAAGGATTAATGAAGCACAACTGGTGAGCTTTGAAAAACTGCTTTAAGAATTCTATAAACATTTTTGATCTTTCTTAAAACTGAATGAAATTCCACGTGAAAGTAAGGTCACTTAGAATTGAACAATAAATAATTCCTACTTCCTACCAGTCTTTCTGTTGAAACAAATTGTGGTTCCTGTGCAAGGCGGGGCCAATCTTGTGTAATGTAATTTTAAGTTATGTATTTAGAATCCTCTTTTGAAGAATGTTTGCGTGGATTTTTGTTTATTCTGCTGGGACTATTTTTCGTTCAAAAATAAGTACAGGTGGAGACTGAGTCAATTTTAGGTGTATTCCTGACATTTTTATTAACTAAATGATAGTACTCTGCAGAAGTACTTTTACACCCCAGAGATATGTTGAAGATAGTTAGTGCCCAAGAGTACTGAAGAACAGAAATCTCACTGACCTCAAAGGATCCATGATTTTATCCTTTACATTAACCTTATTTTTAATTAAGTCCTACAAGTTGTTTCAACCTACTTTACATCAAGGGGAGGTGGGCATTCATTGCCTTTATGGCTAAATCCAAATTCAGTTGGGTGAACATGAATTGCCAAAAGAGCATCTGCTTTACGTTTTTGAAAAGGTAAGCATGAACTGTCTTGCTGAGTTGTTGCTTCTGTAGCTTACACATGGTGCGTAAGCATAGTGTCTGCTCTGCTGAGCATTTACAGAGAGCAAGAAGGAAAATCCACAGGATGAGGTTAAGGCATCCTCTAGCCTGTGACAGCAGTAATAGAATCATAAAATGCATTGGATTGGAAGGGATTATAAAGACCATCTAATTTCAGTCTCCCTGTCATGGCTGGGGAAACATTATTCCACTAGATCAGGTTGCCCAAATCCAATGTGGCCTTGAACACCTCCAGAGAAGGGCATAAATGACTCATGCTGAATATCTGTTAAGGCTCTTTTAAACTTCAGGAAATTTGCCTAGCTTCACATGCAGCTTGCCTTACCATTTACAGAGGAAGTATCTGATTTTCTTGTTACATCATTTGTTATTGTTGTATATAATTATTTAACTGCTTTTAAAATTTAAAAGCAATTAACTGTAAAGCACCACTTGAAATCTAGGTGTTATAATACCCTGCTGGGGTAACTTCTCCAACCTGTTGCTCAAATCACAGATTACCCCAGTCTACAAGGATCACCAAGTCCAACCTCTGGTTCCACACAAGACCACCCAAAATCCAAACCCACTGTCTATCAGTGCTGCCCAAACCCCCTGAGCTCTGGCACTTGGGGCTGTGCCCACTGCCCTGGGCAGCCCATCCCATGCCCCCTGGTGCAGAACCTTTCCCCAACACCACAGCTACATAATAACTGAACTGCAAACAAGGTGCCAAGCAATCCTTCAGAATGTTGTTGAACTAAGAAAACTGAGGCAGTTGTGTTGCGTTTCTGATGGCAGCTTGCTGTGCCTATGCTGACACGGTACCAGGTAACCCCAATGCGCCCCTTTTTTTCTGGGTGCCTCTAGTGTTTTGCTTTCATGCCTTGTACAGATGCAGGAGGCAACAGTGATTACTAAGCTGTCCAATAGACTAAAAGAGGGAAGGTGTTTGTTCTCAGCTGCTTTGCAGCTTCTTTCCTCCCTTTGGCTCCTGCTTTTTCAGAAGGTTACTGGGCAGACTAAAACTTTAGAGACTTGGTTGTCAATTCTTTTCCTCTAGACCCTTCACCATCTTCGTAGCCCTCTTCTGAATGATCTTTAACTGTTTTACGCCTTTCTTACATTGCAGTGCACAGAACTGCACACAGTGCTCAAAGTGAGGCCTCGCCAGTGCAGAGCAGAACAGAAATTCCTCGAGTTTCCTTGTTTGAGGAGTAGAAGCCTTCCAGAAGAAAGATTACTGCTCTAGAGGCCTCTTTTGTCTTTCTGCTTTCCAACCTGTATGGAACAGCTCCAGATTTCCTTCTTGGGAACTGTACTACTCAATTTAAAATCATATGGCCACATAGCTTCAACTTTGACATGCTAGCTTTGCAGCTACCCTGACTCTAGAGGATACGGAGCTGGTCAGGGCAGAAATATCCATCTACATCGATTTTTTTTTTTTTTTTTTTTAAATAATGTTTTTATTTATTTTTTTCTTATTTACCAAACTGACTCAGTAGCTCTGCTCTGACTCTTTGTTTGTGTGGTCTCAAAAGTCTAGGGCACATCGGTGTTGTACTGTAGTACTTTTAGGTACCGCAGTGCAATACTGAAGTATCCTAAAAACTTTAAAGAGGAGAACCTGTATTTTACATTGCTAGACTGCAGGGTCTGAGATCTCCCATGACTATGTACATTTATGGAAATAGCATGTTTTCAGAAAGCTTCTGAACCCATTTTGATGAAATGAGGGGAATATACAACAGTAGGTCTGTGCATAATTAAAGAACATACAGATGCTATAATTAAGAAAGATACCGGAAAGTTAAGCTAAGTAAGATTATTGCTACAGGAAGATAATAAACGGAAAATACTTACCTATGTTGCAGGCTCACAATATTTCCCACAAGGAACGATCCCCAGGAAGAGACCCTTCCCCACTGGCAGTCAGCTCTTAAATGGGTCTAGGAAAGGTGCAGCCAGGCTCCACTCCTTCCATCACACAGCTGAATTGCCTTCACCTGTGCTCCTATGGCTGACTCAGTGCTCGCCTCAGGTGGTCAATCAGAGGCTCAGGCCGTGATGCAGCAGTTCCCATACAGTCTGAGATTACAGGACAGTTACAAGATCCCTTTGCTTTGCTGGGCTTTTCTTGTTAAGCAACTCCTTTCCCCTCTCCAACACTGACCGACAGTAACTGTTTAACATTAAAAAAATATATGCATCGTGCATGGTAAATTATTGTAATGTTTTTGTTGTAACAGTAAAGCACTGAGCACTAGAGTTAACCTGTTCAGTGATTCATTTGCCTGCAATGGTTTACACTGGGGATACATTTAGTGCCTATGAGCCCTAGCTTTTCCTTTTTGTCAAACCATTATTTAACCATTGCAAGTCCCTCAGGTATTATCAATTTTCTTGTAAGCTTGTGACTCTGTTTTTAGGGCTTCCTTAGATGATCTCTTTTCATGTTCAGTCATTTCCTCAGCTCTCAAGCTTACAGCTGAAATCCCTTGCTGTTCAGCATTCTCAGGTGGGAATATCATGGTTTACTAAAACGTCCATGAGGTGATGATTTATTTTTCTTAAATCTGCATGAGGTCTGATATACTTTACCATTCTGTTTAACCTGAGAAGGCAACTACTATTCTAGCAGCCTTCAAAAAGGGCACTTTTTCACATTGTTTGAGTGTCTGTGGATTTTTTTCTGGCTTTCTTAATTTCCACTCCATATGGTCCCAAGCCAGTTCAATCTTAATAAGTACAAGTAGCTCTCAAACTCTTGTCCTTTTCTAATGAGAAATATCTCCTCTTCCAGTTATTCGGTATTTATTGTGGCTTTTTTCAGCATTCTCAGGTTCTTTCAACTGACTTTTCTCTCACTGCTGCTATTGTTAAATGCCAACATTTCCATGTGACTGCAATAAACTAGTATCTTTTCCTCCACTTTTCTGATCCTGCCAGCTCTTCTTGGGAGGCCGAGGGAACACGGTTCTTTCCTCTCTTCTGCCACCCCAAATTCTTGCCGTTACGAGTTTTGCTGTTACTGCTGCCTCCAATGCTAGCAGCCTCTGCTGTTTATATTCCATCACCTTTTCTTATCTTGACAAGGTCTATGATATGACACTGGAGCCATCATTCTGTTGAAGCCATCATCTTTTTGTGACTGGATGCAGCTCTGCTACCACGCGTCTGGTGACCCTGGAGGTGAAATTCATATCAACTTCAGCAGTAGTGTTGCTTGTTGTGGAGCAGTAGCCTTAATCTTTTTGATAATTTCTCACATCTGTGATAACAAAGTTAGCTGTTTCTATAGCTGCTCTTAGTCTTTGATCCTCCTTTGCTGCCCACAATCAAGTCTGTAATAACTTTGCCATGTATCGAGCATGTGATCATGTAATTCAGACACTGTCTGAATTACAGGTGACTGGTGGATGAAGTGCATCTAGTGGCAGACAGCCAGCACAAGAGCCTGTACACAGTCCTGTACTTTGTCTTCTGGATCCTTACTAGTTCATCATCATAAATATCAGTATTAAAATGAAAAACATCAGTAGTGATTTTACTCAAGTCTAGCTCGGTTGTGTTCCCAGAAGACAGCATCACAGACTCCGTACTCGCTGTGTCTTGGTGACTCCCAATAACCAGCATCAAATAACAAAATACCTTTGGGATGTTCAATTTTGATAAATTCCACAGGAAGTCAAATACCGTGCAGGGCTCTTTCATTCACAGTAATCATTCTGCAAGCAGAACTTCATTAATTCTGTTGACAGTGCATGTGCCAAAAGAGAATTCAAATTGCTCCATTTTCCAGAGCTTTACCACTTCAGAATGCTAAAAGATAAACTTAAAAGTTAGTTGGATGCTGTCCTCAGTTCAAGTGAAAAACCCATCTTATCCAACCAAGGATTTACCTTCTTTTCCCACACGTACCAGAATAAGTTCTAGATCGCATAAAGATTTGTCTCTAAAAAACAATCTATCCCTCTGAAAATCAATTAGCATGCCCTGCTTTACAAAGGTTTTTCTCAGTGTTGCAATACAATTCTCTTGCAGTACATATCTATCCTATCTCACGCATTCTTTACTGCTAATTATTGGTCTGTACGGACAGTGAAGACAGACTAAGAAAATTTTAGTTTTCTAAAGAGTCTTCCTTTAAAATGGTTTAAATAGCATGCAAATTTTACAGCTCTGAAAACGAAGTTGTGATTAGACAAAGATTTGTTGGATTATAAAAGTACAAGTGTTTATTATGGCTGGTACTGAGAATAAACAGTTGCCTGCATATGCCAGCTACTATGGAAATATGTTTTTAAGTTCTAATGTGAGCTGTAAACCAAAGCTACTTCAGTTAAAAAAAAATCAATACTTAAACTGTGGGGAGAAGTAGTTGGTGCCAGAGAAAACATTCCCATTTAATAATGTTTGAACATAGAGCTGTGATGCAGTTTGTAGCAAGGCAGCGAGAAAAACCCACAACTAATCCTTCATTGCAGCTGTCTGAACTTTTGGTTGTCTGCCATACTTTAAACAGCAACTTCTTTTTTCTGGTGACTCAAGACTTGAATGACCCAGTGTGGAGAGTTTAAGCTATACAAAAAATAAAGAAGTTGAGTAAGAAATAGCCAAAGTAAGTTGGGTTGCACACCCCAGCAAACCAACGTTTTGTATCTTAAGTCCTCTTCAGCGCTTAGAAAAAAAAATATCAGAATAAACAGATAGCCATTTATTTATTTATTTTTGGCAAGGAAACATTCCGTGGTTTAGACACCCATCTCTCCTCCCACCTCTCTTCTCTCTCCTTGCAGTGCTGATGATATATGCAAACCGAATTCTGCGGAGAATTCTGCGCCTTTTTTTTTTTAAGTTTATAAACGCTAACTTTTCGGTTGGTAGAAAAAAAACTAAGCTTTCTTTGATTATTTTTAACTTTTTCTTCCCTTTGATGTAGCTTTTGGGCAGACCTTTTAAGTAGCATGAAGTAACAAATATGGTCTTTTACTGATGACTTCTGCAAAGTAATGGAACTTCGTTACTTGCAGATGGAAATACCGGAGTCAGAGCGGCAGCATTATGTGACTGCTAACTTTACAGAGAAAAATGGGGCTTTCTGCCTTTATCCCTTTCTTATCAGCACTCATCTAAAAAGGCATTAAACATTTGCGTATAGTCCTGAGCTGGTGACAACCCTGCAGCCTGATATGTCTTACAACTACCAAAACATTTCTTGCTATGACTAATTTTTAAAATGGCCATTCACGGCTATATGCGATGATATTTCACAGCTAGTATTGCGATATACAGCCAGTAATTTGTACTGTTAAGATAGAAAAAACTGAATTATTTTCACTGGAGAAAAAAAATCAATCTGTGCTGTCTTTATGCCTGCGGCAGCAAATCCTCAACATAGTAACTTTCGAAGTACAATATGCAATAAACCATATCTTATCACCTAGCTGGCAAATGCAATCACAACCACGGAGTAAAGGAAAGGGTTTCGATAATTTGCGATTCCAATGTTTCTGCATAAAGGGGAGCAAACATCTGTTGGTTTCAAGGTCTTGCACCCCAGAATTCTGCCTGAGAAAGGTAGAAAATGATAGTTGTAATGCCTGCGAGTTGACTCCAGACAGCACGTTGTAACATGTGGCTTCCCTACAAGAGGATAATACATGCTTTTCATCATAGGACAAGACATCGATCCCCTGATGAGCAGGTATCTTCAGAAAAATCACACCTGATATTTCCCCCTGTGATTCTTCCCTTCCTAACTCCAACCAACACCCAGCACTTTTAGCTCTAACCACCTGCACAGGGTAATTCACCCCTGTATTTTGGCATTACCATCTTCTTATTTTGTATTTACCATGCCATATTGTTTGGTTTTTTTTCCCATCCCTTCTGTCACTGCTAAGCCAAGTTACACACAGAAATCTAATGTATTATTCATGGACTGTTCATCTCTCTTTTTGTTCATTTTCCCAAACTCCATGCATCACTGTGGTCAAATAAAAACTGTGACCACAAGCAGATGCTGCTGGACAGGAGTAGATGCTTTTCTGAGCAGAACTGAATGCTTTTCAGCTGATTTTTTAATATTAGAATGTCTTGTACAAGAATGACCCAAGAGACAGACTTTCTTTCAGAAACACGTGGGTAAACTGGATGATTCACACAAGAACACACACAGCCATTTTCTTTCCCTTTTCTGTAACTTGACTTTTATTTAAATACCCCCAAAGCTCTATGTTAATGTGCACTTTTTTCTGGTTCATGAACAACAAGTGATTTCTGTGCCTCAAATCATATCCCTGTGCAGTTTATGTTCATAATTATATTTTGAGTCTCATTTTTACAGTCCAGTTCCTGACCCAAACACTACTGACTTTTCATTTCGAGTGATGCTTCATAGAACTGCAACACATACTTGTATCATTCAGTTAAACAACATTTTAATGGATGTTCCTGTGTTTATTTTTCAGCACATTTCCACAAGATTACACAAGGTACGTTTTAGTCAAATTAAGTCTCCATAAAGTTCCTTAGTGCTAAATCCATTGTTTTTTAAAAACACTGCCGCATAAAAAAATAGTTTACAACAGAAATTCTAGGTTATTTCGTATTCTAGAATGCATTAAAAGCACAGTCATGCATATGTCAGAGAACACAGTATTTACAAATCTGTACAGTGTCTGCTCTTCTTTCTTTACTCTGGCTTCTGCCAGGCCATTAGATTCTTACCACTCTGAGGTCAAATCCTCCAAGATACCTTCTATCTGTTCTTTTAAAAAAACCTTTGTTTTCCTTACCAGCATTGGGAATGATGGCTGTATTTGTGACAGGCCAAGTGCTGCACTCCATTTCACAAAGTCTACCTTCCATGGAGTTAGGGATGGTTATCAGCGTGACTCAGAACAGATCATGAACCTGAATGAACTCCGCCAAGTCACCTTTCCTTACTCCAGTACTTTGCTGTGCTCAGCTTCTTGAGCATCTTGGCTGGGGTTGTGCAGGACAGCGGTGGATGCATCGCTTAAGACTTGGAGGTTATTCACACTTGCTAGACTTTTTCCTGCTCATTCACAAAGGTAAGGAAGTACTTCATAGTAGACACTATTAGAACTATTCTGAGGGATTCTAGAAAACATATTCCTCTCCTTCCATGGTCATTTTCAAAACCATTTGAAATGGAACATGCTTTTGAAAAGACCTCTGCGTTTGTATACTACCATCCAGTTTAAAATGCAAAAAACTTGACTCTTATCAACTGGATGTAATTTCTCCCTTCCCTAAGTTCATTTTCCCTCTAAGCAGCACTCCGTATGAATACCCATCTCCCATGCCAGCCTTTGTCCCCTCCAGACACCTTTTCAGCTGATGAAAAAGCAGAATGGTGAAAATCAGTCATTGCACAGAGTTCATAGGGCAGAAACATGAGACGTGGCTTCGACTGCCAGTGGTACTGCTGGCTTTGAACTGAAATTCAGTATCTTGGTCAGTCACCACCATATTCAGAAAAGTGACCGACTTCAGGTTGGTTCCCCTGCAAAGTGCTTCATCACCATCTGCTCTGTAATACGACGCTATTCATCGTAACGTCTGAAATCAGTGCTCCGAGTCCTCTTCTGCTGATATTAAAGGAAGAACGGCCCATACAGTATTCTCTGAATTCCAGGGAGGCATCATCGTTTCTATAAAAAGATTAGTATAAGAATGGCACTTCTTCACTAAGGCTAAAAGAGCACCTTTCATAGAAATACCTTAATGGTTTTTGGCTTGTTAAATTCGTATCATTGAAGAAAAGTACCTTAGTAATCACTGCAATACTATCCATTAAAGTACGGTAGCAAATAGTTTTGCTTTTTAAGACACGTCAGGCAATAATTTGTTATGGTGGTTTATCCTGACCAGCTTGGTCAGGTTCTCAAAAAAGGACCAGATGTGCAGTTACTCCAAAAACATCCTTTTCCCCTCCTCCCTTCTCTGTTCCACTGAGAGTAGTCCAAGAAGGCCCGACCAGCCCTGCCATTAGATTACAATCAGGTAGCATGGAAATTAATCAATTAATTTATTATTAATAGGAGCAAAATGTAAAAGCAGAACAAACTGTAGATGTCCTAGCAAGCACACTGTGTCCTGCTGATGACTCCAAAAGCTCTTTTGATAAAAACATACAGATTCTTTAGTTCTGAAAGGTCAGATATGCTAAACTGCAATTTCAAACAGATGAAATCTCGTCTGTCTTCTGTGTTCTTTTGGCATTTTGTCTTCTTCTGCTTTCTGCACTGCTGGATTTTAGTATCCATGAGTCATGTGATCCTTCTAGCATCAATACCTTCTTCTGATATCTAGCTTTTCTCCCAGAAGACCCTTGGTTAGACTTTCTGCATTTCAATATGTTGGTGGTGGTAGTGGTGGTAACAGTGATGCCGGGGCTGACACCTTCCATTCAGTTTATAGACAGAATTTTTCTGCTGCCGTTTTTTGAAAAACCACACAGCCAGCACAGCTGCAGCCAGTAACAAGCACAGGAGAATCACAATTACCGCTATGACAGCACCTTTACTTGACTTGGGACAATCTTCTCCCTCACAAGGTTCAGAAGTGGGGACTGGCTTTTCTCCAAGGCCCTGGGTGAGATCTTCTTGCTCATCTAACTCTGGGGATGAAGTGCCAGTAAGGCTATCTGGAGCTGGTGCAGTGGTTGCTACTTGTGCTGGGTAGGCTGTTGTTCCCCTTTCTTCTTCCTCAGGAGTATGATCGAAGGGGCTGGCCATCGCAGAGGTTTCAGACATGGAAGTTCTTAGGCTGGTTACATCCAACAGCAGTGTTGTACCGGGCTCCTGAGTCACAGTTTCCACAGCTGTAGTTGGGTGGTCCCATGCAGCATCATCATAACCTCTGCTCACACTTAAGTCCTCCAGACCACTCACTGATGTAAGAGGTACTGACGTCTCTTTGACCCTCTCATCATCTATGCTCGTTGTTGCTGCCATAATCTGTGTTAAACCTTCCTCTGGAGCAGGGCTACCATTGCCCAATTTTCTGACTTCAACGTGATTTGGTCGGTCAGTCGTGAGGATAATGTCTTCCTCTGTTCCCATCGATCCATCAACTTTATCCCCCTCCTCTTCATCATCCTCCACCACTTCTTGTGTTACTGGATAGCCATCTAACCATGACTCATCAGTAATAGGAACTGTATCTATCCCTTCCTTTGTATCATTAGCTGTGAGAATGGGCCCAATGGGGAAATCTTCACTGTCATAGAACATTTTGGCACTGGGTTCATCATACACTGTCTTGACTCCGATGTGATTATCACCCTCAGAAAACTGTGCTTTAGTGGAATCGTCTGTCTCTTTCTCTGATTCAGGCTCACTGAAAGCCTCTGACGGAAACCAAAACAAGTTTTTTTGGCTTAGGAGAGAAACAGGGGATTCAGTTGGTGCCCTGCTTCCTTTTTCAGAAGTATCTACGTCCTGAGTAACCCCATTAGTGTTTCCAGTTCTTCCTTCCTCTGAATTTTTACTGAAAGAAAGCTGTTCTTGTTCCTGCTCGATTTCCTCTTTGCCATTGGCATGTTCATTCTCAGCAACAGGTATTGATCTGTCATCAGGAAAATTATCTTCATAGTCAATATGTGCCTCAGTTTCATCTAGAAAAGTTAAAAATAAAGAAGCCAACATTTAATTTTCCCAAAAATTTGCTGGACTTATTTGTTACAATAGACAAGAAGAAAGATGCAGCAAGGTATGATTTTCAGACAGTGTTTTTAATTCAGTTTTGTTGCTTATTTGAAAAGGGGCGCTCCACCATAAACTTGATGGTCAAGATAATCTTTTGAAAGAAAACAGAAGAGGTGTCAGTGCTAACTGCTCACGTCTTATCTTTCCAGATTTAAAAAAATACATAAAATCAAAGTAACTTACAGTTTTCGGGACCTTCTGAAAGATAAAAATGCGTAAGTTTCACAGCAACTTCATCCCTTTTGAACCAGAAGGATTATCCTCAGTTCCTTGCATTCAATTTTTTAATTTATTTAGTATTTTTCTGAAATGACTTTGGTGCTGTGGTGAGAGGATACCCAGAGCCAAGGGAACTGAGTGGTAGCTTTCATCCCATAGGAGCTCTTCAGAGCTGCCTGGGGAAATAATACCCTCACCGAAGCTGACACTGCATTCTGCTTGTCCCCATCTGAAAAAAAGCAAGCTTGCACCCTCAGCTGCAAGGGTAGAGAAGTCTGGCTCCAATCCTTCAAGCCTAATTGCTCGATATCCAGATAATACCATCTGCTTCTACTATTTTATGAATGCAAATATTACAAAATAAAATAAAATACGAAGAGCAAGAAGAAAACCAGCAGAGCGCTACAGAGGGGTGGATTCATCACAAAGTTGGAGTCTGATTTAGAAATATTCCCCAGGCCTCGTCAGACCTACCGCTCACAGCAAAATAGCCTTAACTCAGAGCATGAAACCGTGTTTGAATTTGAATGAAATAATGTATTGTAATTTATACTCTTCTAAAGCCTTAGCCCAATGAAAAATTTTCCAAGCTAGACAGGGTGGTTGATTTTCAGCTCACACAAGTTTTACTCCATAGAAAGCTGATGTAATTGTGGAGATTTATGCTGGCATTAAAAGTCCTAGAAAATAGTGCCTTGGGATATGGAAAATAAAACAAAATGATTCAGGGTGAGAATTTTTCTTTTTAAGAGAGTGTTTAGTCTTTTGTGAAGACAGTGAAGCAATAAACCTGGCATGACATGGGAAACAAGAAATTAATAGGAGAAGCTGTATTACAAATCAGTGCATTCATAAAGCCTTATCTTTTTTGCCTTTTTACACTCAACCAACTTTGAATCACATTTTCGTCTGGGGCCCACCTCAATTTCCGAATGAGTCACATTCTCCTTGGAGACTCCTTCCCAGACTTCTGGCAGAGCCATATTTGGTCTACTCTTAAGAAAGATTAGAAATATTGTCAAACCAGTCTGACCAAAACCACTTAGCGGTGATACAGCTCACACCAGCTTACTTTTTGCCAGAACAGCTTAAGCCAGGTGCCAGAACAGAATGAGTATTAGCAAAAGGTATTTTTCTTGGAATAGCATCTGGGACTACCATAAAGTGAAGTGGTTATGCTGAGGAAAATAAAATGTGTGACACAGCCTGCAGAGAGTTAATACCTATGTAAAATTTACCATGAAGGAGAAGTGGATCGCACACAAAGGTGCCCGAATTCAGCCTGCAACAAAACACGATGGGACCAGCAATAGGTCTCTCTCCCTCCTGGTCCTGGTCTCCTCATCTGCTCGGACAGCCCTCTAGATCCTCTCCAAAGCAGGAAAAAGCTTCCCATGTGTGGGAAAGACAGCTTAACAGACTGGGATTCCTGCTCTCAGAGTGGAAAGTTCCCTGGTAGGAATCTCACTTTTTGAATTCACCCCAGCCCTCCTTCCAATACTATTTCAGACCTTAGTGAATGACTGGAGGGTACTTCTGAATACCAAAGCATTTACCTTCATTTTCATGAAGCTCTGTGTGGGCCACTGCAGCGTAACATTTATAACCAGTCTTACTTTGCTCCCTTGTCTCGCTCCCAAGAATTTTTCCTACCTGGCGCTCTCTTTGCATGGAAACAGTGCCCCACACCATTTTATCCTCTTAGCATTCAGACCCCTGCTAGAACCTGGTGCCTACTATGCTTGTTTTGCTAAAATCCAGAGTTCCTCAGGACAGCCTATAGCTGCCTTTTGGATATACATGAACTGTAACATCATCATGATGTGATAACTCACCATTTACCAAGTCTACTGCTCACCACACCGATCTGTCTTGACCTGTATGTTATCTTTACATCTGACCATTTTTACCACTCATTTTTCAGACTAGAGTAATCCAGCAGAGGACAAAGTTGATTTTTACGTTATGGTATTCTAGTGCATGCGCATACATCCGTGAACAAAGATTATATTCACTTGTTTATGTTGTTTCTTCCAAAACTATTCTTCGGTCAGCAAAGCGCATGGGAAGCTAGCATTCATCTTACTGACCAGTGTGGACCATTGGTCAATGATTAATGACTGTAGTAATCCAGAGTCATGTATACAAAGCTCCGGCCCTCCACTGTCTCTCTCTCCTGTGAGATACTTTCAGTTCTCCAGAAGAAAGTCCTGTGGAGACACATCAGGAAAGAGCTTGTGTGCCTAGGGAAACACGAGTTCTGCATCTATCAGAACATATTATGAGTTTGTTGAACCATCAATCACGCTCCCAAACCTGCTGTCTTTTGGCCTCATCCTGTATGTATAGAAATGAATTGGTGCTTTCTTAATGCTCAGCTGAGGAAAGAAAAAGCCCATTGTAGTCTAAAGAGAGCCTGAGATTGGAGTTCATTATGCACTGCTTGTCACTGCATAAGGGAGTCTTGTTCTTTTTGACAATCAGATTGTGGCCCAAGCTGCAAAGCTGCTATAATGTATTTTCATATGCAGTCTCCTCTATTTGTACAGTTTACAGCAAAGACTATCAACATAACTAATGTTAGCTTACGGGATGTCAGAATGAAAGCAACTATTGAGCTCCCTAACCATCAAAGGAAATACAGACCCCTTGCTCTGAAGCTTTGATTTACGTGATCCTGAATCGACTTACACAGTAATAATAGTCTATTCTTTATCCTGGGTCTCAGACCTTCAAGTAGGGCTTGGACTTAGCATTTTGTGAGCTTGTGTTACCATGACAATCTTTTAAGTCAGCCGTGAGCGCGATTTTCCAGATTGCACAACTTTTACACTTTTCTTTGCTCACCTCTTCAGCACTTCCCAGGGCTTTCTAGTTCTCTGAATTTCAGCCTCAGAACTGAAGAGCACCAACTACAGTAGATTCAGCTCCACCTCTTATCCAAATAGTTGTAACCTTTATTTACATGCATTTCAAAGACAACTAGCAACTGATTTAAAAGTGTTTGCACCTTCCTGGCCAGGCAGATTTGGTTTTAAGAGGAGCCAACACTGAAATTAATTAGCTGGAGACAAATCTGTCTATATATGGTTACTGTTAGATCCTGCCCCTACCATCATCCTCTGGCAGACTGAAGGATCAGTGAGTTTTGCTTCACTGTCTGAGGGATTACTGAGGCTGAAATGAACATTTTCCAGTAACAGATGCTGAAATGGCATACTCCCAGAGATGTGAAGCTCAATTAAAAGGTAAAATCCTTTTAATTTAGCCTCGTCCTTTCTGGTAAGCATCCAGTCTCAAAAAGCTTTCATCTCCTTCAACTTCAATCCTAATGTGAAAACAGTGACCAAACACTGAGACAGGCAAAAACAAAGAGTCTCATTTTCCACACTCTAGGATCAGTTTAATTTTTCTTCTAGATAGCATATTGGCATCCGAGCTCTATTTTGAGTGTTGCTATTTTGGACAACCATGAAGCGCCCTGCATATTTCAAGGAAGTATTTTTGGAGCACAGGAAATTGAAACTTGATTCTATGTAGACCATCACCATAAACATTTCTACTTATAAATACATCTTTATTCTAGGAATCTCAGAGTAGTTACAGCAAATATTAACACGCTGGCATCTGTCTTTAGGAGTGAGAAAGGAAAGAGCTTTTACATGCATTTGCCCAAGATCTTTCAGGTTTGTGAGCTATGGCATCCTGAAGAATTACCCATTTGACTTGGATCAGGCTCAGGTGCATGAATACTCTTCTGTCAAATTACCCAGAGCACACTAGATGCAGAATTGATGCTGCCTTTTTCACTTGCAGCAGCTATAAGAGGGAGGATGATTTTCAGTCTGGCAGAAAACCTGCTAGCATAAATACATAACTCACCATATTTTTAAAACTAACTTAGTTTGGCAGAATTGCTTCTTGTCAGATCGATACTTTGCATTAATCTAACACAAGTGCTAAGTGACAGACCTGAAAAGAGAACCAAAGTTTGCCATAGCAATCCTTTTGACAGGCCTTGGATGTATTTTTTGCTTAGTTTGCTCGCCTGTCACAGCTGTCCCTTCCCACTTAAAAATAAATAAATAAAGCATTCAGAAAACAGATGAAAAGCTACCATATGTGTT
Organism: Tetrao urogallus; assembly: GCF_951394365.1. Taxonomy (NCBI): domain Eukaryota; kingdom Metazoa; phylum Chordata; class Aves; order Galliformes; family Phasianidae; genus Tetrao; species Tetrao urogallus. The sequence goes on along the minus strand of NC_136820.1, from coordinate 8,021,204 downwards.
TTCACCCTTCCCACTGAAAAAAGAGAATTAAATGATGGCAGCGAGTCATGCTCATGCACCACATTAATGTGAATCAATACTTCTCTTGAAAATTCAGAAAGCATTTGAAGTAATGAGAGCAGGCAAAAAAGTCTGGGGGCTGTAGATGAAGCTTCAGCAGTGTTCAAAGTCACCTGAACCCTTGCTGTGCTGAGATCAGGAGCGTGCCCTCCGTGTGGAAAAACTAGAGCAGCATTGAGTGTGCAAGGAGAGCACCAACGGATTGATACTGCAAAGGCTTCTCGGATACGCAGAAGATAGGACCTCTGTTGTTTCAAGCTTTTAAGTGGGGAAAAAAACAAAGCTGTCAAGGGAAAAGGATAAATGAATTGTGTTCTTCCTATCCAATTTTAGGGCAGAGATCACAGAATTGCAAGGGTTGGATGGGACCTCAAGAGACCGGCATGATCTCCCAGTCTTCCAATCTGCTTTCACTTTTAGGAAGCAAATCTTGAAGGGTGTTTATCCAACCTTATGCAATGCAGTCCAGACTCTCCTCAAAACATCAGTATTAACACTGTTGACATTGAACAAATACTTCACTTCTGAGAAGGGGGGAAAGGATGCAATTTAGCAACTGCCAGCAGTATGCTCTCACATCCCAGAATGCCAACTGTATCCTGGACTGCATCAGAAAAAAGTGACCAGGAGGGAGAGCACTGTCCCCTCTGCTCTGCCCTTGTGAGGCCCCACCTGGAGTACTGTGCCCAGGTTTGGGCATCCAGCACAGGAAGGGCATGAAGCTGCTGGAGCGGCTTCAGAGGAGGATCAGGAAGATGATCAGAGGGCTGGAGCATCTCTCATACAAAGACAGGCTGAGGAAACTGGGCTTGTAACCTTCCAGTATTTAAAGGAAGACTAGAAAAGGAAGGAAGTAAACTTTTTACACAGGTAGATAGCAATAGGACAAGGGGGAATGGTTTTAAACTAAAGGAAGGGAGATTTAGATTAGACGCAAGGGGAAAATTTTCAGTGGGATGTACAGCTGCCCAGAGAAGCTGTGGTGCTCCATCTCTAAAGGTGCTCAAGGCCAGGTTGGATGGGGTCCTAGGCAGCCTGAGGTGGAGGGTCACAACCCCATCCATGGCACAGGGGTTGGAACTACATCATCTTTGAGGTCCTTTCCAAACCAAGACATTCTGTAACTCTGTGAACAGTCAGTTTGGTTTCAGTGCCTGCAGGGCAGCCAGATCATGGCACATAGTGTCTGCTTTCAGACTTCACCACAATGCTAATCTTCAGGTTATATTTTGTGAAACAAATATGTTTTCTCCACAGAAATTAAAAAAAATAAACTGCAAAAACACATTTCTCTGTCCTCTGCTTAAGGTTGCTTTGTTGGGTTCAATACCCCTGTGTTTGCAGCTAGAACACAGCATCTTTTCATGATGAGAAATTACAGGAAACACCACTATGCAGAACCACTTTAATTTAAAAAAATATCTTGATTAAGAATTGTACCCTCATATGTGAATGTACATTGAAGCCATTTGTAATACATTCTACCCTCAATTTTGATCATACCTTATCCTATGCAGAGTCCACTTACTGTAACTTCTAAATGACACTCATAGCCAAACTTGCCAAAATATTTTGGAATAAGTGGGCATTAATACATAATACATTTTTTTCCTTTTAGTTGATGGATTTGATAACTGAACAGTTATATATCTCCATAGTGGGTGCTAGGATGGACCATTTCTATTCCTACTGCTTGAAAACAGAGAGGAGAGATGATCATAAAGGTGCTTCTATGAGCAGCTTTACACACTATTTAGCTGCTTGTATAATCAATGAATATACAGATGTTGTAACCATGAAATATGCCAGAGAGTTTTGCTAAGCAAACTATTACACCAAAAAGAGAATAGATAGAGTGTTTACCTGTATCCTAGGCTCACTGTAGTAACTCCAAAGGAGAGACCTCCAGAAGGAGATCCTTCCCCACTGGCAGTCAGCCCTTAAATGGGTCTAGGAGAGGTGCAGCCAGGCTCCACCCCTTCCTACAGCACAGCTGAATTGCCTTCACCTGTGCTCCATGGCTGACTCAGCGCTCACCTCAGGTGGTCAATCAGAGGTTCAGGCTGTGATCCAGCAGTTCCCATCCAGCTGCTGGTAAGGTGATAGGTTCTTAGATCTGAATCTGCTCTGGTTGTACAACTGGGAACAAAGAGCTGGCCCAATTCTTTTACACTAACGGAGGAAAAATAAAATAAGTGCTGTTTAGACAGGTATTCATCTTGGAAAGCTGTGCATAATGATGTGGGAGTCACCAGCAAGAGCCTTATTGCACAGCCATAACACCTCTAAATCTCAAGGCGCTTTATGAAGCCAGATAATCATCATCAGTGTTTCACAAATGTGCTGGATGAAGCAGCAGAGAATAGCATGGTGACTTTCCCATCGTCCCATTATCACAAAATTTAAGAGTAGGGCTGACTTCTTTTAATACACCGATGGCCATTTTGCCCCTGTGATTGCATCTGCGCTAAGCGTGGGGGCCACCTCCCTCTTCCAGCTGTTCACCCAGAGAATGCTCAGCATCAGGGAACTGTATCATCTTACCAACCTCTAAGCATAGCACTTAGATGTTCATTAAGTTCCTTTGCGATCATCTTTCCTCCGTTGTGAGCCGGTGAGAACAGAAACAGTGCCGTCTGCCAGCAGGGACATAAATTCTCCCTTAAGTCCAGTTATTAGCCTTCGTGATAGAGAAGTTATTTGCTTGCCTCCAAGCACTTAGAAATTGCTGTGTCTGCTGTCTCCTGGAGTACTTACATAATAATTATTCTCCTCTCTGCTATGACCCCAAAAGTATCTGTCAACTGTAAATCAGGCCTCTTTTAATTAAATTCCAATTTTTTTTGTTCTTTTTGACTGAATTCTTACTTTTTAATTTTTAATAATGAACTCTAGCATCAATAAAACACACTTCAGTCTTCTTGTGAAGCTTCCTTTCTTCAAGAATTGTGATTGGGAGGGTTGAATATGTAATTAATAATGATTCTCTGAACACATATTTTCTACCCCAGATCCTCAAAGTGTTTTAAAAACATTAATCAAAGGCATCCCCTCAGCATGAAATCTACATTTAAATCATTTTAAAAATCATAATCCTCAATGTAACATCTGCTCCCAAGTTCCAGTGTTGATGTTTGTGATTTTACAGCCACACTTTCCTATTTCTTTTAAAAATATTTTTCTCTCCCCTGCGGCTGTGTGAAAGGCTGAGGCAAAACAGGGGAAATAGACTATTTATCCAGGGAAAACAGTGAAACACACAACTTAAATGGCCTGATTCTTTCCCATCCTTACTCTGGTGTAGAACAGTTTTATTTCTACATCTGATGAAACTGGCATTTTCATAGTGAAGGAAAAAGAAATGTTTGTTGCAGATTGTGAGAAATTCAGATCCACTGGGTTATCAGATGTAGATTCCCTTCTTCCCTTCTCTACCTGCATGTTCCCCAGCATCCCCTGCAGTATTTCACTTCATCATATAAACTGCTGTTAGCAGTAACAGTTCTGGAAGCTGAAGTAGTCCAGAAAGATGTCAGAAATGTTTTTGGTACCTCTGCACTAGTTGGATGGGTCTGAATATCTGGTTCCTTGCTGCACAGACACAACTCACTGCCACTCAGAGAGAACTTTCCTCCTGACTGTTTCCACCTGGTTGTGTATATTCGTGAGTAAGAACAATTCCTTGCAAGAACACGGGCATTAAGGAACACGTCAGCACTGAAATGGGTGTGCTGGCTCTAGCCTATTAGATCACTTCACTCCAATATCCAAGGAAACTGTCCACTCCGCCTGCTCAGTTGTACAACAGCTGCCCATTCTTTCATTAAAAAGGGATCTCCATGATGTCCACAAATGTAATTCTTAAGATGTGATGATATCCTCTACAAAAATAAGAATAAAAATATCTATAAGGTTATCAGACTACCGTTCTAAAACACTGGAGCAATTCTGAACTTTATGCGTGGAATGGAATAATACAAGAAAGAGAATAAGAAAGTAAAATCCTGATTGCATCCAGATGTGAATTCACAGTAGTATTTCTTTTATCATTTAAAAAAGGGAAACTTCAAAGTTTGTTGCAGAACCTAAGTAATGTACAAGAACTGCTGCAAAATTAATGCCTCCTACCTCGCTGTGTTGGTCCATTACATCAGAGGCAGTTGTTGGCGGGATAGCAGGAGAGGTAGAACCTTCCCACCAATGTCCCATTACGTTTTGTTGCCATTCATCATATGGTAGCAGAAGGGAAGTCTAACAAAATGGCATCTGATATGGCAGTGCATCTGAAGAAAAGGTGTGCCATCGAATTTTTCCATGTGGAAAAAAATGGTGCCCAGTGACATTCATTGACACTTGCTGAACATTTACAGAGACCAAACAGTGGATGTGAGGACAGTGAAGCAGGGGGTGATGTGTTTCAGGGGTGGCAAGAAGGACAAGACGTATTCTGGATGGCCGTGCACAGCTGTCACACCTCCAAGTGAGGAGCACCTTGGTCACCTCATCCAATAAACCAGCAGATTATGAACAGGAAACTGTTTACAGAGCTGAATACCAGTTTCAATCTTTTGGAAACTACAGTTACAACGCTGGAATATCACAAAGTTTACCAGTTTACAAATGCTCACCCAGGAGCAGAAAGCACACTGTATGCAAGTTTGTTGAGACCTACTGAACCAAAATGGGACTGAAAATGACAGTTCTCTGTTTCACATCATAGTGGTGATGAGATATGGTGTCACGACAAAACCCAGAGTCAAAATGGTAGTACATGGAATTCCAAGCGAATTCCCCATCAAAGAAAAAGTTCAAGACAGCCCTCAGTGAATAAAGTGATGTGCACTGTCTTTTGCAACAGGAAAGGGGTGATCCTTCTGGATTTCCTGGGGCCCAGACAAACCATCCGCTCTGACCACTGCATCATGATGCTGACTAAGCTGAAGGCTTGAACTTTCAGAACTGAGCCAAAGAAGAAGACAACTTTCCTCTTGCAACACAATATTGCCAGGTCCCATGTGAGTTTGAAGACGATGAAGCACACTGCCAATCCTGGCTGGACTGTCCTACCATGCCCATTGCATAGTCTGGATTTGGTGCCTTCTGACTTCCATCTATTTGGGCCGATGAATGATGGACTTCATGCATAACGTTCTCCTAACAACATCATCACCACCATCACAGCAGCTGTGAAATAGTGGGTCACCTCCACTGGTGCAGATTTTTGAGAGTGTGGCACGCAGGCTCTTGTTCATTGCTGATGAAAATGCATACCTCATGGTGGTGACTACATTGAAAAACAGTGTAGCTGAGAATTTGTTCTATCAAATGGTGCTATTGTGTTCTTTGTATCTGTTGTAGTTTCCGTAGATTAAATAGGAGACATTACTTTCAGAGTGACCTATGTATAGAGATAGTTGTTTTTGAACATTTCTGAACGGCCAGTATTGTAATTTCCTAGAGCCTTTTTCAATTGTGGTTTTCTTTTCTGATTTGATTTTATAAAAGTCCTATTCCTTGAGTCAAGCTATTTGATAATATAATCTGTTTTCACTGCTTTTAAGGGAGTAAATATCTGGGTAGCCACTGAACTGCTTTCAGAGAAATATCCTGAAAGCATGGCTTATCATAAAAATTGTGTACTTTTTAATAAGGCAAATTAAAATTAAAACTTTTTTTAACCTTTTCATCTTGCTGCCCAAGTCTAACTCAAATTGTATTTCTGTGGGTTACTGCCACTCTGTCACAGTGTTCTTCTGTGTCATGGCCATTTCTCTTAATACATCTTTAATTTTTGACAGCAAAATGAAATGCTGTTTATGATATATGCAAGTCTGAAAGTTCAAGAGTGCTACAACAACTACTAGGGAAGGGCTAGTTAAAGATTGGCTTCCATTAGCCAGTGGACAAAGAGTGGTATTTAAAAGACAGACAACCACTATACTGTCCATTTGCATCCCAAATGAAAGCCAAGAACACCTGAAGGACAGACAAGGTCAATTCAACCTAGCAATGAGAAGGCACAAAATTAAAATGTTATAAAACCCACCCCTATGCTATCAGGAATTTTAAAAATGTTAACAGATGTTTTTGCAGACGGAGCAAGTTTCCCTGTCTGCACATCCCACAGCAGCTGGAGCTGCAGACACTCCAGCACCTTCAGCGTGGTTAAGAAGCCCAGACAGCCTGAGCTGGGGGCTTGGATGCTGGTATCCATCTTATGGCATGAGCTGCAAGTACAAAGTGGGGAAATATTGAGTATGGGTCTGCCACACTCTTGAAAAGTATTGACCCCCATCTCCACAAGGCATTTTCTCATTTCTGAAAGGAAGATCTGTTCTCTGGGACCTCAGCATGTATCACTGTAAGAAGATATAAAGCTGTTGACCAGCTGATAAAGCCACAGGCTGCCTCAGCATGTCTATGGTAAGGAAAGATGTTATTTGTGTGCAGGCCATGCTTAGTGTCTTCCTACAGAAAGATAGCAGCTTTTCTCTGTGCTTACTTTGGTTCCCAAAAGCAAGAACAAACACCGAATTTTGATTTCAATAGCCTGGTCTGTAGCAACTCTGTGGCTTCGTATGAAAATAAACATAGCAAAAGACATACAAAACCTGCATTGTGTATTCCATCTGGTAAACAATGTCTTTGGCTCACTGACACCGACTGGGCATGACTCCTCTCAAACTACACCGAAAGAAATACCTCTGGTATTTGTTGTAACATTAGCAGTAATGCCTTTCCTTGAGTAAACAAAGCAAGTACACTGAAAAATTACAAACTTCATCCAGGATCAGAACGAATGCACACAAGATCATAAAGAAGATCAAAATCATACAGAATTCCAGACAGGGTCTGATGCTGCTATTAAATACGTGGACAAAGATTCTTCCCAAAGGCTTGTTTCCAGTGACTAAAAACAATATTCAATAGTAAAGAAAAAGGCTATTGTGGGAAATACAAGGAAGATGGTGTGGAAGGCCCTAAGATAAGACTTAGTGAATCCCTGACATGGGTTCAGCAGATACAGCAAGGATAAAAACGGCTCTTTGTGCCAGGCCTACCTTTGACACAGGCTTGCACCTGCCCATACCACTCCCCACAGCTGTCGCAGAGCAGCGTGAATGCCGTCTCCTTGTTGCCCATGATGTATCCCTGGGCACAGACGTACAGCAGCTCATCCCCCATTTCAAAGCCGGTGTGGCCATGCAGGATGGTGTGAGGGAAGGATGGAGGGTCTCCACACGGCTTGTCTGCAAGGAGAAAAGAAACAAGGTTGTAGAGATCTCTCAGTGGTCTTTAAATCCAGTGCTGAGCACGTGGCCAAAATAGCAACCTGAGGACAAACCTACAAAAACCAATAAATCTCATCTGATTCACACTCCTACACTCCTTCATTACTGTTTTCAATTGTAAATTGAAATTGCAATTGGGATGGTATATACTGGACTATGACTGCGATGCAGTAACTGTGACAGATGTTACTGATGTGCAACACCGACACATCTAGAGAGGCTTTGCTTCCTATCAGTCAGCCCAGATGGTCAGGCTTCACTGCCTGCTTCTGCAGGGGCTTGGGTAGGCTGGGACTGGAAAGCAAATGCCTGGACACGGTAATTTTGCTGAACTGCAGAGTAACTTCTGCAATTGTTCAAGACTGGTACTTTAATATCCATTAGATGGAGAAGTGACCGAGTCCCTGTCATAGGAAGGAAATGCCCAGAAGGACAAATCTTCTAGACATGCTCTAAATCAAAAGTTTGTCCTCAGAGACTCCATTTCCCTGTAAGAGACTACTAACTTGTAATAAATGGTTACTTGTGCTCTTCAACTTAACAAAACCCAGGGATGACTTAGCTTTGCTCTCAGTGAGCTAAATTTATCACATATAAAATCTGATTTTGTTTAATAATATTTCTGCCAACAGCACCAAAAAGCAGGAAGTAAAAATTATGGCAAATGGTATAAAAATGGTTTTCAGCTTTTTGTTCTACATATTAGAAGCACATGTAGGGAGTAAACAGACCACTGTCAACACCAGCACAGACCAAATTTTAATTCTCTTTTTAGGTTTGAACTGTCTCAACTATTGCTAATAGTGTGAGTTGAGGTCTTCCAGAGAACTGATAGGCACTGCAGTTTCTCTTCACTCAAAAGTCTTTGCCATGACCCCTTTTTTCCCAGACTTTTTACCATCTCTTTTGCAATACACATCTCCTGCTTACAAGAAAAAAAAAAAAAAAAAAAAATTAAAAAGGAAACAACAACAACCCTCCAGTGCAAAAAACCTGGTCTTATGAAGAAACCCAATAGACAAAGTCTGCAGTGTTGGTAAAAATAAATTTTCATAATATTTTTCAAATCTGGGACTTTTTCCATTGATTCTAGAACACTTATTGACAGTAGAAGAAAAAACCCCAAGTACTCCATTTGCCAAAATAACTGAAGATTCAAAAATCTGCCTTTGTCCTGATACAGAGCAGCAAAAGTAAAGACTAGTAGGCAAAAGCTCGGGAATCTTGATAATTATACAGGATATGGGAAATCTAGGGTTGGGTCAATGTCCTAGTATTGATCTCTCCTGTACCCTGTTTGCTTGGATACAAAAAGCTAACTATTTAGTTGGCTATGAAAAGGTTATGTTCCATGAAAAGACTTTTGTTTGGAAGGTGAAAACATGACCTCCAAGACTATGCTCCTTAAAAAGGGAAATGTTTTCAGAGAACACCTCTGCTGCTTTACTGAAGCCTGCTTTTGGGACAGCATCTACATTGCATAGTTGTCGTCCTAACAACAACAAATGAACAACACTTCCATTGATACCACTTCATACTCACAGTTTTGAACGAGCAATAGTTTTGACTGAAAAGAAAACACGCTTTTTTCAATCCAATTTCTGCACAAGCTCAGACTGTCTTGCTAGAGAGCAAGCCTCACCAGCACCGTGGGCATCCTGCAGGATCCCCATTGAGTTCCGGAGTCCCCACCATCTACATGCTTCATGTAAATAAATGCTGATGTAGAAATATGATGTGTTTACGTTAACCGTTATTTACCTCATAATGCAATGATAAATATCCACGCTCTGTGAAAGTTCTTTTCAGTCAGGGTCTTAGAAATTGATGGCTAACCACATCTCCGCTGGGTATTCTGAACAACATCTGCCACTAATTTAAGGGACACACTACTGAAGTCAGAGCTTTGAAGTCTATTCTCCGTACCGTACACACACATATACTGTCTAACACCTTCAGAAGTTAGTGGGAGTTATGCACACACACAAGGACAGAAAAAACAAGCTCTTGAGGCTACACAAAGCTCAGTTTATGCACAGTCTTCTGGAGGTTTGGCATCTGAGGAAGTGAGGAGTAGTTAGCAGCTAATGCGCTTCCTGTGAGCCAGTAGGATGAATAGAGATTGATGTGGATGAAAGGAGTAAAAAATATTTTATTGCCTCATAGGAAGGCTACAGACCCCTGCATTTCATGTACTTTATTTATGCAGTCACTTTCATCTGTACAAATGGGAACTGTGTATCTGCTCTGAGGGAAGTATTGGTCCCAAGGCTGTAAGGGACAAATACATGTCAGAGAGTATTCTTATCTACAAAGCCTTGCTTGTCTGTTATTTGGCCAAAGGAAGCAGAAAAATAACACACTGACTAAATATATTTACATTATGTCAAATACATTTAAAAAGCACGTTATAATCTTCCAAGAAAGAAAGCAAGCTGAAGGGAGCCTTACTGTACAACCCAGCAATAGATGTGATCACAGCGAAGAATGAGATCCTGAAAGAGAGATCAGGCTGATGTGTAAATGGAAGGAAAAGGAGAAGTTCATGATATCCCTGGATGAAACTGGGAACTTTTGAATGTCTCATATGAGATGCTGGAAGGTAGTGTCTTTGCTGCAGAGCATACTGTGTGACAGAGCAGACAGGACTAAGGGGCAGCCACTGTCCTGCAGATATACACCAGTTCCTACATTCACATGGCTGTGATCCTCTCACGTAAGAAGTCTGGAAATTTTCAGAGCTGCATCTTACAGATCTTCACCCTTCTGCAGTCTCAGTTGCTATGACAATTCCTTCTCAGCTCTTCATCAAACCTGCTTGTTCTGCTACAAGCACAGGAGATGCTGGCCTAGCAGCCCATCAGACTGAGCCACATCTGGGGACGTGCTTCAGGTTTTTGTTTGCAGCCTGTGTGCCAGGAGGTGGCAAATCATGGATCTGTTTGGAAGAACAGCCTGTGCTCAGTGTTGGCATTTGGGCTGGGAGAAAGGAGGGAGATCAAGGCCACAAAGCGTGACAGAGGGCATGCTGGCAGCAGCTTGTCATTTGGAGGAACAGCAGTGGTCTGTGTTAGTGTGTCTACAGAGGTTGCCTGGAGTACTGACTGTAGTAGATGAGGATTGGGCTCCTCCTGTGCTGTGGGAGCGCTCTCCATCCGGAGCATTGCTTTTTGTCTCCTCTGTCCTCTCAGTAACCACTGACTATGTTGGTGCTAGCTAAAAGATGAGTCCAGTGCATGTTTCCAATTACAAAAAGCCTGATGTGCCCTCTTATATCCCCTCAACACTCCTGCCACATGTAGAAGACCTCATTCTCTCCCCACTTGTGCAAGATTACATGTTCAAACCTGGAAATCCTGAGTCCATTCCCAGGTTTCACGGTCCTCACAGATACATGGAAATGTGCAAGTATATGGAAGAAGCTCATGTCAGCAGTAAAAAACTGTCTCCAGGAGTGACAATCCCCACCACAGTCAATGTATATGATTGGAATTCAGAACAGAGGCAACATCTAACAATTGAACAGGAATTAGTGGTGCAGCAAGAGTGTGAGTGTTCAGCACAGATATATTCACCAGGGCTAGTGATGATTCTGGTGATGAACATCTCAAGAGACTAAGCAGCTATTTTTTTACAAGGGATACAAGGGATTTAATTCACTTCTCATTAACTGATTTAGCAGATTCTGTCTTGATTGACCTTAGGGAATTATGGCCCCTCTGAAGAGGAACTTTAATGTCAAAACATATGTGGGAAGGAGCTTGTGACAGATGATTTCTGGCAGTCAACATGAGACACTTCAAGGAAATAACATCCCTCTTCACTAGTCCAGAAACGTTTTCTCAATTTAAACTACAAGTAACTCATCAGTTTGTAAAGATTTTTAGTGATGCTTTGATATAATACTGTCTAGAGAAAGGACAGCCAATTGGGAAAAGGAAAAAAAAATCAACTCAAAATAGATGCAGACTTCTGCTTCCACGCCACCTGGCAGAGCTGCAAATCTACTGAAATCTGATTATCTACAATGGCTACTTTACCAGTGCACCATGCTCTGAAAGCTGACACGAAACATCCTCTTTGACATAAAACATTCCCTTTCACAACCATCCAATTCAGCAGAGTTTTTTTAAAGAGACCACTGGAATTCATAGGATGTCATCTTGTCATTAAGAAATTGGAAAACACAACTCTTAGAGCTCAGCGCTGTGAAAGATGAGTGTGGATGTTTGTTTTTCTTCTTGATTGCAGAGACACTGAAATCTATGGAATTTTTCATCTTGGATAAAAATACTGAGTGCAAATAAAGTACAAAAATCAAACATAGCCAATGTGAGTGCTGCTCATAAGCTATTGATGTTAGGATGTCAATACCTCTTTCATCAGATAGGGCTAGTAAAGACTAACTTCATTTATTGGTTTAAATGACATCACCAGGTAGCTGGAAATTCACTGTCAGCTATATGCAAAGCTCTGGAAAAGAAAGCTGTAGCAATAAAGTAAAAAGAAAAAAACTCATATCCATAGGAAAGCACGATAAATTAGAAGAAATGGCTTAAATACAAACCAAATAGTAGTTTGATTGCATGTTTCTTTTTTTTTAATTCTTTCTGCTGAAAAAGGCAAGCTGAAATATGTACATCAGCCATCAACTTTTGATGGGTATCTGGAGCCAGCAGTCCTGTTTAACAAAGTTTGATTTGCATTTATGCTGTAAGTACTACAATTTGTGGCCTGTTTACTTTTTCTATGATGGCAGAAAATCAAAGCCTTACAGAACAGAGGACTTACTTGTTCCCTATAAATACCAGTTGTCACCGAAAGAACCAGTGAAACTTGGAAAGGATGAACAAAGAGATCATTCCTTTGTTGCATTAACAAAAAAAAAAAAAAAAAAAACAAGAAAGATCATCACGATGATTATATACAATTAAAATTGAATGATATGCTTTCCTGAAAAAAAAAGTGCTAGTAAAAAATTCAGTCTAGTGTTTTTCTGTTGTTTTCTTTCTTTTATACTTACAGGTGTTTGCTTGTGAGCTTTGATTGAGAACGAATGCACGCTCTGTGGGCCAGGTTTGACTTGCATGTTCAGACTTCATTTTTAGAAGAGGCACTCTACCATGTTTTTAGGTAATTTTTGGCACTTGGAGTTGAGAGAGAAACTTGCTGATCTCAGAGATTGCAAACGAGTATAGAACTGTCTTCCTAACTAATGACTGCATGAAACACTTGTTTCTGAGGAGAAAGGCAATTTCTCTGTATTATGAAAACTACAGCTATCCTCACAGTATTCATAAAACACAACAGCTACATTCTTCCCTGCAAAACATAACTCCTAGTATCAAAGGTTGCTGTGATTCTTTATTGTGTACACAGCCAAATTTGTTCCAAAAGCATTAAGAAGTTGTATCTGTCTCCTCAAAATGTTTATGTGCAAAAGCCTGATCCCGTAAACATATGACCACTGCCCCAACTGTTGGGGCACACCGAGGTATATGCTTTGGCAATTCAGCTGAACTCAATCATGGACTAAATGATAACTGACTTAAGATTCAGTGTAAATCAAGGCCTAAGAAGGCAATTTTGCAATGACTTGTACTTGTTTCATGGTGGTTTGAGATGCCCTTTGCATAGCTATAAGGTCAGAAAATAGGGCTGTTAAGAGTCATGATGGATGTCACTTCTGAAGACAGGAAGGCTGATCTGACTGTTCCCTCCACCTGCCCTCAACCAGCCCCTCTGTCTGAGCCTTCAGCTGACTTCAGTCAGCTTGGACAAAGAGGGAGAGCTGTTGAGTTTCTGCTCAGCTTGGTAAGATGAGTTTCAAAGAGGAAAGACGCAAATCCAGGCATCTTTTCTATTGGCATTTGCACAAAGTAGTGTTCAGCTCTTAACCTTTCCCACAGGCAATGCTTTCTGGCTATCAGAGCTGAGTGCAGGTGGGTGAACCAGGTAGTGCCCATGGCTGTGGTTGTGATGGGAGGTTTGCTATTGCTATTTCTTATTGGATAATTACTTCCTAAAACTGAAAGCGGCATCCTCAGGCGTATGATGTTCTTTTGTCATTCAACTACTTCATGCTGTCCTGTATGTTACTATGCATTACAACTGTGAGTGATGGCTGTTTTCTTTCTGGACATTCACCTGTTCACATCAGCTATAGATTGGGTCTTCCAGACACAGCTTCACTTATGACTTCTTTCTCAAACATCAACTCTGCGTACTGATTTTTTTGTGTGTGCGTATAGTCAAAGAAGAGGGAGCCTTACTGTCATCTGGAAACATTTCTGTATTTAAGTAACATTTGATGAGTATGTTGGCACGATCATCCCATTCTGTCACTAGGGAAACTCCCTGCCTTGAACAAAATACTTGCGAACAAGTCTCTTTTTAGCAAATGATCTGATTCTTCCCCCGAGTTTTAGCTGTGCAGCGTCTGGGTATTAAGTGGGACTTCTTTCCAACAAACACAATCAGATTCCACTCTTATTTTCACCACCTCCCCTTTACTGCCAGCAGCAAACAAACACAAAATGCAAGCACAGTTCCTTCCCCGTGCGTAAGGGCAGAAGCAGCAGGTGGAGAAGGATAGGGGAGCACAGGATACAATGGGACAGTGGTGCTCACAGCATGACTTCAGCCTGCCACAGCTGCCTGACCCTTTGCAATTATTTTCTCTTTGGGTGGATACTGACAAAAGAGAGATTTGAAGGAAGACAATGAGATAGTTTTGCAGATGTTTACAGGGAGCTGCTCTTATATGTGAGAAAGCACAAAGGTGCTTGTGTGACAGCATTAACAACTGGGTGACAAAGCTGGCACTGCTTGTAGCAGCACGGAGCCTGAAGCTCATAGCACGGTGGTTATCTGACAGGGTGGCCAGTCAAACTCTGCAATGCTTGAACGACAAGGTGTAAATCACCTCTGCCACATTTCACTTCAATCATATCTTCATTCTCTCTGCTGACACTCTTAGTTTAGATGTCCTCACTGTATCATGAGCTTAGCATTTCTCAGTAAAGGCCATCTGCTTTCCTTGAAAAGAAACGCAAAACTTCACTGCAGACACCAATAATTTCCTTACACAATTCTGTCTAGCAGCAACAGTTTATGTTTTGCCTTTGGACTCCGTTTTCCCTTGTGCATTCCAGCATCTGAATCCCAAATTTTAAGCACCAAGTTAAACTGGAAATAATTTGGCTCTCAGAATCACACCCATGGTCCAGACTACAATTGTTAACAAAGTAACTAACAAACAAAAAGAAAATGGAGGCAATGAAGATATTTGCACACAAGTACTGTATATAGACAGATAGGCAACAACACAGTGTTTTGTGGCTGGAAGCCAGATTTCCAAATTACATTTAGTTACAGTGCTGAGTGTGGGAGATGCTTCGGGTATATCAGATAAGTTGGTGCCAGATATATCCTTTTCCATAAAGAGTGTTCTTTGAACTCCAGAATGGTCTCTTTCAGATCAGCAGTGCTCTTTGAACTTGCTAAACTGTAGCAAAGACAAATGGTAATGCAATTTATTCCCTGCAACCAATGTCTTTGTAGCAGTTTGCTCTCCCAGCAGGAGATTACTGTACAGATTTATTCCTTAATATCCCCATTTTGCCTCTCAGCAGTAGAAAAATTGAAGGCAAAACTTCTAATGTTTCAAGACAGTGATTACTGTGCATTATTTCAATAGTATATCAGTGCTGACCTTCATCCTTTACACAAAAAGCATCATATTGGTCATTCACAAAGGGATCGGTTTCAATTTTAACATCAATGGCTTTCACGCTCTGTTGTTTGCTGCCCGTCTTTCTGCATATTATTGTCCTAAAATAAAGAAGAAGAAGAAAAAAAATAATCAGAAATCTTCTGGAGTTGTACATGCAGATGAAGTTTGGAGATCTTTTAGCACAGTAGTCAGGCTTTAGCTTTAGCCTTAGTTTAATTGTTTAAGAGTTGGCACATAAGGCATTAGTATGGGAAGACGTATGAAAAAAGCCAAGGGAGAATTAGAAGTAATTAAAAAAATGCTCTCTGTAGATCAGTCCAAGGCATAGGAAGTAATAAAGGATGCTTATCATATATTCTGTAATGCTTCTAAATATCAGACCAAGTCCCAGTGTATTTAAATCCATGTTCTGCACTTGTATTTCAGTGATACAAATTCTCACCAATGATACCTGGATAAAAAATGAGTGAAAGTCTCAAGACTTGGTCTGAAAGATTATGAATCACTAGTAATAAACTTATGCTTGCTGCATAAGTTCCAGGTTGTTTTATCTTATTTGTTATTTTAATCTGCTGCACAGCTGTGACTGAAAGCATTTTTACCTGTTTCTCCATTTCTCCATTTTGAAAACAGAAACAGCAATATTTAGTCCCATACTGAGCTGTAGCACCCAGTTCTGGTGGACTAGGGATGGCGTAGATGCATAGCCAAGACACTCTGCTGCCAACACAAAAAGTAACTGGCAGGAACTGACAAGACAGGAATGCTGCATTCTCTAATTTCAAATCACGCTCCTCTTATAGGTTAAACTCTCTTAAATTGCTGTTACATTGCAGCCTGAGAAAACTCATCTTGAGTTCTCGGGAATAAGCTGTTTGGTTCATTGGTAGGCTGGATAGTTGGTTTCACAGTTTTTCCACTTCTTTGTTTAAAATCCATTTCTTCTGGTTTGGTACTCAGCAGTACTTAATCCATCCTGTTGCCTTTTTATAGGCTTGAACAAAGGTTAAAAAATTGTATTTAGTTTTACAAGTCTGTAGATGCTGAACATAGAGGAGGAGATTATTAATTATCTCTTCTTTCAGCTGTGTTGGCTGCTTAAAACTTACTAATAAAAGACAGTTTGTTAGAGAAGACACTGCTCTTATTGTTACACTGAAGGTTAGAAAGGCTGGGAAAGTGAATTCAGCCCCAATTTTTGCAGCTGGATATTAATGGTGTGGGTTTTATATTTTACAGACAGCAGGTCTGTAGAAGCATTGCATGGTCAGCTCCTCTAGTGAAAGCAAGACCAAAATGTTTTCCACAAAGCAATCTTTCCAGTGGAGGAAATCTATCATTTCGTATTGCGCAATGGTCAAACTAGCTTTGCCAGCAGTCCCACACTCATTTTGGATAATAAAATAAATGTTGACTAACTGCCCATTTACTGAATGTGGAAAAGCTCTAGTAGAAAGCCAGTATTTGATCCCATACTTAAATACTGCATAACAATTGATTTACACAAGTGGACTAAATTACGATTGTGCAGACCATCTCAATTCCGGCGTATGTTGGCTCTTGAGCTGTTAGACAGGCAACTTTAATGTGCTTTAATGCAAACAAACAAAAGCAACATGAAAAAAGCCATATGGTACCGGTCACGCATAAGTACCAGAATGGTTCCTACCACACTTCTGCTCTGAAAAACAACATGATGTAATCCCCTACTAAAAGCTGCTCTGTAATTTCAAAGCAAGCATGTTTCTTTTGTAAGGAAAGCACCTCCCGACTTTTTGTGGGTCACTTGAAGACTATATTGTCTACAGGAGTTTAAAATTGAGTTCTCTTAGAATTGAATGTCATTCTTTAAGATCTGACTCCTTCAAGAGTGCCGCCGAGCACCTAGACAAACTCGTTTGTCCAAGTGGGTTCAGATGACTTGGACAATCAGTCTGTTAATTGCAAATTTTTGTATGTGTTCACACATTGTCCCAGTAGGTCTTTCAAGGCATAAGTGAATGAAACTGACTTAGCAACCTTAATCTTTCCAATGGTCACTTGCTCTCCTGTCTTCCGACCTTGTTTATGCCTTGCAACCCTGAATAGACAGATAATGAAGTATCTTTGAAAATCTGGATCTTTTGCTTGTAAGACTTAAGACTTTGCTTGTACTTAAGACTTCAGCCCTTTTAAACAACAGCAACAAAAAAATAGTTATTTTTATGTTACCTGCAACCCTGTCTGCTAAAATCAGGTGATATTTCTTCGCATGTTCAAGCATGGAATAAAATTTCTGATATTTAGGATCCAGCTTTAAAAATCCTTCTTAAACATTCTGATTTTGAATTTCAATCTCTAGCAGTTGTATTTTGCTTCTGCCCAAAGCACCGTAATTTCTGTATCATTCCTTCAACAGGCTAAAAAGTTTTCTGTGAGTGACACATCCTTATTATATTCGTATCATCACCAAACCAGGGTATTTGATTCACATTTAAGACCACATGTTCAAAGAACATGATCTTCTTTTTTTCCAAGTATTGCACAGCAAATTACAAGTTTGTAGGCAATAAAAATAGAACACAGTAAGTGGCTAATTGATTTTAAAGCATTTCTTTGATATCCAAGTACATGAAGATGTTTCTTAAGCACGGTTTCAACATTACATATTAAAAAAAGACTTTAAATGACATCAAGATCTCCTAATGTAGTTCTCACTGTGTGTCTTTTTCTACATGAAGCTTTAAAATTGCTCTTCCTATATTTTTTTTTCTACAACAGAGCAGACCTTGGCTAATCCACCTCTTAGAAATTTAATTTGGATTTTGCCATATTAAAACTGATCTGATTGAAATAGAAAACACTCTAATGTAATTACTCCAAGAGGAAAGAAAACATGCCCTGTAGACATAGGAAAAAAATAAAAGAGGAAAACAAAATCTATTTAATGTCTCCTATTGCTCCTTCTCTGTCAGTAGTTTCCTACCAAAGCTCAATCCTGCAGGCTTTGAACATCTTCCATAAGCTGTTATTACCACTGCTAAAAGGAGCTTCAGTAGTGCTCAGCATTTCTCAGCAGCAGCTCTAATGATTAGACCTGCAATGCCTTTGGCACTGAAACTGTGTCTTTGCAGTCAGTAGGACTGCAGGCACAACTGAAAATATGCAATAATAGCCTCTTTTCTCAGAGTTCTTGAGGGCAGGCATGTTTCTCCAAATCTGTAAAATGCTGTAATCATAGATGAAAGATGTAGGTACACTGTTGTCTCAGCTCTCACAAGTAGGTTTTGATGCTTTTAACTTTGTCAATTGCTTTCATTTGATGACTGGAAAATGGCAAGCATGTTCTCAGTTCAGAATTCAACATATGTTGACATTTGCTTAGCAGCAGCATTGCCATACTGCAATAAGAAACCAATAAATAGATATTATTCCTATCTACAGCCATCTCTTGTAGTTCCAGCACCCTGGTGAGAAGTTGTGGAAATGAAGATTCTAGTTGATTCTTTATCATTTTGAATTGTTGCAGTGGTGCATCATGCATCATGGTTGAGAGAATGCCACAAAGCTTATATTTTTTTGTAGGAAGGCATCCAAAGCACCCAGACATTTAGAAGAATGTAGTCATGTAGGGAATTTTAATTCTATTTATTGCTACTTTCATGGAGTAATTGAACATAAACTTCTACAGAATTGCTCATTCCTCACCTTTCTTGGATATGTTATAATCTGCTACTTATAGCAGTGTAATGCATGATTTTGTATCTCGTATTAAAAAAAAAAAAGTGATTTCATTTTTCCTTCTATGGAAATTCTTATGAAAGTAACATTTCAGACGTGCTTGGAAGAAACTCATTGAGTTCAGAATGCAAATCATCCATAATAGTCTTCTATGTTAGATATATATCTACCTGAAATACTCATGCATCTCCAAAAAACTATTATTGCACTGCTGTGAACTCTGAAAAACTCTCACAATGACAGCATAAAAATCAGCCACACACGTATGCTGTAAGTATCATACACTGTCAGGAAGATAAATATCCAGACACAGTATTAGCATCTTACTTTTTTCATGGCTGTGGTGTTCTCAAAAGGTTTCCTAGCTTGGTTCTATTTTTAAATCTTAAACAATTGAAAGAAATTGTTTTGCCTTACACAATAATTTTATGAGAAATCATTCCTAAGATTTGCTTTTACCTTATCTTGCAAGTTTAAATGAGGACTGAAAATCAAGGCTGCTTTGAAGACTAAGAGAGTCCCATGTTTTACAGTTACGAGCAATTATGGTCACCATCTTCATATAGAGGCACTGAACTCTTACTTCAGCAACAACCATCACATGAGAGTTTACCTGTAGGGCATCATTGGACAAAAGATTTCACCTGTGTTGACAACAGCCTCTGCTGTATGATGGAAAACAGAAGGGCACCTGATGGTGTTTCCTTTTGGTATCTTGACAAGTAGAGCCAAAATCTAGTGAGGTTCTCCTCAGTCCATTACCACTTAGCCTAGAAAGACAATCTGCTTCACGGTGCCTCTCCCCCTCTCAAGCAAGAGAAACCACGGGTACTCCACACTGCTTTGGACCCAGTTTATTTATTTCTGGGCAATTCATCCACGTAAGAACAATTTGTTGTGTTTGCTCAGTATCCACCCTGAAGGTAAGACCAGAGGATGGTGAAGGTAATTCAGATACTGCATTTAGCATATGTGTATGAGAGGAGAGTTTAATATTTAGCACAAAGTGGGAACCAGATTTTCTTTAAGTATTCCACTTGCATTTGTGCTAGTTACACACTTTTCTAATCCATCTACTGAACAGTGAGCTATTGGTATATTTTGCATTATTCCCAGTTCCTCTGCTCAGGGAAGGAAATAGCAGAAGAGGCTGATTTGAATAATGTTTACTCCACTATATGATATAATACGCTATTATCTAATAAACATCTAATTAAAAAACTGTATTTTACATAAATAATAAATTATGGCTATACTAGTGTCCACTGGTACTTCTGCTTTCTGATATTATTGCATAGCAATTTTGTAATACTTGAAAAATTTTCAGTAAACCTAAGTTCATATAGATGGAGTTAATGGCTGAGATTATACAACACAGCTTGATCAATTCCAGCATCAATGCAAAAAAACAGTAGGTGGAACCAGGGTGCTTTATAGTCACAATGCTGTCTGCCAACTGATTGCAAGTTATCTTGTCAGTAAATTAGCTGGATTGAGTTAGGAGGATCTTAAGGCATTTCTTCATGGAAATGCAAGCTTGAACATGAGTATATTCTACTCAGTAGCCATCATCAGTGATGTGGAAGTAGAGGCACTGTGAAAGTTCATAACATAATTAACTGTAACAAGACTTTCTCTAATTACTAAGTTTAAAACTTCATCGCTATCCTTAGTCAAGATAAATCGTTAACATCCTGTGCTAATTTTTTTCATGGATCAGTTTTACCACTTGTGTTTCATTAACTAGGTGAGAGAAAAAAAAAAAATCAGTAGTCTGGAAGCCAAACTGGAGGATTTTTATTCTTAGTCTTTCCCTTCTGTAGTTTGGGAAACTGCAAATTATAAAGCTGGCTCTGATGAGGAATAAAATACAAATGACATGTTCATGATTACTGAAGGGAAGAAAATTTCCATGAAAAGTCATGAAGGGGAGCACAGGTGGGCTTTGGAAAGTCCATTGACTGGGAACTATAGAGGCTAATTTTGGCTGGATGTGACCCAAAGAAAGCAGCTGCTAAGTGTGACATGAAGACATTCCAACAGCAATACTGCCACTGGAAATGTCAAAAGGAGGTCTTACCGAGGCAGAACCAATATCCTTTAAATTCTTAAAAATATATCCCAAAATGCACTCTTTTGTGCTTAAAATTGTATGTATGACTACTGAAATAGTAAGGCCTCTGTTCATTAAATAAATATGGCCCATTCATGCAGAGTTTTCATACTGTAGCCTAGTATGAAAGATTTTATATAGCCATTTTACTATAATATCACTATGTACATATAATTTGAGCATTTTCAGTGTACATAGAGGAGATCTGGATTGCTTCCTGTCCTTGACTAGTTAGTTGGGTGCTCACAGACATAGCAAGTGTCACTAGGCAGTTGGTTTTACCCAGTTCAGCTGTATGTGCTCCATGAATGAACCACTCCACAGTGTTTGTAACAAACAATACTAATTAGTTACCAAAAGGTTTTAAAATGTTTATTAAATGCTGTTAATTTACAAAGAAACTCGATGCTCAGACCAGAAGCTTTCAGATGGGATTGGATAATAGAGAGATTGTGGGGAAAAAAACAATATGTGAAGGTGAAGTTCTTCTGAAAAATTGAATATCAATCCCATTAGACCTAGCCGGCAAGTTAAAATCTTGGTATTAGTCACTGTTGTAGATTTGCTAAGATTAAATTCATCTCCAAATCTGAACTCATCTCTTCTGAGCTTGGATGTCAAGAATCACATTGCAGTATTGCAGGTGCTGTCTCACTCATGCCTCGTTCAAGTCTTTCAGCACTGCCCTGCATCTCCTGGAAGAGGTGCTGAACGTCTTTCAGGAGTGCATTTCTAAGTCCCCTTAGTCTCAGAACCAGATTTTGCATTTTTAATTGGACCATATGCTGTCACTTATGTCTGGATTATCTCTTGAAGGGAGTTAATTGGCCCATGTCATACAGGCATGCAGGAGAAAATTCATATGCATTCTCTCATCAGGCAGTAGAGCACAGCCTTAAAATAAAACAGGGAGCTTGGCAAACTGACATATTATTAGGACTGCTCCTCTGCAGATAAGTAAGCAGATCTGTTACATTATACACACCTGGACAGATTTCATAGGGCCAACAAATCCAAGGGTCTCCATACATGGATAAGAAGACTGGCTAGAGCTAGAGATTTATTCCTACTTCATTCCTTGGATATTGCTTTTCAATTTCCAAGGAAACAAGCTGTTATTACCCTACTGCCAGGTGCTGGGCAAGTTTCACATTGTAGGCAGAAACGGGAGAAGATTGCCCTGTGAAATGCTAATTTTGCATCTTGTTATTATAGTTCCCACTGGTGTTATCTGCACCAAGGACTCCGTTGTGTTAGACACTGTAGAAGCATTCAAGAGGAGTCAATGCAAAACCAGAAGAGCTAACAAAGGAAGGAAAAACAGAGATGAAGTAATTTTCCTAGCAGTAAACATCTGGTCTGTGGTCAGCCAAGAAAAGAACCTCAGTCTTCTGACTCCCACTGCAAGGCTTATTCTAGCTGGCGGTGTTTGCTCACTCCAGAGTTATCCATCCCCTCTGAGACAAATCCTCCAGGGACTGGGTAGGAACCAGCCTAGGGCAAGTTCATTCAAAGAAACACGTTGAGTGTCCTGCAGGACAGCTATTATAGAACAGAGAGTCTATGCAGAGCTTTCAGGTAATAGGTTATAGTTGGACTACATGCATTCATTCTTTCATAGAAAAACAAGGAGCAACAGAGGGAATAGGACAGCTTCATCTTCTCAGGCCTGCAAAAGTGCTGGAAACGAGTGAATGTGCTATGAATATCTTAATACAAGTTGCTGACACTTTTACTTACAGCAAAAAAAATCAATAGCTGCTTTCTAATATTCTGTGCACAATTAGTAGGGCTGATCATAAAAACTATCATGCCTACTTTCCAAATTAAAAAACAAAACGGAAATGAACATTTGAGAGAACACACTGCACTGCCCAGTGCTGCAGGACTAGGCACAGAGTTTTCAGAAGACAGCTGTATAATCAATGAATATAAAGATGTTATAATTATGAAAAAAAGAAATAAACCAAGAGAGTTTGGCAAAGCAGATTATAATAACAAAAAAAGAATAGATAAGAGTGCTTACCCTTGTCCTGAGCTCACTGCAAAACTCCAGAGGACAGATCTCCAGAAGAGATCCTTCCTCACTGGCAGTCAGCTCTTAAATGGGTCTAGGAGAGGTGCAGCCAGGCTCCACTCCTTCCATCACACAGCTGAATTGCCTTCGCCTGTGCTCCATGGCTGACTCAGTGCTCGCCTCAGGTGCTCAATCAGAGGCTCAGGCCGTGATTCAGCAGTTCCCATACAATAGCAGTAGAAGCTTTTCAAAGAACTCTACAACCTTTTTTTGTTGTCGTTTACATTCTGGCAGATCACTTTCTGGTTTTACTGACTCACTCGTCTGACATGCAAATAAGTCATAAGAGTGTCATTTTAGTATAAATAGCCATTAGGGCTCATTCTAATCTGACAAATGAAACCTGCCTAAACAGCATTTCATTTTCTGCACTCTAACAATGTGTAATACTTCACAAGTTACACATTTCAAGGCTGACTTCTAAATGACTTACTTCTGGGCTGCTGGAAGAACGTACCACTTGTCCTCTGGACCCTACCTATTCATCAGTGGATCTTATCTAAAAGTTTTCATGTCCCTGGACCTGCCAGCAACTTGCCTGTGTGAACAGCCCCAAGCTCTGAATTGGGTTGTTCTGAACAATTGAAAGTGGAAGACAAATCATAACCTTATGCCTGTGGAAGACGTTCTGTCCCAGGCTGCTCAAACCACAATGCCAATGAGTTTATTGTGTCTTTGGATTTACTGGCAGAGAACAGTTTGTTTAAGCAATTTCCATCACAAGTCAGTTAAGGCAATTTGTATTTGTCAAAACCTGCTGCTTAGGCTAACTCAGACTACAGAGCAGAAAATGGGTTAGAGAACTCCAATGAGCAGCTCCATTAGCAGAATGATATCTATTTCCCCTGGCATCACTCTTTACAAAATGATGTCTTTTAACACCTAACACCCTGAGAGCAAGTAGCATAAACACACTGACTGATTCAGAAACGCACCTCAGACATTAAAGGAGGAACTTCCACAGGCTTACAGGCCCTCATTTGGACATAAAAATGATAATAAGGACACAACGGCAAAGAGCGATGAGTATAATTCAAAAAGATCAAAGAACAGCCACCAGGTATGAACTGGCTGTCACCAGCTTATGTAAGACCCAGAAAACTCACCAAGAGGTGAAAATGTCCTTACATGCTTATATGCAGTTTTAAGTCTATGTTGTGGAAGATGGACTGAAGCACATCATAAAATCTGCAGCTCCACCATGCCTTCACCCATATTACTTGTCTGTGCTTGCTTCTGTTGCCAGCATTTAATCCATTTTTCCTCAGAGGAAGGATTAAGATATTTTTCAAGCATAAAAAAAAAAAGCATAATAATAATAATAAAATGCATTCTTCCTGAAATTAGGAACTACTTTTATCATGTTCCCATGTTCCCCCTTATTCATCTCCTTTCTGATGCACACGATCCAAGAGGATAAGGGAGAATACAGGACCAAAGCTCTGGGATCTTCCATGGATTCCAGTCAGTTTCTGGGTGGGATCCAAGGTATTAGTTCTAATTTCTAAAGACCTAAATAGTTTTGGACTAGTAAACGTGGGTGGCGACTTCCTCCTCTGGGCCATGCCATCACATTTGAAGATGCGAAGCTCCATCAAGATAAATAACACAAGTACCACCCAGTGAGGAATCCTATGTTTTGGAAATAATTTTGTCTACTTCTGTGATCATCTGGATCTGCAGGGAAGCCCATTTTGCCCCCTCCTCATTAAATCATTTGAGGAGAGCGTGGACTGAAGTGTTCATATTCACAGTTTATCCTTGATCCTTGCTGGTACTTTTCATTTATTAAAGAAATGCCCAAAATACTGAATAGGTTCCTCTAGAAATATTTTTTAAAGCAAATAACTGACAAGTACAAATGTGTTGAGCCCCCTCTCAATAGCTTTGCCATGCCTTTAATCATTCTTAAGCTTTTTTTTTTTTTTTATTTTTTTTTTTAAGATGGAGTAACAGGAACTCTAAAGGAGTTACTCCAAAGCCTACTGTTACACTGACCTATATATGAGTGTATAAATATATACACGTGTATGCATTTTTCATTACATCCAGCCCACCCCACAAACACTCTAAAAACTTAGTTCTGTCTTTTTCAACAGTGGTTTTCTTTGTTCCCTCCACAGTGATTTCCTCATATCTTTCCTGGACTGACAGACCACACACTATTGGTGTGTGAAATATTTTCAAGTAGACTGCATACTCATTCCCAAGTATATTGTTATTGAACTTCATTTGTCATAATTTTATTCATTAATGTAAATCCCTCTGAAAAAAAAATCTTCATGTTATGCACAGGCTTCTTCAATTTGAATAGCTTTGTCCCATTTACATACTTTGCACTTGGCTGCCCATTTCTTCTGCCAGAGCTGCCTTAACTAACAATGAAACCAGTATAGTCTTCTCAGACATTGCACTTTCCTTGAGTGTATTAAGAACTCACTTCAATGAAGCAAGCAATGCAGGTTCTGGAGCTTGCCCAGCCATAAGTAAGAGAGTCCCAGGGAAGAAAATGAAGAAGTTCATCTTACAGGAGCTCCAAAGAACTACTCTCTGGCGAGTACCTACAGAAATCTCCATACATGGCGTGTGCACAGCAACAGTTTGTGCATGTGCCCCGTAATGTCCTTTCTGATGAATAGTTTACAGAATTTACCAGATGAATGGAGTACGGGAAGATGGAAGAGATAAAAAGCCTCCTTCCTCTCCATTAGTATGATACCTAAGTAACCACTCACCATCAGAACATAGCTAGTGTAATCCTTGAATGTGACTTTCCATCTTTTCCAAAGAAAAGAAAGAAACAAGAAGATG
Organism: Tetrao urogallus; assembly: GCF_951394365.1. NCBI lineage: Eukaryota > Metazoa > Chordata > Aves > Galliformes > Phasianidae > Tetrao > Tetrao urogallus. The sequence goes on along the minus strand of NC_136820.1, from coordinate 7,995,396 downwards.
GACTGAAATATAGGAAGAAAATATCAAGGATTTATTAAGTACACTAGGTAGTACAAACCCATTAGTACTGCCAAGTTCTTTTGTAAACATGACTTTGAAGGATTTGGAAGAGGACAAAGAAGTAGGGAGATGTAGAGCAAGCTCATTCTAACAAGAAAGGCACAGTAGAAAACAGCCCAGCTGATGCTTGATGAATTAACAGGCTGCTCAGGGAGGTGGTGGAGTCACCATTTCAAGAACTGTGTGGATGTGGCATTGAGAGACATGGTTAGCGATCACTGTGATGACGGGCTGATGGTTGGACAAGATGATCTTCATGGTCTTTTCCAACCTTAATGATTCTGAGTTTGTGTGCATTCCCACATCACCATGATGTGATGCACACAACAATACCATCACTGTATCCAATGCCATCACTGTATCCAATTTTCATTTTGAAGATATTGAGGGATAGGTCCACAACTGGTCTACTCAGTCATAGCTCCAGAGCTTATATTAAAGAACTGAGGAACTCTCAGACAAATCAGTGGTACTACCCAGATAAAAAAAGTGTGCTTCCTTCTCCCACCCTTCAGCACTCTTTGCTTCCATAATAGAGAGGTGATATGAAAGGACTTGTACGACAACTTTTCCTTGCATTTCTTAGACACAGTTTTTCTGGCTCTTCAGCCTACATGACATATCAGCAACTGAGGCAGGAAGAAAAATTTTTAGTGTTTAGATCACTATCTTTTATATTGAGATATTTCTTGATCTTTTTAAATGTCTAAAGGTACATAAAAATAAATCTTCCAGAAAAAAAAAAATAAATCTTTTCCACCTGGAAAATAAAGGATCACCTGAACAAGTTTCTTTTGCTTGAAATTGTTTAAATATCATTTTCAATTGTTGCTATTTCTGTCCTTTTGAAGTTCCATTTTACTACTGAAAATACATGAACACCAATGTGTGCTTACAGGGTAACTGGTAACTCTCACAAAATCCAATAGTATGCTAAAGTTTGGGAAATTGGAAATAGTGTCTTGATATATATATATACATATTATACTGAATTCTCTGTGATTTGGTCTCTTTGTCTATCAAATATAAAGTCTCTTCACCTGTGGCATGCTGTAAAGGCTTTCATTTTGGAAGAGATGGGGAAGTTGAGTTGTATGTTCTCAGCACAGCTCAGCACTGTAGAGTAACAGGAATGAGTCAGCTTGGGTTCTGGAAGCCCTTAACACCATGCAGAAGGAGCATGCATCAGCCAAGATGGAGCACCATGGTGGTACAGCTGTGCTGCTGCTGGTACACAGCTAGCACAACTGAGGACACATCCTCAAAATCATAACTTCACTGAAAGTCATTTGGAATTCTTCAGTATTCATAGCAGAAGAGAAACATCACTGTGCTGAATTCACCCTGCTTCTTTTCCTCCTTACTTCTTGTCTCTCAAATAAACGGCATTACAAATCTCAGCCTACTGCCATTTGGAGTCACCTGTGTTACCTCCATTAATATAGTTCAGTATGTCCAGTAACAACATCAGCCCTCTGGTGAGCTTTCTCACCCAACTCCCGAACAGGTTTTCCTTATCATATCTAGGTACACCTGCTTGAACATGCCTATCATATACTTAGACAGCAATAAATAACTGAGACAGAGACTCAATTTCTATGAGAATTTCAGCAAACTGAGCATGTACCTACAGTCAGTGGGAGCACTGATGCTGATAACTCAGTATTATGTCCATAGGCTGCAAGCTCCTTTAGGGCTCATTGCCGCACTGTGGGGCAGAACTGTGACAGCTCAGTAAGAAAAAGGAAGAGGAAACTCTGGACAGGATGACATGTATACCACAGTGCTTAAACTGTGGCCAGTGTTTTTCAGTAGTAAACTTAGTCTAAGAGGAAAAATGTCTTTACAGCAGTCATTTATATTTCTCAGGAAGGTTTACACTGTTGTTCTTACCCAGCGGTGCCATCAGCCAGCCATCCCGTGGTGCAGCCAATGAAGGAACAGTCCAGGACAGCCCTTTTCAGCTCTTCTGCGGTTGCTAAGCGAGCACTCAGGTCAACACAAGCTTTCTCAGCTTCAGCTAGATCCAGACCCTGAGAGTTGTTCTTGGACTCAAGTGCAAACACTTTCCCTGCAGCACCAAGAAAGATCAGGTCACTCATCGTGGCATGGTACTCAATATATGTTCCATAAAAATATTGCAGATTATTACCAAATAAAGTCTTCTTGCTCTCACTAAGTTCAAACCAGTGAGCAACCTATTTCTTAGAATTAATTAGCTAGCAACACTGTAAAGACTTTCACTGCAGTTTTTCTTTTACTTATGTTAATCAAGACAAATGCAAACATAGCTGAGTACCTGTTCATTCCTAGTCTACACAAAAAGCTTGCCATCCTTCTACAGGTCTCTGCTTAGGATGTGGAAAGAGAAAGCACTGACACTCTCTTACATGCACTTAAGTAGTCAAAGTCAGAACGCCTGCTGTTAGATATAACGCTGGAATTCATTACCAAGCATATTGTAACTACAGTTATAAAACCACCTGTATACAGCAAGAACACATCTACATCCCAGTACTGTAACTCACTCTTCCACATCAGAGATTTATACTCAGTCTCTAGAATAAAAATTCTGTGGAAATCTGCTCCTAAATGCTGCTGCAAAGCCACTTCGTTTTCGTATCTTTCTGGAAAGACATAGGATTTCTTTCTTAATAGAAGACTTTTCGAATGAGCATGAGGACAGATTCAGCATAACAACTGCTGGAATTATTTTTATTTTCAGTTCAGTTTATTTTAATTTATTTAACACTGTGAAAGATGTTAAGGGTGAACATTAGAGATTCCTGCAACTGGGCAAAGGGCAGTTGGGGTTTTGGCAATAAAGCTTGTGACGTTATTGGGTTGTGGAATAAACACATTCACCAGATGTCACCAGAAAAAGAAATACACAACGAGACCGTTCACAGTGCTGGCATTTGAATTGCCGTGTCTTCTTTCTGAAGGTAAAATCCCTCAGAATATCTTCTAAATTTTCAAGTATAAATTTAGATTGCTTGCAGGCACAGGAAGACATCTTTTGAATGTCTATAAACATTTATGGCTTATTTAAAAATTAGATTAGTGGCAGTGGTTACAAGAAAGCGTAACTTCCAGCACATACTAACAGTTCATTAGGTAGCTAGCTTCACACTCACACAGTATACTGACCAGTGTCTGTAATCCTTCAGATTGATCTAAGCTGATTGTATACAAAGAGACACCTCCACCCACGTATCACTTTAACGAATTAATAAATCTGAATCTAATCCTACATATAGCCACTGATACAGGATAAGTCTGCCCCAACAGCTCTCTGTTCTCTCTAGTACAGAGTTTAAACTAATGAAGGAACAATTGTTACACTGAAATATACAACATCGCTACCATGTAAATATGTAATTTGTGTTTACACTAACAAGCATAGATGGGTCCTGATAAAGAGCTCTGTTGCGGTGGTCATTCTGGATATGCACAGCAAGGAGTGGACATGATAGACAGAAAGCAACTAAATAAACAGGACAAGCAGTAACGATAAGGAAAGGGAACCCACAGTAACCAGAGTGATTTTCTCAGGCAGCAAGTTGACCTAGGAGTGTGTATAATTAATGAATATAACAATGCTAGAATTATGAAATAAACAAGAGAGTTTGACAAAGCAGATTATAGTAACAAAAAGAAAATAGACAGAAAGCTTACCTGTATCCTAGGCTCACTTCAAAACTCCAGAGTAGGAATCTCTAGAAAAGACCCTTTCCTACTGGCAGTCAGCTCTTAAATGGGTCTAGGAGAGGTGCAGCCAGGCTCCACCCCTTCCAATTTTTTCCCAATTGCCTTTACCTGTGCTCCCAGGGCTAACTCATTGCTCGCTTCAATCAGAGGTTCAGGCTATGATTCAGCAGTTCCCATATAGAGTGCAACCCAGAAGCACTGATCAGTGTCCTAACCACTAGACTAAACAATATAATGAATTATGACTAGAATTAGGGAGTACACACAGACCGGTGAAAAAAGCAAGCCTCTTCACTCCTGAGAACAAAAACCTCAGGATTCTTTGCCAATGCCCCAAATTTTGTTGTTTCCAAAGCCATGAACAGCCACAGTGAAGAATGCATGGAGTCGGGAGAAGCAATATAAGCAGAATGACTTTAAATTGCCATTCCTTAGTTGTGGAACATCTTTCATTTATAAAGATTTTAAAGCATTTTATTTAGGAGGCTAAACTTGAAAGAAAAATCTTTAAGGACTGAGTTCCATGAAAAAAGAATTAGAAGAAATAAAGTTCATCATTTCGCCTATGTACCAGTAGATGCCCATTATGTTTTTCCAGGTGTTTTACAGTTGTTAATGTAAATTAACTTCTTGCTAGAAAGTATGAAAGTGCTAGACTTCTGGGATATCCAAAATATGTAGGCAAATAGATTTTAGGGTAAGCTAGGAAAGTCTTACTGGTCAGCAAAATTATAGTGAACTGCTTCATAGGAAATTCTGGTCAGCCAGAAGGGGATGAAAATGGCTGTCCATCTTACCAGAATGACCTGTGAATCTTCTCCAGAACTCCAGAAGTTCTATGGCTATCTGACCAGATTTTAACATGTGCTTTATGTTTTGCTTTGTTGTTGTCTTTTTTTTAATTTATAAGTAGTAGCAAGCTGCACCTGGCACCTTACCAAAGAAACATTTGGATCCCCAGTATTCTGCCAAGTGTCACTTTACAAAGGGGCATTTAGAGGGGAAAAAAATAAGTAGGAGACATATTAGAACAGCAACAGGGAAAAGCCCATCAAAATCCCTTAAATAAATAAGACTGCAGCAGTGCACCTTACAGTGCTGTGACTGACTGGCTTGAAACATTCTTGTACTGATTATTTTCACTTTCAGTCACACAAGTGGTCTGATTTTGAAGCTGTGCACCTAAGGGCAAGATATTTGTAAACCTTTTGTTGTTGCTTTTTTGCAGAGAAAAATGAAGAAAAAAAACCCTGCCTCACATACTTGGTGATACACAGTCAGTTTTACTATATGGGTTGTGAAATATTGAAATGGTATCACCCCTCTGTTCAACACACTATGACAGCGTAGAGTAGTTGAAACCAGTTTTCTCTCTGAGATAATCTCAAGAGATGCATTATCACCCTGTTTTAAATACAAGGCTGCTGTATTTCCATAATGAACAGCACGCAAGGATCATGTCTTTTTGTATATTTGCATGAATACCTTTGGTTGTGCAACAGCCAGCACGTCTGAGCTCCCTCCCTGTGCTCTTCCTTCATTTCTGCCTGTAGCATTTCTGCTTCCCATAGTGTAATGATGAGACAGGTGGTATGGAAATCTGTTACCAAAACTCTACATACTTTTCTGAAGATTTCAGACAAAGCCAGTCTCTATTTCAAGTTCAAGGTAGGAATCCATGGGAAGTAGCCTTTCTCAGAATACTTAATACATAATTTGAGTTTTACAGTTTCAGATTGAAAAATGTCTTCATCGTAGAGATTTTTCAGGTTTCCCTTTGAAACTAGTGAAAAAGTTCTAACTTCACTGCTAAGACATAAATGATAAGACATAATTCTTCCTGTAGTTAATTAACAGCTGAACTTGCAGTTCTCGATAAAAATTCACACTTGAAATTTCTTTAATAACTGCAGTATATTATATGGATAGCCTCTGCTATCATCTGCTCACTATTATTACAGAACTGTAATTCTATTTTGATAAATAGATAAATCTTTTTTTTATTACTTATTGTTTGGCTCTAAAATTTTGTCAGCAAGCAACAGCTGAGGACAGTTTTTATTAAAGAGTACCCCAGTACAGTATGATTGAGAACATAACCATAGATCTCAAGCCCTCTAGGATTCATTTTTATCACCTTGTTTGAATTTCTGCATAACTAGACTGTAGATTTCCCCCTGTAGTTCCAACACTGAGTCCAAAAATTCATGGTTGAACTGGAGCATGTCTTTTCAAAAGGCATCCAGTCATGATTCAGTGACTCCAAGTAATGGAGAATTTACAGCACGCTTTATAGTAAACTGTTCCAATAGTTCATTACTCTCACTCCACCTTATTTCCAGTTTCAAATTTTGCTAAACTCAGCTTCTAACAACTGAACCTTATTATGCTTTAGAGACTGAAGAGCTGTCTATAATCAGATACAGAAAAACACAGAAAGGGACACTTCAGAAGACTCCCAGCTCCATTCCTTCTTACTTGTAGGAATCCCAGTGGAATTAACAGAAGACAGAGTTGTATAATTTATTCTAATACATTAACAAACAGAAGTTCTTTTGAGGTATACAGGCACTGTTCAAAGCCTACTGAAGTTCAAATTCTTCCATGTCCTCCGCAGGACTTGCACCATGCTTGAAGGAACCAAATATACTTTAAAACAGAAGCGTCTCTCACAAATAATATAAAATGAAGTACTTAAAAAGGCATGTCTATTGTGCTGATAGGATGATGTTTTACTAGCTCAAATGGTAGAACCTCATCACTTTCAATGAAATAAATGTGGTAAAAAATGTATATATTTCACCGCTGATTTATTTTTACTTAAATGCTGAAGTCTTCAAATCGAGGTAAAGGAGAGTGGAGGAAGAGAAGTTCAACTCTGTACTTCAAAAGCAATTTCATTTCCATTTCTATGGCTATGTGTAACAATGGCCTTGATTGTAATAGCAAGGGTGGAAGATTCAGTAAAACTGTACAATTACAGAGAGAGATCTGGGTAATTACCAGAATGTTCATGAATGTAGAGTTTATTTCTATGAGAGAATAAAATGAATGATGTCTTATTTAGTTCAAACTGCTTAAAATATTGCATCATCAGAAAAGTAGAAAAATTTGGAGGTCACTTCAGAGTTCCTCCTCAGCTTAGCTCACGTTGAACTTAAATTTTAATGTTAGTAAAGGCTTTAGGGTCAAATATTTGCAATTGTTTATGGATTTGTTTTTGCAACATACAAACGTATTAGCTGGTTTGCAAATAGGACCGGAATTGCTTACACACCTGCTACTCAAACACAGCTGTAGAGCAGAAGAGAAGAAGCATAATTTCTTTTCCTTTGGCTTTCTTTAGAGCCTTTTCATCAAGAAAGACCATAGTAGGATTTTTCCCTCTTAAAATTTTCCAGGAGTTTTACTGCAGATCTAAAACTGCTCCTTATCTCTGCTATCCACGTAATTCTTTTTTGTTTGGGGTTTTTTTCTTTTTTTTTTTTTTTTCAGAATAGGTACTTAATTTGTTTCATTTTTTCTTATTTACTGAAACATACTTGATACCTAGTTCTGCCCACTGACTTCTGCTTAACAGCAATCCTATAGGGAAGAAAATCTTAATTATTTCCAGTGTAAGACTTCTTTCCCTATAGGACTGAAGTACTGTATCTAGCCTGCATATGTAGCAAAAGGGCAGCTGTGTGAGCACCGAAGTGATATCAGTCTGCTCCAATACACCGAGAAATATTAGCGTATCAGTAAAATTCTACTTTCAGATTTGTCTGCTTCTAGGGCAGCAGTACGGTCAGATCCTCACTTAATTGTGCCTAGCCTTCTGGATTCATAGTCCTTCACCTGCAACCTCTGCAGTCACGGTGTGTGCTCACTACCAAATGACTCGCTGATCTCTGGAGCTCCTTTCCAACCCCTGTGATTCTGTGATTCTGTGATTCTGTGACTGCCTTGGCCAATTAGTTTTGTATGTACCCCAAAACTGAGCCAACAGAACACCACTGCTTTGAAATAATTTCTCAAGTGTTACAAATAGAGCGTTTCTCAAATCAGGTGTGTATTAGTAAGGTAGATTAACTGCCATAATTCTCTGCCACACACTTTTTCTCAGGGCAAGTTATCTGCAGAAAACCATGGCTCATACCTATTTACATTTTAAAAGTAGTGACAAAAGGAGGAGTCAAGAAAAGCAAAGGTGACTCCTGTACATCACACATGAAGCCAGACTCTTTTCTCCTATCCCGGCACAAAGATACTTCAAAAAGTTTCCATGTGCAGTGGGTTATTTAAGAACTGCTACAATCACAAGAACATAATTAAAACCTTTATCTTCGTAAAGGTGAAGTTTAAAGTTGGTTCCAACTGAGAAAAAGTTACACCGCAGTGCTGTTTGACTGTGTGGTTCCCATTCACAAACCTGGAACCTACCAGGGCTAGCTGTGGCTGAGCAACTCCTGAAGGCTGAGCTGTGTTTATTGACTCCTTTCCATAACCTATCTCACTCAGCAGTAACTGTGCTGGCAGTAGTAGCGCTACGCTGCTGCACACTTACACCAGAGTAAGTCCGAGCAGAAACAGGCCCTGAGGAGACCCTTATCTGCCTGACCCTGATCTCCACAGCTACAAACAACCATATTTCCATTGTAGAAAAAGCAAATTGCAAAGTGAAACAAAGCTATCTTTTGTTTAGGTGTTTATCTTTGTCTTTCTGGAGTCTATCCGCTCTACAGCAATACATGTTGCAGTAAATATTAGTCAAAAGAGATCAATTAAGCTTCAAGGCTTTACACTTTCACCAGACCCCAAGGGTCTCCACTTTTACTGCCTGCTCTTTGTCATTATTTGTGTGTGAGATAATAAAGTGAAAGTCTTCCTTTGGGAAATATATTCCAAGCAGTTTTGGGGAGTTGCCTGTAACAGAGGCCAGTCTGGATTTCATTGGGTTTTTACAAGGTGAAGTCAAAATCCCTTCAGCACTCTGCAAAACATTTAGTTCCTTCAGTACCCAATACATACACACGTCACCCAGAACCATCCTTCGTCACTAAATGACATTTGCATATAACAGAGAATGGCACAGTTGTATTTTTACCTAAAATTTCCACAACTGAGAAACTGGTTTCCTGTTGGATCGGGCTCAAATGCGCTATGTAAGGGAGCATTACTGCTGTTCGTTACTCTCAGATCTTCTTAAATACGAAAACTTGTGTGTAGCGGTAAATTTTTAAGTTCAAATCAAATGTTTTCTTCTGCATATTTAGCCAGATGGTTTGCAGGACAGTGTTACAATTGTTCGCTGTAGTACTAATAGCAGGAGAACACGCTGAGGAGCACGTTGGTAGAGGACTTACTCGTTTTCAGCAACAACTTTTAGAAGTTAAATAAAAATCAGAACAGCGGTGTTATAATAACGGTTGGCAATTATAAAGTACTTCACATATCCCGCCCTTTAATTCTTAAAATGCTTTACCACATGTAAAGCAGATTTGACAGACTGTTGAAAGTCAATTAAAATCTGTCATGAACTTTGCCTCGAAATGGTCTCCAGCATTTTCCCCTTTCTCTTTGAGAGGATATCTATGTCTTCAATCCTACAGAAACCAAACAAACTGGGAGGTGCTCCTGAAAAGGGAATTTTTCAGACAAAGCACTCTTAGCAAAGGCAAATTAATTATTCCCGTCCTGATGCCTTTTGCAAGTCATGTGGAGAGCCTTCATCCATAGTGATGCTTTTTTTCCTCATTTGAGAGGGATTTTGCTATGGAAGGAGGACTTCCTAAAATCAGAACTGCAGTTTTCCTTCTGCAATACAGTGGGGTCATCTTATACATTTCTTTCACTTTACTCTTACTCCCCTTTTCTTTGAATTTACAAGACAAGGTTCTGGTGTATAAATGCATACCAAGTGGTAGCAGTGAGCAGAAGGATTGTCCCCTTTCCTTTGCCATATTTTGTGACCAAATGACAGAAATTTCAGCCGAGGTGGAAAAATGCTCCGAGAACAAGCAGAGGTTTTTATTGCCCTATAATGTTAAGGAACTGTTCTCCAGCACAATACAGCAAACATCAGTGGTAAAGGATTACTGTACTGACAAAATATATATATCCTGAGATCAGGCATAAATCTATTGCAGCTGCAAAATGAAAAAACAAAACAAAACAAAACCATGTCCATTCAGCACTGCTCTCCCAGGAAAAGAAATAGTCGCTTTAAAAATGAATGATGTTATCACCAAGGCAAGTTGGCCATCATCAGGGGGGCTTAATTATTCAAATGGAAACGGGCTGCTTGCAAAGGATGCTGCCATTCGGGATTACCGTCAGCGAGTGTCTTGCAGAGTAAGCAGCCGGTGGTGATTCAGCCCAGTTTGTGCTCCGATCGAACCCCTCAGTGGTGCAGAGCAGGTGAAGCCCTCGCAGGAGGGTCAGCTGCTGTCCTGAGCGTGCTGTACCGGATCAAAAATGCTGTGAGCAGAAGCCTTCAGCTTCTCGTCTCCCCTTCCTCAGTACCTGCCCGTGTAAGCTGATGTTCGGTGACATCTGAGCTGGGCACATGTGGAAGTCGTTCAGAGAAATGGTATTTTTAATTATACATAAAATAATGTAAAAAATAATGATAATGGAGAGAGAGCTGCTGCTTCTTATTTGTGTTCTGGCTTTGTTCTGTTATCCTTACTTCCCCTGGAAAAGGTCACTATCCTGTTGTTCTGTTGTAATAAAACAATCTGAGCCTTCTGGGATCTTATTTCCGTTCCTTGCTTCACCCCAGGATATTTGCAAAGTCTCAGAAAGCTCTGAATCACACGTTTCCTAACCCATACTGGGGCATGTATTTAAGTTTCTTATTAAAAAAGAAAGGTTGGTTTTGTTTTTCTTTTTTTTCTTGTTGTATATTTCAATAACTCATTTCAACACAGAGCTCTTCTTCCAGCCCCAGCAACCCAGCCCGAACAGAGTGGAGACTCACCATCAGCCCGAACCGAGATGATCTGGAGGATGAAGAAGACGGGTCCCACACCCCGGGCAAAGGTGAGAGATGATCTCCGGGAGCTCAAAGCCATCGCCCTGCCGCGAAGCCCCCCGATGCAGGAGGTGGTGCGGAGGTTTTCCTCTCCCTCCTTCGCAGCACGGGCTGCGGTGATGGTTTCAAGGAGCCGCTTTCTCTCGGCGGGATCCTGAGTGTTGGGTCTGTGCTGAAGGCGGGAGGGGTGGAAAAAGAAAGGGAGAGGGAGGGAGAGTGGAATCTGTCGCTTGGCGGGTGTGAAGGGGAGGGGAGGTGGGGGGAGATGTCCGGCCAGCTGGGGCTGGGGAGAGGCTTTGCCCAGCCCAATCGGCAGGGCAGCGAGCAGCGAGAGCCGGTGCGAAAAGTCACATTGCCCTGTCAGTAAATAGCGAGCGGTGCGAGAAATGCAGACACCGGGAGGGAGGGAAAGGGGGGGATGAGGCAAGAAACGAACAGGAGAAATCACTGGCTGAGGGGAGAAGGGCAGCTGCATAGCTGGCGCTGGGAAGGGATGAGTTTGTGGAAGGAACTATGCATCCCACGGGGATGGGATGGTGAGTGGGGAGTGCTTTCCCTCTGTGGGGTGAAAGCAGCCAGTGTTGCTTAGGGTTGCAGGTCAGCGTTCTGCCACAGCAAGAGTGACAGTCTGCAGGTGAGAGCAGAGGAAAGGTGGCAGATGGCACTATACCATGACAGTGGAATTTCGTTGAGGATGGGGACTGCTAGTCCTGCTGCTCCAGGTCCCAGCTTCTGGAGGGGCAGAAGGAAGTACAGGTCAAAGTTGGACTCTGCTTCAAAACACATCATCCCAACACCTTCATCCCTTCATCAGTGCCCCTGACACAGAGGAACAGGCTGGTGCTCCTCGGGGCTGGAGGCAGTTGGTGAGGGGAATTTCCAGCTCCCGTCAACACTTGCAGCAGTGACATCTGTCCTTTATTCCCACTCGTCCTAAATTTGTCCAAACAAAACTAAAAAAAATATAACCCACAATAAGAGGAAATATATGAGTGGTGATGCCAGGATTTATTTCACTAAATATATAAACGGAATAGTTTCGTGTTGCTGTTGGAACTCAGCAGAACTGAGAAATGTTGTTTTCATATTCCCATCCTATTTTGCTTTGATTTCAGCTTCTTAAAATTTTTTCCCTTAGAAATTCAAAGCTGGGCAAAAATGTTCACTTAGCTGGAAACTCCAAGCCACCGACAGCTGGAGCAGGAACCCGACCTCCCTACCACCACGGCCCTGGTGGCAGAAAGGGCAAGGTGCCGGTAGACATCTTCTGATCACGATGAGCCTGCCAAATGCTATTTTCAGTCTGATTGGAATGACTCAAGCTTAGGAACCTCCCTGTATGATGCTCAAGCAAGCAATAACACCATGGTACTGGAAGCTTTAAAAATGCCTATGTTTGATGAATCTGGCTTGATAAAGCTCTGATTCAGGTGACTTTTAAGAGATCTTAGCCTCTTTCCATAGGAAAATGAACAAATATGCAGATCTTCTTTACTGTGAGAGTGACAGAGCACTGGAACAGGCTGCTCAGAGACTGTGGAGTCTCCTTCTCTGGAGACATTCAGAACCCACATGGATGCCTACCTGTGTGACCTCCTGTGGGGAACCTGCTTCAGCAGGAAGTTGGGACTCTATGATCTCTTCAGGTCCCTTTCATCCCCTACGATTCTGTGATTCTTTGGTTCTGTGACTGTACATACACACAATGCAAATATACACTTTGAAAGGTTTTGGACAGGTAGCTTTGAATTTTCTGTTTATCCAAAGAACACAGATGGCAGCAGGTTTCTTTACCTTGTCTTGTCAACCAAGGACTTGTAAGGAACGCCACCAGAATTAGAAGGGCAGCTTCATGCTCACTAAATCTTTAACAATCAGTGCACTGTAACTACATAACTACATTTTGTGCCAATGGAAATTGTATGCTATGTACTGCAGAAATTAACATGACAGAAAAGGAAATAGAAAATTGTAGCATTCTTCGAACTTCTCTGTTTCTTTTACTGCTGACTTTGCTAATGGCATAAGATGCGTTTTTTACTCTCTGATATTCCAATAGTTTGACATCCATTTTAAAAATCAGTGGGCACAAAAAGAAGAAAGAGGATGTTGGATCTATATACTTTCAGTGAAATAGCAAAGACGTTTCATGAAACTGAGCAACCAGTTACATCAAGACATACAGACATGAACCGAGACTTGACATGACCACAGCAGTAGCTCCACGTTTCCTTGACATTTGTCATAAGGCTGACAACTTTATTTGCCCTTTGCTGTCCCCAAGGGATTGGCCAAAGCATTTGTGGGAAAGGGCAGCATCTTCTAGATTTCCATCTAAAATTCCAAAGGTCTGCTTGATTTATTTTGCTGTAATTGGATCATTTTCTCCTGTTGATATATGTAAGGGCATGTTGCCACTCTGGCTCCTGTCTTGGAAAATCTCAGCTTGTATTCTTGAGCAGAACATGTCACTGATTTCAAAGAATTACAACAGACCACAGGATATGTTCCTTACTGAAGGCATGAACAGTTGGTAGAGTGAACTGGCTTCTTCCTCTCATCCCATCTCAGCTGTAAATTAAGAATGTAAGCTTGAAAGGGTAGGGATGCTTGCCAGCTATTGACTCCTGGAAGTAATTAAGTGCATCACTGCAAACCAGTTGTCCTTCAAATCTAATATTTCAATAGGAAAAAAACTCTTGTTCCTAGTGTATTTTGGAAGATTTATATAAAACTGAAGAGTTCAGGTTTGGTACTGAAATGATGTGCACATTGTTTTGCATTGAAATCAACATTAATTGGGTTAAATTTCTGCATTTATACAGTGGGCTTCTTTGCACCAAATACTCAAAACGAGGTCTGGATCTTATGATGGATAGATACAGATATAAATATTTGCTCAGAAACTCTAGCATTCACAGTACTACAGTAACACATTGGTTGAACAACTCAGTGTGTAATGTACAATGTTTTGTGTTACATTACAAAAGATTAATTGTATGTGTAACTTTACACAGGTCATAGATCATGCCTGCCTTGGGAGTAGTGAATGTGCCAACAGTGATATTTTATAAAACACTGTTTCACTGTGTACAAGCTTTTACATAGAGAGTAAGACACGTGAAGGCGATACGATGCCATTAAGTATTTATGTGTACACATGTGAATGCAGTGCACACAAAGCACTCGTGTACTGTAAAGCACACAATAATGCTTTGGGCATCTAGTAACTGGAGATCATCTACATAGATTTCCATGTGGAATATGTCATTCAAGTTAAGAGTGAATTCTTTGCACCAAAAAAACACCTAAAAGAAATTTAGGTGATCAAAGACATATTTGAAAGCATTTGAAAATATGTATCTACAATAGAGCCCATATTATTATTGTATTTGACCTTTTCATATCTACTCCTAGGAATATCTACCTTCTACCACGAAAGACTTACATAATATAGACATTACAGGCGTGAAAGTCACAATTCTGCAAATTCTTACATGTGATCTTAAGTCTTTGCAGGATAAAGGTGCAAGACCCTAAGGCCTTGAGCGAATAGACACCCTTTAGAAAAATCTGCTGTTTCCAGCCAAGCTGGGTAGATGTTGGCAGAATTGTTCAAGAATTGCAGCTGGCAGTGAATCTGGCCTTTGAAGAATGCTGGAAAGTCAAAGGAAAGATCACTTTTCATATCACAAGAAAGCACAATAGAAAAAAAGTTACTGTACCGAAAAAGATATCTCTCATCTCTGTTGAAGCAGGAGATTCAATTTAGCTTGTTTCCTTGATTAACCAATAAATTTCAGATGTTGACAGTCTGCATAATTTAGTCTGAAGAGCTAAATTTAAACGGATTATAGACTTAAGATTTACTTACTATCCTATTTTTTTTTTTAAAGAGAAGTAATTAATACAAAAGTGAGTGAGGTGGTAATTAAATTGCTCTAAGAATTCTGATTGTTGAAATTTATCATACCATTTGGAACATCTGCAGCACTGTCCCCAGATGAATTTGCAAGGACGTGCATAGGGAAATTACTGAGGTATATATTTTGCTTTATGTCCTACACTCAGCTGCACAGCTTGCATGAAATAATGGCACCGATAAATAACTCCACAACCATTTGTGGCATCCATGCCAAGCTAAGAGCTACCAATGCCATACTTTCAGATTCTGGCTGATGTATGTTGATGTAATGAAGGAGTTAATTTCCTACAGGACAGTCATGCTGAAGATTGCACTCTCTACAGTGGAAAGAACCATGAAAATCAAGAGGATTTGGGTACTGCAGTTCACTAAGATGTCAACCTGTAAGTTACACAGCATCTTCATATTTTCTCTCTTCACGTACAAATGGAGCTCATCAGCTATACACACCATTCTGACACACTCTTAGTAAACCATCACAAATTCCTTTATAGATATCTTTGTAGTATTATGACTTTATCATTGGAGATGTCTGCTTCTTAAAGTTTATGTCTTCAGCTGCACTAGAAATAGGACATCCAGAATTTCGGCTCGGCTTACCAAGCACAAAGAAAAGGGATCTGAAATACCTCACAGACAATATAGCATTTACGTACAAGTATTGCAATGATTGACTGATGTGTCTTGAAGGACATGGAGTCTGTGCAACTGAAAGGCAGTCTGGAATCATTGGTAGCACTGTACATCTTTTATATTCATTGATAGTACACCTAGTGTATATGAGGATCCAAACTTATTCTACAGCTGCATCCGTGCTTTTAGCCCCCAAAAAACTGGAAAAGAAAAAAAAAAAAGGGGGAGAGAAAGATTTCTTTGTTTATAAAACCTGAATTATTAAGCAACAGTAATGGAGACAAACATTTTTCAGTGTCTGGCAGTCTGCAACAGTCTACTAGCTGCAGGGAACTTTTTATTTTATTTATACAGAGTGTTTGCACCTAATTAAATGAAAAAGTAGAAACATGCAGAACTACCTGAAAGTAATTCAGGGAGCTGACAAAAAAATAAAAATAAAAAAGAGGAAAAAGATATATGTCCCACTTTGTGGGTGGTGTGTTGAACACTGGGACCTGTGTGATGGTTCTGCTGACCCTGAGAACGACTGCAATTCTTACACTTACATCATGTTATGTGGGGTCAGGTGTTGTCATGTGACAGGCCGTGACCCCCATATAAATCACTGCCATGCAAACTGTAAAAATCACACTTCATTTCTTGAAGACTGAGCAGTCCCATGAAAAAAAAACACAGATATCTGGCCATAAAACAGTAGCCACAATATTAGTGATACACAAAATGAGCTTCATTTTTTTTCCCGACGAACAGAGGTAAAAGTCTGAGTGTTCTTGGTTGGTGCTATTTGGCTGGGAGTGGGGAGCAGGAGGCTGGAATTTTTACTTTCTTCTCTTCATTTTTTTTCTAAAACCTTGCAGCAGTTTAATGGGTGAAAGGTATGTAGCAGTGCAAAAGGTACTGAAGTTTAGCCAAGTGGTTTCCCTTGGGTCTCTCTGGGCATCTGTAAAAGTCTGAGTAAAGACAGAATCTAATATTTCGCCTGGATATCCTTCGTCTGTTTGCCAGTGAACCACTCCCATTTCATAGTTTCACCTTTCTCTTCCCACATCCTCCAACATTCACCACGTCCAGATGGATTTTGAAGATCTCCAAGACTCCTCAATCCCTCTGAGCAACCTGCGCCAGTGCTTGGTCAAGCTACTGAAATCCTCTACAGATGCCCAGACATCTTCCTCTTTCCTCACAGCATATGTGCAAGCCTAGAAGCTCCATGACAAACCCTGAAGTGTTCACATATCTACCTTTCCTCCACTAGTCTAACTGGGAGAAATCTCTTCAGGACCTACTTGTTCGTATTCCCACTTCTTCTAACAATACCCGAATCTGCGAGACATTTTTCAACCTCACCAGCTCTTACCTCAGAGAAACCCACCTCAGCACGAAGGCCTCCCAGCCATGTAAGCTGTACTTTAGTCTCTGTGATAATTATGCAAAAAATTGTGCGCAGCGAGCCCCTGGAATACAGAAGCTGTCCCTGACCAAGTTGCAGGACGAGGCCTCTGCAAGCACTTTCCCTTGTATGTGGCACTTGCCACGACACTGCTTGCTACAGCAGAGCTGTGCTCCAGCACCTCGGGTTCACTTTGCAGAGTGACATGTATAGTTCTTCCGTTTGCAAACACAGGCCGGTAAATATGAACAAAATGAGTCCGGAAAGCTGGGAACAGTGTGTCTCAGAGCTGGGAAGGGTCTCAAACTGAGCCTGGGGGATATGCAAGGCCATGACTGTAGTATTTGTCCTGCTTCCAGCGCAGCAATTAATCCACCATTTATTTTACCAGTCACCTCATATTTCGGCTTTTGTGTCTCAGCCTGGTTCTCCAGCTGTTTCCTAGAAGTTTACTTAACTGCATTATAAGGTATGTTTCCTGGACCTTAAGGCATCCTCAATTTCTCATTAGCTGTTAGCTCTGCCCTCTAGTGCTGCACGCGACACAGGAACTGGATGTTGTGTCATAGACCAGTGGCTTTGCCATAAAACCAAGCTGGCATTTGCAAACCGACCACATTCAAGGTCAAAAATCTACATGTTGGCTAAACAGGATAGATATTTTTTGCCTCCCAGGAGTGGCTTACCGGTCCACTTGTAGTCATTCAAACAGCAAGCCTCTCAAATTCAGCCCACCTAACATCCAGAACTTGACAGTGCTGAGTGGTTCAACTTAAGTTTACTTATTGCAAACTTATAAGGCTCAACCCATAGCTTTGGTCCTCATCGCAGTTCTCAGCTTCTGAGGATTTGACCAAGTGTCTCTCTGAGCAAAGCACAACTGAGAAAACTCTGTGCTTGAAATTCGAGGTTAAGCTAGGATGAATGGCTGAGCCAACAAGATCTCAGAGACCTGCTGAGGCAAAAGGCTTTTCTAGCAAGCTATCACAGTACCCAGATGTCTCAAATAACAAGGTATAGTCATGAAATACAAACTGTACCTAGACACTGAGTTTTGGCTTCAACATTTTGGAGACTGCAGAGCATGTGGAAGAAGTTCTGCACTTCTGCACTTTGCACTTAAGTAGAAGTATTTCTAAGTAGAAATTTGTGCAAACCCTTAAGAGCTGTTTTCCTAATTCCACTTGAGGAAAATGGCACGGCTCAAACACACCAAAGCACTTAGGATAATGCTGTCATGTTCCTAACGAGTGGATGAAGTGAAATGAAGCCATATGACATCTTCAAAATGCACACCATCAAGGTCAGTAATGCCGCTTGGTTAGGCATTAGGGAATATGAGGCAAATGGAAAACAGAGAGTGAAGAAAATACCCTTCAATACTCCTGGTCTTCCCTTCCTTCCCTTCCTTCCAGCTAGCACACTTATCTTTCAGCCCAACCCCTTTCACACATTTGTGGTCTCTCCAAGTCATTCAGGTAAGGAGAGAAGGAATGAGCATTTTGAAGTGTAAAGCTACTGAGTTTTATGTTTAGATATTATCATAGAATGATTTGGGCTGGAAGGGACCTTTAAGATCATCTCCCCTGCTACAGGCAGGGACAACTCCTACTAAATCAGGTTGCTCAAAGCTCCATCCAACCTGGTCTTAAACACCTCCAGGGAGGGGGCATCCACAACATCTCTGGGCAACCTGTTCCAGTATCTCACCACTCTCACAGTAAAGAATTTCTTCCTGATAAGTACTGGAAGGCAGCTATGAGATCCTCCCAGAGCCTTCCCTTCACCAGGCTGAAAACCCCAGCTCTCTCTGCCTGTTCTGGCAAGGGAGCTGCTTCTGCTCCCTGATCGTTTTCATGGGCCTCCTCTAGACTTGCTCCAAGATTGCTGGAGGAATAAGCATGACAGAGAAGAGACTGCAAAAACTCATGAAGATACAGATGGTACCAAGCTGCCAGGGAAATCTGGAGAACTGAGGCATGGAAAGAAAGGTTAGAAATAAAAACATTGAACTATTTGGCTCTGAGTGATTACAAGGAAAGCTAATTTCTGTTCTCCCAATCTGCCAACTACATTCTTGCCCACAGTGTGGCTTTCCATCTTTTCAGAAAACATTTAACAGGTTCTCCTCTGCATCTTTTCTCCAGCTTTTCAGTTCTGACATTTAGTTTTCCTTGAGGAGAAAGCTAAAGAAGCAAAGCCACATTTTCTGGACAGACACAATGTCAAGAAAAGTGCATGTGACTCAAAATCAGTTAAGGTCCCGTGCAAAGTGATGGTCACCAGGGATTCAGCAGTATCAGCAAGCACTTGGGCTGGGCTGCATTATGGTACTGAGAATGCTCCAAAGACTGAATAGCTAAACAACTTACAGAAGCAGATTGTACCTGCTAGTTTTACAATGGCTGTGCTACACTTTGGGAACATAATCTTGCATGTTCTCCTTTTCAATGCAACCCTTTAGTTTGCGTCGGGGAAATCAGACACGATATTCAACCCTTGCCAAATACTATCCACAGCTTCCAAAGTTCACGTTCATTCTTGAGATCAAGTCTAAACCTCAGGAGCTGAGTAATACTTAAGCAGCTGTTAAAGTACACTCTACATGCCATAATGACAGCTAAGGGTGGGCCAACAACATAATTTGTGTACCAAAATCATTTACCAGAATTAGCAGTCTATGAGCTAATGTCAGCCCTTCGAACTGGTGCACTCTTGCAAATGGGTTTGAGCTTAATAATTTGAGAAACTGTAATTGGTGTATCAGCTCTTGGAAGACTACTAACGTTGCAACCAACATTTTTTATTACCTGCTACAGAAATAGTAGTGGATTATTATTAGCTTTAAAAATACTGAAAATATATAGATGTTACTTTAAACTTAAAATGACATCAAAACACACACTTTTAGCAGTGGAAGTAGCCAGGATATTTTTGACGCAAAAATATTTATTTTTTAAAAAAAGAAGCATTCTCTCCCACCTGGTAAAAGAAAAATCAGTACTGTGTATCCTCAAAGAATTGGTAATTTTAGCTCTTTAAGTAGAAGTATGAAGAAAATAACTCTGGACTCCCAAACCACTCTAAGCATGGAATATTGCTACCAATGAGATTACTTTAAATCTTTTAAATTAAAATATTTCTAATATATAAAGCCTTATTAGCATATAAATCATATACTCCATTTTCAAATGAAATTAGACCTTCCTCTGCAGTCTGGAACATCTGCAGTTTGTAATGGTACAAAGAAGCTGCGCAAACTGAATCAAGACAGAAGCTTTTTGTGCGTACGTGCATACATGCATGCATATGCACATGTGTGGGTGAGTGTAACTCTGAGGGTGTATGAGAAAAGGAGAGAGAGAAAAGGGGAGAACATTTTCCCTTGCTTCTTTATTTTTACAACTCAGGATCTGGCAGTAGGTGATTTCCAGACATTGATCTAATGTTGCAGACCTCGTTGTATGCTGATACCTCCACAATTAGATCTGTGGTTAAGACTTCCCACTTGAAGAACTTTGATTTTTTTTCTGCATACCTCCTGCACATGCAATAGGTTTCATTAAATGTATTAAAAGGATAATTAAAATATGAAATGAAGCAACTTTTAAAACTTTTTTTTTTTTTTTTTAAATAAAAAAAGGGCTATGGAATAGGAAGGTTATTTAATAAGGGCTCTGATAAAATGTTTGGATAAATAAATCAGCATTCAATTATACAATAATTAGTGTATAATTTCAGTAGCTGAGACACTGTTGACCAAGCTACTAAAACCTATTTTATAATAGTCATGAATTATTGACCAATGGATAGGGCTTAAAATAAGGCCTGCTCCTTCTGGTTTAGTCTGTGTTCATAGTGTACTTATCAAACCCTCTTTTCTCTATCTGACTAATCTTTTTTGGTCTCATTCAAAGTCTATATGTTATCCTTGCTATTTTTTCTGGCCCAGATGGTGAGCCAGTATTTGGAACACAACCAATACTTACTACTAAGACAAGCAGTCTTAGGGTAGGAGAGATGACTGCATGACAGCTTTGCACATGAATGCAAGTGCAAATGTTCTGTGTCTCTGAATGCAAGAGAATTGTTTATTTTTTTTAGTATTTCATACTTCTTTTACTAGTGAGAGTGGTACTGCAAGAGCAATCCTGGCTCCCC
Organism: Tetrao urogallus; assembly: GCF_951394365.1. Classification (NCBI taxonomy): domain Eukaryota; kingdom Metazoa; phylum Chordata; class Aves; order Galliformes; family Phasianidae; genus Tetrao; species Tetrao urogallus. Next base: position 7,974,495 of record NC_136820.1, on the reverse strand, counting down.
ATCCAAGTCACGATAAGTAGGACACATCTCAGAACTTTGAGGAAGAAACAAAAAAGTCTAATAAGAGAAAAAGAAAGGGAGCAATCAAAAGACAACAAGTGAAAGGGATAGGATGCTACAGGGAAACACTAGGGAAAAGTATATAGAATGTTCTAAAAATGAGAACAATCTTCTACTTTGAAGAAATAGTCAGACTTTGGGCCATCCTGCTGAACTATTACTTCAAGCCATATGAAAGTTTGGCATCACAGACTACGGAAAGCAGGTTCTGACAGCCCTCCACGGATTTACATACCTGCTAAAGTAAATGAGAAAATGAAAAGAAAGAAAAAGTAAAAAAAAATATGGAGAGAGGAGAGCAGAGGAGAGCAGAGGAGAGCAGAGGAGAGCAGAGGAGAGCAGAGGCCTTCAAACATCATTTAGTCGAACTGCCTGACCACCTTACGGATAACCGAAAGTTAAAGCATATTACTGAAGGACAATAATATGCCTCTTGAACAGTGGCAGGCATGGGGCTTCAACCACCTTGCTAGGAGGCGTGTTCCATTTGACTGCTTTCATGGTGAACTGGGTAGAAACCTTGCATACTTGATTTCAGATCTAACAATTTTAAGAGTGCACTCTCAACATTCTTGAATATCTCTGAATTTCAAGTAACTCTGCCCTTCCAAGAGAAATATATGCAGAACAGCATGAGTGTGTGGCATCTAAATGCTTTGAAATACCTGGTCTCCAAATACTTACATGCCCCTTTACTATGGTAGGGCTCATAATTGGATAGATATTGCAATACCTTCAAATAACTAATTACAGATACATAGTTGTCTGCACCCTGTCAAGCCCTGATAGATTGCAGAGCCCTAAAGCAGGCACCACACTTTAAAATAATAGGTAGTCATGTGATGATATTTCCTGTTTGCTTGCTTTGCTTTCTCCTCCTAAATCTCCTGCACTGTTAATATCTTCATTTCTACCTCCATCTTTGTTTTCTCTTCTCTGTTTTATATTAACTTGTCCACTTTCTTCTTCCTCTGTTGTTCTACTCTTGACTTTACAGCATAACAAAGAAAACAAAATATAGGTGGAAAAAAGAAACATTGCAATTTGATTTAACTTCTTGTACGTCTCATGCTATTTTGTACATGCAACCTTAGCTTACGACTGACGTTTCACTTGAGAAATATTAGTTTTATTTTGGAAAGAGAAAGTAGTTTTCTAGTACACGTGGTTTTTGGGAAAATATTATCTGAGTGTACCCTGAAGGCTAGGAAACCAAAGGCAAATAAAAAGAACCTCAAATTGATTATTTTTAAGTCAGAAGGCAAATAAAAAGGAAGTCCAAATTGATTATTTTTAAGCTACCCTCATCACGTATGATTTTGGAACACTTAAGGTTGGCAATACTGCAACATGGATCAGGAGCGGTATTTGCCAAAAATCAGGCTGAGCTTTCTCCCTGTTTGCTTCTTTTTGTACCTGGTAGCAGTGCAGGATTTTTCAGGACAGGCTGTTAAAATACACTGTCTGCAAACTAGCAAAGCAGGAGTGTGCATTCTGAAAACAGGCGAAATAGAGAACAGGGGCATTTCCTGACTGCCATGCTCCCTCTTGTCTTCAATCCTGGATGAGGATGAGCTTTGAGTCTGGCTCCAAAACAGCCTCAATTCTCTGTCTCATTCCTTGGACTGATGTACTAAACCTTAAAGCTTCCTCGTGCATCCTCTTATGATCAGAGGTACCAATTAATTATACAAATCAGTGGCATTTTGACAACACAGGCAGGCAGCAAGTATTATTTGTCCTCAGACTATTAGAGGTAAAAAGGGCAAATGCAAAGCCATAGCATCATCCTCCTATTTTGGGATGGGGGTTAGTTTCCTCTGCTTTGTTTTCCTCTGCTTTTAATAGCCTTAACTATGCCTGAGAAACATCTCAGCTTTAATGAGCAGCTTTCCAAACTTGACCAGAACTTCAATGGTGGCTTGTAAAGGACAATTCTCAACAGCTTCATAGTTTTTTTATTTCATTAGGAGAAGGAGCAGAAGTAACAAGACATTATACAAGTGGGATTGTGCTCCCTGTTCTCAGATGTTTCCTTCTATTTGTGTAGCTAAGATGTCTGTAACCCTGGTAAGTACCACACTATTTCCAGTCAGATTAACACAAGTTGTTCTGGAAATTCCATGGCAAGCTCCTCTCTATGCAGCTATTACTTTATTTTTCAATCATTTTTAGGCTTGATGCCATCAATTCCACTCAGATATAAAGCCTGGAAATCAGAATATGTAGAATTCATAAAGGAAATATCATACAAAGAAGAAAAGCAGTTATTTACAACTGTAGCAGTGGGGCTTTTCCAAGAATTTCTAAATCTGCATATTCCTTTGCCCACGATGTTCAGCTTCTGCGGTGGACAGTTTGACAGATCTGAATTGGAATGACATTCAACACATAAGAAACAGAAACAAGTGCAGAAATCTTGGCAGCACTGCTGCTGGCTCCTTGCTGGTGGCACAGATATTGAGATTAATTAGCATTATAGCTCAGGACACAGTGAGTTAGGACCAATTGCTGACACGGAGCCATGGAAGGGATTTGGCAATCCCTATGCAAACTGAACTTACCACAGAGGGTTTTGCGGGTGTCTTGCAGAGATGCACACTGCTATGAATGCATATATGAGGAAGCTGAACATTTCCAAACTCCCAGCAACGCTAGGAGAACACAGATCCAAGTTTACCTTTCCATGAGGGCATCACACTTTCTCTGCATTATTATCAGTCTGTTCCTCAGCTATGTGCAGACGCAGCTGTCTCTTTCCTGAATCTTCTTGCCATTTGGAAGCTCTTGTGTTGCTGTATAAATAGGGACAAAAGCTTGAAGCTTATCCTAGCACTTGCATGAACCGCACAGGAAGATAAGGTGCTTAAAATCAGTAGTAATATCCTAGGCTGAATGGTGCATTTAGGAGCTGGCAGAACCTGGCTTTCGAAGCAGCATCTTTTTGAGAGTCAGAGGGTCTTGTAGATACAGCCAAACTGTTAGAAAAATTCCTGACTGTAGCACTCATTTGTCCAGTTCATAAATCTGTCTCTCCGTTCTTCAAAGTGCCAAAAGCTATCTAGCCAGACATCCAGCTTTTACAAGACAGTCTAACAAGCTGTCTGGCTCAATTAGTTGAACTCTGATGGTGCTCCAGATTTTCAGTCAGCAGACCACTTTATAAGTAAAATATCTACTCACAGACCCCGTTCCCTTCCGGTACTGGTAGCTTAATCTACCATGTATTAGCTTTAATATGTGTTTTGTTTTTTTTTCAGTGAACCACAAGAAAGAGCCTTGCAGTCCATCCACACACCGCAGTTTCAGATCCTTGATTCCTCAGCCTTTATTGGCCTTCTTTGCTGTAAATGGTGTCAGTGATATTTTCTATGGTCTGGTTATGCATAACATGATGTGAAAAAAAAGCTGCATACTTGGTATGACTGAGAAATTCTGAGTACAAAAGTACTCTTTGGGATTTCTTCAGCCTGAGCTCACCCTGTTCTTGGATAATCCTGTAACAGACTGTTCTCTATGATCACAGATATAAATGGCCCCACAGAAGCTGGAGTACTTGACTATATTACCAAGATACACTGCACACGGTTATAACTAATTGCTGTTTCCATTATAACTTGTATTTTAAAGCTGTTATGGTGCAGTTAAACAGCAGCAGTCCTTGTAAAAGCAATGTTAAGGCTTTTGATCAATAAAGAGTAAAATAACTCTAGAATTCTACTAGAATTACAGATCTGTAGTGATGCCACTTCCTAAAAATGGAAATGCTTAAGAAAGAAGCCTTGTTTGAAACCAATTCTTCAAGATCTACTCTTGGCATGTATACAAAGGGATTCTCTTTCTTGGCAGAGTAGCTTTCACCTTCCCATGTTTCTACCACTCACTGCTAAAAGCTTCAGCGATGGTCCCATGAGTGTTCCAGAGAACCTGGCTGCTTTGGTGATGAAGCACAATTCTCACTGGTGATGCAGGCATTAGAAACACAGCCACACAGGCAACATCTGAAGGAACAAAATCCACCTCAGAAACAAAAGCCAAGAGACTGAAAATGAATTATTCCCTATTATTTCACATACTGTTTTCTTCTTCTGAAGGACTATTATCCTTCCTCCTATAGTTCTTCCATAAGTGCACACAGTTCTGTCCATCTCTTAAGTGTGGAGTCCGTTATCTTTGCACTCTCTTATAGCGTTGTCTGTGCAAAGCTCATTCAATTACCTTCTAGCCTGTGACTGAAAACTGATAGAATCCTGAGTCATAAAAAACGAAGAAAAAATGGTAAATACACTATGGGAATGTAATGCTACTAGAGCTCTTGTGTTTTAGAAACTTAATACGTTTTGGCAGGGAAATTCAGTACAACCATAGTGATTCATTTTTCTCTGTTTAGTTTTTGGAATTTGACTAAACTCTAGCAATACTGCATGAATCCAAATAAGATGCTACTTCTGTTTACAATCTTATTACATGACTAACTAATTCTGCATAAAACTTTGGCTAAATATGTAAAGCACAACATAAAACTCATCCTATATACAGCAACTAACAGAGGAGAATAGCTATTTTAAAACTAGGTGCACCTATTTAACACATTTTAGAGCAGGCCTTATTTTCACGAGCTTTATAACTTAATATGCTGTTTTTATGAGAGATAATCATCAGGATTACATGGAAAGATGTTAGCAGAGTACCACATATTGTGAAATAATTCTCAAAATACCAATCAGTATTCTCAATTATGCTTTCTATTTGATTGTTAAAAGCCAATCCTGTTGACCCAGCAGTATACACTTGTTTTTGCAGCCACTATTGCTGCTTAGTAATGTCTTGGGAAATCCTACACCTTTTAAACTTTATGCAAATCATCTAAAAGGAGCCAACTTTAACACTCAGGTCGAATTAGAAAATAGGAAAATACACAAAGTAAGTAGTTTAAGGACAAAGTTGTCTCTAGCTAAAATGAAGCGTGAAGTCCTAGTGACATTATGAAAACACCAAAATGTACATTAAAATTCCTAAACATCGCTGCTATTCACAACAAGCCAATGAAAACATTTGTTATTTCTGTGCCTAAAAGTGAGTCTATAAGTTAGGAAAATGATGTCAGTGTAAAAGAATTCCAAACTAATTTTATCTGATTGGCAAGTGAATTCAAGTACTGAGATATTAAATAAATATTTGACAGCACCATTCCATAGTATAATTTATTTCACATATGCACTAAATTAAAACAAAACGTTTAAACATTTTTCTAAACTGCTAGCAATTTCCAGGCAAACCACAAAGTGAGATGATGGCGATGGTTGCTATTGTGTAACGGTGGAGAACCTTCTCATTCTTCCAAAGGTCATAAAGAGTTTTGAACAAATAATCAAAACCACAAGGCAAAGAAAAGTATGGCAGTTCGGTTTGAACTTGTAATGACAGAGAATTAAAATTTATTCCACTGAGCACTTCTGCTAGTGGAGGAAGAGGAAACAATGCTAAATGCATGGTGTTGTATCTGTATCAGGAAAGACTATTGTGATCATTAAAGAGCCCAGTTTTTCTTGGATGTGGGAAAATTCATTCCATGCGACAAGCCTGTTAAGATAGTATTTGAATCTGTGATGTGTCTCAATGACTGATGATGAAATATGTTCGTTACATAATGACCAATAGGTATCAGCAGAGGATGACACACAGGGAGACACTAAGCCCTGCTGAGAAGGACTTAGGGGTTCTGGTTAACGGAATACTTAATATGAGCCAGCAATGTGAGCTGGCAACCCAGAAGGCCAATGGTATCCTGGGTTCCATCAGAAAGGGGGTGACAGCAGGGCAAGGGAGGCGATGGTCTCCCTCTGCTCTGCCCTCATGAGGCCCCAGCTGGAATACTGCATCCAAGACTCAGGCCTCCAACACAGGAAAGATGTGGGGCTTCTGGAGGAGGATCATGAAAATGATCCAGGGACTGGAGCCCCTCTCCTATGAAGACAGGCTGAGCAAACTGGGCTTGTTCTGCCTGGAAAAGAGAAGGCTAAGGGGAGACATCATAGTGGACTTCCAATATTTAAAGACAGTTTATAAATGGGAAGGAAATCAACTTTTTATGAGATTAGATAGGATAGTGATAGGGGAAATGGTGTTAAACTAAAGGAAGGGAGATTTAGACCAGATGTCAGGGGAAAGTTTTTTTTACTGAGGGAGTGGTGAGGTGCTGTAACAGGGTGCCCAGAGAGGATGGGTGATGTCCCATCTGTAGAGGTGTTTAAGGCCAACCTGAATGGGGCCCTGGGAAATCTGGTCTAATACTCAGTCTAGTGGTTGGTAACCCTGTGTGTGACAGGTGAGTTGGAACTTGATGATCCTTGAGGTTCCTTCCAACCTAAGCCACTCTATGATTCTATGAATCTATGATTCTATGACAAGAGGCATATAAGAACTTTTAGATATGTTGCACAAACAGATCTAGAGCTCAATAAATCCTTTAGAAGGGAACTGGAATTCTGTGTACCATTTTTTACTGCATGCTGCAAAGGGACTGTTTTTGTATTTACATAGTTTTGGAGGAGATAAATCTAATTCAGTGGCCCCTACCAAAGTAGAGTTTATGTGCTAGAAAATCTGTGCTATTCAAGATTCAAGCAAAGAAGGAAGAGTTTCACACCATCCCAAGGATACAGTGGAACATTTTTCATACTATAATTATGGGAACAGAAAATCGAGCTAGTTTCAACTTGGTTGAAATGCTAGGGTCAAAGAACTGAAATTCCTTCAGATTGAAAGACTATTAATATAGAATTTTGATTAGAATCCCCATAGAGACAATGCATAGCTGCAAAAAAGTTCAGCTAGTTTATATTCCAGAAGATTTATAAAGAGTCAAGTTCATAACTAATGAAGAAAAAAATACAGATAGTACTTATCTCAAACAAAAGCTTTACCTAGCATACCATATGCCTTTAAAATACTACAATACTCTTAAAAGACTTAGATATCAAATGCAAAACAAAAAGTACACAATAGCAGTTACACTTACAAAACAAGAATCAAAATATCTGTTCTTTTTTTCTCCTCCATTACAGAAAGATCTGCATTCATATTTAACAACGTCCCAAAGAAGCAAAATGGAAATGAAAGCTCAATTTGATTTATGTAGTGAGATCAAATTCGGAATGATATTTTCCAGGTTTTTTTTATAGTACATTTTATGTTTCCCCCTTCAGATTCTTCCTCGGCTTACAGAAGCCTGGAGCATCTATTGATTATTCTACAAGTCACAGAACCTTAAACAACATGACATTAGAATACTTGAGCTATGGAAAGGAAAAAAAATCAAACAGAGTATTGGAGGTTCTACATTAATCTTCACTCTTGAACTAACAATTCATATGTGAATATACACACTCTAATCTTCTTGACGTACTTGCCATTCTGCACACAGGGTTCTTTTCTCTCTAAACAGTGTTAATACAGAAAAATGCATTTGTTGTGAAGCTTCATTCTAAAACAATACAGACTCTGTATAGTACTTTGGCATTGTTCGGGATGAAAAGCATTACATGCACGTAAGCTATGTTATTACAAAAGAAAACAACAAGAACAACAAAAAAAAAACAATTAGGGAGATTAGAAAGTGTGAAAGAGAAGGAAAATACGGATTTTGAAAGAGTATAGTGGTGCTGGGAAGTAAACATTTCATCTTCCCAGGCTTACAGTGCCACATAATTGCCACTGTGAAATAGCTGCTCATTTTATTGATCATTGAAAAATAAATTATTTGTGTACATGGATGTTCTGCTGTACTTTGGAATTAGCTGCACTCCATGGCTATTGAAACACAAGCAATGACCTGTTTTCCAACAACATGCAGAAAGGGCCACAAGGTTGACACCAAAATCAGTACTTAATTATCTACCATCTTTCTTTCCAAAGGTCTCAATATCTTCTTTGGAAATTTCTCCTATTTTAAAACTTTTTGTTTAACTGTACATGGACAGATGTTACAAACAGAATCTTTATAGGTAAGCATTGGGCACAGATTGGACACATCTATTGGATTTCTGTTTGTGTAAAGCTACCTGAATGACATGAATTCTGGTAAAAATTTAGTAAAAAAGTTTCAACCCTCTATAAGAAAATGCCATTTATTTTTTCAAGCTACAGGAAAATTAACTTTTTTCATTTGTATGTCAGTGAATATGAACACATGGCATGGAGCTGTGGCTTCTCCGAATGAGTACAATTTTTTTTTTAATAAAACAACATTGCTCAAGCATGCACCATTAAGCAGCTACTGTGCTGCTAATCTATTATCCCAAATTACGTCAGATTACTTTGGTAAAATTCAACTAGAACATATTAGAGCTACCTTTATTTCTCCTTGTACTTGGTTTGAGTTGAAATGTGACATATCCTGATGTCAGACTAGTTTAAGTACAAGTTCAGAGCTGATGATGTCTAACACTTTTAGTTGAGGCTAAAAAAAAAAAAAAAAAAAAAAAAAAAGTATGTAGTCACTCTTCCCATATTCTACCAAAATAAATTACCATTTTCAAAATATTATTGAAAAATACACTTCCAGTAGGTGAAGGATTTTAACATTGGATGTAAATACAATTGAACTTCTTTCCCTGATCTTTAATTATATTAACTTTCTTCCAGCTCTACTTCCCTCATCACCTCCTGTCATGACCCTAGTGCAGCGTTATGTTGCCCATCAAACTGGACTAAGTATTTCTTCTGGGCTTACAGCGAATGTAGGCTTCAATTCTGCTGATCTGTATGGTGCCTGGAGAATTGTTTTGTTTTGAAATGAGGTTGGTTTACCACTTTCTGTTGTAAATGCCATTCTACAGTGCAAACACATATGTTGATTTGGCTTATTCATGTCTTTCAGCTCCCTGGTGTTACGCTCCAGAAAATTTTACCACAGAACCACTGCAACAAGCATATTCCACGCATCCAAGTCTTAATCCTGTACAAATATCATGCAGACATCTTGCTTCTCAGTATAATTTTGAGTCCATTTCTGTAGCATGGAGTGATCATGCTTGCTGTAAAGCGTCCTCTTCATTGAACTCAAGAACAAGCAAAGAATACGAGTACAAAAAACATAGATGGGTAAAGTCAGCAAATAGAACTGATAACGTGGACTTTGTCAGCAATTTCAGATTCCACTTTGTGTAACAGGAGTGCGAAGTTAAAAGATGCCTCAGCAAATGATTGAACCAAAGTGATTGCTGAGGGAAATTTTTAAGATAGTCACCATCTCACACTTGTCTCACTGTGCAAGGAGCCAGCTTCTTTTCATTCCTACTACAGATACAGAGACACCTTGTTTGCAGACCTAACACATACAAGGCACGTACTTATTACTGCATCCATTACACAAAGTTTGCAGATCATCTGGCGGTATATGCATTCCTAGATTAATTTGCCTTTCTGAGAATAAATTCTGCTTCATCCACCTGCAGGACACTAGGGACCATCAGGCTCCAGAACCATGTAATCAAAAGAGCTAACGTTGAATGAAAGTGCTAAAACAAGAACCAAGAGGCACTAGTAGAATACCATTAATCAAGGATTCCTTAATGCATCTATTTGGAGACCCATTGCTCACAGTTCCTCTCAAGCACACATCAAGCAAGGTGCTGGAAGAATGGCAAAGTGCAAGCTGTCACTTCAGTTCAGTCATATTAAGAGAGCTGTGGAACTTGAGGGCTTCGGCTCAGTCTCCACATGGGAAAGCTCAGTAAAAACAGTCCTGCTTGAAAGAGCGAGACCTGGCACCTAATGTTCATATTATCCATGGACTGCACTTACATTTCCCTTAGTGACAAATGATATTTAGGCTTTTTTAGGAACATCCCAGAGTATTTGTTTGGCTTCTGTGTACCAGTGGTAAACAGACAGCAGCTGTGCAAGTGAACACCTCTCCACGCACAAGGTATAGTTAAACTGCATTAGCACAGAACATAAAGTGTTCACATTCTTCCAAGGAAATTATAAGCCATACCACATCTTGACCCACTGAGCTATGTGGCAACTTCCCAATAGACTTGAAATCAGGACATTGCTCCTAGATAAACTGAAACATTGGTCCCATTCTCTAGCCATGGAAGATTTGCACTACTTAGGGTACACGGTATGTATATTTAATTCTGGGGAGTCTATTCCCATAAAGAAATTCTCCAGAAAATTACAACAGCACCAGAATACCTGTACCAAAGAATCATGGAATGCAGTGGATAACCTCTAGAAAAGCATACATAGCTGTATAATCAATGAACATACAGATATTAGGAAATATACCAGAGAATTTGGCTAAGCAGTTATTATACCAAAAGAGAATAGATAAAATGCTTACCTGTATCCTAGGCTTGCTGTAAAACTCCAAAGGAGGGGATCTCCAGAAGACATCCTTCCCACCTTCAGTCAGCTCTTAAATGGGTCTAGGAGAGGTGCAGCCAGGCTCCACTCCTTCTGGCAGCACAGCCTTCTCCTGTGCTCCTGTGGCTGATTCAGTGCTCTCCTCAGGTGGTCAATCAGAGGCTCAGGCTGTGATTCAGCAGTTCCCATACAATAGTTCTACAGATAGTCTGTAGAAATCTCTAGGGATTGCTTGGTTGTTTTCTGCATCATAAGAAGAAAAAAAAAATTAGAAGTGAAAGTCACGTTATGAATTCTTGAACTAATTTCACTGATGTCTGTAAAATTACAGTGGAGATTAATTTAGTTCTGTGCCAAGGAAAGACATTAAAAATGAAGTTATGGATTTGTGTTTTTTTGCCTGATTTTGTTTTTCTGGTGATGAAAAGACACAAAAATACATTTTGTGTGGACCTACAAATGGTCTTAATAACATATTCAATCTGAAATAAATAAAATTCACCTTTCATAACTTTTAATGCCTTTCACTAGTATGCTTATTACAACAGATAATTGTAGAGTTGTCATGAGGATTTTGTCACCATTTATTGTAAGCCAAAATAAAATTTATTTTTAAATCTAATGTATTCAACATTTAAAATATATTTCCTACATAAAAATACAGAGATTATGGAAATTCTTTAGAAATACGGTCTTGGCTTTGTTTTTGCATGTTTTTCTGTTATTGCACACTTTTCTGGATATGTTACGGTATTTCCAATCAGCCATTAGTAATAGGTTTAGCAGTTGTTTCAACCTCTCTTAAAATGTTGTTGTTCTCATTTTTATTCCATAGAAGGCAATTTAGGCATCCATCTGCAAACACTTGCTATTTGAAGCAATGCCTGCTATCATTAATAGTCCTTGTGAAATCACAGGAGCAAGTACTTTACCTAGTAATGGGAGTCTGGAGGATTGGAGCTTAGGTTGCAAATGTTCATTTAATTTTGGGAGGACGTTCAAGCAACCCATGTTTCACACTACAAGTGCATACCACGTTCTGTAACTCCTGGTTTCTATTTCTGTCACTGCCTCTGACCAGCTGTATGTCCTTGAACATGCGCCATGCTCTCACTATGCTTCAATTTACCTAGATTTAGAACAGAAATAAAAACTGTCCCTAGGCATTTGAGAGCATAATGCCTCACTGGGTAATCTGAGAACTAACTGTGCCAATGACAAAAGTACACTGAGGTCTTCAGTAGAAATGCACCCTTCTGAAAAGTCCATGAACATCAAAATTTTCACAAGGGATTTATTCTCCATTTCCAAGAGGGCATCACATCTGTAACTCCCACTTGTAGTTTCTGTAGCATCAGTATTTTGAGGTCCCATTCAAAAGCCCATGAAACTAAAGGATGTTCTGGTAGCATTAATATTTGTACTTCATTTTGTCCAGATAACTGTGCTTATTTAAGGAATTTCAGGTTCCTTATATGGTCAGTAGGGGACAGGTGGATACCTTACTTCTCACAGGGAATCTAAAGGGAATCTGTTCTAATCTAAGCAGCTAATTTAGATGCATAAAACTCACTTGGATCCAAAACTGTGCACTGAAACAACTGAATACAAACAGTACAAAAGCCTCATGCATTCAGTTCAAAATGGTAATTTGGAAAGATATAATCTCTGAAAGGATCAGTGAATCTAAACCAATCAGAAAAACACATGAAATAATTATTTATGCTATCTCCTCCCTACTGTGTTCTAACGTTTTATTGGCAAGCTAGATAAGAAGGAAAGTCTCTTCATTTGAGTCTTATTCAAAGCCCAATATTTCACAATGTTTGCTTTTTCAAACAATCAAACAGAGTTTTTTACATTTAAGAAATCATAAATAAGAAATATACAATAATGGAAATGTCAGAGACATAAACTATCTGTGGTGTTAAAGCAAAAGCATGTATTCCAAATTTAGAGAAGTCAGACATACTGCCAAATCATTTGGTCACAATCATTTTCATTTCCCATTTGAAATTCTAGTATCCACATTCTCTCCTGTCTTTATCCAACCAAACACCATTCAAGTTTTTGCCTGACGAGGCAACACAGGTGCAATGATTTTTAGCTTACCTGGACAAAAACTAACTACATTAAAAGGGTTTTATTTCAACAAACTAACATCGTTAGAGAATTTCAGGATAAAACATACAGTGCAAAATGGGCTCGTCAATGGGCCATCAAACAGTTTCAACTTAAACTATGTCTACTAAATTTTAGTAATAATTTCAGTGCACCAATGTGAAAATCTTTGGCGGGTGCATTTATGCAAATAAATATACACATTCTCCAAAAATGTAAAGTTCAGCTAAAAATCTTTGCAAAATATTTTGAAGAATTCACATTCACATCTGCTAGTGTGGGGCTTCCAAATACCTGTAAATTAAAAAGAAAAAATAAGAAGCACAGCAGCACAGGCTGTGAGCAAAGGATTTTATCACACTTTGTAAAGGGTATCCTATTCCATCGATCAAATGAAACAAATGAGAAGTAATTTAAAGAAATTTTAAACAGTAACTTTCATTGGTGTTTATGACACAGGTTGACTTACTGACTCAGACTAAAACAACACTACACTTGCAAACTTCAGTTTTACTTTTAGTTGCAATCACACAAATTTTACTTCAGCTACTTTTAATTCCTCTAATTGTGACTTCAATTTCTGAATACAGCTCTAAGCCAAAATATACTAGGCTACTGGGGAAGCCAGACCTGGTCAAATAGTTACCAGCAGTCTGTACCACATGAAAAGCTAGTCTATATCTGTGCAGTGTTGACAGATACATGAAACACCAGTTAAGCTTTTGTTCCACGTCCTGGTCAGGAATCTAAGTCAACTTTCCAAACTTTTGTCAGACTAGTTTTCTCAAACAAATATATTCTAATGGCAAACATGATTGACATTTCAACAGTTCTTCAAGTATAAATTAAATTAAAAGCACCTACGCAGAGGTTCTTCTGTCAAAACTGTATGGCAAATGAAAATGTGCTCTGAAATTCTTTAAATGTACCAGATTAGAAGAAGCATCATATATACAGAAAATTCTGGATTTGCATATGGAGAAATTTCTATACCAGCTCTCAGATTTCATGCTTGCTGAACTACTTTAGTAAATGAAGATAATCAGCCACAGTATGCTCTTATAGGACAGGTGCCATGGCTTATCAAGGTCTCACATACAGATAATAACTATCAAGCAGTATTATCTGAGTGACTGTTCGATGTAAAGTTCGAAGTCTGTCATATCTGGCTGAATCTTTGTTTTTTGTTTGTATAAAGTAATTAACTGCCGCTTTAAAAGCAGAGTTTAAAAGCAACTCTCTCAATTTTTCCGAGATAATGGGAACATAAAAGAAGGACCAATGTTGACCTCTCAAAACTGAAGAAAAAAAAGAAAAGATGCTGAGAATGCATTATAAAGAAGTTGCCACACACACTCTCTTTGGCTGAAAATGATGTCTGATGACTCTCAGAAGACAGTGCAGTGATCATCTACTGCACTCTCCATTTTGTCAACATCTCCCTGACAACCAGGACACAAAACTAGTTACAGCACTTCAAAAGTAGTCTCACAAATGCTGTAGCTGGTACAATCACATCCCTCAACCTCTCTTGTTAATGCAATTTTTGTTGCTGCCAGAGTACACTTGTCACTCGTGTTCAGTTCACTGTACACTAGAATGCCCATGTGCCCTCCTACAGAGCTGCTTTCTAGCCAGCCAGCCTCCAGCCTTGTAATCATGGATGTTACTACATCCCAGATGTATGACTTTCCATTTGCCTTTGCTAAACGGCCTGAGATTCCTGTCAGCCAATTTCCACAGCTCACAGAGTTCCCTCCGAATGGCTGCCCTACTTGACAGCATGTTACCTGCTCCTCACAATCCAGGAATGAAGTGGTTGAGGATGCACTATGTCACTATGCCAGGATGCTATGAGAAACTGTGTAGAAGGCTGCACTTAAGAAAATGTCCTGACAATGTTCTTCCCCCCATCCATAGTCATTTCAACCTAAAAGACAGTCACAATGGTCAGAGTTCATCTGCTGAAAGTTTCATGTCACCTTACTATATCCTCATGTGGCACTTTCCATGAGGACTTCTTCCGTAAGTTTTCCAAGGACTAAGGAGAGTCTATGGTTCCCTGGACCTTTCTGCCCTTTGAAGTTGAGCGTGACATTTGCCTTTTTCCAGTTTTCAGGGACCACCATGACCTTACAAAGATGAGAGAGGCCTCACAAAGACATGCTCACCTCTTTCAGTTTTTCACCACTAGTGAACGCTCAGAACGCTCTCTAGTTCTGAGCATTTGTGTATGCACAGTTTACTTAAATAATCACCAGCTCAGTAGTCCTCTACTTTTAATGTTTTGTACACATAAAATGCTGTACACAACCCACCTACTCCTTCAAACAAATTGAACTTAAGTAAAAGCGATCTGCCTCTCCTGAAAGATATTCAGGATATCACTGTGAGTAGCTCCCAATTACTTGACAATTCTCTCCCTCATTGACAGCTCCATACAATCTGAGCGCTGCTCAAGTCCCTCTCAGGAAAGAAAAGCATAGATGTATTAGCTTGATTCTACCCAAGTGGGTAGTCAATCCTACCACCACTACCCAAATGGCAGTCAGTTCTGGTATACTCAGCTAAAGATCTGCTCATTTCCCTCTACTTTCCTAAGTAGAAAAGATCTTGACAGCAGATTTACTACTGTTAACATTTTGCTGAGAGGAGCTAGCATACCAACAAATTGTCTGAGTAGGGCAGGATATTCCCAACCTACAGTGAGCGCACTACTAGTAGCATGAAAGCAACTTCTAAAGAGACAGCAATACCATGAAGTATAAATCATGGCACAGAGCTGGCATGTGCTGGAGCTTTGCTCAGGGAAGGAAAACAATTTGGGAAGTCTCAGTGTATGTGTCTTGATGCACGTGAAAGGCTATGTCAGACATTAAAACATGACCTATTTATGCTTCAACGTGAACATGCATAGCACATCAGAAAAGCATCCTAGAAACATGATATCCCCTCCGACCATTTTTACTTGTAATGACAATTAGTAGATATGGAGCTTCTTGTTGCAATCATTTAACTGACGAAAAGATGAGCTTCAGATCCAGTTAGTAGTTTCAAAAGTTAACCACTTACTGCCGTTTTCCTTCACACTTGTAGTCAAAGCCCTTCACAGCTGAGTTGTGTTAACAAGATCCTAAGTGAGCTCTTCAACAGTCTCAGCACAAATTTGCTCGATGCACCATCAAGTAAGCTCTACCAGCCTTGGGTGTGCTGTGGAAGCAAGAGTTGTAACAAATAGCCAGGACCTGCTGCATCCGTAATATGTGGTGCCTGATCTCTAGGACCTACTCTCATTTGACTTGCATAAAAGGAGATAGGAAAAAAAGAAGGAAAAGTGAGACAAGACAAGTAATTACTTTGTTTCAAACCAAGTTCCTACAGCTAGTGAGGCAAATTCCTGGAAAAAAATTCTACACAAATTTATAAGCTTGAGCCCACTGCTAAGAATACCAAGCCAGTTCTAGACTCGAAGGCAATCAAACGACCACTGTAGAGGAAACTACTGCATGGCAAGTTTTCTCCTGCACTCCAAATATTCAGTAACTGCAGCCTGGCAAGGTTGGGAAACAATATGCTTGGGGAAATTTTCAGTGGTTAGGGACTGAAGTTAGGGAAAGAATGAATGAAATGGCTGGAATCCAGAAATAAAACTCAGGCTGCAACACTGGGCTTCTCAGTTGTTGCAGCTAGAATCTGAAAGTCCCTTCTGGGCTGCAGAACCTAACAGCATAGAGGCCCCAGAGCTGTTGTTTAGGAAGAGCACGGCCTCCAGAATCAAGCCCCTCTGCTTTAAACCCTTACACTCTCTGCAAACTAACCCACTCTCTTATAGTTGACATTTGTTCATTCCCCATGGCAAGTACTTAAATCATTTTTCACTTATTTTAAGTTTGGTTAAAAAAAAAAAAAAAAAAAAAAAAAGTAAGTAAGAAAAGAACTGGGTCAGCATTTAATGAGAGTACAGAACGATTAGGAGGAACTTAAGGCAGCCAAGTTAAAGTTGAGCTGCTGAATACAGTTTTGTAAGAAAGTAAAATACATCAGTAATAGCTAGTTAACCAGTCTTTCTAGAATGACCAGTGTAAGGCATTAGCTAAAAACCTGATCATTTTAGAAAAATGATAAAATGAGAGTTGGATGAAAATTTTCAAATGAAGTTTTTTCCATCAACAGCACTGCAGTGCATCGGTTGAAAACAAGACACTAATTGTGGATATATTCTCTTCACACTTCAAATGGGGATGCTGAGACATTCCACAGATGGCAAATGGAGAAGACAGACCAAGATGTATGCACATTTGTGAAGTCTCCTTCCCAACTAATTGCTTGTCTGTCAGAATTGAAGCCTGACTAAAGGGTTGGGGTTTTTTTTGAGTAAGCTTTTCTTGGATTGAATTTTCAAGTTATATCACAATGCAATTCAAAAAGAAAAAAATAGTCCAGAAAGTCAGTAGGTGCAGCACTATATCATCATTAGTTGGTCTGGATCCAAAAAGATTTCAGTCTCTCAAATCCTGAGCACATTCACAGGTGGCAAATACATAACTGCTTTTTCTTTCTTGAGGGAAGAAACAAGGAGTTTTTTCTCCTACAGCCTTTTAATACATAAAATATTGGTTCAAATCTATTCTGTAATGTTCCATTCCTTCCCACAGTTTTTGATCAAATGAGAACTGATGTTGGGCCATGGAAAGCCTGCTCCACATTTGTCTCTCATCTTGCTTCAAAGAGATCCCTATTGGGCCAGTTGTTCAGAACTCCATTGAAACAAATGCAGTCATTATTCTGCAAGGTCTCTTGTTTTTGTAAAAGATGATCTCTTTTTTCTTCAGGTTGTTGCAACTCTAAGTGATTCTGGCTCCTTAAATTGCTTTCTCTTTATGGTAGTGATAGGAAAATCTATCACTATTTTTATGAGAGTCCAGAAATTCACACTGAACTAAAAATCATGCAACAATCATTTTTTTTTATTATTATTTTTTTTTTAATGTGAAGCAGTACGACTCAGGAACTGCTAGCCTAGGCCTCCTGCAATTCAGCTGAACGTGTCCGAATTGTTTATACATATTTCACATTTCTGAGGCTTTCTTCCCTGCTATACAAACCAGATCAGCTGTACGTATGAACCAGGTTATTCTCTGAAATCTGGAGAGCGAGACAGTAGGTCCAGAGAAGTGCCAACAAATGGTATGTGTACACACCAACTATTTCTCTGTGGGTTCTGAGAAAGGGCACTTTCCTAAGAAAACATATTTTGCTGTTAATCAAACCAGAATGTCTCATTTCTTCAAGGAATGAAGGCAGCTCGTTCCAAACAGCAAATTTGTGTTTTTCTACAATGGCCGCTTCTGTCTCCTGCAAGCCTGGAGGTCGCACCAACAGAAAGCAACGCCTGCTGGCATAGGCAAAACTGAGGAGCAGAACCCATCTATCTCCTCGGTGTTGTATGCGGTATTGTGACTGCTGAACAGATGTAACCTGTAAGCGCTACTGACAATACTGTCCTTGCCTTTGAGCGTGGTTTTATGCTGTGTTCACACGAGCGACCGACAGCGCGCGTTACTTTAAAGAGCTTGGCTTCCTGATAGGAGAGCTGCAAATCCCAATCTGAGGCTGGAGGAGCAGCCCACCGGTGGGACACCATAGCTCGGGAACGGAGGGGGTTGCACTGGAGCCGCGGGAGAGCCCGTGCAAGGACCCGAGACCGGCCGAGGACAGGCCCACCCACAGCCGCCATCTCGCCGTCCCCTGAGGCGGCCACCTGGGGCGGGAAGGAGGAGCCGCCAAGCTGGGAGTGAGGGGGGGGGGGTGGGAGGCGGTGCGGCGCGAGGCCCCACCGCGCAGGGGCGGTGCCGGTCACGTGGGTTCGGCGGCGGCCCCGCCCCGGCTCCGGCGGAGGCAGCGGCGGCGGTGCGCGCGCGCAGCCCTTGCACCTGGCGCCGTCCTCGGGGCTCCGCGTCGCCAGGACAACCGGCCTCGCCGCCGCGCCTCTGCCATGGTGAGCCCGCCGCAAGGCCCTCGGCCCCGGGGCGGCGCGCAGTGCCTCAGAGGCTCGGCCCGGACGCTACGGGCCCAGGGCGGGGAGCGGCGGCGCGGCAGGGCGGTGCGGAGCTGCCAGGGCGTGGCGGGCTGTGTGCGTGTGTGTGTATGCGTGCGGGCTGGGCTGGCGGTGCTGTGTGTGTGTGTGTGTGTATGCGTGAGGAGCAGCGCTGTGTGGGGGCACTTCCACAGGCGTGCAGCGCTGGGTGTGGCCGCGGCTGTGTGCGCGCTGCACATACGTGTGCGGTCCGCCGTGCGCGCCGAGCGGCTGCGGGTCGTGCACATAAACATGCGTGGCGGTGGATCGATGCGTATGCGCAGGTGGATTTATAACCACAACAGAGCTGCGGTGCGTATGCGGTGGGCGTGGGGTCGGGCGCGTTGCCGTGTGGAGGAGGCGGGAGAGCGACGGAGCGCCTCTGTGCGGGGCTGCGGGGCGAGGGGAGCTGCGTGCAGCAGGTGGCGGGGAGCCGAGAGCGGCCTGCCGGGCTCGGGAACGGTGCCGGCGTCAGCCCCGGCTTCGGGTTCAACTTCGGCGACCGCCGCCCGATCACTTCGCAGCGGCGGCTGCGTACGGGGAAGGCTGCCAGGCTTTCACGCGTGGGGCGATGCGGTGTTTCAAGGCAGAAGGTTGGTTTGATGTGTATGGGGCAGCTGTGGGTGTCCTGCTTGGGGTGGAGTGCCAAGCCCTATGGAGGGAAGCGGGATGCTCCTCTGTGGCAGCGCAAGTTAAATTTCTCTCTTGCGTTTGCACAAATAATGCTCCTTCTGTCCCTTACCCATGTATTTTGAACCTGAGCAAAACAACCTTGAGAGGCGAAACGTGAGGAGGAATGATAATATGGGTAGCCAGCACTCGCAGTGCACCTCTCTGTAGTGTTGTGTACTTAGAGTAGACAGACTTGATCAGCAGAGGATACAGGAAATATATGTTGCTACAAGGGATAGCAAACACCAGTGAGTGTGGCTGTAGGTGGTGTGGTGTTGGTGACATGGTTGTGATGTGACTTGATGACGTCCTGCTCTGCATTGGCTTTCCTTCATGTGTGCTATGGGGCTTCTCTGATGTGGAAGATCTGAAAAGCTAGCTTAATAAAAACAGATTTATTCCATGTTGCAGGTATGGAAACAAAAAGAATAAAATATTTGATGAGGTGTTTTATGATATAAGTAAACATTTTACATTACCTCAACTCTGAGGAAGATGAAAAAGGGATTCATTTTGACCAGATAACATGAGACACTTCAATATAGGGAATACTGGTGTTTGTACAAATCAGAAAGACCATTGGCTTATTGCTTGCTTATTTTGACAGTAGACTGCAATAGAACACTGATTTAGCGATCTTTGTTAAAATTAGAGACTGTGTGGGGTTAGCAGATGTGGAAAGTTGAAACTGAAGTCAAATTTTGACTGAAGCATAGCAACTATTTTTAGGTTAATGGAGTAAAGTAGTACTAATCTTGGCACTGTGACAGTATTGATCTGAACGCCAGCAGAAGGCTATACATTAACAGTACTTCATCTGTTTTGTCAATTAGAAGCTAGAATAACAGCATCAATGTTATTATAAATTACCAACTTGTCTAATCGTTCTGGTAATATTTCTCATAAATCAGAAACACACTTGAAAGGGATATGCTAAGTTTGACAAAACCATATTAAGTTGTGCAATCAAAGAGTTCTCGCTCTGAGTTCAAACGGTAGCCTGGAGCTAAGTTCAGACAGTAATCACAACACTCATTTGCATTCTTTCTAATAACCTTTTCAGGGAGGTAATCGGTATACTCCATACATTTATTTTTGTTTGTTTTATGTTCTAGCATGCTCCAAAAAAAAAAAAAAAATAGAACCTCTGATCCTTCTTGAGCAAGATATATTGAGCAACTTGATTTGGACGTGGCAGGGTTGGAGTCCAGTCTTCTGTCTGAGCTTCTGTAAAACAGCTTTCCCACTGGAACTTCATAGTATGTGGTGGGAAACCTTAATTCCTTGTAAAACTTCAGAGGTGAACACAAACAGTGATTTCTTGAGTTTTTAAGAATGCAGTTCTTAGATTCATCACTTCAAAGTCAGTATGCACTGTTATAATGGAAAAGATTAGATTACTTTTCTAAGGGATAGAACTCAGAGCACTCTCCTATCTCCTCTGTCAAATCCATGTTTCTTTTTCAGGATCAAGAAATTACTTGCCTGTTTCTGTTGACGTTTAAACTCATTATTCTTGAGCTTGAACATATTTTTACTGATGGTTTGTTGAAGATCAAATTTTTCTCAGAATGATTTTTCTAAAAATACACCATGCTATGAATATCTGAAAAATCTGAGTATAATGTTATTCCCCAAGACTGCATGGAACCAAGTGGATTATTTTTGAAGCAAAATTAATTTTGATCACAAAGTCCCTGTGAATGACACTGTGATGGAATCTGCCCTAGGATCAGTTTCAGTATTTTTGATTAGAGTTACAAAATTACCTAAATGGTCAAGGAAAAATGGTCTCAGCTATTTTGAACTTACATTGCTACTTTCATTTGAGACTTCAGTGCTTAAGGAGGGATTTGTCAGTTATTATCTAACCTGCTCAAGAAAAGCAAGTCCAGAATCTATAAACTGCATGATTTTCCCATTTCCTTCACTGTCCTGTCAACACTCTTCAGTCTCTTGAGTGATTCCATCTGGGTTGTTACCTTCACCCTGGAGAAACTATTGTATTTATTGAAGAGGAGGGCTGGAACTGGGAGTGTGCCCCTTCCTGTACTTGCCCGTTTATGATTACTTACAACCACAAACTGCTGCTGTGTGGCCTACAAGAAAGGGCATAATGGCAGCAGCAAGATATCAAGCATCAAAATATGGGCTCTGATTGACAATGTACTTTGTCCTAGTATCCTTCTGTCCTCTCCTTCAGAGATGAGATAGTAAAGTCTGTTTTCATTAGTTTGATTACTTTGAACTGGTTATTGAATATGTTCTCTAAACTGAAATCAATAAGGAGACGAGACATCAAGTCATTATAAATATGAAACTCTACCAGCATGTCATGCTCTTCTGTCATCAGAAGTTGAAATTGAGGTCAGAGCTTCGCTGAGGAACAGCATTTCCAAATCATTGCTTGATGTAGTTAACATCCAGGTAATAACAGCTGTAACATCTGTGCATGTATAGTTCTGAAAATGGTCTCTGATCTACTTCTGAAGCAAAAGTATCAAGGTTGTTTATTTCCAAAGAAATTCAAGAGCTGTAAGCTTTGGCAAATAGTAGAGACTCAGTGAGTGTCCAGCTTCTCCTCTGAAGTTCAAATGCCTTCCTTTCCTGTAACAGTTTAAAGTGTTTTGGAAATGCTACTCTAATGCTGTTTCCTGTGAAGTCAGTTGTAATCCCACATGTGATCTTGGAGAGGTACATAATTTTGTCTCTTGCCACTGAAAACTGCTATTAATTGCACATTATATATGTGTGCAGTAGCAACACATCTTGTGTCATTTTTATTTTCTGGATCGTGCTCTGGGGAGATTGTCTGGTGGAGGTTTGCTCTTCATAATAAAAATTTCACACTCGGTGCTAAGAAAAACATCAGTTCTGTCATAGTGTTTATGATGCAGATCAAGCACTGCTTTAAAGCAGCTTTGTAGAAGCTTTAGAGTCATTTCTATGATTAATTACATCTTCTAATATAATTTTGAAGAACAGTTATGCTTGGGGAAAAAAACAGTATTCAAAATTGCT
This sequence comes from Tetrao urogallus, assembly GCF_951394365.1. Taxonomy (NCBI): domain Eukaryota; kingdom Metazoa; phylum Chordata; class Aves; order Galliformes; family Phasianidae; genus Tetrao; species Tetrao urogallus. The sequence goes on along the minus strand of NC_136820.1, from coordinate 7,952,171 downwards.
CTCAAAGGTGTTTAGAGATTCTGCTTCAGCCATACAAACAGGGCTTAAGCCATAATTACATTTACAGTGTGAGCTGGTGTCACTAGAAATATTTGACATATTGGAAAGATTTGGCCTTCCAGACCAAGACCAATGGAGGACTGTATCAATCCAAAGAAGAGTGGTGTAAACTAGAGAAACCAACCTGCAGAAGAATTTCTGGGTTTGTACGCTTGCTCTCCATTGCACTGCAGTCAGTTTAGTGTTAGTCTGTAGGTTAAAATAGTGGAGAGTAGGAATAAAACTAGTCATATGTATGGCACTAAAAACAACTATGGGCTGACATGATGATTCAGAGCAGGAATTTTGAAAGATGAACTCCTAAGGGCTTCGATGAACCTGTGATTGGATTAAATTTGGATGGCTGAAACAAAGGCTGTCTACAGCCAAATACCACTGTATTTAAGCAAATAGGTAACAGCTTTTCTCACACTGTTTTCCAAAAATGTGTCACAGTATGAACGTCTACAATGTTTATTGCAGCATGATTCTATAGAGCGTGTGAAAACAAGAGACTATTTTTGCCACAAGATGAATTTTAGTATGATTGCACAGTCCCTGTGAATGATGCATTTAATTCCTTTCAGTCTTTCTGCTTAGAGACTCAGAGTTACTTGAATATTCAAATAATCATAGAATTGCTCAGGTTGGAAAAGGTACCTTTCGCCAGTGCTTTGTCCTTGGAACTTGGCAAAGTGCATTTGAATTGGTTTAATGCTGGAGAAGGATTTGTTGCTCTCCTGCTCAAGAAGAAAGCACTGAAAGATGCAGAACCTGAAAGATCATCTAGCTTTGTAATGGGCTACAGTCAACACAACCATTTGTCTGTCTACTTACTTTCCTTCACAGATCTGTTGCCCTTGAAACCTGCAAAGCAGACTATCTGGGTTTCCCTACAGTCTGTTGTAACAATCAAATCTGAAGACTACATCAGTTGAAAGCTTCATTTTCAAAGGAATAACCTATGAATGCTTCATTATATACTGTTTGTGCTTGGAAATCTATTATCTTAAAGAGACGTAATGAAGAAGAAAGCAAAATACAGCCCTTAAAATATTTTATAGAAGGGGGAAAAGACCAAACAAACAGAAAACCAACAAACCCAGCACCAGCAACAAAACATACAAACTACCTGAAGAAAATATTTGCCAGGCATAGTTGTATCATCAGCAAATATGCAGATGTTACAACTATGAAATAAACAAGAGAGTTTGGCTAAGCAGATTATTATACCAAAAAGAGAATAGATAGAGTACTTACCCTTGTCTTGGGCTCACTGTAAAGCTCCAAAGGAGGGATCTTCAGAAGAGATCCTTCCCACTGGCAGTCAGCTCTTAAATGGGTCTAGGAGAGGTGCAGCCAGGCTCCACCCCTTCCATCACACAGCTGAATTGCCTTCACCTGTGTTCCATGGCTGACTCAGTGCTCGCCTCAGGTGCTCAATCAGAGGCTCAGGCCGTGATGCAGCAGTTCCCATACACTCATGTACTTGTTTCATGTTGTACAAACACATTGTACATGTGTTTCTTCTGCCATCTCTGGTAGTGGTTCGAACAAGGCACTTCAGAAGAAAAAGGATGAACTAATGGATCATAATCTGAACAGAGAGTTAATTGTCTGCCGGTGTTGCTCCTGTCTCTAAGTGTATGAAATTGAAGACTTGTATCATGGGAGAAGCAAAACTTGGAAATATTTTGTTTTTCCAAATAGTAATGCAAAACCTGTTTCTGTTGGTTAGGTATAGGGCTTAATCATGAAGACTACAAAACACCAGTTACACAATAGAGAGTATTGACAAAAAGCTATCTTTCAAATGAATTTTAGACTTGCATTTAGTGAGGTCAATCTGATTCTACCAACCATCAGATTTCCCCTTTGTTATTCTTAACATAATTAGTGTAGGAGCTACCACACTCAAGTTAGCTGAGGACAGCCTGCATCCTCAGAAATATTGGCCATGATACAGGAAAAAATTCTGCATCTTTGCGTTCTGTGCCTCTTTGATTTGTCTCAGAATTTACAATGAAATAACCATTTGAAGAAATGTCACAGCACTTTAAATAACGGTGGTGGTGAGACAGCAGATTGTGCTAGTCTGCTTAGTACGTGGGGCTAATTCAGAGGACTGCTCTCTCTTTGGTGACTTTCCAGGAGAAAAGGCAGGTCTTGCTTAAAGAGATAGTCAGCTCAACTGACAAGTTTGGGTAACCTACTTATTAAGCCTTAATAATTACTGCACACAATCAGATTAAGCCATACTCTTAAAAATGCTTGATAGTTCCAAATACATTTGGCTGGAAGCGGCTACTATTTTGAAGAGTGTGCAAGAAGGGGTGCTGTCAGCTGCTTGGTTAACTGAGAAGAAGCTGGGGAACACAAGGCAGCAGACAGGGCGACCTCAGGCACCTCCTGCTCCCTGCAACAAGGCATCTGAGTTGGGGTGGCCGAAGGCTTTGAGGTGGAGTTTTGGCTGCAGAGATGAGTGCTGACCTTCATTGCTACTCAGTGGGTACAGGGCCTTGCAAGAGCCAGGGTGGTGCTCTCCAGTAAAATGTCAGTGATGTGCTCTGAATGCCAGCGCTGGTGAAATGAGAATGATGGCTTTGCTGGAAGAAAACCAAGCAGTAAAGCGGGTAGTGTGGCTAGCTGCATCTGCCTGATGAGTTTTATTATGTTGGACAGAGCTTGCTTGGGGAAACTTTGAAAGGAGTATGGCCCTTATGGGCAGCCCTGGGACAGTGATAAGCACTGGGTAAGGACACAGAGATTCCTGGCTGTGCTTTGTCTTAATCTGTGAAGATGAGTTGTAATTATTCATAACATCAACACAAAAGGCTTTCGTATGAGCTGTTGTTTTTCATCAGGACATTTGTCACACTTCTGGAAGAGGAAAGATCCAGTCGGCATCTGGCAGTGAGGAGGAAGCTGAGGGCCTGCAGAAGACAGTGTGCTGTGCTCTGGGGAGAGTGGTTAGCTGCCATGGTAAGCAGCATGGCTGGGGTGTAAAAGTGTGTAGAGTCAAAGCTGGAGGCAAAGCACAGCTGGAGCATGGCAGGATACAGTATTGAAGTAAAAGGCTGCCGGTCTGACTCTGCTGTAGGTGGCAGTAGTTTGAGACGGCACTGCCTTTTGTGTTGCTCTTTTTTGTGTCCTTGACTGTACAGAAAGCTTTACCGTGGGTTCTGTTGTCTTTGGTATCACCTATTTCAGTCCTGATAGCAATGCTTATCCATTCTGCCGTCTAACACTGCTTTGTTGCCTAGATACAATTACATTTTGCTACTTAAGTGGTGCTAAATGATTCTCCTTGTCTGCCTTACTCTAGTGCATTAATTGTACATTTCCAGAGGAAGCACCAAATAGCAGCTATTCTCTGACTATTAGGAAATAGCTTATAGAGTAACGTGAGATAAACCTAAATTGCTTATCAAGTATAACCGTTTACACTTCTCTTCCTCCTTCATTTTTCTCGTGTAGCTAAATGAAAAAAACTTTTTAGCATGCCACTGATGACATTAGAGCTCTCATAAGCTGCTCTGGCTTTCTTTCTGCTATAGCAAAAGGTAGTTTCAGTTTTATGGTGAAGGCAAAATTATATGGGCAACACTTGAACAGTTCCACTGAGGAGGAAAGATGTGCTGCAGGTTGGTGGGATTTGCATTGGGGTGCAAAAATCTGCACATAGGAGGAACTGGGTAAAACCTCAGTTGTCTTTTGTAAGGATTTTCTTTTAAAACATCTTATGGTGCCTCTTACTGCATACATAGTACTAAAATGCTGTTCTTACAAGTGGAAACCTGAAAGACATGATGCTTTTAACATATGGAAATGTTCACAGCTTAACTAGTATGTCTGCTGTGTCAACAGTAGGGGAAGGGAAATTAATGGATTTAATTCTGAACTACTGTCTCCTTTGGTGACAATGACCCACCCTTGGGTTTTATTACTGGTTTGTTAAATAATTCAACCTCGTTGTCCATCCATCTTCTCTTTTTACTGATTTTTCTTTGGAGTCTCTGTCATCTTCTCTCCCAAACCTGTGTTTACTCAAAAATGCTCGCTTTAGCATTATAATGAGCAAAGTTGTTTTTGAGAACCTCCTTTTTAAGAGTTGGCATGTTGAAAATCCTCATTTATTCTGATTTCAGTGGAAATTAAATACATAACTATCTCTGTGGAACTAAGCCATAATGGCTGAGCTGCTAACAAAATGGTTTCATCTGCTAAAGAAATAGTCCTTTATTGAAGAGTCGATTAAATCACAACTGAAAATGCATCCCTTAAAAAAACAAACCAAAAAAAAAAAACTTTCAACAGAATTAATAGCATGACTGTCTTTTGATGTTGAAAATATTAGTCACGTGGAATTTCTGAATTATTTAGATAAACATGATAAACCAGAATGAATATTCCTTTGTTTGTTCATGGAAAAAATTACGTTTTTGATCATCACAGAATCACAGAATGGTCAGGGTTGGGAGGGACCTCAAGGATCATGAATCTCCAACCCCCTGCCACATGCAGGGCCACCAATCTCCCCATTTAATACCAGACCAGGTTGCCCAGGGTCCCATCCAATCTGGCCCTGAACACCTCCAGGGATGGGGCATCCACAACCTCTCTGGTTGTGTTCCAGTACCTCACCACTCTCTTGGTAAAGAACTTCCCCCTGACATCCAACCTAAATCTACCCTCCCTCAACTTAAAAACCATTTCCCCTTGTCCTGCTATTATCCACTGTTTCAAAGAGTTGGCTCCCCTCTTGTTTGTAGGCTTCCTTTAGGTACTGAAAGGCTGCAATGAGGTCACCTCACAGCCTTCTTTTCTCCAGGCTGAACAAGCCCAGCTCCCTCAGCCTTTCTTCATAGGGTAGGTGCTCCAGTCCCCTGATCATCTTTGTGGCCCTCCTCTGGACCCTCTCCAACAGCTCCCTGTCTTTCTTGTACTGGGGGCTCCAGACCTGGACACAGTACTGCAGATGGGGCCTCACAAGAGCAGAGTAGAGGGGACAATCACCTCCCTGTCCCTGCTGGCCACCGCTTTTCTGATGGAGCCCAGGATACTATTTGCCTTCCATGCCCAAGTGCAAAACTCTGCACTTTGCTGTGTTGAACCTCATCAGGTTCACCCTGGCCCACCTTTCAAGCCTGTTGAGGTCCCCCTGAATGGCATCCCTTCCTTCTCCTGTGTCAACTGCACCACTCAGCTTGGTGTCGTCAGCAAACTTGCTGAGGGTGCACTCGATTCCATCATCGATGTCCCAAGACAGACCCCTGGGGGATGCCGCTCGTTACCCACCTCCACCTGGACATGGAGCCACTGATGACCACCCTCTGTCTGCGGCATTTCAACCAGTTTCTCATCCATCAAGTGGCTCACCCATCAAATCCACACCCCTCCAATTTGGAGATAAGGATGTGGTGGGGGACCGTGTCAAAGGCCTTGCTCAAGTCCAGGTAAATGACATCGGTCGCCTTTCCCTTGTCCACTGATGCCATCACTCCATCATAGAAGGCCACCAGATTGGTCAAGCATAACCTTCCCCTCGTGAAGCTGTGCTGGCTTTCTCGGGCCAACTCATTCCTCATGTGATCAAGCATGTCATCCAAGAAACAGGTTCCTCATACCACAGGTCCTTGCCAGCGGGGTACAAAATCGTGTGTGTGCAATCCCACCAAAAAGAGATTGCTTCAACTCAGTAATTCTGGTGTAAACAGGAGAGCTTTATCACTGTTAGACCACAAGAGAATAACACGTGGATGCTTTTAATGCTAACAAGCTAACTGTGATGTATGGGGAAGTTATTTTCTGGGACTGGTGGTAATCATTACATTTCATAATATGGAAGAGGAAACAAAAGATGAGATCATTCTTTCTGGATTTGATCTATTTGCACAATGTGTATATATGCTCTATTTATATGCAGTGAAGCAATAAAAAGAAAAAAAAGAGTTCCAGAAGAAGCCAATGGAGTATCCTCTGAGTGCTGGAGAGAAACCTCCCCAGCTCAAAAGACGTGTCGGTACAACCTTCAAGCTGGATGACAACCTGCTCCCTACTGAGGAGGATCCTGCTCTGCAGGAATTGGAGAGCAATTTTATTTTTATTTTTTTTAGTGTAAGCAACTATCAGGTCTTCTTAAGGAAATACTCATTTTCTAGCTTACTGTAACCAGTCTTTTATGTACAGAGGTGCTATAATGGAAGATCAGGATTGTGAGAAACGGCCCAAGATTGTGCAATTAGTTGTCAGAAAGAAGATGAGGTGAAGCACTGTTACAGGGTTCCGTTGTGGGTTTGTGTTGTTTCCCTAACTCCTTTCAGCACATAGACATTTTTTGTATCTCCTGTGCTTACTGGAAATTTGGAGCTGGTTTTAGAGCAGCATTCTGTTGCAGATGTTCAGTGTCACCTCTTCTCTTTCATTCTTCACTGATTTGATGTTATATTTCAAAGTTTTGTACAGTTAAAAGCACACTTTTCTGGAGTCTTACATACCCTGTTGCTAACGCAGTCAAACTTGCAATCAAGTGCAAAAGCAAGGAAAGAAGAAATAGTCCTTCTACATCCACAATTATTTTGTAATATTACTGCATACAGGTATTTTAAGGGCATGTAATTGTCCATCATAAAATCACAAGGTTGGAAACGACCTGTAAGATCATCCAGTCCGACCGTCTCCTCATCACCATTGCCACCACAAGCACTAAACCACATCTCACAGCTCCTCGCCTGGATGCCTCTTGAACACTGCCAGGGACAGTGACTCCACCACCTCCCTGGGCAGCCATTCCAGTGCCTGACCACTCTGAGAGAAAAAGTTTCAGTGAGAGAAAAAGTTGTCAGTGCTTTCTAACTATAAGGAAAAATAGATTTGTCAAGGTTATTAAATATTTTCACAGCGTTTGATGAACACTTCCTTGGCAGGTTTTCTCTATTTTTTTCAAATAGAGAGGTAGCAAAGTCACGGTTTAAAAATTTAGTAGGCAGTATTGTTTACCTCAGAGAGGTGATACATGCATGTATGGTAATTACTTCAGTAGCAAATTCTGTGATAAATGGCAGTTTCAGATCATCAGGAGATCTTCAAAGAAATACATTGTCTCCTCTGCACATTCTCTTTTGATTCCAGTTGCATACTGTCAAATTCGCGTTACGTAGTTTCGTCTAAAAGACTCCAACATCTTATCCTATGTCTGCTCTTCATTTGGCCAAAATCTAGTACTGAAGAGCCAATAAAGACGGTGCCGTCTTCTGACTTGCAAATGCATTATCATTCTAGAAGCTAATCTGCTTATTTAAATATGCTAATTCTATGAAAACAATACTTGATGGTGTGGTAACTATAGCCAGCGCATACGTGAACGTGTAGAAGTGTATGAGAGAAAACAGCTTTGAATCTGTTTGTGGCCTCATCTGCGACTTATGTTAGAGGCACGGTACTTGGTGTTGCTTACTTCCTAAAAGGAGGAGTAAAAGCTGCTGTTTAAAATTTTTTTTCAGTTTAATTTGGATTCCTAAATGCAAACATACAGGTCATACTTAGTTCATTTATTTAACATAGTCTGCCATTCCAACTTTAAATTCTAACTATATCTTATGTAAACAAAGATTATAGGTCTTTTTCCCATAAGAGTTGCCAGGAGTATGGTTCAGTTGTAGGTTTAGATTTTCAGCTTTCCCACAAGAGGAAAATACTAAGCATTCCCAAAAATCTGTGCTATGATTTGTAATGATTTTGCTTTTTAATGCACAATTTAAATTCCTGGCCCAGGCATTAGACAAAGTGACCAGAGAAGAAGCGTTACTGGACCTGGTGCTCACCAACCCTCATTAAAGAGATTAAGATTGGAGGCATTCTGGGCAGCAGTGACTGTGCCCTGGTACAGTCTGTGATCTTGAGGAAGCTGGACCTGGCAAAATGCAGTCAGGACGCTGAATTTCAGGACTGAACTTCAGGCTGCTGAAGGAATTGCTGGATGAAGTCCCCTGGGAAGTTGTCTTTAGAGATAAAGGAGCAGAGCTGGCAGCTAATTAAGGATACCTTTTTGAGAGCATAAGAGCTCTGTCCATCTGTATAGGAAAAAAAGCAGAGGAGGCAGGAAACTGGCATGGCTGAGCTGATTGAACTGGGAGTTAAGGACACAGACAGTGGAAGCAGGGACATGTGGCCTGGGAAGAATACAGGAATGCCCTCCAGATATGCAGAGATGGGATTGTGAAAGCCAAGGCACAGATAGAACTGCCCTTGATGGGGGATGGGAAGATTAACAAGGGATTCTACATGTACGTTGTTCAGAAGAGACAATCCAAAAGAGTGTACCCCCTCTGATAAATAAGAAGGGAAAACTGGCTACAGCAGGCATGGAGAAGGGTGTGGTACTCGTTGAGTTCCTTGCTTCTGTCAGCCAAGCTTCTCATCTCTCTTGTGTCTCTGAACTTCTAGGTGGGGCCTGAGGAGGCAAAATCCCTCCCACTGTAAGAGAAGAGTAAGTCTGAGACTGATTTGTGAGACTGGATGTTTATAAATCTATGGGGCCTGATGATGTGCATGCCAGGTCTTGAGGGAGCTGGCTGATGTGTTTGCCAAGCTGCTATCCATTACGTTTGAAAAGTCTTGGCTATCAGCATAGTCCCTGGTGACTGGAAAAAAGAGAAAGTTTGCTTCAATTTTTAAGAAAGGGAGAAAGAAATGAAGAACTACAGACCAGTGAGCCTGGGAAGATCATGGAACAGATCCTCCTGGAAGGCATGTTAAGGCACATGGGAGACAAGGAGGTGATCCAAGACAGCCAGCATGGCTTCACCAAGGACAGATTGTGCCTGACCAATCTGATGGCCTTCTGCAATGAGTGACAGCATCAGTGAGCAAAGGAAGGGCAACTGGTGTCATCTACACGAACTTCTGCAAGGCCTTTGACATGGTTCTACACTACATCCTTATCTGTAAATTGGAGAGAGATGGCTTGGAAGGTCAGACTGTTGGGTGAGGAATTAGTTGGAAGGTTGCAGCCAGAGGGTTGTGATCAGTACATAAAGGAAGCTTATGCTGCAGATATCAGCTTGAGCATGCATTGTATCTGTTTTTATTAGATAGTAATTTGCTCATAGCTCATTAACTTAATAACATAGTGAGCATATGTGCTTGTTATTGTATATCTGGCAGTCTCCAGCTTAAAAAGAGGAAGGATAATAATAGATTTTGTTCTGGCAAAAGGATAAACTGCTTGTAAACTAGAAAGAGTCTGCAGAGTAGCTATATTTTAAAACATATTTATGCATATAAATGGAAAGTACAGTTTAGATGCATATCAAAGCTTTTGAGGAAGCATCTACAACTGTAGGGTGATGAAGTTGAAAGAGGATTTGTAGTGGTCTGTGGTACTGAATCTTTGGATACTGGACCAGAATTATGAGATCTAAGTTCACTTGTCTGTTTTACCACAGACCTTGTGTGTGCTCTTGGAGGTAACTTCCTTTTTTGACTTATTTTTTAACTGTAATGCACAAGAATATTACCACCATCACCTTGGTGATCTTGAGCTCTGTGAGGATGGCGTGTATCCGTTTTCAAAGTGATGCAACAGTAACTACAACTAAGCCTTTGTTTTGACTGTTTCTCTAAAGAGAAGAAATCCTAGTGTGTACTGTTCCCATGCTATGACCTACAAGCTGTGAGTAACACGTAATATTAAATGGCGAATGTGCACATAAATCCATAAATTATCAATTTCAGTGCTTGGAAGCAGTCAACTAGTTCTGAGACCAGTGATGTATGTGGTGTATTTCAACATAAAGGGTGAAAATACAGATAGCAATGGGTATTAGATGTAGGGCAGTTCAGTGCAAACCTGTGGTCAGCTGTGTGGAACTGCTAAAGCAAATAGTGTGTCTTCTGAGAAGGAGTTAGGGTTATACTTTTGGAGTACAAACGCACATGATTTGAGATTTGAGTCTATGGTAACTGTATTGTTCCATTTGCACAAAAAGGAAGCTTAATTAAACTTGTTGGTCCTGTTGAAATTTAGCTTTATTATTCTTAGATGTGTGGATAGCCTGTTTGTTGTGCAAAAAGGTGGGTGCAAAAAGTGGCTTTTGTTGTGATATCAAAACTGAGAAACAGTGGTGTACAATTAGATCTGAAGTCTTCCTTACACATACTGGAAGAGAAGGAAGGTTCTTCATGGCAGCTACAAGGAAATCCCAGCTTTCTAATCTTGTAATCTTGATGGTGGAACTGAATGTTTTCTTGGGAGATGCATCAGTAGTAGGAAATTCTGGGTGAGAGGCACTTTGGTTTATTCTTGTAGCATTTCTTGAAATGTCATATACTCTTGCTGCCATACTACTATGGCAGCAAGTTCTTTAAATCAAGATGTTAGTATAGTTTCTCAATTGTCATGTACTTGTGCCAAAGAGTGTAGAACTGTATGGAACACACAGTATAAAACATGTCCACTTTCTGTAATGGAATGGTTCTAAAACGTGCCAATAGTGCATGTTTATATGTGTCATTCTATGGCTGAATCTTTTACTGCTACCTAAAGTACTTCTTTTTGGGGTGTGTTTCTTTCTGTTTGATGATTACATAGTGGCTCCATAAGTTTTGTGCAGTTAAATTTTAGCACAAAGAAAGAGCAAGTGTATGCGTGGCTACATCATGTGTACTGAAATCATTTGTAGGGTTACCAAATAATATGTTGAAAACTTGCATTAATGGTAATTAAAAAGAGTTAATCACCTATAAAGAAGGTGAAAAGACTCTCTAAAGGCAGTTTTTCTTGTTGGTCTTTTTAAATAATTTTTTTCTTTCTGTTTCCAGGTTTTCTCAAATAATGATGAAGCCCTTATTAACAAAAAATTGCCCAAAGAACTTCTGTTAAGGTAATTCAAGATAACATCTTACGAAGTAAAAATGTTAGGATAATTTACTGCTTGTGTGGCTTACAAACCACAACATGCTATTCATTCTTGAAATAAATGGCAGCATGTCTGTTAGATTTTGGGATTTGTGAACCTGTTTTCTTTTGGTTGCTCTTGAGTTGTTTTAATCTGTTCAAATTACATTATACTATGGATGATGTAATTTAATAGTGATGTTTTTGTTGCATATTAGAAAAAGTGAAATAACGTCCACATCTTTAGTATATATATATATAGTTATATATATAACTATATATATAGTTATATATAGTTATATGTATAACTCTTTTCTGTACTACATGGTGTTTGTCCGTCTGAAGAGTGTATGATCCCTTCTCTAATGTAATTCCCTATGATGGTTACTCACTCTTCTTGTTACAAGCTTTGTTATAACAAACAAATATAACTTCAAAGCTTTCAAAAATTCACTGCAGTGAAAAGCACTGCCAGTCACCCTTATTGTCATTCTGTGTTATACGTGGCACAACCAAGAACAGGATTTTACTTGCTGTAATCATTTGGCCAGCCATTCCTTTGCTACTGTGTGAGTAGATCACATTAGCGACAACATCAAGATCAGTAAGCTTAGCCCATGGTTGAGGTACAGATGGATGTCTTCACATGAAAGCAACCTTGAACAAATTGAGCACGTGCAAACTGCAAAATATGGAGGTACTGCTTAACTGAATGTGACTACGTGAGAGGTAGAACTGAACCTGCTCAGCAGTGTCTTCTCTACCTGCCTATAGTTTTCATTACAGTCCTCTCTTAGCGCAGAAAGAAATGTTTGCATATAATGGTGCAATTACAGTTCTTAGTGATGGTGTTATTAAAACTGAGCTGATTTATTAATACACTAAAGAGGAGCATGTACATTATTGCTTCCTGTCTGATTTGATGTTGGATAATATCTGAAGCAATGATGTGTTGCATTCTTGTTTATTCGGAATGTGTTTCTAGAATGTTATTCCTTCTTGTAGTGCCTGTACTATCACAGTGTTCACTTGGTGATGTTAAAGCAACAGCCTTTTGTTAAAGGAATTGGATTTTTGGAAGATTTCCATTTTGTTCCAAAGTACCAGTTCTGTGTGGTGCTGAAATTGTAAATTAGCCTTGTAGAACTGTTTGGAAAATGTGAGTAAATGAACCAAATAATACCCTAAACACAAATTCTAATAACACTGCTTCTTGCACTCATGCCATATCTCTGAATCTGAAGCAGTTCTTTTCTAGCAGTAGGACTGTTTTCTATGGAAATAACTGTGATTTCCACTGTTACTGGTGCTAAGCATCCTATCAACATAGTTCATCAGAATTTGTTGATGTACTTTAGAAAATGAGATAGCAAACATGTTTTATTCTGAAACGACGTAGTAATTACATGGTGTGCCTTAGCTTTCTTTGTGGGACTGTCTTAACGTCAGTGTCTAAAGAAAGGCTTATCTGTGGGGAATTTGTTTTATGCTTGAAAACGTAAATGCTTTTGTAAGCCTGAGCTTAAATGTCTTTCAAAACCTAAAACCATTTATGTTGCAACATGTTTTAAAAGTAATGTGACAGAACAGGTTCAGTATTGCTGTGTTGAGTGTAATTAACATCCTAATTTTTGTCATATTAACTGTGCAGTCTACCCTTAAATTAAGAAGAGTAAATCAGTTGCAGTGGAAACATTTTGCTTTCAGCACAGGAGATGAATAGTAAATGTGAAGTGTCATCAAATGCGTGTAGCTTTTCTCTTGCTTACATCACAGTGAAACTATTGGAAAATTCTTCAGCTTTGTTTTAAATATTAAAAAAACACTAAAACTTGACACATGGAAAAAGGTGGTTAATATCTGGATACAAATGGTAAAGCAGAGTGTTGCAAGGGTTGGTCTTATTCTCACTTGCATTGAGTATTTAAGTAGTTTGACTGTAAAAAGCTAGCCAATATTTTCATTAATGTTGAGAAACATTTATTTGTTGGCAGGCTTAAGGAATACTACCACTCTTTAAAACGTACTCATTTATTTCAGTGATCATGTACTCTGAGGTTAAAGTAAGCACCTGTGCTAGCTTTCCATGCTAGAAGATTTGATACAAGAATGGCAGCTTCAGAAGCTGAATTGTAAAACAAGGCAATGATTATATAAGCAATTTTTGTTACCGTGGAAGTATTGAGGACCTGTAAACATAAGCTGTGGGGAAAAACAAGTACTATTCATGCATATGTAAAAGCATGTATCTGCTTATCTTGTTTTCTTTAACTTTTACTTTATTTTGAAAAATTGCCCCAGGAGATTATAATGGTTTTGGCTTTTTGTGGGCTTTTTTTATTCCTGTTTGTTATTCCTGCATTTATTCCAGCTACTCAAGAAATGAAAATTGGCTATGTTGTCAGCAGTAGAGATGTTTACTTTTGGTCACTTGAACCATTTCCTTCATGCCAACGAACTTCTGATGTTCATGAATTGTACCTTAAATGTAGAAGTTATGACTTCTGCTATAAACAGTACTTGAAGGGTTCCCGTGCTTGAATAATAGGTCTCAGTCATCAGACTTCAAATTTAAGCATTCAGTCTGATACAAAAGAAGAAAAGTTTTGGGACCCAAGTTAGGAGAGGAACTCAGTAGTTGTCCTCCAGCAGCACCTGTCCTTGTAAATAAGAATATGCAGGTTGTGGATTGGCTAATAAGGTATTATGCATTTTCATGCTGCTTTTGTTTATATTACTCCATGTTGCTTTCTGTTGGTGTTTTTCTCAATAACACAGCAGTCTTCCTGATTTTGAAACTTCCCATCTAATTTGAGCAAAACTGTAACTTTTAAAACCGTGTTTAGCCATTTTTTCTTCCTCAGCTTTTTTCCCTCATTCATAGCACACGTTAAACCACTGGCTGGCACACAGAAGATCAATGTGAGATCTTTTCCATATTCCGAAGGGAGTTCATTGACCACCAGCCAGGCTATTGATCAAGTCTTGTTTTCTTGGATGTAGCAGAAGCTCTTTTCTGAATTCGAGGTAAATCACTGAAAGATTTTGAAGTCAGTTCCCACTTGAGAATAATTGGAAGGTTTTCTAACAAAAGCGGATTAATCTGACAATTGCAACTTGTATCCTCAGTGTTTACTTGAGATTAGGTGTGCTACCATGAGAATCATGAGGGTACAGAGAAAACCAAATGGCTATTTTATTAATGGACAAAGCATGTTAAACAAAATTAACACTGGTGTTGTGGTATTATTTATCAATGGCTGATAAGTCCATAAAACTTTTCTAAAATGCTTACTAAGACATAGTCTTAATTATTAAAATTCTATTGTTTTCCAGGCTGAAGATCAAACTATGTAATCACTTCCCTGAGAGCTCTATCTTGTCCCATGCCCAGTTCACTCTGATCATTTGTTTGCTTTTCTAATCAGGTCTTTGTGGTTAAGGACCACTGGAAATGGGTATGTGACTCTACAAGCCTGAGTCTGGATTTAGATGTGCTGTTCCCAGTCTTACTGTTCTTCTTTGCTTACTATCAACTTCAGTCTCCATATTTATGGTTAATAAATATATTGCCCTTATCTTTATATAGTGGAGTTTCCTATATTGGGAAATTTGTAAGAGGTACTGAGCAGTCAAAAATGATTGCTCGTATCAAACAAGTTTGGTCATTTGTAACTGGAGGAGGTAGTTGCCAGTTTCTATTTAATGTTTAAGTTAAGTGATTTGGGTTTGTTCATAAACAAGTGCAAGAATAATCTTAAAATTGGATGTTTGGAACAGAATTGTTTGAAATGGAATTTCTTCTTAAAATGCGAGAGGCTGTAAGAACACAAACTGAAAACTGTATGAGTGCCTTTATGTATGGTACTAATGCAGAAGAGGAGATTTGGGAATGGAAAATCCACTTTGCCAAGATAGTGAGTAAAATTCAGGCATTATGAAAAGGAAATACTTTGTTTAAGGTTTGTGCTTGAACAACTGGGACTTCCTTACAAATGTACTGCTTCAGCATTGATTCAATATGAATAGTATCACTTGGTTACAAACATGCTTGTTGCAATGGATTAGTTATATTGGAACAAATAAAAGCAGTGAGCATTTAAAGCAGGAGTAACAGCTAAAGAGGATGTAATGGTGACTTACACAACTCAGGATCATGCTTGACCAGCTGTTTGTTTCATTTTGTTTTTGTTTTTTTTTAATATGTATACTCTTAAGCCTCTCTTTAGAATCTGCTGTTTAACTTATCAAGATCTAATTCCATTTGGAGCTGTATTTTCCTTGAAGTTGAAGCCTTGTTTAAACTCACTCTTGATTAACAAATTACCAAAGCCAAATGTTTAGAAGTATCAGTGATTCATATTTAATTTTCCCTCATCCCTCCCTGAAATTATTGTTCCTCATTCCTATACAAAAATTACAATCAAAGAACAATTCAGAAGGAAATCCTAACAAAAATACCCACAATATATTATTTTCATGTGTTTTGTTATTCATGCCAAAGTTTGAATACTTGGTATTGTTATTTATACTGTGTTGTTTTGTGTTTGTTGGGTTGGGTTTTTTGTCAGTAACTTTCAAGGTATTTACAGAAGAGATGAACTTTCTCAACCATGCCTTCCTCACACAGACACAAGCATCAGGATAAGAATTCATTGGACAAAAAGTCTTACTCCTGACCAGTAGCATAGCTCCAGGTGTGATTAAGCCAAGGCTCATCCTAGTCCAAAGACTAACTTTTCCATAACCATTATGGCTGTAAGGATCAAGGTGTATGAAACATCCCCAGGTTGCATACCACCAGAGCATCACATATTTGTTTGTTTTCCATGTCTGTCGAGCTTTGAGCTCACAGAGTGGGTGCGTTTAGTTTTGGTTGTTTGGTGCCCAGACTGTGTAATCCCTTCTCTCCTGGGAAAAGATGCTCAGTAGGATAGTTGGAATGGTCTGCAGGTTGCATTGGAACTGTGGGCTGCTAGGTAAACCACTCTTAAATATTCATTAGGCTATTTTTATTTAGTAATGTGCTATAGTTGCCAAATTTTACTTCATGAAATCACTTTATAAAAATAAAATTCTTATTCATAAAATTGGCTAGCTGAGGTTGGAAGCAAACTCTGGAGATTGCCTAGTCCAACCCACTGCTGAAAACAGGGTCAGCTACACCAGGCATTTCCTGGCATTGCCCATTTGAGTTTTGACTGCCTACAGGTAAAGGGGCTTCATAACCACTCTAGTTTGGTGTTGGGAAACACCTGTTTTCCTGTTGTTGGGCCCTGCTGGGGAGAATCTATTGTCCTTACTTCCTTCAGATATTTTAACTTGCTGGTGTATCCTCAAAGCCTCCTGCTTGGAGGTGTGTTCAAAATGGTGCTCAACAGGATCCCCATGTCCTTTCGTGCAAAGCTGCTTTGTATGTGATTGGCTCAGCCTGTATGGGTGCCTTATGTGTTCCTGGGTTGCATCTTTCTGTCTCAAAGAAGTTCTCTTGTCATTATCGTGTCCATTTCATGTCCTGATGGATTCTGTAGATAAAACTTTGATAAAAATTTAATGAAACAGGGCAGTCATGTGAGCTGCAGCATGTAAATTTTAGAAACTGCAGAACGTTGCAGCTCATCCACCCCTTCTAAGAAATGATTAAACTGGACAGTCCACTAGGCTTTTAAAGGCTAGAAGTCTGGATCATTCCCCCCTCTGCGAGTATTCCAATTTTAGGAAGGCTGACTTTTTGGAAAACATTACATAAACTGTTTCATGGGTTTAGATTTTCCTGAGTACGTCCTATATGTATTTTACGTTGAAGTCTGCAACTTGACTTCTAAAAGGTCACAAAAACGAGACTTTTGAAGTTGTATTTATGTCTATAATATCCAAATGACTATTTGTCAAAGATACACAAAGTTGCATTCCTGTGATATCTTCTGTATTTCATTTGCAGACTGAAGTTACTGAACGATTTGTATAATGCAGTTTATTAATTTCATCATTGACAGAATTTCCATGTCATGTGGTGGTTGTATTCTGTATGTTTGATGGTAAGCTAAACAGACCTGTCCCTCCTTGATTCAATCAATGGAGACTTTGCTTAGGATACTAAGAGAATGAAGTACCAAGAATACTGCAGTTGTTACATGTGATAATGCTTTAAGTAAAATCTTTTTAAATGGAGTGAGTGAAGTGATCCCCTTGGCTTGTAAGTAGTGTATAGACTATAAAAAATTAAATGCTGTCGTATAGCTATAAAATGAATCCAGCAAAGCTGATTATTTGTTGGAAAAGCAGAGTTCAGTTTAAACTGAGAATAGATGTTAGGCATCGTGCAGACAGCCTGTTCTTTGGCAATTGCTGATACTTGTGTAGGTATTGTGTAGCAATAACTGAGCAAAAGCAAAGGTTTGGCATGTGAAGAAGTGCTTTTTGGTGCCAGGTTTGTAAATGAAAGACTTGCTGTTTAGATTAGCTGAGAAAGGCGTTGTAGTCCATGTAGTTTACAAGTGGTGATTGTGGGGTAAAAGTTACTGGAAAATTTCAGTGTGTTTCACAGTTTCTAGCGTAAGTGCTTTACTTCAGGAGATAGCACATCTCTAGTGAAAAAGGATTTATTTTAATAATTGACTTGAAAGGTGAAACAGTAGATAATGCAGTTGATTTCTGCTTTGAGTGGAAGTTCATGACATGCTGCTGAAAACAAATCTGATAGAAATAAGCTAAGGTGCTTTAAAAAAAAAAAAGGCTCCTTAAGTTTTTAATATGTCTCTCCATTTATGTTTCCAATACATATATATTATGGGTTTTTACTGAATAAGGTATTACTGGAATTTGCAGTGTAGCACGTCCCTACCTAAAAATTTATTAATGCAGGGTTCTACTTGCTGTGAGTATGACCATTCAGTTGATCTGTGTTTTTTTAGCTGCTTTTATTTTACTGCAGCCTTTGTACAGTGCTACTGAACTGCAGTTGTTGGTGAGGTGTCTCATACCATAGGAGGGCATTTGGTAAGATGGGGAAAAGAAGGGTGAAGCTAAACCCTCCACATATAAATATTTATAATGGTGTTTGGTATTTATTGAATATGTCATTTTAGGGAAAGACAAGATGGTTCTGTGATGGTGGCAAGACTGCAACTGTATGCGTTCAAACATGATTAGTAATAAACTCAAAGAACAGCAGATGCTCTGCAAAAGCTTGTTCCGTATCTGATCAGATTGGCTAGGGCCTTAAAGAGATGAGAGAGAAGCAGTTTGACTCTTGGACAGTTTTGTTTCTCATTCAGTAAGTTGTAGTGTTTGGATTTTGAGAAATAGCTGTTTCTGTGGTTCCACAGGAAAGGAAACAATAGAAGTGACATCAGCCATTTCTGCTTTTGGAAAGACACGGTTCTGTTTATAGCACATGGGAGTAATGAAGTATGTATGGAAATATATGGGAGGTGACCAGAAAACACAGCCTCCTTTTCAATATGGAGAGGAAAAACTTGATGTAGACTTGTTTAATAGAAAATAGAAAGAAAGGAATATAATTAACAGTTGTTGTGATTTTGTGGATGAATTGGTTAGACAGTATCACTCTGAGATGAAACAATCAGTTGGCTCTACCAACCCAAATTACAAGTGTCTACAAATGCATTTGACTTTAACATTTGGCCTTTTGATTTTAAAATGAGCCCTGTACAGTACATCAGTACACGTTGAAAGGATTCACATTTGGTTAACAGTTGTAGTAACTGGCTGGTAGACCCAAATGCTTTTTTTTTTCTACTCCATGTTTTGGAAGTCACTCTTTAAGAAGTCACTGGAGGTTAAGAGTTACAGATGACACAAAAATGAATGTGAGGAAAAGGCACTCCCAAGGAAGTACGAATGACATTAAATAGTGATACGTTCAAACAAGATTAATTTTATAGTTTAATTTTGCAGGGATATAGAACTAAGGAGTGTCCCATTTCACTCTCACATCGAGTGCTGTGGTCGGGGATGTGTCATCGTAGTAGAGGATGTGAGAGTGAGATGTACAAGATACTGTAAGTTCCTTGTCTGATTCTGTGTCAAAAAGGCTCTGAAAATGGGAGCAGTAAAATAATGCTTTGTGTCTGTGTACAGCTTTGTTGGAACTAATAAACTTTTTAATGCTACATTTGCTTTAGATGTCTGTCTTTGAAGAAACATACTGGAAAAGAACGCGCAGAGAAAATGAGATTTAAAGAACTGAAATAAAAAGAATTAGAGGTGACATGATAAGTGATTTTAAAACTCCATAAGGAGAAAGTACTAACTGCGAAAGCACTCTTTAATTTGGTGAAGAAAAGTAGAGGAAAGCATAAAGCTGAAAGTCAGACATTCACCTTGGAAATAAGGCAAATATTATAACAGCGTGATTAGCCAGTGGAACAAACTATCAGAGAAGGTGGTGATTTTCCATCCCTTGAAGGCTTTCAAATCAAGAATATTCATTTTCTGGAATTCAGGCTTAAGCCAAATACAAGTTTACCTTAATGGAGTTGGGGAACTGTGAGCTTGTGCAAGTCTTTGTGCCTCTGGCATGAATTTCATGCATACTTCAGGTGCTGTTAGCATTGAAAGATCTCCAAGGCCAAGCTTATGAGGCATTTATGTGTCCAGAGTGGTGTATGCCCTGGCAGGAAGAGGCTTGAAGAACTCTGATTATGGGTAAGCAGATTATCTTCCTTGGGTGCAATGCAGGATAACTAAGGAAAAATTAATGACCTTGGGTACAGGAAGTGAGTATAGATTATCCTAAACTTTACTGTGAATCCGTTAACTCGTTACATTTCCAGTTTCCTTAACTAATCTGTGCCAAAGACTTAAGTGGAAATGAATCCGGCTGCTGGCTGCATTAGCTTCCACCTACATAATTATGGTCATAGAGGACAGATGTGCTGTACAACCATCAGCTGGCCTACATGGTAATTTTTTCCACATTTTAAAATCACAAGTGCCTGCTAACATAGCCCTTTACCATAAGTGCCAGACAACATCAGTGTTGCCATCTCTGTCTCAGTTCTGTGGCTGGATTTTAAAGCCTTTAAAATGCTATTGTCTTGTGTCCTGTTGGGTTTTCCTAACTGGTAGGGATGTGCTAGGAGTTCTGTGGGGCTGAAAGTAGAGGAGCAGTTGTCTCAGTGGTTTGCATGTAAGACTATACTATAGAGGGGAAAAAAGGAGAACAGCGTGGAAATTTTGAAACAAGTTGGCAAAAACGAGTCTTAGCAATTATAAAATAATTTACTAGTAATTCTTATTTATGCTGTTATTAACTGAATAATAATGATTCTGATTTTGCTGAATCCTAGTGTTGTTTAAATTACCTATTTTGAGGAGGGCAGTTTCAGGCACGTTTCAAGACTTTCTTTTTTAGAACAAAAATAAGTGTAGAAGTGTCTAGAATTTTACACTTATTAAAATAGTTCTCCTTTTAACATAAAATAATCACTTCTTTTTTTTTACTTTGTAAAAAGTCACTTCATAGGGAATGGAGCAAAAATAAATACATCTGTTCCATATTTGGTTTCAGTCTACTTTTTCAACAGAAATCATGCATCAACATTAATCTTGTAACAGTAATAAATAGTCAAACATGAAGACAAGCTGCTAGACAACTCAGTAGATGAGATAGATAAAATACCTTTTCTTCAGCATCTTCAATTCCTTCTGTTATTTCTTACCTCCAGCAGAACTTGCATCACTTCCAAAGCATGCTGTGTGCTTTCTTTAGGCAAGAATATTGAGTCATGAGAAGGTTTGTCACAATCCTTCTTGTCTTCATTAGAAACAATTTCAAGATGTCTTTTGTGCTTCAGCTTCTGTAAACCTAAGATAACCATGTCTGTTATACTGCTGATGTTTACTCCTTGGCGTTAATATTTGATATAAGATGGAATTGTTATTATTACTGTTCAGTTCTTTGATGACTGAAAATGTCAAGTGGTAGTTTATATGTGAATTATAGAAACATCTTTCGTTCTCTGCAGAAGAAAAGGATTTTGGAATGGGATCTGTATTTTATGCTTAAGCTAATGTATTTTATTTCCTGAGAACATCCTTTGAAATGGCTCTGTTGTTGCTTGAAAATGGTATTTTGCAAAAATTTGTTTTGACAATGAAACTTTTATTTTAGAAAACTATTAAAAGTTGCCAGTCGTGAAGAATAGATTCAGTGTTTGAAAGAGTAATGCTAGATTCTGAATTGTAATCTCTCTTGTTTCTTGTAAAGTGAATTAAAATAATACACTGACGATGTAAGACTTGGTAGGTATTGTGACGTAGCCTTTTGGAAATCAGAGTCACCATGCTTTGTGTTAGTACTTAGATTCCTGAACTTATGTTTATCAGTGTGTTATTTCCCTTCTCTATGTTCAGTGCTAGCTGATCTTGAATTAGCAGTGTCCCAGGTGGCCAGGAAGGCCAACGCTGTGCTTGCTTATATCAGAAGTAGTTGGCTAGTGGGACTATGGAAGTGATCATTCTACTGTATTTGGCACTGGTGAAGCCACGCTTAGAGTGCTGTGTTCAGTTTTAAGTCCCTCATTACAAGAAGGACATTAAGGCCCTGGAGCGTGTCCAGAGAAGGGCAACAAAGCTGTTGAAGGGTCTGGAGCTCAAGTCTTAAAATGAGTGGCTGAGGGAACTGAGATTGCTTAGTCTGGAGAAGAGGAGGTTCAGGGGAGACCTCAACACTCTCCACAACTACCTGAAAGGAAGTTGCAGCAAGGTGGGGATTGGTTTCTTCTCCCTGGTAATCAGCAATAGGATGAGAGGCACTGACTTCAAGTTGCACTAGGGGAGGTTCAGGTTGGATATTAGGAAACATTTCTTCTGCGGAAAACTGATACAGTATTGGAAAGGCTGCCCAGGGAGATGGCAGAGGCACCATCCCTGGGGGCTTTCAAGAAACATGTAGGTGTGACATTGAAGGACGTGGTTTAAGGACGTGGTTAGTGGGCATAGTGATGATGTGTTGGAAGTTGGACTTGATGATCTTGAAGGTCTTGTCCAATCTTAATGATTATATGATGACACCGTCCTGCTAATAATAATAGTTTAACCTAATAGTTTTACTCTGTAAATAGTGAGCAGCCCAAGAGCCCTTGGGGATTTAATCCTCTTAATGAGGCTGCGTATGACTTCCCCAGTTCTTTCTAAATATTTGTGAAGCGTGAATGACTATGTCTCAGAATGAAATATGTGGAATAATTATTGGAAGTGATGTGTTGGAATATACCTCCCTTGAGAAAAGCCTTGAAAAAACCTCTGCTGTGGAATGCAGTGAATATGCAAAGTCTGTTTGCATATGTCTGTTCCATGACAGTTCACTAAGCAACACAAGACAGGGAAACATCAGCTTGTTAACAGCACCAGCTCAGTATGCTGACTCTTAAGAGAGAGAGCACAAAAGATGGAGTGAAGTGTGAAACTCCACAACCAGGCTGTGTGTCAGAATTGCAGAGATGGGAACTTGGTGGTACTGTGGAACTGGTAAACTGCACAGTAGCCATTCACAGCAGCCTTTCAGTCTTCTTTTGCACCAACTGCAACAAAGCTACATATGATTATAATCACTCAAGTTCCACCTGAAAGAAGGAAAATAGCATTAAAGTGGCCTTAAAGATCAAGTGTTTGGGGAAGATATCATTGCAGACAAAGCGGGAGAATACCACTGGCTTGTGGGACCTGTTGACAGGCTGAACTTCTCTTCCTCCCGTAGGAGCATCTAATGGCTGGGATTTACATACTCAGTTATACAAAGTGCTTCCCTCAGGAAACTTAAAAATCTCTATAGAGAGTTATTCTATAATGTAACACATTTGCAGTCAGCTTATTATTCATATTAATGATACTCACACGTGCTCTGCAGACAGTGTATTTATCACTGACCTTAAAAGCATCTCTCCTCTGTTACTCCAATAAAGAGTACAGTTCACAAAGCTAGTCATAAGAGTTCTCAGTGGATATGGGCAAATTCTTTAAGGTTGGGAGTCCATTCAAACACAGCTGGACCCACAGCACCAAATTGAGTATTAACTCTTCAGTGCAAAAACCAGACTCTTAAATCCTCACCTATAGTTGCATATGTTATTTCTTTAACTGTATCACAATTAAAGGTATATAAATCAGTTTCTCTGAATTATAAGCAATAAAGTATTTTGTTATTCATACGTGTTTGGGAAACAAAGCAGGGAAAATTTAAAATAGATTTTGTTGAAATTGATCCTGTTATGTAGATGTTGGCTGTCTCAAGATGATGGGTATGGGGTTACTCCTTCACTGAATAACTGAAATAGAATGCTTTTGTTTAATTTAAATTTGTTGTTGTCTAACAGGTGATTTCTTCCATAGAAATATATAAACAGTGAACTCATAAGTTAGTTTGAATTAATAATTAAAAAATGTTCTTATTGTTTTTCCTTCTAGAATATTTTCTTTCTTGGACATAGTTACTTTGTGTCGATGTGCACAAGTTTCCAAGGTATGTGTTTCTATTGTTGTTGTTGTTCTTTGGGAAGCTCTAAATTGTTTGCAAATCATGGGCTTTGAGATGGTCTTCTTCCTGTTTAAAAAATAAGAATATCAAGTATTTCTCTCAGCATCTTTTATTAAAACAAAAAAAACTGTTGTTCCAGTTTTGTGTTCAGATATGCTAAATTAGTTGCTATGGACTGGATTTCTTTTTAAAGGCTATGGAAAAGATATCCAGTAGTGTGTGCTCTATATCTGGAGAAGGGATTAAACGCATTTTGGCATAGTGGCATTTGCTTTTTATTAAACACGTGGCTGTATAACATTATTTGTCAGACACATTCTGCTTAAAATTCCATGTAGCTCAGTTAACGTGCACCACGTGTCTTAAGTACATCCATCATTTGCTTGCCAAATACAAAAGATGTTAAATAAATGGACTACCAGTAGAGAAGAAATGCTCTTTGCTCAGAAGGCAATAGAGAAAGCATGCCAAGTAAGCTTTTATGTTTAGCTAATCTTACTTTTATTTTGAATTAACATGAAAAGCATTCTGCTACTACATGAAATGTGTGGTGAAGTGTTTTCTTGTACAACATGAATGAACTTTCTACATCATTCTTCATTCTTCTAATGCAGAAGAAGCCTTTCTTTCTTCCTTTTATTTGTTTTAATCTATAATTGTGTAACTACTAAATTCCCAGACCTGTATTATTCTAGCTTGCAGCTTCAATAAGTTCTGAGCTAACTAACATCAGGATTTGTAAGAACTTTAAGTCAAAGCCTAGAACACATCTGAAGAAAAACAAGGCCAATTAATAAATCCTTGTTTTGTTTTCTCTCAGAACTATGTCAGTTGGATGCAATATTCTTTATTCCTGTTTTTCTGAGTATGTTCTTGTTTTTCGACCTTTTTGCTTTGTTTTGCTTTGAAGGACTGCTCTAACAATGAAGAAGCAATTATCAAGTGTGTATGTAAACTCAGCACATGGAAAGGCCTGATCCCAACAGTGGAAAGTCAGCAATGTTCTGAAAGGCTTATTTTCCTCACAGAGTAACTTGTGAGGTTGAGGAACTATGGTTTTCTTGGAAGGAGTCTTATGTGCATTTGCTTTTCTCTCCATATATATCTAGTTAAATCATGCTGTGTATGTGTTTTGCATTTCATTTCTTGCTGTTATACATTTTATAGGCGTAAGACTCTGAAATGTAATCCATTTAGGAGAGTTGAGGTTAATTTAAACAAGTGTTCTGGTTTTAACTAGTTAATATTTTGTTACTAATATCTGCTACTACATTTGTTTTTTAAAGAGTGCTACCCAAATTTGTATTTGAGAGCTTGTTGTACTGGACTTGCTGAGAGGAAAACAAAAGGGAGCAGGCATTGGAGATGTATAACTCTTATTTGTTTCCTGTAGGCATGGAATGTTTTAGCTCTGGATGGAAGCAATTGGCAAAGAATAGACCTTTTTAACTTTCAGACAGATATAGAGGTTAGTGTCCTTGTTTATTTCATTCCTCTGGCGATGCTTAAGGACCTCATAGATTCTCTGAGTTCACGTTTTAAAGGCTAAAGCACAGGATAATAAAGCAGTAAAGGAGTGAATGGTCAACTCTGTGTTTGGCTTTTTTTTACACTGATGATGTTTTTTGAGTTTTGCTTGGAAGCAATGTATCAGATACTTGGCATATATTGTATATATGCAGAGTTCAACAAATTTAGAACTGATCACTTCCAGAAAACAAAGGTATGAGCAGTGTCTCTGAACTGAATGAGATGCTTGCAGTTACTCATTGCCTTGTGGGAAGATTCTGTTGCTTGTCTCTGGTCTCTGTGAGAGTGCCATCTAGTGCTGGAAGCTCTCCGAGTGCTTGTCTTTGGACATAAACTGAAACAACAAAATGGTAAAAATCTTCCCTGACTTGGCCTGGATTTGCTTTGCTGCATACCTCAGTACATTTTATCAATGCTTCCTTCCTGTGGCTTGAGTGAAATGAAGTGACTGAGATGCGGGTTCATGTGGATTAAAATCCTCTTCAGCAAATGTATAGTCAATGAACATAAAGATGTTAGAATTATGAAATGAACAAGAGAGTTTGGCAAAGCAGATTATAATAAGAAAAAAAGAATAGATAAGAGTGCTTACCCTTGTCCTGAGCTCACTGCAAAACTCCAGAGGACAGATCTCCAGAAGAGATCCTTCCCCACTGGCAGTCAGCTCTTAAATGGGTCTAGGAGAGGTGCAGCCAGGCTCCACCCCTTCCATCACACAGCTGAATTGCCTTCACCTGTGCTCCCATGGCTGACTCAGTGCTCGCCTCAGGTGGTCATCAGAGGCTCAGGCTGTGATGCAGCAGTTCCCATACAGCATATAGTGAAGCAATTAGGGCAGTCTTATGTTCCATAAGAAAAAAAAAACGTGTATGCACATTATCATAGATGTGCATAAGAAAATAAATTATGACATTGCAAAATGAAGACTAAAACCCATGGGAAATACAGTTCCTTAATATAAATTAAATTCATTCATTATTTGTATTTGGTAATTGAAATTAACCTTAGAATACAATAATGAATTTGCTTCTGAATTTTTGTGCTAAAGTTTTAATTGCATAAGTAAAATCCAGATGGGGGTCATTTGGTATATTTTGCAAACCCTATTTCAAAGAATTCCCGAAGCTTTACAGTAACAAAGAGTAAAATTCCTCACTGTTTTCTTAAAATTTTATTGCCAGCTCCTCTGCTATACAGATATTAAATATGAGTATCTGGCAGAGGTAGGAGAAAGATTTTTGGAATCTGTGTTTTAAGATGTTTTGGGGCTCTAATGTCATCTTTTTCACTTGCCTTTAAAAAAAATACAGACTTGTGTTTCTCATTTGCTAAGAAATAAAAAGTGAAGCCCACCAGACTGGTGGCTCTTCTCTTGGCCAGCTTTTTTCTGAAGTCTTTTTGCTATGTTTATGCTGAATTTGTCTTTATTGTACCTAATGGCATTGTCCTTTCAGATGTATTTCTGGCCTGGTATAAAGGAGAGTGAATGAAATTAAGTTATGATCCTATTTTTCTGTAAGGACCCATTGTGGTTTTGAGAAATTTGATTATCTCAGTATATTGTATTTAAGTACATTTGCAATACAAATTCTTAAAATTTATTCATAACTTAAACCAATGATTACTGCACAAATTAGTTTTGAATGAGTTATGCATTCACTTTCAATATTAAAGACCTGTTTTAGAATCATAGAATCACAAGGTTAGAAAGGACCTTCAAGATCATCTAGTCCAATCTAGGCCTGTCCTCCTGTCACTATTGCTACCACAGACTACTAAACCATATCTTATACTGTGTCTTGTTTTGCTTTAAGCTGTTTTAGTAATGTGGGTTTTTTTGTCAGACTTCAGGACAGGTGCGTATGGCAGCTTTTTGCTCCATTAGTTGTTGTACTGTTGATGATGTTTCACATAATGTCAAGCAGTACTTGATCTGAAACTGTCGGATAATGGAAAGTCATGTTTTGTGGTATATTTTTCCCTTTTTGAAGTCTTGGATGATGTAGAACAAGCCAAGAAAAATGAATTTCTGTACCATAAAGGAATTTTTTTTCCTTCTGCAAAGTTGTGTGAAAATCTTCCTAAAGTTAAATGAATCTTAGGATTTGTTGGTCTGTGGTACCAAATACAAGCTGAAGTAGTTTGAAGAACTAGTTTTTGAGTGACACTATATTATTCAAATACCTGAACACATTTTAATGTACTTGTCCTTTTTAATACACTGTTTTGGTGGGTTTTTAACATGCTTCAAGTAATAAATGGATATGAGAAACCGTGTGTCATTATTTGTTTCTATTTGCTTTGAATAATTAGATTTTGGATCCCCCCCCCTCCATTATTGAGCCTCCATTCTATGTAATTCATTGGGAAGATTTTATCCTTACAGTAAAGGTACTTGGCCTCTAGTGAGAAATAGTTCTGAGTGACTGGAGAACTCTAAAAAAACATGTAATTTCATGAAGTGTATAACGATCTTTGGTTTGTTTTGATGTAAATGTGTTTGAGAGAGGAGGTGGCCAGTTACCTACTGACTTAACAAACAAGTACTGATAAAAATGTTTTCACCAAGAGTTCAGTATTGCAGAATAACAAAATACAAGAAATGTCTTTACTGATGCTGTGAAAATGCCACCACTGCATACAGAGAGGAAATAAAAATAAAAACCCACTGCTCTATAATTTTGTAAGTTTTCTATATGTAAAATAAAAGAGAAGAAGATAGAAGGTTCTGTTGGGTATGTAGTGGTCCTGTTTGTTAGATGATCAGTGTTGATTTATTTTTACTTTTATCTTTCTAAAAGTAGACACCGTATGATGTCCAGTCAGTTGTTGCAGTGCTTTTTGGTCTGTCGTCTTATTCTGACTGTCAAAAAAATTGAAAGAAGGGTGCATACTATGTACCACAATTTAAATAACATATTTTCAGTAATGCTACACTTTGAGCTTAGAATACTAGAAGTACTGTACCAATCTGCTTCTTCTCTGCAATCTCATTTCAAGATGTAAATAAATAGAATTTTATAGCAAGTGGGGTCAATTAGGAAGTTCTGTTTGTAAACTGTGCTACACAATGTGAAAAGTATCATTTCTAAATGATAGGAACAGACATGCAAATAAATACAACTTTGAAAGCTAGCAGGTAGTCTCTGGCAAATCTTCTGGATGCGGTTGAAGTACTCGAGTACTGTGTCCAGGTCTGAGGCCTCCAGATGTGGAGCTGTTGGAGAGGGTCCAGAGCAGGGCCATGAACATGAGCAGAGGGCTGGAGCACCTTCCCTTTGGGGACAGGCTTAGGGAACTGGGCTTGTTCAGCCTGGAGAAGAGAAAGCTGTGGGGAGATCTCATTGCAGCCTTCTGTTTATAAAGGGGTTTATAAACAGGAGAGGAATCAACTTCTTATGAGGGTAGACAGTGATGGGACAAGGGGGAATTGTTTTAAGCTCAAGGAGAGAAGATTTGGATTGTATGTCAGAGGGAAGTTCTTTAATGTGAAACTGGTGAGGTGCTGGAACAAGGCTGCCCAGAGAGGCTGTGGATGCCCTGTCCCAGGAGGTGTTCAAGGCCAGGTTGGATGGGACCCTGGGCAGCCTGGTCTAGTACCTAAACTGGAGGTTGATGGTCTTGCCTGTGGCAGGAGGACTGAAACTTCATGATCCTTGAGGTCCCATCCAACCCAAGCCATTCTGTAAAACAAGACTTACGAGAGGCTGTAGCTCAGTGTAGTGTCTTGCTATCCTAAACACATATTTGTGGATAATGTAACCTTGTGTGCTGGAGTAACAACTGGTCACAGGATGCCTCCTGTTCTGCTTCTGGGCAGTTTTTCAGATTTCTTGCAAAATTGACAGCAATCTTAATGGGTAAGGTATTGCAGAGGCAAAAAATTGAGCTACGTATGGTAGACTCAGAAAGAGAACTAAAGATTGAAGTGAACAGCACTTCTCTCATCAGGTAACTCTTTTTCTTAAAGTAGAAAAGAAATTTCAAAGAGATACGTTTCTGTTGGGATTTTTAAGTTGCTAAGAATGTTATGTCAGAATAAAACTCAACAAAATCTTCCTTTTATTTGGTTTAAGGGTCGTGTTGTGGAAAATATATCAAAAAGGTGCGGTGGGTTCCTGAGACAACTTAGTCTGAGAGGATGTCACGTTGTTGGAGACTCCTCCTTAAAGTAAGTAAAGTCCTAGGCTAAGACATTGCTTTTGTTCCAAATATTAGGAAATAAGTAATTATTGGTAGATCTGTTTGGATTTTATGTACCTTCTGATGGTCAAAATGGGACACTTAAATAAGTACTAAGTACCTTAGCAGTGACTAAATGAGCCATCAGCTTGAGAATAAAATATAGCTAATTTTTTTTTTTTTTCCCTTAGAAATGAATTAAAATTTTTCTTTTCTCTCAATTTTCAAGCATTTTAAATGTTTTCAGGTTTATACTTTGGCAACCTGCCGATATAATTTCATCAGGATCAGTAGCCAGATTATAATTCATCTTTTTTAGACATGAGAGTGGCCCCAGCAATGGGAAAAAAAACTAAAGACTGGTGCCTGCCAAATTGGGAAGGGTATGGGATTCTCTTCTTTCTGTAATGTAAAATAAAGAACAAACAGGCAACACAAGCATCTTAGGGAAGCTGGCCCTTCTTTATGCAGTATATAAATTGAACGGTGCAGCTTGTTCTCACAAGAAACTTGGAATCCCTGTAAGCTTTTTCTATATGCAGACTGATTATCCAGATTCCTCTGTGGGTGTTTGTTTGTTGATTTAACCCACAGATCTTACCTCCAGCTGAAGGGCCCCTGTTTGACAAGTCCTTGAGGACTCAGAATACTGGGAGCCAAGCTCAGGATACAACTTCTTGGCAGCTGTTGCTCTTTCCTCACTGTCGCAGCAGACTGGGCTAGGTGATGTTCAGTCTGACTTAGTGTGGCTGCTTTTTTGTGGAAGATAAAAGCATAAAGATTTGAGTTAAACAGTGGCATTTTTTTAGTGCCTCGTGACCTCTTTCTAAAATTCATGAGCAAGTCTAATTCATTGAGTTTGCTTCAGAGCAAATTCATGAGCATTTCTGGTGCATAGTCTGAGTCAGAGTGTTTCTCCCTGTAGAAGTTTAAAGGCTTTTTTTTTTCCTTAAAAACAAAACAAAACAAAAAAACAAAACAAAAAAACAGAAAGAAAACCAGCCAATGACAAAACCATGTAAAGTATTGGTGACGTAACTGAGATAGGAAATACTGAGATTTAGAATGGGACCCTGATTAGCTTTGGGCCATAAATTTGGTTTAAAAAACAAAACAAAACAACTAGAAATGTTATGTTGACCTGTTCTAAACAATCTTTTTTCTGTTTTCTCAGTCTTCCTAGATTTGTCTTACATGTTGCTAAAAATCTAGAATCTAATCCAGTATTAAAATTATAGGTGTGTTATTGTATCTGTGGAATTAATTCTTCACATCCATTTTGCTAATACAAGAAAAGGATACTCCTGACAGAGTTGTGGTCCTCTGAATCCAGCTGCTAGTTAAATAATAAATTGCTTTAGTAACCCAGGCAGGCATCCTGACTTCAGACCCAGAGGTTTCCTTGTAGGCCAGGCCCAGGAGTCCTTGCAGGCCATCTCCCTCACTGCTCCATGGGGTTTTGCCACCTTCAAACAGTGTTGTCTCCTCAGAGGAAAGTGTGTGTTACCATTTCCTTTCCAGATGACTGGCTCTTAAAAAAAAACAAATAGCCTCAACCATAGTTAACTTTCTGCAGCATCCCTGCAACTTTCCGGAGCATACATGTAGATGACCCCTGTGTCCTCAGTAGGGAAAGTCTGGAAATAGAGGAGAAGGGGAAGGCATGTTTGGAGAGGGGCTCAAACTGAGGGGATAGATAGGAAAGAAATAAGAAAGGTATAAGGGGGAAAGATGGCAGTAAGCAGAAAATTTTGCTCTTCACCCACCTTCCCCCTTAACTTTAATATTCGGTTTAGGCTCATGAGTACTAATCAGAACTCTAAGGCTAGGGGACTGCAGTGAGTAGAACCAGTACATACATGCTGATTCAGGTACTAATGGTGTCTGAGAAGAGGACTGGGGTTGTGATGTTTTTGAATGGCAGTATATTTAGTAAAGACGTATTTAGAGTAAGTGTGTGTAGCAGTTGAGCATGCAGCCTGTGTGCTCGATGGGTCGGTGGGGCTAGTTGTGCCAACAGGAAATTGGGCAGGGTTAGCAGAGACAGCTGCTGGGCTGTTGGCACTATACACAAGTGCATCTGTAATAACTGGTGCATGTGGCTGTGTCTGAGGCATTTACAAGCAGGTGGTATTGCAATTAACCACTGAATGATAAACGTATGAGCTTTAAAAGTTTCAAAACATTAAGATGAGTCTTATCAGGACCCTTTCAGTATTTCTGGGAGTGATATGAATTATCCATTTTTCCTTCTTCTGCATCCATATTTCATTTAAAAACAGGCAGAAATCAAAGTAGGCTTTGGTTGTGCAGGTGCTGAGTGTTCGTGGCATCTGTGTACAGACACATCCCTGCTTGAATCTCACAGGCTGTTCATGCAAGTTATTACAGAGCGTAGTGTCTTTTCAAGTGATTTGAAGAGTGTCTCGATTGCAAATTTCACTCCAGTATGTGAATTTTGGAATAGCTGTTTTAAGTATTCAAGTGGAAACTATCACCAGTCTAACTGCTGCTGATTCTGTTGGTTTTTTTTCCATTGTTTTCAGTCCACACAGGAGAGCCAGGAAGCTGTTACCAGCTGAGTGTGTAGTCGGATCTGTTAACCACGGCAGGCCTCCAGACAAAAATGTTTTTGTGTGTTTCCTCCACCCCTGCCAATAAAATCCATGCAGTTGGAGGAAACGCGGGCATAAAAACAGTGTTCTGAAATGCAGTGCAGCTGTAAACATTACTCTGAAAAGATGAAAAGAAAGTTGATGCTTTTTTTTTCTTTCTGGGTAATTAGTTTAATGATATATACAGGCTTTTAGTGGTGTAATAGCTGTAATCATCTTTAGCGTGCATACCCAGTGGTGCACACAGATGCATTTTAATTTTTAAAATAATAAATAACTAATTTAGAGCCCACAGGGCTTTCCCTTAGTAGTCCAAGTAGATTAGATCCCACTTCTGTGTTGTGCAAGGCATGTTCTTTCTGTTTGATGTGGGAGTGAGTTCCTTAATGGTACCTACAAAAGCTTCAGTAACGAAATGTGTAACAGCTCTTCCCAGCACCTTAACTGTGCTTAGTAGGTATCTGATGTGCCATTTCAACCTTTGTATTCATTCCTTTAATGATTTCAGTTAAGGCATTTGAAGCAAATCAGTTCTGTTTAATGGCAGAAATAAACACCTTTCTCAAGTGGTATTTGAGGGAGGAACAACACTTAGTTTCTGGAGTTACCCAAGACAGAGCCTTGAGTAGCAAAATAAAAAGGCAATCACTGGAACAGATGTTCTACTGTATGGCTTGAAGATGGAGTTTTTTGGCTGAGATGAGGAGTTACAGGACAGAGCGCACTCTAGTGACTGAATCATAACTTCTGGCATTATAGTAATTCTCCAGCTTTTTGTTGCTGTTTTAGGACCTTTGCACAGAACTGTAGAAACATCGAACACTTAAATTTGAACGGGTGCACAAAAATCACTGACAGGTAAGTCGAAGGTTTTTTCTGTTTGATGGTGAAATTTGGAAAAAGAAGTAGCTGAAGGTATTTTTAGTGTGTCTGCTGTTTTGCAGCACGTGTTACAGTCTTAGCAGATTCTGTTCCAAGCTGAAACATCTGGATCTGACATCTTGTGTAGCCATCACAAACAGCTCTTTGAAAGGTTTAAGGTAAGAAGATGTAGTGTTTTGTGTTAAAGAAAATAATTTAAAGAACTGTTCAATATATAATAAAGTTTTAAGACAAAACCACAGTGCTGAACCTTAATACTGTGCATCAGCACTGGCTGTATCTTATATCTAGCACTTCTTGGGTGTAGACAATGATGTTTGTGTGTGGTCTTTTCTCTTGACTTTTCTGTGGAGGCCTGGCACGGTCCACTGGCTATCATTAATTTCTAACAGTGTGTTTAATTTGGGTTTCCCACTGTTATGACTATTTGAAGGCTGGATTTAACTTTATGTATTTTTCTAATTCTCCCAGTGAGGGTTGCAGAAATCTGGAACATTTGAATCTTTCCTGGTGTGATCAGATTACGAAGGATGGTATTGAAGCACTGGTGAAAGGGTGTAGTGGACTAAAAGCTCTATTTCTTAGAGGTTGCACACAGGTACATAACTGCTTGGGTGATCCTTTAGGAATAAAATTTTCTTTTGGCTTTTTGAAATCCATGAATTTAAAAAGTATATTGTTTTTGTTGTAGTCTTTTGTTCAGTATTACAAGATATATACGTTGCTTCATTTTGCTTATAATTTCTTGTTTCTTTTCCTTTGTCCAATTTAATTGCTGATACAGTTAGAAGATGAAGCATTGAAACACATTCAAAATCACTGTCATGAGCTTGCAATCCTGAACTTGCAGTCCTGCACAGTAAGTATTTGGTACTTCAAAAGATACATTCTCTAGGAATCTTAGACCATTTCCAAATGCTAATGAATGACACACTTAAATAATTCAAATAGTATATGTCTGCAGTTTAGATAATTTTGTGTATAATAGATATCTTGTGGAGCATGCTGGCAGTTCCACAGCTAAGTGTGGATTTACAGTGGGTTTTCTCATCATTCTGTCTTTTGACAGTAGCAAGCTCCACAGTAAGAATTAACTGCATGCATTCAACTCTCATGAATTGTGTGTACTAAAACATGCAGTGTCACAGATGTAATTCTTGTTCTCCCATCTGTTAAGGTCAAACGTTTTGATCCATTCATAATGTTAAGATTTCTAATTGAGCAGAAGCCATATTGTGGGCTACGTAATGGAGAGTAAAAATCTATTGGCATCATACTGGGAAATGATTCAGAACCATCTAAATAGCAGAAGGACATGCTTTTTTCAACAGCAATGGAAGATGACCTTCATTTCTGATGAAATAATGGGGAATCATTCATGTTTATTAAATTGTACTTACAATACATACAATTTAGGTTTGCTGTATTACATCTGCTTTTTTTTATTTCTGATTTAACTTTTTAGGAGTGAGATAGATCTTGTGGGCTTGAAACGTAGTTAAATCACTGCTCAGCTATAAATAATCTTTAGAAAAGTTTGAAATAAATTGAGTATTAGGGCCTTTGTCAAGCACCTTCAAATAATTCAAATATTAGATTTTTTTCCTTTGGAAAGTTGCTTACAGTTTTATTGCTGGAACATGCCATAAAATCTGCATGAGTTCAAGCACTGAAACGTTTCCTCAGTTTATGCTTCATAGGACTATTTTTTGTTCGCTATATTTGTTGTCACATAGATGACAATCATAGGGATTTGGAAGGACCTCAGGATGTCATCCAGTCCAATCATGCTAAAGCAGATTCCCCATAGGAGGTAACACAGAACAGTGTCCAGTTGGGTTTTGAACGTCGCCAGAGAAGGAGATTTCACAGCCTCTCTGGGCAGCCTGTTCAGTGCTCTGTAACCCTCCCAGTAAGAAGTTTTTCTTCGTGTTCATATGGGAGTTCCTGTGTTCCAGTTTGTGCTCATTGTCCCTTATCCTGTTGCTGGGCACCAATAAAAGGAGCCTGGCCTGTCTTGACACCTACCCTGCCGATATTTATAATCATTAATAAGATGACCCCTCAGCCTTCTCTTCTCCAGGCTGAGCAGCCCCAGGTCTCCCAGCCTTTCCTCTAAAGCAAGTTGCTCCATGCTCTTTGTCATCTTTGTGACCCTCTACTGGACTCTCGCTATAAATTCCCCATCTTTTTGGAACTGAGGAGCTCAGACCTGGACACAGTACTCCAGATGTGGCCCCACCAGGGCAGAGTTGAGAATGACCTCCCTTGACACACTGTTCTTAATGCACCATTGGCCTCCTTGGCACGGGCTCACTGCTGGCTCATGGCCAAGCTGCTGTACACCAGGTCACCCAGATCCTTCTCTACACAGCTTCTTTTCAGCAGGTCAGCCCTAGCCTGTACTGATGTGTCTGGTTGTTCCTCCCAGGTGAGGATCCTACATATTGAAAATCACACAGAATCACAGAGTCACAGAATCACCCGGGTTGGAAGGGACCTCAAGGATCATGTAGCTCCAACCCCCCTGCCTAGCAGGGCCACCAAACATACACATTTAGACCAGGTTGCCCAGGACCCCGTCCAACCTGGCCTTGAACACGTCCAAGGACGGGGCATCCACAACCTCCCTGGGCAACCCGTTCCAGGGCCTAACCACTCTCCTTGTAAAGAACTTCCCCCTAACATCCAGCCTAAATCTTCCCTCCTTCAACTTGGATCCATTTCCCCTAGTCCTGCTATTGTCAGCCCTTTTGAAGAGTTTACTCCCCTCCTGGGTGTAGGTTCCCTTCAGGTATTGATAGGCTGCAATGAGGTCGCCCCGCAGCCTTCTCTTCTCCAGGCTGAACAAGCCCAACTCCCTCAGCCTGTCCTCATAGGGGAGGTGCTCCAGCCCCCTGATCATCTTAGTCGCCCTCCTCTGGACCCTTTCCAAAATCTCCATGTCTTTTTTGTACTGAGGGCTCCACACCTGGACACAGTACTCCAGATGGGGCCTCACAAGAGCTGAGTAGAGAGGGACAATCACCTCCCTGTCCCTGCTGACCACCCCTCTCCTGATGGAGCCCAGGATCCCATTTGCCTTTTGAGCTGCCAGAGCGCACTGCTGGCTCATGTTAAGTCTCTCATCCATCAGGACCCCCAGGTCCTTCTCTGCCGAGCTGCTCTCAAGGCCCACTCCTCCCAGCCTGTACAGGTGCCTGGGGTTCTTCCGGCCCAAATGCAAAACCTTGCACTTTGCCGTGTTGAACCTCATTAGGTTCACCCGAGCCCAGCTTTCCAGCCTGTCGAGGTCCCTCTGAATGGCATCCCTTCCTTCCACTGTATCAACTGCACCACTCAGTTTGGTGTCGTCAGCAAACTTGCTGAGGGTGCACTCAATTCTCTCATCGATGTCATTAATAAAGATGTTAAAGAGCACCGGTCCCAAGACAGACCCTTGGGGGACACCACTTGTTACCGGCCTCCACCTGGACATAGAGCCATTGACCACCACCCTCTGTCTGCAGCCTTTCAACCAATTGCTTATCCATCGGGTCGTCCACCCATCAAATCCACTTCCCTCCAATTTGGAGATGAGGATGTGGTGGGGGACCATGTCAAAGGCCTTGCTCAGGTCCAGGAAAATGACATCGGTGGTCCAGGAAAATGACATCAGTAAAATGTAATGGTAAAAAAATACGTATAAATAGACAAGCCTCAAAAATCACAAGTGAAAAAAATTTTCACTTTGAATTTTTGAGTTGCTAGCATGTATGTCCTACTTATTTGGGTGTGCTTTGAAGCCAATTTCAGCAAGTATGTCCTGCTTGCTGGGCTTAGAAGTGTGCTTCCAGAAGCAGCCAAGCTCTTTGTGATTAAAGGGCTCCCACTGATTTTACATAGTAGGTCACCCTGTACTTCATATGATCCATACTTCAATTCTAGCAGCTTTGTTTTATGGACCTCTTAAAATGACAGGCAAAGTCCAGTAGCTGCAAAGTGAAATGACACTACCTCTGGAAACTGCATCTGTAAGGTCCCATTTCTGGAATGTAAGAAGCTGGGGACTTGCAGGCATTTCTGGTCACTTTTCTTTCTTAAGAGGGATTGAAATAACAGTCTCAGAATATTTCTGTACATAACTTGAAGTTTTTGCTCCATCTCCAGCAGCAGCGCAAGGTTCTGCATGGTCCCTACCTGTGAAGTAGATTGTTTACTTAATAATTATGTCATGAATGTATCTCAAAGGAAACAAAAAAATAGCATATTCTGGGAGAGTTGAAGCCAAAAAATAGTTGGTTTATATTGGACTATTAATAATGAGTAGTATTAATCAAAACTTATCTTTGTAGCTGATGCAAGTTTTTCTGGACCCACAATGAGAAGAAATCTAATTTTCTGTCTTCATTTGAGAGAAAAGTTTGCAAATTTAAACTGCTGCTACTGAAACGTTTGTGGGGGAGGAACATAAGGTGATAACCTTTTGTGCTCAACTGCAGCTTCCCATCCTGTTTACATCACCTTGAAAGGTGATGTTTGTGGTAGTGATTAGAGCAAATATGCTATAGTAGTGTTAGCATACCTAGGTGGGAGGCCTATAAAAGAAGTGTGTACTTTTAATTTGAAATATGGTAGAGGACCTTGTTACCGTTGCAAGGATAATCTTAGTCCAGGAAATAAGACTTGCCTCAGCATGAAGGATTAGCTGTTCAGCAGAAAAATTAAGTTCTTGGAATAGGAACGAGTGGAGGAAGGAACACTTTTTTCCAAAACAGATTACCTGTAAATAAACAGATATTTGCACATGCATCCAAGAATGTAGTTCCTATTGCTGTTTTATGCACAGCTGTGTTGAGACTACCTGGGATTGCTGCCTTTTTCAGAGTTTGTTGTCTTCATCTTCCAGATTGAGAAAGGCTTCTTATTTTTTTTTTCAGTCTGCCAACTATGGAAGAGTTTTGAGAAATGGAAAAACTCCATTCTTTGAGACTTAAGTGTAGGTGAATGATTTCTACTGTTGAGTGTAAAACAGGTTTTGTAGTTGTGGTTCTCCTGCTGTTGAACAGGAGTGAGATATTTCACATAATGGCAACTACATTTAAAAAAAAAAAAAAGTGTTATATGAAAACTGTAAAGCAAATGCAAATTAAAAGAGAAACAAGAAGAAAGAAGTCTGCTTCTGTTCTTGAGATGGCATTTGAACAGTATTCTGTGTTTGGAAAAATGCAGAGAGAAGGAAGAATCATCTATGTTGATTTTATTCTCAACATTGCCAATAAGTTATCCTAATGGCATTTTTGATTGAAAATTTACAGGCTGTCCATGGTTATATACAGGGTGACAAAAAGCCCAGAAACATGACTAGATTTTCATTCCTGTCAGACAACTGAATAACAGTGCAATTTCAACTTCTTCTGTGTTGCAGCAAATTTCAGATGAAGGTATTGTAAAAATCTGTAGAGGATGCCATAGACTTCAGTCACTGTGTGTTTCGGGCTGTTGCAACCTTACAGATGCTTCTCTCACAGCACTTGGTCTAAACTGCCCAAGGCTGAAGTGAGTATCTCTTGAGCATGTTGTGTGTATGTCCTGTTGTTACTGACCTGGTCTATCAGCTTCACTTCTTCAGATACCAGCTGATATGCATGAGTTTGGTTTAGCTCTGCATTACCTTCATAGTGGAATTAGTTAGAGGTATCAGCTGAATCTAAACTAAAAGGCTGGTCCTCAATACAGTTATAGAAGAAATACAGTCTATCATATACAGGGAAAAAAAGAATAAACATATGACAAATAAACATGTAGATTCTGTAAGTTTCAGTTCTTCAGCTGAAGATTATGAACCAGGTGAGAAAAAGATAAGGCCTACTACTTTTTTTGTAAGGTGAAAGAGTCTGCAGTTGTGGTATATCTTGTGGTATTTATGGTTTTATGCAATCATTCATATTGCAAAAGATAGGTAAGTTATACCTGAATATTATATGTACAGTGTATAATCAATAGATGTACAGATGTTATAGTTATGAAATATACCAGAGAATTTGGCTATGCAGTTATTATACCAAAACAGAACAGACAGAATGCTTACCTGTATCCTAGACTCGCTATGAAACTCCAAAGGAGGGATCACCAAAGAAGATCCTTCCCCACTGGCAGTCAGCTCTTAAATGGGTCTAGGAGAGGTGCAGCCAGGCTCCACCCCTTCCATCACACAGCTGAATTGCCTTCACTTGTGCTCCCATGGCTGACTCAGTGCTCACCTCAGGTGGTCAATCAGAGGCTCAGGCCGTGATTCAGCAGTTCCCATACAGTACAGATGTTGTTATACATGCATTCTCACCATGCTTTGTAGTGCCTTGTGGCAGTCTTGATCTCTGATGTGGAGTACATTAGTGTCTGCGAGCACTGAGGGATGCATTTTGGGTAATAAAGGAGCAGGAGCTGGTTGGAGTTTCTCTTTTCTGGAGCTGGTTCTTCTCCAACTTTCTTAGTGCTTTTTATAGCAAGTGTAAGAATCTAACATACTCTGAGAGCAGCAAGTTACAACATGGGTATTGGTTTTATCTCCATCTTTGCATGTTCTTGGATCTTCCAGTGGGATGGCAGAAGCCGGTGTGCTGGTGTGCTGGTGTACGGTGTTCCTGTCGCTTGTTGAGTGACAAAAGAGCTTTTGTTACTTCAGAAAACCTTTCCTTGAGACAGCTGAGGCGTGATGATCTCCCTGACGTTACCGTTCATAATTACAAGAGCTTCTCCTTGGGGCCTGCCTTTATTATGAAAGCTGCTGGTCCTCGGCTGTGCCACGAGGGGGAAGGCGGCCACTGTGAAGCAGAACAGCAGAAAGAGCATTTCAGCCTTTTGCATTGATACTGCAGAGGAGTGTGTGATGGAAGGACAGGTGGTACAGATGGTTTTACAAACTGGGTTGAAAGAGAAGAGGAAATGTAATTGCAGACTTCTTGGGCTGAGTGCACACCCTCTTTCAGGAAGAGCCTGACAGTCTTCTGGTTTCTTATCCCCTGTTTCTGTAATCTTCAGAACTTTTCAACCAGATGTGCTCCAAGTAGAGTCTTCACTGCTGTGTGAAGATGTCATTATTCTCACCCTTTAATGTTGGAAGTGTAATGTGGTTGAGGTCTCAACTAAATGTAGAAAGGAGGAAGAAGGGTAACAAACACGGCGTGAACCTTTGTTTATCTGTTTTGTGATTTTGTGGGTTTGTTGGTTTTCTTTGTTTGCTTTTTCCTTTTGTTTTCCTTTGTCCTAAATGGCATCCTAGGTGATTCTCAGATTAGCTGACAGTGTTATTTTCTCTAAAGTGGTGGTGGTGTAGTTTCTTGGTTTTTGTTCTGGGCTTTGAGGGGTTAAGCTCTTCGTCCTCTAGTAGGTTGCTGCACAGTGCTTTGCACACAGGCTCTGATACTGAGTGGTGTCTCAGTTCAGTGGCTTCCCAGCTTTGTGCATTTAAATGACAGGAATTTTAGATAGGATCTTTACCTGTGTTTTCTTAACTCAGGATATATTCTCCCACACGGTTCTTCTGATAACTCTTGAGAAAACTCACTGAAGAGGTTAATATTGCCTGTAATTATGTACACTGTTTTTCACTAAATGTTGAGAAGGTTTGAGGATTGCACTTGATCCTGTTCTCTGTCTATTAGAATCTTCTGATGAGCTGGATCCAGAGTCTGCCCAGTGCTTTTTAATTGCCAATCAGTGTGAAAAATAGGCATGTGCCTTTGCTATTAAGAGCTTTTGAGTTGCACACAACAGACCTCTATCTCAAATACACTTGCTTTCCCCTGAATTAATGTTTTGCTTTACCATTTCCAACTTTTTCAGGATTTTGGAAGCTGCAAGATGTTCACAGCTCACAGATGCTGGGTTTACCCTTTTAGCACGGGTAAGGGTCATTTCAGAAAGTTAGAGCTCACCTTGTTTTCATTGCTGCTGAGCAGCTGTGAGTTGATGTTGTCCTGCTGGGAAGGAATATGAGAAAGAAAAATCAATTAAAGAGTCCATTGGAGGGCGGGGACAGGATTAAGATTTATTTTATTGCTGGACTCCACTTAGAGCTTAAATCTATTTTGCTAATAGATTCCTTCTTGTTTTTGTTTTTGTTTTTTTTTTCCTGTATTTTTAGTATGTTTAAATTGAATTTATTCTGCTTAGCAGAAGTCTAACATTGTTACACATTCCAGCCAACTTTACCCTATAAAGATGCCAAATACCCTTGTCCTATTTGCATCCAAAAATACCATCATATAGTAGGTTATTCTGAG
Source organism: Tetrao urogallus (assembly GCF_951394365.1). Classification (NCBI taxonomy): domain Eukaryota; kingdom Metazoa; phylum Chordata; class Aves; order Galliformes; family Phasianidae; genus Tetrao; species Tetrao urogallus. The sequence goes on along the minus strand of NC_136820.1, from coordinate 7,911,260 downwards.
CACCCTGGAAGCTTCAAAATGCTTTCAGCCATATGCTACAAACCATGAGCACTCATGCCATGATTCGTGCTGTGGAAAGGTAAGCATATGGACTGTACCAAGTGCCTGAAGTTACACTTGTATGCTTGCTGGTTTAGGAAACCTGAATGCAAACGTAGACTGTGTAAGCAGGATTAATTTACACTACTGGTATTTAGCGTGAATAAAAGTATTTCCAGCCGCAGTGGTTAAACGGGGTGATTTTCTAATCATTCACCACTGCAGCCTGGAGCTTTCAGTAGTCTTCAGGCCTGCCTCTGAGAGCTGCAATTAAATGGTACCCTCCTGTGCCTGCTGCGAACAAGGGCTGCTGGGGTTTGGTCTAAGCAGCGTGGCACTGCGTGTTCTGCTGTGAGGTCACAAGGTGACATCATTTTCCTGAAATTAGTCATGATCAGGTAACAAAAGCACTTAAAATCACAGAATTGCTCAGGTTGGAAAAGACCTTAAAGATCATCAAGTCCAACCACAACCTAACCATACTACCCACACTCTAACAACCCTGCACTAAATCATGTCCCTGAGCACCGCATCCAGACAGATCTTAAATGTATTCAGGGATGGTGACTCAACCACCTCCCTGGGGAGCCCATTCCAGTGCTTAGCAACCCTTTCTGTAAAGAAGTTTTTCCTGATATCCAACCTAAACCTCCCCTGGCACAACTAGAGGCCATTTCCCCTCATCCTGTCACCAGTGAGAAGAGACTAGGGTCACTAAGAATATTGGGAAAATTGCTTCAATTATCACCTAAGAAAAAAGAAGCAATCAATGTGAAGTGCAGCTTTCTCCCAGCCTTAAAGTAGACTCTGTTTTAGTTTTTTCGGATAGCAAAACAAATTGTTTTTAAGGCTTCATGCTAAAACTTCAGTGGTAAAGAGAGATGTTTCAGAGGCAGTGGTGTCTTTCGGATTACTTTGATGGGGGTTGATGAATGCAGAAGTTGAATTCATCTGCGTGCTGAGGAGGTAACTTGAATACAAAGGCTGTAAATGCCATTGGTACAAATTCTGCCAGGAGGGGAATGCTGAAAGCAGGGGTGGCTGAGTGCTGATGACAAACAAATCTTGCAGGGCAAAGAGGGCGAACATCATCGATTAAGGGAAAAGGCTGAAAATGTGAAGGTTTTGAGAGGGAGATGTATTGCTTTTGGTTTTTTACATTTTTTAACTTTTGTTCTTTGGTGGTGGTCAAATTATTGAAGGGATTTAGCTCAATTTCTTCTTGAAGGTTGTGCTTTCCCACATCACTGGCCTCATGCATTACCTTACATCTGTATGTTGTTTTATTTCATCTTAGCTGTTTTTGTGTATTTTAGAATTGCCACGAGCTGGAGAAGATGGACTTGGAAGAATGTGTTTTGGTGAGATTTCATGTTAAAAAGTACAGAGCATGCAGTGTGGGAATGCAGTGCCAGTAACAGCATAGAATCACAGAATCGTAGGGGTTGGAAAGGGACCTCTGGGGATCACTGGGTCCACCCCCTGCTGAAGCAGGTTCCCTACAGGAGGTTACAGAGGGAGGCATCCAGGCGAGTTCTGCATGTCTCCTGCATGGAGAAGGAGACTCCACAACCTCTGTGGGCAGCCCATTCCAGAACCATCAGCACTTTGAATTAAAGTTGCTGCAGTGCTTTGGGTTTGTTTTGACTGGGAAGAGAAGTGGGAGGGTAAGTGCTGTGTTATTGAGAGTAAACAAAAGTGGAAAATTCTGTACAAGGAAATACGTTGTGAGTAACAGCTGATTGGGTGTTTGCCAGAGAAGTGGATGGTGGAGGAAAAAAACAGCTTGAATCTGTTAAAGGAAGGGATATCTTCCTTGATTGGTGCCCCCACATGCACACACCTCACCGCTGTTAGCAGCTTACTGTTGTTTGTTGCTTTTTTTTACTTCTAGATAACTGACAGCACCTTGATACAACTTTCTATACACTGTCCTAAACTACAAGCATTGGTAAGTGTAACTTTTGTTTGTGAGCTTCAACACCTGATATATAACTCTTGCAACATCTCTGTGACATAAAGTACAACTGTCCACTCTTCAGCTACAAAAATTTCCTGGAGTAGTAGAGTATTTTGGCAATACTGTCAAAAAAAAAAAAAAGAAAATTCCTTAAGTATTTTATAGGAAACAAATTACTACCAAGTATTTAAATTCACTGTTTGATAAAAGAGATTACCAAGTTAGTAAAAACCAGAAAGTTTACATTTTATGGTTAATGTCCTTCATATATGATTCCTCAATTGAAATAAAACTTTTTATGGGAAATTTGCAGTACCTAGATGCTTTATAGTTATGTGTGTGTTCAGTAATGGTTTCCTTGGGGTGCAGACACTTGAAGTTGTAGACTGAAGCAAGTCAAATACTGAATAAACAACAGCAAAAAAATCTCTATGTGAAGATAAATCCAAATCCTCTTCTGTAATCACTTTTGCATGCATGCAGCTTTTCCCAAGGACTTAAATTGCAGAAGGTTTCCAAAGAGATCGGGGAGGACTGAGGTGCCGTCAGCAGGGCACTGCTCACAGTATTGCACAGCACTGTTTGTAGGGAGTGGTTGGTTACATCTTCCTGAACATCAGAACAATTTCAGGTGATGGGAGTTTGGCTGTCCTCTGGTCAAAGTACCCCATAATAATTAATTCCTAGAATGCCCTTAGAGCAGGGCTTCTCTGTTCAGGGCCGGTTGTCCATTAAGTGTAGATCTGTTATGTGTTACTTGGAATGTACCTGTGAGAACATGTATCTTTATAATCTGCTCTTAGATGGGATTAAAGGAGGGTTGCTGCTTCATTAAGTGAATTGGTTTTTCCAGCTCCGTGTTACTAAGGCAGCAGCGTGGGGAGAGATGGCTTTTAAAGGAGAGCCTTATTCAGTATTTGTTGCTGATGGGTTTTATTTTTCCTTGCTCACTGTCCCACTTCATTTCTGTTCCATTGTTCTTAACATTAAGCCAAACCAAGGTTATCAGGAGATGTGGGGTCACTTACATGATCTGTGCTTCTGTGATGGATATGTTTTTGTGTTGTAATCCCAGCTATCAGCAGCACTGGCAGGAGATCTTTTGCACCAGTTCTGCCAGTGCTTTACCAGAGAGATCATAGAAATGAATAACATTCAGGTATTTTTCCTAACCTGCTGCTGTTTGCTAACATCAACTGAGCACCTTCCTCTGTTTGTTAGCCCACAGATGGGACGTGTGGCAGTGGTGTAAGGACAGCTTTATAGGGGAGTCAGAAGAGCTTGCTTTTTCGCTGATGTGTGTATCCTGTGTGTAGCAAGGATGCGTACTCAAAGCTGTGAGTGAACAGGGTGGTGATCACAGGGAAAGCAAGCAGATGGCAGATAACCTACATGAAGCAATCCTGATACTTTAGATTTGAAATCGTGTATTATCAAGTCAGCTGTTGTCTGGCTGTGGTTTAGCATACATCCCGGTGTACTCGCAGTTTAAACAGGTATTTTGAAGTTGAAGAAGACAACTTTGAATTTGTTTCTTGGTGTTCAGAGGCTTAGACCATGGAAATAAGGGAAAGCACTGTTACATTACAACCAACTGTTACATCTTCACTAATGTTTTTTTAGTTACTGGACTTGAGAAGTAATTTCCAGTGGATCTGCTTGAAGTTAGCGCACTCAGATTAGTAGACACTGACTGAAGCACTCATGGGTAGACTCAGAGAGGAAAAGACAGTTGAATTCTTTAGCTCTGTTTATCATAATGTTTCTTACTGGCACAGTATATTCATGCCATATTTGATTTATACACAATCTTTAGAATGTGTTGATTTATTTATTTTTTTTTAATGGCTGTATCTCCTTATTCTAAAGATTTCAAGCAAAAACATTTGGAAATTCCATGTTCCTAACACTTTTTAACAGGTACATGAAGTCAGTTTTGCATATTTGTTTTACAGAGTCCTCTGAACTCAGCTGTACATCTTGTATTGCTCTTTCAGCACCAAATATGGTGTCTCAGGAAAGCTGAATTTTATAAGCTGCTTACTTACTGGGATGGAAAACTCTTAATTAGCCATCAGGCTGCTGCTGTGCCAACAGCTCCTGTCCTTCCTCGAAACAGCGGGACTGTTAGAAATGTTCTTTAACCCTGCAGATGCTGACTGTTTCCATACTGTGAGCCAGATCAAATGCTCAGGGTTTCCTACATGGAAGTTAATATAGGAGAGAACTTAATTACTTAAAGAGTTAATAGACTCACAGAATGTAAGCATGAGATAAAATGCTTTTTGATAGGGACAAACTTACTATCTCTGTCACTTTTTGGAGACAGCATGCAGCAGTTGTGGCGTTGCTCAGTCACTGCTGGCAGCTCAACTTGGTGAGTGAGTAAAATGGAATCAGCCAGAGGTGAGGGAGAGGACAGCTGCAGAGAGCCATCTCTCATCCTCCTTTCTGGCTACTGGCTCACCCTTCCCCTTTGCAGATCTATATAAACTCGGTCCTAGTGGCATATATGGAAACTGACTCTATTACAGTAGCTGTGAAAGTCACTCCTCATGTGTTCTTGATCATCCTTTAAAGTCTCCTGCTTCCGGCACCCTGGATGTGCTGTTGGGACCTTTTGGTGACCGAGGTATGCAGCAATGGATTGCCACTCATCAGGAGCTGAGGGTGTTGGGGAGTTGGCCAGTGACGCACCTAATTGGGCTCTTAAGCTCTACTACTTACTTGGAAGCCAAGTTAAAAATTAAGTACAGCCCTTCTTCTGTTAACTGAACTGCTTCTTTTGTTACAGTTCTGGGTTTAAACTTCATATTCTTTGCAACTTTAACCACTGGAGTGAGAGACGCTGAAGACAACTGCTGGTGGCTGGAAGATTGATTCATTTAGAATTGCATTGATATTGTTTACCTCTCTGTTTCAGAGCTTATCTCACTGTGAATTGATCACTGATGATGGGATTCTTCACCTGAGCAACAGCACGTGTGGTCACGAGCGGCTGCAAGTACTGGAGCTTGATAACTGCCTGCTCATCACTGACGTGACCCTGGAACACCTGGAGAACTGCCACAACCTGGAGAGAATTGAGCTGTATGACTGCCAGCAAGTCACACGGGCTGGAATCAAAAGAATCCGAGTAGGTGCTGTGTGGGCCTGTTCTGGAGGGAGCACCCACCTCACTGATTCTTCTTGTGATTGTGGGAGCAGGCCTGTAGGTGTCCCAGGCAAGGGAGGGCAGGGAAACAGCACCTGAGCTCGTTCTGTTAGGCTCCCATCTGTGTTCCCACAGAACATAGCTTTTCTACATGAGCTGCAGTACTTGCCTGCTTACAATTCTAGATCCTTTTGCTGTTGGAACTGTGAGTGTTTATATCCGTACAGTGCACATATATAATACATTTAGGCAGCTGGAATGCAGGAATTACGTGCTGGGAGAAGAGGTTGGGGAGCTTGATGCTTTTTAGCTAGCCAACCCCAACGAGAGCTTGGCTGTGTTATGCTCACTTCTTTCCCATTAAAATGCAAACTTCTCATCCACAGGCTCATCGACCTCACGTGAAAGTGCATGCTTACTTTGCTCCAGTAACTCCCCCTCCTTCGGTCGGAGGGAGCGGACAGCGCCTCTGCAGATGCTGTATTATTCTTTGACACAAAGTGCAACCACACAGCATTCTCTGTTTAGTTTTTTTGTTGTTGTTGAAGAAAAGAACTGGACTGCAAGTCAGTGGAAGGAGTTGGTTTCCCGACTGTTACAATGGTGATGTTTGGTCATCCAGTTTTGTGACGAGAAGAGCATTTTTTTTTCCAGGTAAAAAGTCTTACTGTAATGTTCAGATGTGGATTAAGTTGGTGATGCTTTGGTTTGTGCTAGTGACTCCTTCCTTCTGTTGGCATGAGAACTGAAGTGCTGTGTACAACGCGGGGGTGTTTCAGCATTATGGTATTTGGTGAACGTTCACTAATGTGGAAGTGAGTTTGTATCTGTAAGCACTTCTGTAAGTTGTATTCAGCATGAGCTCTGATGTAAGATGGGGCTCAGGTCAGACACGGGATGAAACTGAACCTGCTGTTCTGTAATATACGTGGCAGATTAAGTATCAGGTTTAAGGACAAATCAGCTTTAGCAAATGTTGACCAAAAATGCAAGGTAGTCATGTGCTCTTCCAGCAAAACAGCTTATACTTCTTCATGATCCAGCACTGCATTTAATGACATTAACAGGACATAATAGGTAATGTCAAAAGGTAAAGATTGTACCTCATGGTAACTATATAAATACTTCTCAAATTTTTTAACTTGGCTCAGTTGAACCACGAGTTAGGATAAAGCTTGCCCGTCACTGAAGCACATTTTATGCCCCATGCCATCAGCTGTTAAAAGGGGTTGGAAATCCACTGGGGGGGAGCTTGTGCACTCTGCTGAAACGGGCTGCCACAGCCATCCACGGTGCTTACTGTAATGCCATTACTGTGTCCTCAGTCACCTCCTGGTTTGTAGTGGAAGGACGGAGCAGCTCTGGGAAGAGGGATGCACTGCTCCTGCTTTTCTAAGGTGAGGAATGGAAGCTAGGTTAAGTTGCAGGAACTGTGATGGAGTAGGGAGTTGAGGTCAAGCTGTTTGTCCTTGTGTTGTAGGGATGCAGATCTGTGGGCAGGAATTGAACCAAACCAGTGGTTTTCAAATGCAGAAAGGCAAACTCTTCACATCTGGGTTATTAAAGAAGCTGTCAACGTCTGAATAATAATTTTAAAAAAATCTGAATTTCTGAATAATAATTAAAAAAATTAAATAATTAAGTATTAACTCTTGAGGCCATGCTTTCATCCTTAGTTTTCCAGTGCTAGAGGATTAGATAGATGAACTTTTTTATATAAAGCAACCTAATTATCTGAGACAGATAAACTACTCAACAGCTCAGAAAGCTTTTCTGCCTAAGACTGGTTGTGTGTGTTTATGTTTTAAGAGTCTGGGGCCTGTGTGTTTACTGAAATCTAACAGAAATGCTGGCTCCGTTAACAAAGCCATCCGAGAAGCTCCTACTGGGGCATTCTGGCATCTTGTCATAAATTTAAACTACTTTTTAAGTGATGTGAACACTAAGACCTCAGTGGCTACCAACAACGTTACTATCCTGCTGTACCCATTCAGAGGTGACAGGGATGGTAAATGAAGATCTCCACTTCAAGGATAAATGCCATGACAGTGCGGTTTTCTTTTCTACTGCAGAATAAGCCCATCAATCAGGGCTCATTTTGCACACTAGTAGAAGACTGTTGTTACAATCAGACTTAGATTTCCAGTAAGGCACTGCTGTAATGAAGAGTTTCAACCAGATTTTATTCTCCACTGTACCAGGGAAGTCATTGGTACCCCTATGTCAAGAAGTGCTGCCTTTGGTTGGCTCATTTTTTTTTTTTTTTTTAAGAACATAATGAACCTTGTAAGTATGTCCATTGCATTAAAGATGTACAAAAACAAATGGAACCTACTCTGGTATAGGACATTTAAATAAACAATCAGCTGATGTCAATTACTGATTGCTTTGGAGTTTTTTTCCAATACAAACTTCCTTTGAGAAACAAGATCAACTATGGAGCTGCTCTGCCTCAGTTATTTACCTTTACCAGCCACTCTGTGAGGGGAAGTGGTGCAGTCTGCAACTCTCAACAGAAGTATCTCTAATAACTCTTCAAAAAGAAGACAAATAAAAAGAAAAACATGTTTACAAAATTATTGAAAAACATTTATTATACTTAAATTGAAATGTGTACATCTTATTAAAAAACAAAAGCAATTTGCTGGTGCCATAATTTAATTCCAATTTCAAGTGAGCTGGACAAACTACTGTACAACTTTCAATATTCTTTAAAATTAGATGATATTTGGATACTTTCCAATCAATCTTTCATAAAACATTTGGATTTGAATGTGGTTTGAGCTGAAAAGACCGTTGTCAGTTCAAGAAAATAGTAGGATCAAACAATACCCCAAGATGAACAACTTATAGGCAGAAAAGTACAGAAAGTTTCATTTTCAGTGCAGAAGGAATAGGAAAGAAACTCTAGCTTTGATGAATTTTAATTTTCAAAACGCTACAGGTTTAAAAAGCTTTTCTGCTAAGCGCTTGAGCCAGCTATGAAAGAGGGAACAAAAAAAACAAAGTTGCTTTTTTACATGCTGTAGTCGTTGTTTACAGTGAACACTGCAGCATAAAAAGCAAAGTATTGCCAAGCTTTAAGCCAGAGAACAAGGTGGAAACTTCCAAAGGCACAAAATGACAGACGAGAAACCGTCATTCAATACCTTCTGTAGTATTCCCTTCTGAGTACCTAAACAGCTGGAACAACGTTAACGCAGGAGATGCTGTGCCACGTCTTTACAAGAAATAGCCAAAATGCTGAAAAAGCGCATTGCCTGCTTCAGAGCGAAGTGAGAACGTGGTCAGATGGAGGAGGCACTGTACCAGCTTTACAGTATGGATCTGAGGGCAAAGAAGAGTCAACAGAAAAGGAACTACACTCAGCCATAACAGTGCCTCCAGCAAGGGTTTGCTAGGGAGGCTCCCAGGGTGTGCGTTTAGTGTTCCTTGGGCCAGCTGCTCGGTGGTGATGAAAGCAACAGCAGCCCCTGGTGCCTGTGGGTAACTGCCCTGTAAGTGCGTTAAGTCAGAACGATCCACCTCACTGCCAGCGTGGTGCAACCCCACACCTTACAAGCAAAGAGTTAAACTGCAGCGGCGCTCTGCAGAGAACCTAGGAAACTAAAAAATAAAGGATGCATAGGCAATTCTTTTCCATTAAGTTTGTTAAAGCAAAACACAATTACTCGGTACCTCATGGGATTTGTATTAATCCTCCAATAAGGTACTATTAATAATGCAGTTTGCTGCATGCATATATTGCATCTGTCTAGGGCTTCTTCCAAGCCCTATTCTGGCATTTACACTTCTTACATACACTCTTATACACAATTTACACAGAAGCTGTTGTGACAGCTTTACTCTCCGAGACCCGACAACCTGATCACTATCAGCTTAACTACTCATCTCCACACAGATTAATATGTGCTCTGCTAACATCAAAAAATAAAACCAGCGTAAGGTACAAGCAAGTCACAGACAAACTGGCACAGAAAGCTAAATGCCCTCAAATAAGTTTACATTCATTTCCAACTGGATACAGGTAACAGAGAAGCAACAGTGTTTCACCTCTAGAACCTGTATCTACTGGCCTTGATTTGCCTTATTTCAATGAAGGGCAAGCACCTGTGCTTACATTGTCGTCCATGCCTGTACGTAAGCTGTCATGGCATTATACCTCTCATGAGGACACGTAGCTATGGCAGTGACAAGAAAGTTCACCTATCAAACAGCTCATTAGAAAGGTCATTTTGTGTTTTCAATATGAAACATCTTATACGGTGAAGCTAGATCCTAAGTTCTTGGATGATCTTCATATTAGGCAGGATTTCGTTCAGCACTGGAGTATCAGTCGAGCAGTCGTGTGGCATCACTTCAGAATTATGTGGAAGCCTTCACCATTTTCAGCTGAAGGAGAAAGCAGCGTCAGTCTTACATAAACAGAACCATACCTCTCCAGCAACACACCAAACACTGAGGAATGGACCTGGGTTCCACATGCAGAAGGGTTTCACTACTGCTCTGAAGCATTACACTTGAAACTGCCTTAAGCAAGATTTGGTGGTGCAACAAACATCCATGCTCTTAACTATCGTTACAAGATACCGTACCTTTTATCGTGGTGAATAAGAAACAACTTTCATCCTGAAAGTTTTGAACCATCTAAAAAACAACAAAAAAAACATTTTTGAAACCTTCCTGCGTATGCCCAGCGCAGATAATTAATTGCATCAGATACTAAAAACAGCCTTTTCTTTATGAGCAACTGCACGTGCTCAGCCAGTGTCCAGATGTGACAAGCATATACCCAATTACGTCTCAATACCACTTGTCAACCAGGTGAGAGCCAGGCAGGAGCCTCTTAGTGGTGGCTGTGCAGAGCAGGTCCCTGGGTAAGCCGTGTTCAGCAGTACTCAGCCAGTCCCTGCCTTCGGCCGTGTTCAAAACAGATACAAAGCAAGTAATGAACGCAGCACCTCAACAGCAACCACAACTGCACAGAGCAGTGCTCTTTCTCTCCTTAGTCTGCGATTATCTGGATTGAAAATACTAGGCTGCTTTACCAAACCGACAGAACAGCAACAACATATTAAAAAAAACTTCAATTTTGCAAAAATTCAATTTTTGAATAAAAAAATTCCCATTACCTGATCACTAACAAGAATGTGGATGCCAGTGGGACCCTGTCTGTAAACCTGGTTGATCTGATGCAAAGGAATATTAAATGCCAAAGCAAGCTTGCGTGTGACTTCTGAGGCTGCCATTTCTTCTAAGTAGATTGCATGATAAACTGCCAGGAAAAGAAAGAACATAAATAAGCACCAGGCTGACTGGAAAAGGGAAACTGGATGAAAAAAACCTGACTTAGTTCATATTCCCGGCTCCTAGAGAGCTAGAAGCTGAAGACACCTTTCCTCTGCTCTCCCTGGACTCTACCCAGCACAAGCTGCCGTGCCTTTTCTTTCAAGGTAAGGCAGGAGCACAGCTCTCTGCCTGGGGGGGGGGGCTCTGCTTGCTGACACTGAAGGAAACTCCCGCGTTTTTCCTGTGTCCTGCACAAGACACGATCAGCATGGGCTTCAACGGCTCTTTGGAGTCACTTGAAGATGACTTTGGAAGCAGTTTTGGAGTGCCTCAAAAGACGACGATAATGTTTCTGACGTACTGACACTGCTGCTTGAAACAGTGGGCTGTCATCTTTTTGGTAAAGAAAAACCTTTTTCACCTTTCTGAACAAGTTTTCTTATCAACACTTCTGAGCTGAGAAACGGGGCTGAAATACAACATGGCAAACAGTAAGACAAAGTAGCTGCTCGTTGGTTTGATGCTGTATTTAGAGTCTTCTCTCTTTACTTAATAGTGCCAGACGCCCATAGCAGCTCTACGCTTGGACTTGCTTCTTTCCCAAACCACACACTGGATACTCAGAACAAAGCACATATTTGACAGGCAGGGCTCTATGTACAGATCCTCCTCTACCTCAGTTCTCACATGGAACAAACACAGCTACCAATACAGCAGCAGCCCAGACAGAGGTTAGGGATTCCAGATGGTTGGTTGAGGGCAGGGATGTCTCTTCAGTAAGAAAAAGGTAATTTCAAGAAGCTCCACTCTCTTAAGATTGATGTGAATTTACAATTAAACATTAGGTTCTCATCTGAGCTATGTCCTAGGAAAACTACATTAAAGCCACAGGAGAGTAACACAGTGGCTGCCTCTCCTTGTCCAGGCTGCACCAGTTTTAGTTCAGCTGCACAGAAAATGACAGCAAAATGTAACTAAAGGATGGCTGTGAATTTAAGCCTTTAATTTGCAGCTAGCTTTCCACATGCATCTAGTTAGTGTATCTTGGCTGTGCAACACAGCACGGCTAATTTGAAAGTCCTTTAATTAATTATCAGTTTAACTACAGTTAGTTTTATCAGTGAACTGAAAAATCGAGGAGTCAACCTTGAGAGGTTTTAAGGTCATGCACTGTTAACAAACAAGCCGTGTGCTTTTCAACACACCTTCCTGTGGTTTCGCTTGCTATGTTTCAGGAACAGAATTTCATCTTTTCACCATCCTTTCCCCCCCACACCCATCTTGTTTTACATTTCTCAGACACAACGACAGCACGTTAAGGGACCCCTGCTCCGTACCATATATTGCACCATTGCTGCTTTCACCGTTGCCTGCATCTTGTCTTTCCAGTTGTATGCTCCTTACTGGCTCCTGACAGACGTAGATGGTTAGACGGGGCCTCACAGACCTGCAAGGCAAACAGCCCACGTTTATAGAAACACCTCCATGCCCTGGAAGGACGAGAAGTCATCTGCCACAAGTGTGAATTTGTTACGTCAACAGTACACCTGAAATGCTCCTATAAAGGCTCCCAGCAGTGAGTGCCCATTTCAGTCACAACCAAGACCCTTTCTGTGCTGCCAGCCAACACGTGTAACATCCCAAAGCCTCAGGCTGCTCTTAGCTCACCTACATGTGCCACTCTGTGCTGTGGCAACAAATTCACACGTACAGGAAGCCAGCAGTGTGCAGCCCCACCGGTACCAGCGCTACAGGTCGCCTGAGCCCACTGCTGCCCACAGCTCAGCAGGGCTGCTCTGAGGACCACAGGAACCTCCATCTGACTGCGGCCAGCCCCAGGGCAGCGCTCAGGGCACACCCAGCTGCTGAATTCTCAATCCCTGCATCTCCATGTTCTAGGGAGCAATAGAACAAAGTCTGCTCAGCCACGTGCTCCGTGTTTTACCTGGATTTCAGTGCATTATAGAGCCGAATTCCATCGGCTGGACCACAGATTTGTACCAGATCTTCTCTTGTCAGTTTTAATAAATCAGCACCTGGAGAAACACATGAGGATTTTACTAAGTTTATTCTTGCATATTTATGATTTTTTCTAGAAGAATTGTACGTCCATTTAAACCAAGAATAACAAAGCCCACTTGCTCCTAGGCACTAGCCAGCACTACAAAGCAATGAGCAGCTTTCCACATCTTCTAACAACTACAAACTCTGCAAGACACAATTAAGACAGACGACTGTTTTATACCCAGACAGTGACTAAGATACACACATGTGAGCCTATTTTAGACACATGCAAACACAGAGAGCAATGGGATGTGATGGTTTCTCACGTGCAGTAATCCTCACCAAACCATCCCTCATGGAATCACCCCCACTAGCACATCACACCCTCTACGTTCTCAAGTTACTACACTGCACCCAGATACACCAGATGCTGCTAAAGGCTGCCGTAACTAAAACAGCCAAGTCCAGTCTGTAAGGTGGCAGCCTGCAGAGCGAATCCAGGTCGGTGGGATAGTTCCATACAAGAGCGGGTCTTTTCTTTCTTAAAGTGATCCTGGGAGTGAGCTGTGAAACCAACTGCTTCCAGAGCATTTACTTTAGAAAAGGAAGCTTCAGTGAAGGATACTGATCAGTTCTAGACACAAAATGGAAGGATATTTCTTAGAAATGGCACGGGTGTCAACGATGAAAACAGAAGTCTGAAAAATCAGTGGCTGTAATCGATGAGTGGGAGGACAGAAAAAGTTGGCCTTTATTTATGGAAACAGTCCACAGACGATCTAGGAATGCACAGATAAAAGCCAGCAAGAATGATTTGCCATCACTGCCCATAAATACTGCCATAAAAAACAACTGAAGTAGTACAATAAAAGCTACACTACATCTTTTGCTTCAAAGGAAATCTTTAGACAGTATTAGGCTGCTGTGAACATATGAAGACTACCAGGAAAAAGAACCGATTTAAAAGTTTTCCAAGGATCTTTGTTTAAATAAACTCAGCATTTAATAAGCAAATTACACATAATAAGTAAAATATGGTAAATATTGGTGCCACATCATTTTTACAGAGTAATTTTCCACACAAAACTTGCTCATTATTGCAATAAAAGAGAAGTTAGCAATACCTGAGAAATTTGAAAAAAGTCTTGTATAAGTAGAGAACCTATGCTTGAGCAACCACTGCTGCGTTTCCTGGATTGTGGCTGAAGGATGAAGCTGCTATAAGAAACAAGGCTGGACATGAACATTTGTATGTAAAAAACAGAACAAAACAACAAAACAGCAAGAAAAAAGTACACCCCAAAATATTGAAGCCTCCCTCAGTTAAATGCTTTCCCTCAATTGGTGTTAATGTCAAGGCATAAATAAATCAAAGGCATGTCTTGGTGCAAATGCAGCCACAATCAGTACCAGGAAGCAAACACTCACGTCTCCAGACCCTTGAGAGGTTCCATCTCCTTGATGATTTGGGGAGGAAGAATTGCTACAGGGGAGAACAAAAAAGCATTAAGACAAATTAAAAAATGCACAGGCTGAGACTCAAACTTATATCTAAGAGAAAGATCATCACAGCCTGATACACCACCATCCAGTTCCTAACCTCCATATTCCTTGTCAACTGGAGGCGCAGCTTTGCCAGCAGTCATGGGAGGATACATGGATTGTACATGGATACATGGATACATAGAGGTTGTCTGTCTTAAAAGGGTGACTGCAGAAGAGGCAGTAAAATACGAGGCTTACAAACATATACAGACAATACCACTGTGAATTATTCCTTGATCACCCAAGATTAATTGCAATAGCCTAATTAACGTCTCAGTGGGACATGTCTTTACTAAGACAATTTCTGTTAAAAAGCTCCTGAAGATCTTTTGTGTCTCACGAATTATATGAACTGTGTGAGGGGAAGGCAGAGCTGTTCTTACTGAAAAAGGAAGCTAACAGTTCGTGAACACTGATAGGGACTGAATGCGAACCATTACAAGATTAAGTATTTGCTATATGCCAAAGAAGAAAAATTTCCAGTATTCTTTAGCAAGGAAGAGAAATTTTGAAGCAAAAAGAAATTACATTAGAAACGTGCAATGCAAGCATATGTCAAATAAATACACAGGTCGAAACAAAACTCTCTCATTTCCCAGTGAAATCAGAAAGCAGTAGCAAGCTTCTAGATTAACTCAGAAGGCACTTCTGAATATACCTGAGTTACACATGCAACCTTTAGTGAGGCAACAGAAAAGGAAGTTACCTGTCTGGGACACTGTAGGTATTGTGTTGAGCAGAGGTAAAAGTTGGAGCAGGAGTAGGACTATTGTTTACAAATGTCGTAGGAGTATCAGGCCACGGTGAGCACTGAAGGTGAAGAATTCAAACTCAGTTTCTCTTAACAACACATTTTTTACTTTCATGCATAATTCTTTTATTTAGATCCAAGGTGGGGCTTTTTACTTTTCTTTTTTTTACCCATTCCCTCCATCCCATACATGACATGCAGATACTCCCAGCCAAAGCCAGCGTTTCCCTCTTCTCTGGAAGACTCCTACTTACACCCTCACAGTTAACACAACGAAGATAGCAGTGGAACTGACAGAGAACTTGTATAGAATACTCTGATTAAAACCAACCAACCCCAAGCCATCTGCTCAGAGAACTTCCTTCATCCTTGCATGAAGGGGCTGCTTAACAGCAGGTGTAAAACAGGTGTTCAGCAGCAGTAAGGAAAAATGTGAGGCTAGATTCACATTGCTGGTCAATCTAATCTAGCCATCCTGGCAGCAATTAAATACAACCTGAGTCCTGTTAAATGAAAACTGTTATTAACTGATTGTAGGACTAAAAATCGTGCTGCATGTACTGCCTTTCCTAAGTTGCTCAGTAAGCTGGAATTGTTATGCAGAAATTTATGCCATCACACGTGTATGATGAGCCAGCTAACCAGCTCAGTTAAAGTCTTTTCTGGCTTATTTTGTAAACTATCATGATGAAGGCCTTTCAAAATTATACTAGCTTGTAGTGCTCCCAGCACCACTGCAAATTCGTCATTTAAATCAAAATGATAACCAGACTTGGTATGTTATGAGACAGCATTAGACCAACCAAGCAGCCCGAGATAAAGTGATTTCAGACCGTACCTGTTACAATAACCCAGGTTTCTGATACACACATTGTGCACCAGTAAAGAAATTCCACAGTTTATCAGAGCTTTGCATGGGGAGGGGAGCCAGAAACAAGTACGACTTAATGGCAACTTGTTTCAATGACTTTCCCTTACAGATCCTTCCACAAGCTGGGGAAAAACCATAAACAGGTGCAATAGTGGCTGTAACCTTCTGTAAAACTGTTAACAGCACTTCTGTGCTGGACTCTTCACTTGTCACAGAAAGACAACAAGCTCTATGGCATGGAGCATACAGCCTCAAACAGTTGCATGCCAACAGCCTGAAAATCAGCAAATCTTTGTTTGAGAATTCCTTCAGATCAGTATTTTTACTAGCACTGCGTACACGCTGTCACTGATCACGCAGTCAAAGCCAACCTCTGACCTGTGCCAGCCACACAAAGACCCTCAGGCATCAGCCACTTTTCCTCCCATGCTGTATATAGCCTGCTGCTGTTCCTACTCAAGCCAAGTTTCAAGTTCACCTCGAAGAATGATGTGCCCCGAAGGCATAATTTTAACCAAAAGCTCAACACACGAACATGAGCTGTTTTGCTAAAACATTGCTGAAGCCAAATGTATTTTCCTTAATTTCCCGAGATTCTCCAACTAAAGTTTAATGCAAATTTTTTTTTAATCTGAACACACAGTTGCAACCAGTACATCCTCAGCCACTACTCCACTTAAGAATCAGCTCTGCAAGCATTTCCATTCATGGTCAGAAGAATGCACTGGTATCAGAGAACAGGCTTTGAACCAATGCCACTCGTGTTTCTTTCAGTCCACTCAGCTGAAGTTTCCACAACAAAGCTCTGAGTTTAAAGAAAGAAGCAGATTTGAGATATTTCAGGAAAAGAAAAGCCCAACCAACAGCAAGCAGCCTTTCTTCTCATGGAAACATACTTCAGTCCTATTCAGAGCCAACAAGCAACAGCAGTAGCGGCGCTACATAATATTGATCCTGCAAAGTGGCCATCAGCTCAGGTCTACTCCCTTCTGTCATGTAGGTCGTGGAGGGAAGGGATGAGCATTTGAGCACTGCGATACCTAACTCTGAATGGTCCAAGGTGGAAAAAAAGCCTAGCATGAAAACTAAAAAATGGCTTTGGCACACATTTCCAGTGTCTTCTAGCAATTAATCCAATCTGCTTATGCTTTCAAAATCACACGACTGTCCCACACTGCAGAAAAAAAGGCTTAGACAAAATCCTGGGCATCAAGTCCACAAAGACTCAGCAGGCTGGAGCCTTTCTAACATCCCACGTGACAACTGTGGACCCTGGGAGTGGATCACAGACAGCAGGCAGACCTCCCTGCTGCTGCAGGCCCTCCCCAGACAGCAGTCGGTGCCACTGCACTGCACTTACAGACGTGCAGTGACTCAGCACGGGAGTCTGTGCGCTCTTACACCAACAAGTGAGCCAACCAAAGGCCGTCCAACCAAAGGCCGTCCAACCAAAGGCCGTCCAACCAAAGGCCGTCCAACCAAAGGCCGTCCAACCAGCGGCGGATGTTAACACAGAACTCCCTGCACACTGCACATAAACTTTGAAAAACGAAAGATGTTGCTCCATCTCAAGGACGGATCGAAGTGTGTCAAGGGCCACTAGAGAACAGAAGAAACACTGGTGTTCTATCTTCCTATGCAGTGACCAGCAAAAATATACGCTGGTTAATTTCTTAGCTCTAGCACTAACTGCGCTCCAGTACCAGCACACCGATGCAATACTTTTGACAAAACTGTACTCCACAAACTATACCTTCATTTCTGAACACTAATTCTTGATAAATAGAAAATTATTCTGCCTTCCTATCTTTCTGCACGGGGTAGGAATGAAGTTGTAAACTTTTGATGAGCAGTTTCCCTGAGCTAAAATGGAAGATAGGAAGATCTTTGCACGTGTCAAAGAACGAATCATAGAATGGCCTGGGTTGAAAAGGACCTCAAAGATCATCTAGTTTCAACCCCCCTGCCATAGGAAAGGTTGCCAACCACCAGAACGTATGACTTTTCTGACATAGGATATGCAGCATTCAAATTCAGAATGTTCTTAACTTTGGAAGAGTTGAAATGACTGAAGCTATTTCAAGTTGCTGTTGAGTGTCCTTTCCTCTCCTACTTCCCACCTACTCAAGTATGCCCAAATTCATGCTTTGCAAGGGTGTAAAAAACAAAAAAAAAACTTTGGCATAGAATTCCATACTGTATTCAAATAATAAATTAACACAAAACAAGAGCCAAAACAGTCTCACACACAGTATTTCCTTTAGCTATTTCATTATGCAGAGCTTCTTCCAACAACCTACGAAGGATTCTTGCCCCATGCAGCTGCAGACCCTTTCTTGTCTGAAGTGGAAAACTTCTACTCACACGGAGCTGATTATTCTGAATGTGACAGAAGTTACTCCCCAAACATTACATAGGCATGATTATATATCCTGCACATACACTGCTACTGCTATACAGATGTAAGGAGAAACAGATGTAAGCAGTACTGCATGCTTACGTTGCTACATTGCTTTGCTCCAGCTCCACTTTCTGGCCCTTCTAGCCTCTAAGCTTCATATTCTAAATTTAAATCACTTACAGAATATACGTAACTTCTGCAGCAATCTTTCATAACCAGAACACAATGCTCCAATTTATTTTAAGGTCGATACCAGGAAGTTTTCTAACTTCCATCTGTGCCTTATGGTCAACTCCATCCATTAAAAAAAAAAAAAAAAAAAAAAAAAGGAAAACAAAACAACAAAAAAACCCACAACTGAACTAAGCTTAAGCAAGTGGTAGTTTCAGGGCTGTGACACACAAAGCACTATATTCAAACATAACAGCCAGCCAAGGCACTTTTTGCTTTGCAGGGAAGAAGCATTGGTTGTTTTTTCCTTTCCTCCTAGACAAGACCTAGCTTCTGTGTATTTGAAAGACAAACAGTGTGCATCTTTCATTTGATGGCCCCTGGATGAAAGTCACCTGCCCATAAACACCTGCTCTGAAGCCCAGGAGGCAGTGTTATGTCTGCAGCCTCTTACAGTACTGTGAGAAATACTGCAGGAACTGTGGTGAATACACTGCATTCTGAAACACGAGGTCAGGAAAAAAAAGGCACTGATGGAAAGTCACATGGCATTCTTGGGAAAATGAGGGAGAAAAGAAAGCGAGTTGAAAATAACCCAGGTTCTTAGGAAAGAAGAGCAGAGCAGAATCCCAAAGGTGGACCTTAAAGCCCCGCACCCACAAACAGTAGTAAGTAAATTCAGACAGCTCAGCGCTTACAGCTGTTGGATAGGGAGGGAGGAAGTACCTGAAGAACCCATCTAAATAATGCCTGATCCCTCCCTGGTTACAAACAAGAAGCACACACTGAAGCAAACCCTATCCATTGTTTTAATAGATCATAAATGCAAAACTAAATGATGTCTGAGGGATAACAGTCAGGCAGCCACTGCCTCGGTGCTGCTGGAAAGGTGATGGCAATATTTCTGTTCAATCACTGTATTCCACAGCTAGACAATAAGCAGACATTTCAACTTGGCCAAATGGAAGATGCAGGATGGTTTCTTATCTTAACCATTACTAAAGTCTCACTGCTATTTGCCTTCAGGAAATCTAATGCTAATCCCTGACGGGAAGAACAAGGAAGATTTTTAATTCAGTCTGAGGGGCACACATACACACAGCATAAAGCTGTGCTGAACTACATTAAGCCTGCTTGGAGCACGGATGTAGATGGCTAAAGGAAAAATCAGTAAATAACGATCAACCATGTGCAACACTGCATGCCACTTGAAAATACTGATGTACTGGAAATTCATATTGAATGGAAATAAAAATACAGGACAGAACATTTTCACTACGTTTCACTGTTCTTATTTCCACTAAGCACATACATACAGAAAAGCAAAATGCTATTTCATTTCAAGTCGGACAAACTTAAAGCTCTTTACTTGTGAAAGTTACACAGTCCCTTTGCAACAGTTTATCTTAAGTGTTAGATTTAGGAAGTATTCCTTTGCTAAGAACAAAGATGGAGCAATTGATATACGTGAGAGCGGATCAAGTTAAGACACAGCAATCAAAATGGTTTTGCTTTATGTTACGGAAGTTTCTCCTATATCTAACACTGCACAAGGTATCTTGCACAATGAAAAGTAAGCAGAAGTCCCTTACACTGCCTCGCTTTGCCAGAGAATCACCGTAGTCTGCTGGCAAAGTCCGCTTGCTGGACTTTTTCTGCTCATGTTCAACTGCATCTTCAATTATAGGCTCAAGCCTCATCTGGACAAACACCAAAGATTCGGATCAATTTCTTTTCATTATACAGTGAGGAAAGATCTAAAAGCCTTGTAAAACTTCTGAAATTCTTTAGAAAACTGTACAGAACTCACTGACTGCTTAAATAAAAGAAAATGCAAAAACCTACTGAGGCTCTGGCCTTAAATTCAATAACGTCCAAAAAAACAAAAAACCAACCAAACCAACCCTACAGTCTGAAGTGAAATCTTAGTAGATAATTAAATTCTAGGTTCCCCCCTCTGTTTTAATTGTTGGTGGGGTTTTTTCAGCCTTCTCAGCTGCAAGGCTTTTAGATTTGTACCAAAAGGCTTGCTCTTGAGTTCAGTACAGTCAGCTAAACGGCGTTCTACCTCAGTGTGCATTAATAGAAGCATCCATCATCTAAATGAAGCTTATTAAACAGAATCTTTAAGTTTAATGTTGCTGTCCACTGGACAAGTTTGCCAAATAAAAGCCTACCTCTGCGTGGAACTAGTTCTTCCCCAACCCTTCCAAGACTATACCTATGTATTTCTTCCTCAGCAAATAGAAGTAAATCTGTTTTGTTACCTCTGTGAGAATGGTGGTGTCATAGGAAGGCTGATACTTTTCCTTCTCATGTGCAGTTCGCTTTTCCATCTTTTCTCTGTCTGTTTTCTGTTTCCTGTCTGCTCCTTTTGGCTAAAAATGAACAGTTACATGAAAATAAAGCAGAAAGCAAACAGCTTTATAACTGAAATCTCATTTCAGAAGTCAAGCAGTAATATAAAGATGCCCCCATCTTTATAAGAGTTTTGATTGACTCATTAAATATCTGCTTTCCACCCTTACCTTAAAAACTTTAATTTGACAGCTGGCTGAATGCAGATGATCTGTATATTCTCCATTTTCAGTCTGCTTGAAAGTGTCAACCTGAATCCTAAAAGGAACTCCTTTTTCTCCTCCATGCTTACGAGGGGTAAATTCAGTGCTGATACAATGGACCTAAAAAACAAATGGAACAAATAACAAACTCTGAAGCACTGTACACATGAATTCCACTAGGTGTTGCCCACATAGGTATATTTTTAAGGGCAAGCAACAAATGACCCAGCATATCTGAGGATTGAGCTGTACAACTAACTTAAATTTTCCTGCTCACATGCAAATGAAGCCAAAGATGTTATACCTGAGCTGACAGGGAGAAAAGGAAACAAGCACACGTGAGACCAAAGTCTCCCTGAAACCCACAATTCATTACAGATTCTAATTAACTGAGAGTTTGCTGGAAGCCGTCATATTTTAGAAAAATGTCTGAGCATGGCAACTTTATCATGAACACAGCAAAAACTTGTTCAAGATACTATTGTTCAACGTAGTGTAGCTCGAATAAACTTGAGAGTTACTTGTCCTGAATATCATCAAAGCTATAGAAAGACTGGTTTAGAAGAGCTTTATAATCTCGTGTGAAAACAGGGTCTTTTCAAATATGCCCACCTTCCCATAAAAGGCAACAGACTTTCTTGGAAAGTACAACTTTATTAGCTAGAAATATCCTCCAAAGGTATCTAATGGAAAAATAAGTTGAAACTGTGAGTTATAATGAATCTTACTGGGCAACACTAATGTTGCTCAGTAATGGGCTCAGTTTTTCTGCTTGCCTCTGAAAAACAAAGCAAATTCAGCACCAGGGACAATCACATCCCTTGCACTGCCAACCATTAGGTGCAAAACCATCTATTTCCTATGGCCATCAACAACAGAGAGCCACAGACTGTGCACAGAAGTGCAGCCAGTGCAGCTATGCTGTGATCACCAGCCTTTAGAGCGAGTGAGTTATACCTGGATAGTAAGAATCAGTTCACTTTTCAGTCAGCCATCAGTTCTTCTAAGGAGTGCACGAACAAAAATCTTACATGGTTTGCTTTACACTTTTTCAAGAATGACTACATCACATAATGGGGTAATTCTTACTAGAACAAAATGCCTTTGCACCAGATCAAAGTTAATTTACTGACAGTGCTGAAGTTAACCTGTGGCAGTCTCGGTAAGGAACAAAGCTACCTCAAACTTCATATTTTTTTCCATAGTAAAAACAGGTCTGAGACAAAAGCAAGCTAGAAATTGTAATGCAAAACTGAACATTCTATCTAAATAATGTGCAAAGATAGCATGTTCAATTGGCTTAAATATCAAATAAGAAAAAATAAATAATAGAAATCCTGCTACAGAGAAGACAACTGATATATGAAACAAGTTTGAATATTTAATCTCAAAACTTCATCCAGGATCTCCCAAATAAAATAACATAATAATGCCAATTATTGTGAATAAATACATTCAAATACTCCATTGGACTAAATATTTTAACCAGGAACTTTTTTTTTTTTTTTTTAAAAGAGTTTTTTGAAAAAATCTCTTAAAAGCTGCTTTTATAATACCAAATTAAGTTGAAAAACCTAATCTAGGAACCTGTATATATCTAACAGTTGCTGTGAACCTGTGCTTCTTAGAAAGCTGATATTTAATGGCCATCTCGCATGTTAGAAACCAAGGAGCTTCCCAGTGCAAACCTACTACTATTTGTGAGCTGAAAGGCATCAAACACAAACATCCAGTCAAGTAAAGTTTCAAACCTGAATAAAAGCAGATGTACATTTTGTTGGATCCCACAAAAATTCAACTGCATTGAGCTGGCTTGGATTTGTCTTGATATCAATGACTCCAACAGACATAGGAATATCTACATTAAAATAAGCAATATGTATTTTTAAATGACCATATTCCAAGAGAACAACAGGAATACATGTTAATATAAGGTTACCACGAGCACATACGGGTACAGCGAGAAAACGTGGGCTGCCATGAGCAGCTTTTTAGAACAGATCTGAACAATCTTAGTAGGCTCAACATGCCAAGTGCTCTGTGCACGAGGGTGTTTTGTGATTTCCCCCCTCCTCCCCACCAGAGACACAGGGCTTATGAAACAATATAATATAAAGCTATGCCAAGTAAAGAAATCACGTTGGTGCCACTTCCACAATCTACTAGAGAAAGTTATTTTTATCTGCGTTCTCCTAATTACTATGATATTTAGGAGTCAAAATTACCAAGAGCACTAACTGCATAAAGTTGCCACCTCACGCAGCAGCACTTCAAGGTTTGAAAGGAGCGTGAAAGTGCAAGAACATTTTTCTTCAAAACACACTGTGAGTGGCACACAGAACACTGCGCTGCGTTCCTCATCAATCAGCAGAAGTGCCAGCATAAATACGACCATGATCAATTTAAATGTATTTAATCTAATACAATGCCAAGATAGAAACAATTCTACCTAAGTCAAGAAGTCTGTCCCCAGGGCGATTCCACTTCCATCCTTCCAGCTGCTGGTGTTCGGTGTATTGCAACCTTCTGTCATGGAACACAACTCTTATAATACTCTAATAAGAGAACAATAATCTGATGAGCCACAATGTTATTACATGTCTAGAAACAGCCTGAAGACAAAGCACTACAGCATTCCAAAAGAGCCACACAGCTGACAGATATGTGTCTGCAGAAAATTAAAAAAGAAAAACCTTGGCAACCATCAGTACCCCAAAATAATCCAGAATACCGAAATAAAACTCAACAGAAGGAAACAGCTGAAAATGTGGTAAAAATGGAAGAAGAGATTTACAAATTCTTTATTCTAAAGGTCACAATAAATCACGTGCAGCAAAGAGAGCAACACTGGCAGCACAACATCAACACTGCGTAGGCAACATAAACTTGTTTTAGAAAGAAAACAAAACAATCATTTATTTTGAAAAGCAGGAAATACAGTTTCACCAATTCATTTTTCCATTGGAGATTTTGTGAATTGTAGAAACCTTTAAGAAATGAGATTAATAATTCCTCCTAGTTCTTGTAAACAGATTTACAATAAAACTGATATTTTAGTTAATGGTAAGTAGTAACAAATTCTAAACTATTCCAGATATTCTAACTGAAATATTTATCGAAAATACTAGGATTAACTTTATTAATCTGGAAGCAATTATCCAGCAGCACCTTTTCTTGTGAGCAGTTCTGTTGCAGCTGTGCTCCAAGCCACAGAATCACAGAATGGCCAGGGTTGGAAAGGACCTCAAGGATCATGAATCTCCAACCCCCTGCCACATGCAGGGCCACCAACCTTCCATTTAATACCAGACCAGGCTGCCCAGGGCCCCATCCAACCTGGCCTTGAACACCTCCAGGGACGGGGCATCCACAGCCTCTCTGGGCAGCTGTTCCAGCACCTCACCATCTCACAGAAAAGAACTTCCCGCTGACATCCAACCTCAATCTTCCCCCTCCCTCAACTTAAAACTATTTCCCCTTGTCCTACTATATTAAACATATTAAATTTATGTTCTGCTGCATGAATGCACATACAAAGCAATTTGAAATACAGAGAAAACAAATATGTGGTATAGTCTATGGCCATTAACTGTGAACAAAAGTGCTAAAAACAAAACAAAACCAAGGACTTCCAAATGCAGCACCTCTTCAAGGTATATAACATTTCCTTCGTTTTACATCAAAAGTAACAGCAAGCATGTGTTCCTGTGCACAGACACCAACACACCATCCCTTTTGTGCTGAGTGGTTGACAAGCATCAAACTTCAAAAGATCCACTAATTCATCAGTGTGGAACATCCTCTTTGTTAATGTTCTAAGATTCTGGTATTTAAGTTTCCAAAGTGGAGATTATGTTCATGCAGCAACACAATACCTTGCTACAATCAAGTTTAGTTTATAAAACTTTTACATTGCTTTGTCTCATCCTACCTACCTAACAGTTCATAACTAAGACATGATTCTATAAAACTGCAGCAGAGAGACTCTCCAAAGCTGTAACAAAGTAGCATCTAATGGGGCAAAATAGGCAACGTGCTTATTATAGCAAGTCAAAATGCCTGGCTGTAAAGATTTAATTGCAGAACTCCCAAAGCCAAATGTTATGCTTGTGCTTAATGCTTCTTCCAATTATCTCTGAACAAGCATCCCACAGACAAGTAAGAACAAAGCCCAGGACTACACAGGCCCAGCCAAATGTCTCCAATGACACAGCCCAAAGCTGACAGGTAAAGATTCAGCCTCCCACAGGCACGCTGTTCTGGTTTAATTTCTCAGTACTGCTGCTGAAGTAACTGCTTCTCCAACACAGAGCATGAGTAAGATTTTCCTGGAAGATCTGATAAAAATTGCAAAGAGAAAAATCCAACCCCCCCCACCACCACTAGGCCATTCTTTTAATAATACGTCCTATGAATTGGGCACCTTTCATTCTGCCTCATTCTCCTACTTTGTGCACCGTGTCGGATTCAACATACTTTCTGCTAATATTACAGCATAACAAAACAAATACAGAATTAGAGCAGGACTTCAACAATGGAACAAAGTGCTTGATGAGCTGCAGAATTACAGAGGTCTGCTCTCCTAAGGATTCATGGGATGGCACAGCCCAGAAGACACTGGACATGCATCCACAGACATCTAAGTATCTTAAAGCTTACATGAAAAAAATCTGTCTTTGCTACACTCTAGCACACTACAGGCAGCATTTTATTGTTTTTAGTTATCACTGGTCAACTATCATTCAACAAGTATCTGCTGGCAGTAGAAAAAAAAAAAAAATCTATGAAATATAGGGTCTCTGGGTTGGATTCATCACACCCAACTTCAGATATTTGAGTTCAATGCACATTTAACGGACATTCACCTCATCTTACAACAGATCAGACTGCAAACCTCACAAAGGCTAGATAAAGTGATAAGGTCACCTTCAGTTATCTGCAGTTACATGAAATGAACTCATTCATAAATTGGGAAATGTATACATGTATATTCCTTTAATTTGTAGTAAATTCAAAACCAGCAAAACAACAGAATGAAGCATTTACGTCTACTCTGCTCAGTGGTGAGATGAGCTAATCCACCTCCCTCCATGACTTACTGTCCAACAAAAGGTTAAAAGCTGCTCTTTTTCACATGCAAACGAACAGCAGAGGTTTGACAGCAACACTATTAGAGAACTGATGCTCACCTTCACCAGTTTGCCATTGATCTCTGGTATGTCTCCAGCTTTCCGATTATCCAGCATCCGTATTTCATAGGACTGACCTGTAAAGAAAGAACAGTCAGACCACAAAGCCATTTTGTGCTTAATGTACCTCAATCAGCCTTTGATTCTTAAACAAGAATATCAGTACCTCAAACTTCTGTTTAAGAGATTTCTGTAACAAGGTTGACTCCACAGTACAGGAATTAGTGCAACCATGAAGTGAACCTCTTTAATTCAGGTAAAACTACAGATACTCCCAAAGCTTGAGTATTATATTTCACATTTAGAGTAACTACTCTTTTCTTCTGATGGTTTGGTTTTTTTGGTTTTGTGGGGGTTTTTTTTGGTGTTTTGCTTTCCGAAAAGAAAGAAAAAAAAAGCATTTAAACGCTTCACACAAAATACATACCACCCTTCCATGTTTAATTTTGTCCATTTAACTTTTGCCTCTGTATGACCTGCAGAGGTTTTATACAAATTTCCAAATATAAGCCTTTTAAAGAGCATTACTGTGAAGGGGTTTTACTTTGCTGTAACACCATTCAGCCTATCAGGCTATGCACCACACATGTACAAGCTTTCTTTACTCCAGCAACATCTGACCACTGGTGACATAAAAAATATACATACAAAAATTAAACGCAAGTACTGCAGCCGAGCAAACATCACATCATTTCTACTGCTGATTTAGTGGGTGGCTACCCTAGCCACAGCACGAGGGATGGAACTAGCTCCCTTCCAACTCAAGCCACTCTGTGATTTTGAGATTTAATTCAGCACTACTAATAAAATTTTGTAACTTTTTCCTCTGTCCATTGCTGTTTTAAAATGGAGGGGAAAAAAAAAATAAATAAGAAAAATAAGAAATTTTTGAGACGAGGGGATAGATACATTCCAGTCTGAAGTTTTGGATACGTAGCAGCTTTGACAGTATGAGAAGTGGCACAGCACTGATTATTCCAGTCACATCTCCACTGAGTGCTATACATTTTCCTCAAGAACAGCCAGAGAAGCAAGCCAACGTAAGGTGCCATCAAATCTAACTGTCCAACGTTTAACACTAAAAACGTAGCAGGAAGAAACATCTGGAGGTCTTCATCCAACCCCCTGCTCAAGCAGAGACATCCAGACCAACTCCCAGCTTTTGAGTTAACTCCATGGCTGGAGACTCCACAACCTCCATGGGCAGTCTCTGCTGGTGCTCTGCCACCCTCTCAGTGCAGAAGGGTTTTCTGGTGTCCAGAGGGAGCCTCCTGTGTTTCAATTTGTGCCCACTGCATCTTGTCTTAGCACTGGCTACCACTGACAAGAGCCTGGCTCTTTTCTTTTTGTACCCTCCCTTGAGGTATTTGTACATAACTCCCAGCTCCCTTAGCCCTTCCTCAATGATGTGATGCTCCAGGCTCTTCACCATTTTCATGGCTTTTTGCTGGACACTCTTCCATATGTCCATGTGCCTCTAGTACTGAGGAGCCCAGAACTGGACACAGAACTTCAGGTCTGACCTCACCAGCTCTGAGTAGAGGGGAAGGATCATCTCCCTTGACCTGCTGACAATACTTTGCCTAATGCTGCAAGGACACACTGCTGGCTCTTGCTCAATCTGGTTTCACCTGGACTCCCATCTCCTTTTCTGCCTAACTGCTCTCCAACTGGGTGGTCCCCAGCATGTACTGGTGTATGTGGCTGTCCTTCCGTAGGTGCAGGATCCGGCACTTCTTGTTAACTTGAGATTTGTGTCAGTTCACTTTTCCAGCCTGATGAAGTGCCTCGGGATGGCAGCAGGACCTTCTGGTGTAACTGCCAACACGCAGAGGCTGCGCTCTGCCCCAGCTGCAAGAGGATCACAGCCCTACAGCTGCACACAGACCTCTAATTCAGGTTATCTACTCCCTATGCTGCATGTAACAGTGCACACACTTCAGAATGGCAGCCCACCACACCAATTTCCAGAAAGGATTTTGAAATTTTCCTACAATGGTGCTCTGCAAGCACCCACAAACTCCCCCTCTAACGGGGATTTTCTTCCATACCATTTCTGCTATTTGAGCATGTACATCTAGCTGAACAGCAGCCACTGTCCTACAACTGTGATAGGCACTCTCAATGGACATTTAACAGATCTTACAACTAAAAACCTTGCAAACCCCTAACAACCACCATCACTCCAAGATCTGAACTTCTAGCATCAGCTCTAGCTGAAAACTGCATCACTTAAAATATTCCATTAGCTACTCTCATTAAAATACTTAACTGACAGAGTGAAGTCAGGGCATATTTACGCGTTCCCTTTGGAAACATCACCATACCTTAACAGATACAGTAAACATCCCCTTGTCTTCTGGTAGTCTCAATCCAGTACAGTAAGGTAACTATGAAACTGAAGAGGGCATCAGGTCTCTATGGCACTCCCTACTTGCGATCCCCTTGAAAATGATTAAGCAGGAGAGCAGTAACAGGGCCGAACTAAAAACCAGGTAACAGAAGTAACCAGGATTAAAATTACTCCTTTTCTAAAAGAGCTTATTCCAACTTATTATATCCTCTAGGAGAACTTATTCCACCTTATTATGCAGACATCTGCATCGGTACAACTGCAAAGTATTGTAAACTATAACACGGGACTACAAAAATTAGATCTCTGCTTCAAACTGACTTCTGTGTAAAATATGTCATCTCAAAACTACCCCACGATTACTATGTTAATACGTAGGGCTTGTACTAACAGCTGGAAGATAAATTTATTTATTTCTCAATGTCAGCAAGTTATCTGCAACAATGCAAAACTACAAAACAACTCTGCAAGAAATCTTAAATTAGCAGAGAGTTTCAAGGCCAGATGAAACAATTACAGTTATTTCAGACAGTGGTACTTAAATGGCAAGCTCTCCTCAGAACGCAGAGAGCACTTCTTGTATTTCTGCTTCCTATCTTCTGCTGCTTCCCCAGCATGCTGAGCTGACCTTCAAGCACTGTGTGGGCAGGGAGGCTGGATCCTGTCCCTGAAGAAAAAGTGTATTTCTACAGATACCAGATTTTTCTAAACAGTGCCAACCACGTTGCTGGTCCAGCACACTGATGGAACTGTACTGCTTACTGCTAAAGAGAGCATGCAGGGTACAAAAAGTGATTAAAAAAAGAGTAAGCCTGACTAAGCAAATTGCTGAACTATGCAATCATGTGTATGTAAGAAATGACTAATTGCCTCAAGAACTTCCAATACTCTCACATCAGTAGACAAGTCAAGTAATGTTTAAGGTATATTTGGACAGACTTGCTGCTGCAAGATGAAGCACTTGGCAACTTCATTCACATGGAAAGCTCAAAAGGATTCCTCGTCACCATGTCATTATGAAATTAGATACAATCTGCTCTCACAGATTTAAGGCGCCCAGTGTGCAGTGAAACTTTTTCAGGTACCAATGAAGATTCAGCAAGGCATATTGAAATGTATGCCCTCTTACCTGCATACTAAGCACGTTGCTCAGAGAAGCATCTGAGCTGAAAAGAATAAATGCACCAAAACACAGTAGGACATGGAAAAGAAACAGTGTACATTTTTTTGGTTATTTTTCATACATACTGTGCTGAAGAACCATGCCTTCTAATTACAGTGCTGACTATTGAGAGATTTTTAGGTGCTAGTACACAAAGAAAAGAAAAAGCAAACCCACACAAAAGAACAGCGTTACTTCAGTATTACAGCAGGAGTAAGGAGAGGGAGTGTACACAGGTCATCAGTAAAGTCCAAAAACTGTAAAAAGATTTTGACTGCAGTTCAAAATACTAGCTGACTAAACTTAGGGCAGCAATGGCATTTCCAGACATGAGGGAGGTTTTGTCACACATCATTTTGCTCAGCAGTCAATGCTGCCTGTAGAAAGAAAGCCATACTGTCAGGCAAGTGAGACACACGCTTTAAAAGAACTAAACAGCCAAAGTCACAGCAGTTATCTATCTACTTAATTTCTGATAAATGCAGACAAGACAAAAGCAAGACATGTACAACTGGTAACTACAAGGGTAGCTGCACTTGTGTTCATTTCCAAAGTAAGACATAGAGCCATCCACATACCACATGGACAACACGAGATGGTAACAAGTTATCCAGACTCATTTGTTCAAAATATGAAGAAACCTTATTTTGAAATTTACACCATAAGCTGCATTCGTGGCAGTTAAGCCTGCAATGCACGCATACCAACCTTGATTCAAGTACGTAAGAGTTTCATCGTATAATTTTACTGCTGGAGATGTCGCAGCGCACATAACATACTGGAAGGGTGGATGTTGGGCCTCATTTTCTGGAGGAAGGCTGGAATCTTCCTGTTTGAAAATAGGCAGTGCCAAAACATCACTGCAAAGAAAAAAAGTACAATAACCGTGAGACTGTTGGCCCTGCCTTGTGTGAAATTAAAAAAAAAACAACACTGAAAATTCTTCTCCCCATTTTACAGCATTTTATTTAACATCAATTCTGTTGACATTGAATATTTTTCAGACTTATTTGGTTTTACCACACCAAATGGAGCAGTAACGATTCAGCAGCATTCACAAGGTACAGACAGCTTATGCCATAATTTACTTCATAAAAAGACTGGCAAAACCTCACGCATCCAGTTTCTGAAGTATGAAGAGCAATCCATGCTGTCCACAGGCAGCACTAAGGAACTGAACTTCACAACCAATGACACACTTTCTACTTTCTATAGAATACCCTGTATTAGCAGTACATTAATTTGGTGTCTTTGTATACAGTAATATACAAAGACATATACAGACTTCAAAGAGATAAGTGAGTTCTACTCCAGGATAGTGTTCTTCCACCACTGAATTTCTGTTCATGATTAAATTTCAACCTGCAGACCCACGAAGCCTTTTGCAAAGAATAATTCCTAAACTGAAGATTTCTCACATCATCTCCGCTGTCCAGCTTTTAATCCAAACGTATCTCTCATGTTTCTTCCCCTTCCATTTATTACGAACATTAATTTAATACATGTTGCAAAAGAAATCTAAAGGTCTTATCCAAAACGCACTGTTACTTGAGTTTTTGAAGTAAAATTATGTTTTGTCATTGCTCATTGCTGTTACAGCCTGTTTCACTGGAAGGGAAACCTCATGGAGGTTTTACAGTCTCTCCCAGAAGTAACAACTGCAAAAGACATCCATGCAGGTTCCCTGGTTCCTTTCCATTCGGAGGAAACCACAGGAGACGCTATGAAAGAAGGCACTAAGTCAGGAAGCTGTTCCAAAAGCCTGCTGGAGCAATGCCAGACCCAAACCTGGAACCCAGAGGAGGCTGTGTTCCTTAATGAAGGTAAGAGTTCCTTTCTACAGACAAAAGCAGTCACATATCCAGAGGCAGGAGAGAAAATACCTTAGGTCAGTGGGCTGCTATGTGAGGATGAGTGGGAAGAAAAAGGTAAGTGCTCCACGGCTGAGCAGAGGCAGCCTGACACAGAAGGGAGCCCAGCCACCAGCCAGGGAGAAGTACTGTCCCAAGATGGGACTCCAGCACTGGGAACCTGTGTTTGTGACACGCTCTGGAATGCTGAACAGTTGTCAGTGCTTTTATGAAGAGGAACTTTAAAACGGAAAGAACATGGCAACGATTAAAGTGTTTAAAATACACACACGTAAGAGCAGAAGTGCAATAAAAAAAGGCATGCAAAGCATCTCACCAAATGAATAACCCACGGCTCTCAATACCTGCAGTGCTTGCTTTCACTTAACACAAAATTGAAAAGCAAGTCTCTTGTGTATTTACGTAAAGCATCTTTCAAGTCTCTATCTGTAAACCACAGGTGGAAAATGAAAATGCATCTGGCCTACCTTAAGAATACGTGCAGTGGTTAAGAAGCTAGTTAAACTAACAGACGAGGCACTGGAAGCCACCAAACACAAACAGAAGACAAATTTAGCCAGCTTTATCTAATACTTGCAGAGTGGTGATGACTAACTGCTACTGCAGAGGAAAAAAGACATCCTACTCCAACCACACAATTTTGCTGTAAAGAGCACACCAAGCACATCTTTAAAAGCCACCATTCCAAAAAAAATGCTCCAGAAAATGGCACAAAGTAAGCAAAAGAACTTGCAGAGATTTTCCCCACACAGAAGCATACATATCTCTGAGAAAGGAAAGTCCTCTGGGCTCCAGCACGTTGCAAAGGAAAAGAGAAGCCAGTGCAATTCAAAACTACCTCCAAGAGGCAAGGAAACACCATTTCATTAACATTTAGCTTTGTTCACTACAGGAATGGAATGTCAGCGTTCTCACATTCAAAGATAGAGATAAAAGGGGGATGGTCAATAAGGTATCAATAAACTGCTTCAAATCTAGGTTTTAAAGCGCCAGTGACAAAGAAACGCATCCTGACTGCAACCCAGCTATTAACTTCTCTTCAGAAAGGAGCTGAGAAATCAGCTCTGTCCCACTCCAATGAGGCAGTTCTGGCACTGTGGCACAGCAGCTGAGCACAGCCCATCCCCTTCAATGCTCAAGAGCCCATCGTTCAGCAATGCAGGTTTTCCGAGCACAGCTGGCATAAGGAATTCCTGCCACATGGACAGCACTTTCCCTTCCCCCTCCAAAATATTTTGCAGGGCTACTTAGGGATCTCTATCAGCGCATAGCACAGCCTAACACACAGCTAGCTATACAGCTGAGGGTGGTGGAAAATGTTACTATAGAGATACCCCATCCTGCCAAACATAACCCGAGGGCAGGCATGATGAGTTATGCCTGTTCCCCTTCTCACGCTGACTAAAAGAAATAACACAATCACCAAACCTCCGTGTTTACACAGGAAATCATCATAACCAGCATCAGCCTTCTACTTTCATAACCCTTCGTCATGCTTCTACTCGCTCACCTGGTGCAATTTCACCAGTGTCGGCCCAAAGCAGATTAACAGCGGGCACTTCTCTACCAGCTCCTCTCAGGCCGTCTAACACAGCAACAGAGCTGCACTATCCTGCCAGCCTTACCTAGCATCGTTTGAAAAAGCAGACAATCTCGGCTGACCTATCAAGGCTTACTCTCCTGATGGAAGGAACTTGAGATCAATTTTTGAAGCTATTTGCTCCAGTAAGAGAAGTCCTCACAACTTGTTATTTAAAGCTTTCAAGTGAAAGCACTCTTTCCTTCTACAGTAAGGAGAAATCATTCCTAGAAAAACAGAGTTAACCTTCATCACACACCAAAAGCATGCTGTAAACACCTCTGCAACACCCAGCTGGGACTACCCACACCAGAGAAGCACATATGTGAAGCTGCACCACACAAGAGTCGTGAGGCACCCAAGAGGAAGCAAGGTGCACATCACAGCTTGAAGCACAGCACCCAGACGGATCTCACGTGATAAGCTACCCCACTTGAAGTAGCCCATATAAAGTACAGAAAGGCCAAGAAAAACATGACTTTTTTCCCATGCTTGTGAAACGCCTTTGTTGGCCGCAGAAATCACCTTCTTTCTGAACACAAAATCCTGCCTATTGATTTTTTTTTTATGATCATAAAACAAAAGAACCACCTCCTGTCCTTACAAAAATAGGAATTAGTATGTCATCAAAATTGCAAGTGACACTCCATCAATCACCTGCCTTATCTGTCTCTGGACTGTATGCTTTTGGGTGTGAGAGTACTAAAGCATCCAAGAACACGCAGCTCTTTTGAAACTTTAAAGCATGATTTACAAGGGCAAATACCTTGAGAAAAATGGTTCTTGAGCACTGTTTGAATAGGAGTTAAGCTCTGCTCTGTTAAGGTGTCTGAACGAGCAACAGGAACACGTAAAGAAACAGGCTGACGCTTCCTAATACTTTCCCTGCATCCAGAAAAGGAAATTCAGTGTAAGAAGAGATCACCAGCAGTAGCTGCTGGGAAACAACTTTCTCTGACATGGCACAAGATGAATGAGAAAACAGGTGCGAATGTACTGCTGTGCTGGGAATCCTGCAAACCTTCACAATGGAAACTCAACTGCTTAAAGGCCTCAGCTTATGGGGAGTCCGACACCCACACACCATAATGCTGCCACCAAAAGCTCTGCATTGCTAACCTCACGATGGAAGCAAGGAGATGGTGGACCAATGTCTGTGTACAGCCACAAATCCCTGATTCTTCTCCAACACAGGGCGGCCAGGTAGCTGCTCCAATCTGCACCACCTGGTGTAAAGACTACTGATAACACATCTCTAAGAGACCTGCCCTCAGTCCCTGCCTCTGTTTATCATGAGGAGTGAACACTGAATACAAGCATGGGAGCTGAAAGGTCTTTTTGTTGACCTTTTATCGTGTATCCAGTTGGGGGCTGGGGGAAAGAAATGAAAAAGAAAAATCAGTGTCAGTGATGGAGA
This sequence comes from Tetrao urogallus, assembly GCF_951394365.1. Classification (NCBI taxonomy): domain Eukaryota; kingdom Metazoa; phylum Chordata; class Aves; order Galliformes; family Phasianidae; genus Tetrao; species Tetrao urogallus. The sequence continues at coordinate 7,876,943 of NC_136820.1, read as the reverse complement.
ATGAGATTTATCTTTCAACACAGCCACCAAACCACTTGCGAACAGAAACGTCTTCTGTGGTAACAAAGGCTTAGGTCTGTGGATTTTCTTTCTCCCCAAATACCTGTTTCCTGACAAATTACGAACTTGTGTCTGCACACAGAATCAGGCTCCAAAGCTGATCAGTACATAACATTCTATTTTACAGAGTCCCGAGGTCAGTGAAAATTATTTTTTCTGCAGTGAAAGACATAAAAGTAGAAGACACTACTACAACGTGAGACTTCTGATTTGTGATGCTGCAAACACTGCATCTATTTAAAAACAAACACACTTTTGGGGACATGTTAAGTCAGTCCTTCTCTTAAAAAAGGAGTTTTAACCGATGGCAGAATTTCAAAGCAGTGGGTGCTGTATGGGGTAAGCAGTCATCCTGTCTGTCAGAAAGTAACAGGAGCCACAAGGGCAGCCGGGCCTGAACCACAGAACTCAGTTTCTTTCTGTCTGTATAGTGACTACAAAGGTTAGGATGGTAACTGCCATGACCCAGCCTCGTTAAACAGTCAACAAAAGGATATCAGAGACCCAGAAACTGTGAGCTAACACCCCCTTTTTCACTTGAGAGCAACACGATGAGCTGTAGGGTAGCAGCTCCCTGACTCTACACAACCTCATTGGTACTTCATGCTCAGCCCTGGAGGCCAGCATTCCCTCAGCATTCAAGGCAGCTCCCCACAGCACAGCAAGAAAACCAAACTGCCCGCAGCAGCCTTCCAACTGCCTCCAGCCATGGCTGCTCAGCTCCCCACAGACACCTTGGGCTTGCTGAGGGGACAGGAGAGTCAAATCAACCTCACGCCCCAAAAATGGAAGGATGGCTGGGTATTTTTCTTTTGGTGGTTATTTGTGTCAGAACGGTCATACTCAGTTTAATAAACTTTAGTTTTTAATCCAGCAATACATACTGAAATAGCTACACCTGAAATAATCAAGTTCCCTCAGGACAGGCCTTAGTTACTGTACCAGAAATACCACTGGGGTTGCAAGCACTTAAAGAAAACCATATACTGTGCCTCCAAATTACACATAAAATTGCATCATGGCCACTAAGGTACTTCTCGTATTTGTGCTCATTTAACTTAAATCAATTAGTTAATACATCAAATCGCTCAGATTAAATACAGAATTTTGCTGGAGAAATGGCAAGCTGTTCCTAAAGCTTCACTTTTCAGTCATACAGTCTCCATTTTCTCATAGTTCACACCAGAGATTAGTGGTCCCCAAAATTATCCATTATTGCTACGCTATGAAGATAATATCACAGATATTACGCCAGGTAAGTGATAGGAAATCACCAGGAGGGTGAGTGCTGCTATGCAACACCATCTCTGCCACTTTAACTTATCAGCAATGCTCGGATCCGCTACTGCTAAAGGTACTTTAAGCACTGAAATTCCTGGCTATACACTCATGGCCTGAATTAGTGAGAAAGAAAAAAAAAGCAGAAAACCTGAGTTTCAAGACTGTAAAGAACTTCTGAGCACTGTTTAAAGATAAACCTTCAGAGAAGCTGTGTCCAGCCAGTTTCTCTTACAGAAACCTGCAATTAGTGCTCACAAGCAGCCTTTTTACTAACAACATGCACAGCAGGGCTCACACCTCAACCCAAGGAAGTATCAGCTACGTTACAAGCAATCCAGAGCAGGTAAAGCAGAGACCACATGCAAGCATTCCTTAAAAAATACAAAGCCATAGAGCTGGAGAAGTTCTCCCAGTGCTCTTTTCCAGAAACCATTTATTTTTCTAATACCCCTTTTTGCAAGGAAGTGACAAGCACACAGCTTCTGCTGGCACACAGAGCCAAGACCAGAACATTTTCACTCTGTTATGCCACTTCCCTTAGCTTTCCCATCTGACATCACCATCAACTGAACAGGCCACCATTTCCCACAAGTATAACTTGAAAAACGTGTAAGAAAAGCATAAAATGCCAAAATCCCCGAGCCCTGCAAAT